>NC_071657.1:57046876-57646876 GCF_014839835.1 Dryobates pubescens | reverse complement strand
ATTAAAGTGGAGCATCAGCTTGAATCTAGCACAGAGGAAGGCCCAGCTCAGAGTGTTGCCATGGGAATGAAATTCATTTTGCCGAATAGATTTGATATGAACGTTTGCTCACGATTTGTGAAATCTCTGAACGAAGAGGACAGCAAAAACATTCAAGACCAAGTTAACTCTGACCTTGAAGTGGCATCCGTCTTATTTAAAGGTTGAATTTTATGGTTCAAATTGTTGTGTGTACTGTGTTACCCTGTTAAACAAAACCACCTGCTTTATATGTGCGTTCATCAGTAACAGTTTTCTAAGATTTGTTCCCCTAAGATTTTTATAATATGCTTACTGGATCATTAATATAAAAATAATTTACCCCAAGGTTGTTTCTTAAATCACTTTTTAAATCTTTCTTTTTTTTTTAATTGAAAAAGCAGTGTCACAGAAAAATCTCTAATAAGAGCTGATGCTGAGTATGAAAACAAGCTTACTTTTGTGTAGTATGCCCTGCAACATGCTATACGCTGTTGAATGTATCTTTACAGAACATTGCTGAAAGCACTGTATGATCAGTTCACCTTTCCAGCTTTCTGCAGCACATTTTATCTTTCGACTAGTACAACAACAGAGTAATACAGGTTGTGCAGCTGACTTTGTTTTCCCAACGTGGCTGTACAAAGCCTGTCATTGAGGTGGTTGGCTTGCCAGAACAGCCTCATGCTGCTGCAAAGCAAATTGCTGCTCCAGTTCTGAATCCCTGCAGCTAATCTCCAGCTGTTGCTGGGCAGCTTTATTATAACTGATCTGTGGGCTGTCATGGCTGAGAATATTGATAATGGACAGAATTAGGACTCCCGTCTGTTTCCCCTTAACTGTTGTAGTTTCCAGTGGTCACTTCTTGTATCTTGACTGCTGATGCGTCTTTTCACGAAGTTAAAACTGACCCATTTTCCATAACATACGCAAGCACCGATCTGTTGTGGGGTTTGATAGTTTCTCTGATTTATAGTGTGTGGCTGCAATTCAGCCATTGTAATTTTCAAACTTTTTTGATTTGCAGGCCCTAAGTGCTTACTAGTGGAGCTCCAGACCCGAACGGCAAATTTAGACCCATCAGCGTTAGGGTTGGTTTTCATAAGTAACATTTATTGAACCCCTTAGAAGTAGCCCTGCGGATCCAGGGACCGCAGGTCAAAAATCCCTGGTAGGTCTCTTAATTTGATCACCTCAGCTGTAGCTTCTATTTGATTAACGGTCAGAATGTAATTTCACTTTCATTGTGTTTGCTCCTAGTACTTTTAATTGGTTCGCACTCCAGATTTGCACTTTGGTTTATAATCATTACATTCTCTATGGTGCAAATTCTGTGTGCTTGTTAATTAGCGTCTAGTCATTAATTACTAGTGCACACTGGTGTCAAAGTAAATAATGGTATGTTGTCCCAGTGTCTAATCAGTTGGCTTCTTCAAAATTACTTGGCTTCTCAGCTACTTCTCAAAACCCAAATCTACTCTGGAGAATTAGAAGCCAAGATGACATCTATTGTAATAAATTGCCATTAGATTCTCATAGAAAGCTAGAAAATTTAGTACACGTGAACACAGCAGCAATGGATGGCCTTCGAGGGTCCCTTCCAAACCAATACCGTGAATCTGTCAATGACTTCTTGAATTCTAAATGGTGACCTGGTGGTTGCGTTTTATACAAGCTAGTGTAGAATAGCCCTCCCTTGCTGTTGGGTAGGCATTCCTAAGGCATTCATGATGCAGTTACAGTTTTGTCCAACAGGAGTGGAAAAAGTATGGGTGAAAAAAATAATTAAGTGATGGTTATCTCTACCCATGCAGTGAACTGGCTAGGAAGCAGGCAAAGCAATCAGATGAGCTGTTAACCTGACTGCGTGGCTGACATGATGCAACCATCCTGTTCCTGCACTGGAGAGCATTAGAAAGGATATGCCAGGCTACATGGAGTTGTCCTAACTGATAATTCATACTAGGCAAGTTGAAAATCTAGGCAAAAGTTTACCTTGTTTGGACACCAGCTTGTCTCTGGGTAACATTACACCATACTGAACGTGTAGGGTAGCAGCATTATTTTAATGCCAGAAATGAGCACAGCCTTTTATTCAACTCTCACAATACACAGTGGAAAAGGTACATGTCACAAAGCTTACTTAACATATGTTTTCAATACCTTGTGATACTGGGGCTTTCTAGTTTGACTTGGAATGTGTGGCTTGCTTTTACTGCCCTTACTAGTACTAAAATCATGTTTTCTCTGTTCAATGTAGCTGAATGCAACATCCACACTTCTCCTTCCCCTGGTATCCAAGTAAGACATGTTTATACTCCATCAACTACTAAGCATTTCTCGCCAATAAAACAGTCAACTACCCTCACTAACAAACACAGGGGAAATGAAGTTTCTACTACACCTCTGCTTGTGAACTGTAAGTATCCATCTGCCTGTTAGTTATTTTGTGAACTGTATGTTAGGTGCTTCACAGATCTTTCTGATTTTTTTTCTTTGGTGCTATAATGAACTTTAATATAGGAAGAAAATGTTGAGAGAGCCTTGTCTGATTTCACATGGTTCCAACCATAAAATAGTAATCTACCCACTGTATTGAATCCATGACTGAAAAGTATTTTCCAGAAAGGATCCAGCTTCTTATTTTAAAAACATAGATTTTTCTGATCCTTTTGAGGATTTAAGTTAATGTGGTTCACATTACTTACACAGAACTTGTGCGCCATGTAAAACATACTACAATTAGATGATTGGTAAGTGCTGCAGACTACTGCAAATGTCTTGATTGTCACACATCTTGAAAGTCAAGAAGGCACTATTATTTATGAGATTTTGTTATTCTTTTTTTGTTAGACTTCTTCTTTATAAATTAATTCTTTCAAATGTATTTATCTGTAAAATATTTCCTCTGTAGATTATCACAGAATCACAGAGTGTTAGGCGTTGGAAGAGACCTGGAAAGATCACCTAGTCCAAATCCCTGCCAGAGCAGGATCACCTATACCGGATCACATAGGAACGCAGGCAGACAGGTCTTGAATACCTCCAGAGAGACTCCACAACCCTCCTTGGCAGCCTGTTCCAGTGCTCCACCACCCTCATGGTCAAATAATGTTTCCTCATGTTTCCATGGAACTTCCTACGCCTCAACTTCCACCCACTGCCTCTTGTCCTGTCCTTGGGCATCACGAGGAAGAGCCTGGCTCCATCCTCTCAGCACTCACCCTCTATATATTTATAAGCATTCATGAGGTCACCCCTTAGTCTCCTCTTCTGCAAGCTGAAGAGACCCAGCTCCCTTAGTCTCTCATAAGGAATATCTTCCACTCTTGTAATAATTTTTGTGGTGCTATGCTGGACTCTTTCAAGCAGTTCTCTGTCCTTCTTGAACTGAGGGGCCCAGAACTGGACACAATATTCCAGATGTGGCCTCACCAGGGCAGAGTAGACACAGAGGAAAACCTCTCGCAACTTACTAACCCCACCCTTTCTAATACACTCCAGAATGGCACTGGCCTTGGCCAGAAGAGCACATTTCTGGCTCATGTTCAAGCCTTCTATCCACCAGGACCCCCAGATCTTTTTCCTCTTCATTGCTTTCCAGCAGGTCAGTCCCTAACCTATACTGATACCTGGGAGTTGTTCTTTCCAAGGTCCTAGACTCTACACGTGCCCTTGTTGAATTTCATTAAATTTCTCCCTGCCCAGCTCTCCAGCCTAAGTCTCACTGAATGGCAGCACAACCCTCTGGTGTGTCAGCCACTCCACCCAGTTTTGTGTCCTCAGCAAACTTGCTGACAGTGCTCTTTGTGCCCTCATCCAGGTTGGTGATGAATATATTGAATAGTACTGGTCCCAGTACTGACCTCTGAGGGACTCCACTAGATACAGGCCTCCAATTAGACTCCATCCCATTGACCACAACTCTGACTTCTTTCCTTCAACCAGTTCCCAATCCACTTCAGTACCTGATAATCCAGGCCACACTTACTCAGTTTAGTTGCAAGGATGCTGTAGGAGACATTGTCAAATGCTTTACTTAAATCCACTGCTCTATCATCATCTCTTCACCTGGTTAGGTCCTCATAAAAGGTTACTAGGTTGGTCAGACATCTCTTTGGTAAAGCCATGTTGACTGCTCCTAATTACCCTCTTGTCCTTGATATGCCTAAGGACAGCACCGAGGATAAGTTGTTTCATTACCTTTCTGGGGGATGGAGGTGAGGCTGACCAGTCTGTAGTTACCTGGGTCCTCCTTCTTACCTTTTTTGATTGCCTTCCTCCAGTCCACAGGCACCTCTTCTGTCTCAGGGGTCTGGATCTCCTGAGGACAGTCTCCAGCAGTATAGATGGAAACAAGGCGTTTAGTAATTCCACTTTCTTTGCATCCTCTTGTCACCAAGGCACCCATCTCATTCAGCAGTGAGCCTGCATTGCCTCTAGTGTTAGTTCTTCCTGCAATGTATTTGAAGAAGCCCTTTCTCTTGTCCTTGACCTCCCTTGCAAGGCTGAATTCCAAGGAGGTCTTAGCTTTCCTAGTTGCCTCCAAGTGCCCAGCCCCTCCTTCCATGATCTGTAGACTCTTCTTCCACTTGAGTGTGCTCAGCAGTTCCATACTTAACAATGCAGGTCTTCTGGCTCCCTTTCTCAATTTCCTACTCGTTGGAATGCTCTGATCTTGAGCTTGGGAGAAGCAGTCCTTGAATATTAACCAACTAGCTTGGGCTCATTGGCCTTCTAGTACCCTGTCCCATGAGATTTCCTCTAGCAATTGCTTGAAAAGGCTGGTTTGCCATGCTGAAGCCCAAGGTTCTGATCCTGCTTGGTATTCACACATGGCAAACTCCTGGCCAAGCTATCAGCCCATGGCTTGGACAGGACCAGACTGCGTTGGGTTAGGAACTGGCTGGAGGGCCCAGCCCAGAGAGTGGTGGTGAATGGTGCCACATCCAGCTGGCAGCCAGTCACCAGTGGTGTGCCCCAGGGATCAGTACTGGGCCCATGCTCTTTAACATCTTTATTGATGATCTGGATGAGGGCATTGAGTCCATCATCAGTAAATTTGCTGATGACACCAAGCTGGGGGCAGGAGTTGATCTGCTGGAGGGTAGAGAGGCTCTGCAGAGGGACTTCAACAGGCTGGACAGATGGGCAGAGTCCAACGGCATGAGATTTAACACATCCAAGTGCCGGGTTCTGCACATTGGCCACAGCAACCTCATGCAGTGCTACAGGTGGGGTCAGAGTGGCTGTAGAGCAGCCAGGCAGAGAGGGACCTGGGGGTGCTGGTCGATGGTAGGCTGAACATGAGCCTTCGGTGTGCCCAGGCAGCCAAGAGGGCCAATGGCATCCTGGCCTGCATCAGGAGCAGTGTGGCCAGAAAGAGCAGGCAGGTCATTCTCCCCCTGTACGCTGCACTGGTTCAGCCACACCTTGAGTACTATGTCCAGTTCTGGGTCCCTCAGTTTAGGAAGGATGTTGACTTGCTGGAATGAGTCCAGAGAAGGGCAACAAAGTTGGTGAGGGGCTTGGAACACAAGCCCTGTGAGGAGAGACTGAGGGAGCTGGGGTTGCTCAGCCTGGAGAAGAGGAGGCTCAGGGGAGACCTTATTGCTCTCTACAACTACCTGAAAAGAGGTTGTAGACAGGCAGAGGTTGGTCTCTTCTCCCAGGCAACCAGCACCAGAACAAGAGGACACAGTCTCAGGCTGCACCAGGGGAGGTTTAGGCTGGATGTTAGGAAGAAGTTCTACACAGAGAGAGTGATTGCCCATTGGAATGGGCTGCCTGAGGAGGTGGTGGAGTCACCCTCGTTAGAGGTGTTCAGGAGGAGACTTGATAGGGTGCTTGGCTGCATGGTTTTAGTTGATTAGGTGGTGTTGGATTGGTTGATAGGTTGGACGTGATGGTCTTGAATGTCTCTTCCAACCTGGTCTGTTCTATTCTAAACTCCACCATCTCATGATCGCTATAATCAAGGCTGCCCTCAGCCTTAACCAGGTCCAGTAGCACTCCTCTCCTAGTTGGTTCATCCACCATTTGCATCAAGAAGTTACCACCTGTGCAGTGGAGGAACCTCCTGGACTGTGGATGGATGGCTGTGTAGGCCTTCCAGCAGGTATCTGGATAGTTAAAATCCCCCATGAGAACCAGGGCCTGTGATTGCAAGGCTGCTATCAGTTGCTTGTGAAGGCCTCATGAACTTCCTCATCCTGATCAGATGGTTTGTAATAAACACCCACAAGAATACCAGTCATGCTAGCCTGCCCCTTAATTCACACCCACAGACTTGTCTGTCATCCACCCCTGGACAGAACTCACTACATTCTAGTTTCTCCCTCACATAAAGAGCACCTTCACCACCTTGCTTTGTTGACCTGTCTTTCCTAAAAAGGACATAGCTGTCCATGACCACATTCCTGTCATGTGAGCTGTCCCATCATGTCACTGTAATTGCCCCCAGATCATAACCCCTTGACCCTACATGGATTTCTAACTCCTGCTTATTCCCCAGGCTGCGTGCTTTGGTGTACAGACGTTGCAGGGACCAAGCAGAGCATGCTGATTCTACCTTGTCAGGGTGGGAGGCCTTCTGGTCTTCATTAATACTGGAATGCTGCCCCACTGGTGCAAGCCCAGCAACAACCCCATGTCCCTTTGATTCTAGTTTAAAGTTCTATGAATGAGCCCTGCTACTTCTTGTCCTAGAATCCTTTCCCCTATGAGAGAAGCCTTTCCCACATACTACCATCAGTCCTGGTGTCCTGTAAACTCAGCCATTATCAAAGAACCCAAAGCCCTGCCTGTAGCACCAGTCGTGGATCCAGGTATTGACGGAATGGATTCTTCTACTGCCTTCCATGTCATGGCCAGGTACTGGAAGTAGGCAAGAGAATATAACTTGTGCCCCAGACTCTTTCACCAACCATCCCAAGGTCTTGAAATTTCTCAGATTAGGGGATGCAGCTTCCTCCCCACCTGTCCAGAAGATCAGTAATGGAGAATAGTCTGGAGACCACACCATGCTGGGGAGTTCTCTACTAAATTATAAATCTAATATTTGGGGGGGGGGGGGGGAGGGTGTGGAATGCCTCCATGGGAAAAAATGGAGCTGCAATATCGACCTCTGAACAAAATAAGAAGTCTTTCTGGAGCAGGTCAAACTTCCATGTCTCGAATAGGAAGAGGCCAGCGAACATTTCTATATTTTATATACATATACTTATTATTATATATAACATATTTATTTTATATATATAGAGAGAGATAATATATATATTATATATATTAGCTAATTTTGTTAATGTATAGTGTGGATAATTTATTTTATAGTATAATTTATAATTCATGATACATTCCTTCCTGAGTACCTTTCAGACCTGCTCAGTGCTGTAATTATCAAAACCATGCATCTGTGTGGAGTTCACTGTAGAATCAGAGAATTTATTATTAAATTGTTTTTAAAACCAAAAGAAACAACAACAGAAACACTTCCCCTGTAGATGTCATGTGTACGGTTTGGGAATATCTTATCTATTCCATGCTCTAGTGAAGTGAGAGCCATGCTACAGGCTTTATTGAGCAGGATGGCAGGTCTCCTAATGGCATGAGATCTCTTAGATGTAATTTTTAAACTACACAACTTTAATTTGTCAAAAGATGCTTATTTCCCTTTCATTAATGTACTTAATGTGTACGTAAGCAGCAGAGAAGAGAGTATCTTTGCTTTCCAGTATGATTTATGCATTGGTGAAAAAATTACCTAAAGCTGTGAAATTCTCTGGAAACTCTTCAGTTTCTGAGGTAGTGAGTTCAGAGTGTAAGGTGAAATTTAAGTACACTCAAACCCAAGTTATGTACTTCAAAAGCCACTGGATGTGTCATCCCCAGGTCCCAACAGGGTAGAATGGAAACTGGTGTGTGTTAACACCTGGTTTTGCTTTCCTTTCTGCAGCTTTGTCAGTTCATCAGCTGGCTGCTCAGGGAGAAATGTTGTATCTGGCCACACGTATTGAACAAGGTGAGACAGACTTTGGATGTCTTCCATTGGTTTGACTTTTCCCCTATAGCTTTATTTTTTAAAATCCTCCATTCTGGTACAAATTGAAGGATGGCTGAGGTGTCTATTCTTTGTGGATATGGACTGCTGTTCTAGATCAGCATGTTTGGTTTGGCTGAGATGGGTTTAGCTCTCCACATAGCATCTTCATAGTGCTTTCTGTGTTTTGCAGTGATGTAGCTGAGTGTTGGTAACGCATCAGTGTTTTGGCTACTGCTGAGCCAAGCACCAAGGTTGTGCTTTTCCAGCATTCCCCCTTGCCAACAGTAGGCTGAGGGATGGGCAAGATCTCAGGAGACGACATGGCTGGGCCAGCTGACCCAAACTGACCAAGGGGGTATTCTATACCATATGACATCAGCTCAGACACAAAAGCTAAGGGAAAGAAGGAAGTGGGGGGGCATTCATTAGTGGCACCTGTCCTCTGGAGCAACCGCTACTCGTATTGAAGCCCTGCTTCCCAGGAGTGACTGAAGATCATCTCCTGACAGGAGGTAGGGAATAATACCTTGGTTTGCTCTTGGTTCTGTGTGCAGCTTTTACTTTTGTTTTTTGCCTTATTAAACTGCTTCTGTCTTGACATATAGGCCTCTAGTTGCATTTTCCCTCTCCCCTGGCCATCAAAGAAGGGGAGTGATAGTGTGGCTGTGGTGGGCATCTAGCTCCCAGGCAGAACTAACCCACCACAATCAGTCTTCCCATATTGCTATTATTTGGGTTTTAAATTAAACATTATCATTACTAGGAATTGTAGATAAATTCCTTCTTACCCCACCCCCCAGCTATATAGGTAATCCTTGGAAATGTGAAGGAAGAATCTCTTCTATCATAAGAGTTAATTTTATTATCTTTGTACTTTAAAACACATTTTGGTTAATTGTGGCTTTCCTGTTCTATTCAGTCAGTCAACATGTTGGTAATTTAAGCCACGGCTCATACCTGCAATATAAAAGCACTGCTCATCCTGAGTTGTGTAGTAGTCTTCAGTATGATGTCTGTGTGACCCTAATACATAAATCTGAACTGTACATAATGTTAATAGTTTATTCTTACTGTACTATTGATAATCAGCCATGTTTTCAATGCATCTTTGTTGAAATGTTTATTGGAAGGCCGCTGATGAGTTGCCAAGTCTAAAGGCTTTGTAATTTGTCACGTATATGGACAGCACATCGATTGTGGAGCACCAGTAACAGTTAAAATGCATATTATAGTGCTATGATAAGCATAGGATTTTTAAAGTACTTCAATATTAAAAAAAAATCCAACTCAATTATTTCAGTCTGCCACTTCTTGAAAAAAATTGTTCTTCCTTCTGCTAGCTGCACTAGAAGTAGACTTCCATTGTTTCCACTAAACACCATACACCATGTTTATTACTTGAACTTGGGGAGAATGAAGTTACACTTTATGTATTGCTCCACAAGCTAATTTTTTACAAATTGTATCAGTCACTCTATTGAGAAACCACAGAATTGTCAGGGTTGGAAGGGACACCAAGGATCACCTAGTTCCAAACCCCCTACCACAGGCAGGAACCCCCTCCACTAGATCAGGTTGCCCAAAGCCACATCCAGCCTAGCCTTAAAAACCTCAGAGCCCTCTCCTCTCCAAACTGAACAACCCCAACTCCTTCAGTCTGTCCTCATAGGAGAGGTGCTCCAGCCCTCTGATCATCCTCGTGGCCCTTCCCTGGACACGTTCCAGCACATCCATATCCCTCTTGTAATAGGGGCTCCAGAACTGGACACAGTACTCCAAGTAGGGCTTCACCAGAGCAGTGTAGAGGGGGAGAATCACCTGTCTTGACCTGCTGGCCACATTTCTTTTGATGCATCCCAGGATGTGATTGGCTTTATGGGCTTCAAGTGTGCACTGGCAGCTCATGTTGAGCTTCTCATCTGCCAGCACCCTAAGTCCTTTTCTTCAGGGCTGCTCTCAAGCCAGTCCCTGCCCAGCCTACATCAGTGCCTGGGATTGCCCTGACCCAGATGCAGGAACTGCCCATTGTAAGTGAAGATCAGGTTTGTGACCATCTGAAGAACTTGAGAGTATACAAGTCCATGGGACCTGATGGGATACACCCACAGGTGCTGAGGAAACTGGCAGACAAGATCACTAAACCACTCTTTACTATATTCTAAAAGTCCTGGCAGTCCAGGGAGGTCCTTACTGACTGGAAAAGGACCAGCCAGTCTCACCTCTGTGCCCAGTAAGATCATGGAGCAGGTTCCCCTGGAGGCACTGCTGAGACAGAAGAATAATGAAGAGGTGACTGGATACAATCAGCACGACTTCACCAAGGGCAAATCCTGCCTGACAAACCTGGTGGCCTTCTGTGACAAGGTCACAGCATTAATAGACAAGGGGAGAGCAACCGATGTCATTTATCTGGGCCTGAGCAAAGCCTTTCACACTGTTCCACATGACATCCTGATCTCCAAGCTGGTAAAATTTGGGTTTGATGGATGGACCACTCAGTAGATAAATCCCTTTCTAGATTATAATATAGAATGTACTTCAGCCTGCCCTTCTCTTCTTTCCAAAGATAAAGCTCACATTACAGACAACTTGTAACGTTTCTGAGTGAAAACAGAGCTTGATTTAGAGAGCTTAAAAAAATAAATACCTCCCCCCCGAATCTTCTGTCTTTGATCAGTTGTTGGGGGGGAGGGGGGTGCCTTTTTTGTTTCTTTGTTTGTTTTGTGGGTTTGGGTGTTGGTGGTGATTGGTTGGTTGGTTTGGTTTTGAGCAAGGTAGTTGCACCACCATGGGGATTGAATTTTGGTTTTAAAGTTAAAATGAGAATGACCTTGACAACACATTGTGACCTCAGTCCATTCACCATGGATGATAACTCAGTCTATTTCACCAGCTCATAAAGCACACTGGTAAAAGGGCTTACTAAGTTGCATGTTTCTCTTTAAACAGAAAATGTAATCAATCATAAGGATGAAGAAGGATTTACCCCTCTGATGTGGGCTGCAGCTCATGGACAGATAGCAGTGGTGGAATTTCTTCTTCAGAATGTAAGGGAAAAGTGGAACACTTAATTCTGAATTTATTTACTCTAGTTCAATTTGTCAACGCTGCTATACACTTAAATACTTTAAAAGTAAGTTCTGTGTAAAACCTTATATTAAAAAAGAAAAAGGTTCATTTTATGATAACTATTGTAATTGTTTTACTATTTCAGGGTGCAGATCCTCAGATTTTGGGAAAAGGGCGAGAAAGTGCTCTCTCACTGGCTTGCAGTAAAGGATACACAGATATTGTCAAAATGCTGCTTGACTGTGGAGTTGATGTTAATGAATATGACTGGGTAAGTCAGTAGCTTGAACTTAGCCGGCGGGCACTTTGTTGAGAAAATTGAAACACAACAGTGGCTTGGGTTTGAAAATTGTTCTACCTCTTCTGAAGTATCTGAGAGTTTTAAAACTTCCACAAGATAGGAAAAGTTGGCCCACTGTGACTTCATGGTAAAGAGAGAATGAGACTGATGCTCAGTCCTTGTAGAAGGGTGAGCTTACAGACTGAACAGCAGACCAAAAAAAAAGATAGAAATGGTGAAGAACCAAAATTGAACTACATTTTTATGAAACTTCTGAAGTCTCTTTCTGATACATGGAAGTATACTGGTGTGTTAAGGAATTACTGTTGCAGACTGCTCCATCATTAGCTATCATCTACTTTTGCAGAATGGAGGCACACCTCTACTATATGCAGTACACGGGAATCATGTGAAATGCGTAAAAATTCTCCTTGGTAAGTACTGACCAAACTGAATTATCAATAAAAATGTACTTGAAGTTCTCATTGTCAGAAATAGGAGTTTCTTTTCCTGTTTCACATAGAAAGTGGTGCTGATCCAACTATTGAAACAGATGCTGGCTGTAATTCCATGGATTTAGCTGTAGCCTTGGGCTATCGGAGTGGTGAGTATTGCAAAAGTAAATGATTCTTATTTCTGCTGCTCCTTGTTTATGCAGCTGCTGTAATGGCCTAGTAGAGGTTTTGCACCTGTAAGAAGTTCCCTATCCTACAAGTTTTAATACACGTAAGTGTATCAGCCCAAAATGGGTAGGAATTTCCTTACCTGTCTCAAAAAGTCAGGTACCTACTAAGAAAACATCACTGACCTAGATGTACATCTTTGAGCACAAATAGTAGAGTAGAATAGAATAACCAGGTTGGAAGAGACCTTCAAGATCATCGTGTCCAACCTATCATCCAACACCACCTAATCAACTAAACCATGCAACCAAGCACCCTATAAAGTCTCCTCCTGAACAACTCCAATGATGGTGACTCCACCACCTCCCTGGGCAGCACATTCCAATGGCAAATCACTCTCTCTCTGTAGAAATTCTTCCTAACATCCAGCCTAAACCTCCCCTGGCGCAGCCTGAGACTTGTGTCCTCTTGTTCTGGTGCTGGTTGCCTGGGAGAAGAGACCAACCTCTGCCTGTCTACAACCTCTTTTCAGGTAGTTGTAGAGAGCAATAAGGTCTCTCCTGAGCCTCCTCTTCTCTAGGCTAAGCAACCCCAACTCCCTCAGCCTCTCTTCATAGGTGATGCAACCATGATCCAGACAAAGGAAGCTGTGCTGCTCCCTCACCCTGTTAAAAGGTCTGCAACCCTCCTGAATCTCTCAACCTAGCACACCACTAATTCGCAAGATGCAATGAAGTTTGCAAAACCTTCTTCCCCTGCCATAGTAGCTGTGGTGTATCTTGGAGGCAGACAGTAATAGTGCCAGGATCAGTGAATCAGGCTACTGGTTTTTTGGAAAACAGGGGCAAAGAGGGGACTCTTCATTGTTTTCCCCTTGTGCTGCTTTCATTTTGAAAACCATGAAATGTCACTACAGAAACAAACAATCTAAAAACAAGCCTATCCGCTCTCCATGTAGCTTTCCCAAGCAGAGCCCTGTGCTTATAGGGGTGTGCAGTAACTTCACAGATGTCTAGATGTCAGCCTACTTTAAGGGTTCAGGCTCAATGTTCCACTGAAGTAGTTTGTAATAGTTTTGCCCACTTGCCATGTACAGGCTTAAAAATTTGCTTTCCTTATGCTATCTGCCTATACAAACCAGAGAACACACTGCCACTTGAATTACACAAGGCTTTTATTTTCTGAAGGGATGCCAACTCTCCAGTTTGGTTTTTATAAATGATTGTACAGGACAAGCTAGTATCTGCCAGGAGCCAATGGTACAATGGTAAAAGTGTGGAAAAAACAACAACATTGAACACCCATTAACCTGATTTTTTTTTTTCCTCTGCTTTAGTTCAACAGGTTATTGAGTCTCATTTACTAAGGCTACTTCAAAGTATCAAGGAATAATGTTTGGCCCTTCGGCAGGTGTCATTCTTGGCTTGGAAATTGGAACTGCTTTTTAGCCCTGTAATCAGTGACAAGCATTGGCTATTTACCTCAGCTCATATATGTGTGCTGGGTTTAGTTAAGCTTTTTAATATTCTTCCTCTTCTGTTGTTGTTCATAGAAATTGGTGATGTCATCCTTTTCTTAAATACACTTTATATAATTTTAGAAAAGTCAGTTGTCATGCGTGAAAAACTTTGTAAAATAAAACCAGTTTTGACCATCTAAATGTTTATACTGAGTGCAGTAGGTGGCACTGTGATAGGTGTCCTGGTTCATTACATCATTATATATACACAGGAAAAAAATTGTCTAGTTATTGAGATGTGTCACCACAGAGTATAGATGTCTTTGCTGTTAATTACACTAAAATGTGCACCATGTGTGATTGCTTTAAGATCCCCAGTTAGTGTTACTGTGTCAGCTTTTGGCTTTGTCCTGTTTTGGAAAAGTTTGGTAATAAACTGAAGGGCTTTGATGACAGGAAGTCCATTCCTACCTGATTTCTTTCTATCTTCCTCTGCCTTCCTGTTGTCCTGACACAACTAGGTCAGAGCATCCTAAGTAGACATTTCCCTGGTATAAGGAAATCTAACTGCAAGTGCAGAATGCCTAGCTCCTAAATATCCTTGCAGTGGCTGAAAGCAGCCATCATCTGTAAGGGAAGAGAGGCCAGAGCCTACTGCATTCCAGCCTTCTTCATCCAAAGTGTAGTCCTTTGCATCACAGAACTACAGAGTTTCTTCAGTTGCAGGGGACCTATGAAGATCATTTAGTCCAACTCCCTGCTCCTCGCACCTATAGCTAAATCACCTATAGCTAAGCCATATGAATGTCATTCAGACCTTGCTTGAATTCAACAGATTTGGTTCTGTGATCATTTCCCTTGGGAGTCTGTTCCAGGAGGGGCCAACCACCTTCTCAGTGAATAACCTTTTCCTAATGCCCAATCTGAACTTGCCCTGATGACGCTTCATTCTAATTCTGTGTGTCCTGTATTGTTGATCACTAAAAAGATCGGCACCTCTTCCTCTGCTGCCTACCTTGAGGTGGTCATAGGCTGCAATCATGTCACCCCTCAGCCTTCTCCAAGCAGAGCAAACCAGATGATCTCAGGCACACCTAAGTCTTGCCCTTAAGGCCTTTCACCGTTTTGGTTGCTCTCCTTTAGACATATTCTTAACAGTTTGATGTCTGCCTTATATTAAGGTGCCCAAAACTGCACACAGTACTTGAGGTGGGGCCACACCAGTGCAGTACAGTGCAGTGCAGTGTGGGACAATCACCTCCCTCAACTGGACAGTGATGCTGTGCTTGGTGCGCCCCAGGATACAGTTGGCTTTTTTGGCTGCCAAAGCATACTACTGACTCATATGCAGCTTGCCATCAACCCAGACCCCCAGATCTCTTTTTGCAGAGTTGCTTTCATCTCCTAGCCTGGGGGGACATGCCAATGTATTCTGACATTTAGTTAGAATAGGAATAATGATTTTGAAATCAGCTGAAAAATCAGGCAGTGCAAGGAGCTCAGAAAATCAAAACTATGCTGAGTGATGGGGACACGTGGTAGTTTTGTGCCGAGACTTTTCACCAGCTGACAGTACACACATGCATTTCTCCACTGTGTCCACTAGAGGTGTGACATCCACTCACATACATACAGCCCGAGTCCCTGCCTTCAGTCTGTGGGTGGTGAGCCAAATCGCCAATTTACTCTCTCCATCTAGAGATCACAAGACATGAGTGGGGCTGAGGTAAGTTACTGTATTCCTAGTATACTATCTCTAAATGTGCTTCATTTTTCATTTGAAAACCGTTCCCTACACAAAGGAAATTGATACTGTTTAAAGTACATGCACCATGATTCTGACCAAAGGTGCTGGAGTGACAGGGAATAATTTAGATGAGTTATTTGAGTGAGAACCAAAGAAATAATGAATTCAAAATGCTAACTTCATTATTTCAAAATGACTGCTTATACAATAGGGGGGAAGGGAGTTAAAAACCCACAATCAAAACCTATGGATTAAACCTGAATTTCTTTCTGACTCTATATTGAAACATCTGTGGTGTAAATCAGGTCAGAATTAACCTTGGTTGTTGGCTTTGTGAAAGCCAGACTAGAGATCTATTTCTTCCATGAAGCTGAAATCTGAAATTATATGAAACTTAAGGGAGGTGAAGCAAGAAAATATAGCTGATCTTGCAAGTGTTGGTGAAATCCTTGATGCATTTAAGTGAGTAGTGTCTGTTTCCCAGCTTTGATGCTTGTGTTTTATGTAGGGTTTACACCAATTTTACTGTCTCATGAATGATTAAATTAGGGGAAAGAAACAGTAAACCTGATATGCCTTGGCAGCAAGAGAGGGAAATTGGTTTATAATCAAAATCTGGAAAAAATTCTTATTGTAAGTAATTTTAAAGTAAAGTAACATGAGGTGGCAGTTGTTGTAAAGTTGCATATTAAAGATACTGAGATTGAATGGCCTTTGTAAAAACAAGTGAACTTCCAGATTTATTGAAAAGCAATGCAAATGAAATGCAAACTGTTTTCCTGAAATATTATAACCTGAGCCATTCCTGATTCATTTTAAGACACATGTAAATACACTATGCAAGTATGCATAAGGAGCAGAAATTTTGTGTATTGTTACAAAGAAATACCAGTTCTAAATGATGAATCTCCAAATATCTGCTTTGTATTTTGTCCTCTGTTTCACTCAGCAGTGCATTAATGTATAGGAAATAAAGTCATTCTTAACTACTACCTGACAATGTACTCTAGAATATGGGGGGGGGGGGGGAAGGGGGCTATTATATGGTAAGATACTGAAATAGAGGAATGTAGATTGTGACACCAAAATGTAAAATTTCTTCCATCTTTTTGCTGTAGAATTTCAAGCAATTCTCAGTTACAGAATCATAGAATGCATTGGGTTGGAAGGGACCTTTAAGGGTCATCCAGTCTCATCATCCTGCCGTAGGCAGGGACATGTTTAACTAGATCAGGTGTCCTGGTTTCAGGCCAGGCAGATCCTCTCTTGACCCCAAATGGGCAAAAGAACAACGCTCACACAAATGGACTGCAGAAGTGATGGAAAGTTGAAATGGAAAAGCAATTAATGTTTTACAGAAAGCTACAAGCATAATGACAAAAGAAACCCAAAGCATACAGAGTCCCCTACAACACATCCAAAAGCCTCTCAATGCTTCCCATCTCCCCACCTAAGGGTATACCCAACCCCCCACCAGGGCTCTTTCTTCACCCCTGCCCGCTGCTAGGCTAGTCTCAGCTGGCCAGCTGTGAGACTGCCCCTCCCACTTCTCCTGGCATAAGGCCTAGACAGGCCTAAGAGGCCTTGAGATACTCTCCAACCATTACCTGATAGGGAGCATCTCCCATGGGAGCAGAGAGGGAAGAAAAAGGAAGTGAAAGACTTTGCAAATAGATTTATAGGGTGCAGGACATTATGGGTATGAAATACGCAGCTTCCTGTGTCCCCCCACTGGGCTGGACACTTGGGGCACCAGAGGTGTAACCTATGTGGCAACAACAGGAGGCACCCAGCCTAAACTGCCACATCAGGTAGCTCAGAGCCCCATCAAGCCTGATCTTTAACATCTTCAGGGACGGGGCCTCCACCACCTCCCTGAGCAACCTGGTTTATGTCCCGGACCCTCATAGAATCAAACATAGAATCAACAACAAGGTTGGAAAAGACCTCAAAGATCATCAAGTCCAACACATGAGAGGTGAAGTATTCCAGATATAGGAACTACAATGATTGGACTCACATCTTTGTTTCCAGAACCACAGATTTCTAGACATATTACTTTTATTCATCAATTACAAGTAATATGGAGTAGTGTTTAGCTATACTGAACACATAAGTGCATTCAAAACCAGTGTGCACATTAGGGAATGGTATAGCTGTATACCCATTAGTGTATGAAATAAATTGAAATAGGGAAAAACGCCTGCAGACACTTTACTAATGTTTCCTTTTTGCTTAGATTAAATTTAATCACAATAAAATGTTTTCCAAACACAGCATAAGCTGTTTAATTTTGTAGTTGCAGTGGCAAATGACTCCCTCAGTGAAGAACTTTCTCCTCACCTCAAGCCTAAACCTCCCCTGGTGCAGCTCGAGACTGTGACCTCTTGTTCTAGTGCTGGTTGCCTGGGAGAAGAGACCAACCCCCTCCTGGCTACAATCCCCCGTCAGGTAGTTGTAGACAGCAATGAGGTCTCCCCTGAGCCTCCTCTTCTCCAGGCTTTACAATTAATAGGTGTCACAGACCTCTGTTTTGGATGCATACATGCTGTAAAGAGTTATACTCCATTCAAACACCATATTAAGAATCCTTTTAACAACCCCAGCTCCCTCAGCCTCTCCTGTGCTCAAGGCCTCTGCCCAGCCTCATTGCCCTTCTCTGGACACGTTCAAGTGTCTTGATGGATGTCCTTCCTAAGCTGAGGGGCCCAGAACTGGACACAGTACTCAAGGTGTACTCATCATTCTTCCTGATGTCCAATCTAAATGTACTCTTCTCTAGTTTAAAACCATCACCCCTTGTCCTATCACTATAAACCCTTGTGAAAAGCTCTACCTCAGCCTTCTTGTAGGCCCCCTTCAGGTACTAGAAGGCTGCTGTAAGGGCTCGCTGGAGCCTTGTTGTGGTAGTGAGGAAAGTTCAATTGTCCCACACACACACAAACCACAGCTAGCTCAGTTGGAGAAGTGTGACCATTTGAGGCTGTGCCTTTAAGAAAGGGACAGTGCTAGGACACTCTGGATGAATATTTTCGTAAATATTGATACTCTAAATTAATTTCATTGGTAGATTGGTAGAATGCAGCTTTAAGTTTTAGTGCAGCTGGAATTTTCCCTCAGCTCCACATAGTAACAGCAGCACGGTGCTTCAGAGCTGCACAAAGCCTTTGTCTCATTCATTCACATTTGACTTTGCGGAGCACTCTAACAGAAGGATACACAGGGAGTGAACCCATCCTGCACTGCAGTGGGTATGACATTTGCCAGAACCAGCCTTCATTTACAGCTACGGAATGGAATGGAATGGAATGGAATGGAATGGAATGGAATGGAATGGAATAGAATAGAATAGAGTAGACCAGGTTGGAAGAGACCTTCAAGATCATTCATGCCCAACCTATCATCCAACACCACCTAATCAACTAAACCATGCAACCAAGCACCCTATCAAGTCTCCTCCTGAACACCTCCAATGATGGTGACTCCACCACCTCCCTGGGCAGCCCATTCCCATGGGCAATCACTCTCTCTCTGTAGAATTTCTTCCTAACCTCCAGCCTATACCTCCCCTGGCGCAGCCTGAGACTGTGTCCTCTTGTTCTGGTACTGGTTGCCTGGGAGAAGAGACCAACCTCTGCCTGTCTACAACTTCCCTTCAGGTAGTTGTAGAGAGCAATAAGGTCATCCCTGAGTCTCCTCTTCTCCAGGCTAAGCAGCCCCAGCTCCCTCAGCCTCTCCTCATAGGGCTTGTGCTCCAAATCCCTCACCAACTTTGTTTCCCTTCTCTGGACACGTTTCAGCAAGTCAACATCCTTCCTAAACTGAGGGGCCCAGAACTGGACACAGTATGGCACAACACCTTGGAAACCTTCTAGTACCAGACAAAGAGGCTTTATCTGTCTGGTAGGGAGAGAAATGAAAGCTAACGAATCAAGCAGCTCTGTAGACAGCAATAATTTAGATGTGAATTCTACCAATGAGAACATAAAATTTTACAAATCCACTTTGTAACTGCTCAAAGAAATTCTGCTTTCTCACTGTTAGGCAATGGAATAGAAACTGAACCAATGAAGACAGTTAATAACTATAAATTGTTAATATTTGATTAAAATAAATTAAGATGCTGTCTGTAAAGCATACATCTAATTTAAATCTACCCTAGAGGAGGGTAGATTCAGATTGGATGTTAGGAAGAAGTTCTTCACCCATAGGGGTGGGAAGACACTGGAACAGGTTGCCCAAGGAGATGGAAGAGGCCCCATCTCTGGGTTTTTAAGGCCAGGCTGGATGTGGCTCTGGGCAACTTTATCTAGTGGAAAGTGTCTCTGCCCATGGCAGGTGGGTCCCTTGGGGTCTCTTCCAACCCCAGCAATTCTGTGATTCTGTAAACTGTGACCAAGTACCTCTTGCTGCTGATGCTTGGTAGGGTGGTTAGCATACTGCCATTTTGTGAGGCAAGCAGCCATTTTATGGCACCACGTGGGTCATGTATTTATTCCACTTCCCTTCCAGTATCAGGCCCTGTGTACCAAATAAACTAACCAAACTGATCACTTCTTCTTCTCCCTACTAGCCACATGTTCCTGGCTAACTGGGCAATTACTCTTTTACTTGTCAGCCCAAAAGGTCCCAGGCACCTGGTTCACTGTGTGTTGTTGATGACTCCACCACTGAACAGGGAAGCATAGCACCATGTGTAGAACCAAGCAGTTGTTAATGGGGAACTTGGACCAGAACTGCTGCTATAGGGTGAGACCAGGACTGTCCAGTGGCCTGGGACACATCCACTATTATCCACTATATAATAGTTTGGGGGCTTTTTTAGAGATTATTTTTAAATCTATATTATAATTGTTACATTGACACAACAAACCATCTATTAAGATTTTACCCAATCTACAGAGAGTCCACATAATTAGAAATTTTAAGTTAACTTCTATTACAGATTCTAAATTGTGATTCTGCTTGTAGAAATCTTGTGCTACTCTATTAATACATTCTGTGCTATTCTAATCCTAACACCATGTTAAGAAAATAAAGCTCTAACTACAATTTCATGCTGTCACATTCCACCAATGATCCCTAAAAGAACCTGCCTGTCCCTCCACTCTTTATTGGACCTGGAGGAGAACATTGTAACTAAAGATGAGGAAAAGGCTGAGGTACTAAATACTTTCTTTGCCTCCATTTTCAACAGTAAGGCAGGAGGACTTCAGGATAACTGGCCTCCTGGACTGGTAGATGGAGGCAGGGAGCAGTGTAGTCCACCTGAAATCCATGAGGAAGCAGTGAGAGACTTACTGAGCCACTTGGATCCTCTCAAGGCTATGGGACCGGATGGGATCCATCCTAGGGTGCTGAGGGAGCTGGCAGATGAGCTGGCCAAGCTGCTCTCCATCATTTTTCAACAGTCCTGGCTCACTGGAGAGGTCCCAGATGACTGGAAGTTGGCCAACGTGATGCCCATCCACAAGAAGGGCTGAAAGGAAGAACCAGGGAATTACAGACCTGTCAGCCTGACCTCAGTGCCAGGCAAGATTATGGAACAGATCATCTTGAGTGCAATCACACAGCACTTACAGGATGGCCAAGGGATCAGGCCCAGCCAGCATGGATTTAGGAAGGGCAGGTCCTGCCTGACCAACCTGATCTCCTTCTGTGATCAGGTCACCCACCTGGTGGATGTGAGGCAGGCTGTGGATGTAGTCTACCTGGACTTTAGCAAGGCCTTTGACACCGTTGTTGTAGTTTATAAATTTATTGGCATTACCATTTGCATGCAAATTTGATGAGCACTTTGTAACACACTTCCCTATCTGTTCCGGTTTCCCTTGGGGCCTTTACTAGTTCCACTCTGTTGTCGTCTTTGTTCATCTGTATTGTACTTTGAATTCTCCACTTGTATTTCTGAGACAGTTACAAAAAGCAACAGCCTTCTGCTAGACCTTCCTAGGGTAAGAGCCTCACCTCCCTTCAGCCTCCTCTGGGTTCTACCTTTGTACAGGGAAATAACCTAGATAACTAAAAAACCACCAGGCAAAAAAAGCAATTGGAAGGAGTATCTTACACCTTTTCACGCCATACAGGGAGCTGTGGGATCACACATAGGACCACTGTTGGCCATCAAGAACCACAGATCTTGGTGATCTGGTGATCACAGATCCCCACTGTGGCACCAGAAGGAAACTCTGTCCCAGGCCAATAACACAAAGTTGCCCCCATAGTACCTTTTCATCTGTTGCTATCCCAATGATGTTCCTGTAGAAAGAAATACCGTTACTTAACCCCAAGGAGATGGATATCGGCCATTGAAGCTTATTCTTACTTGGCTGAGAAACAATACAGACAACCTTCTACTCATGACATACACCCGTATTTTGGATTTCCAAAGCTATTTTACTGTGCCTTGGTCCTACATTCTTCCAGTAACCTTTAAGCGTGTCCAGAGAAGGGCAACAAAGTTGGTGAGAGGATTGGAACACAAGCCCTACGAAGAGAGGCTGAGGGAGCTGGGGTTGCTTAGCCTGGAGAAGAGGAGACTCAGGGGTGAACTTATTGCTCTCTACAACTACCTGAAGGGAGGTTGTAGACAGGCGGAGCTTGGTCTCTTCTCCCAGGCACCCAGCACCAGAACAAGAGGACACAGTCTCAGGCTGTGCCAGGGGAGGTTTAGGCTGGAGGTTAGGAGGAAGTTTTATACAAAGAGAGAGATTGCCCATTGGAATGGGCTGCCTGAGGAGGTGGTGGAGTCACCATCACTGGAGGTGTTCAGGAGGAGTCTTGATAGGGTGCTTGGTTGTATGGTTTAGTTGATTAGGTGATGTTGGATGATAGGTTGGGCGTGAATGATCTTGAAGGTCTCTTCCAACCTGGTCTGGTCTGGTCTGGTCTATTCTATTCTATTCTATTCTTATATTCTATTCAGCTCACTTCTTTAAACCCTGATCATAGACTCATAGAATTGTTAGGATTGCAAGGGACCTCAGGGATCATCTAGTTGCAACTCCCCTGCCATGGGCAGGGGCACCTCACACTAGATCAGGTTGCTCACAGCCACATCCAGCCTGGCCATAAAAACCTCCAGGGATGAGACTTCTACCACCTCCCTGGGCAACCTGTGCCAGTGCCTCACCACCCTCATGGTGAAGAACTTCTTCCTGACATCCAATATGAATCTACCCATTTCTAGTTTTGTTCCATTTCCCCTAGTCCTATCACTACCTGACACCCTAAAAAGTCCCTTCCCAGCTTTCTTGTAGGTCCCTTTCAGATACTAGAAGGCCACAATAAGGTGTCCTGGGAGCCTTCTCTTCTCCAGACCAAATAGTCCCAACTCTCTGTCTGTTCTCATAGGAGAGGTGCTCCAGGCCTCTGATCATCCTCGTGGCCCTTCTCTGGACATGCTCCAGCATGTCCAGATCCTTCCTCTAATACAGGCTCCAGAACACGACACAGTACTCCAGGTGGGGTCTTACCAGAGTGGAATAGAGGGGGAGATTCACCTCCCTTGACCTGCTGGTTATGCTTCTCTTGATGCAGCCCAGGATGTGATTTGCTTTCTGGGCTGGAAGTGCACACTGGTGGCTCCTGTTGAGCTTCTCATCCACTAGCACCCCCAAGTCCTTTCCTTCAAGGCTGCTCTCAAGCCAGCTGCTGCCCAGCCTGTATCATTGCTTGGGATTGCATGTGATTAAGCATGAAATGAGCACATTACATGGAAGTATTATATGTCCTTAAAAATGTATGGGTTTTTTTAGTTTTCAAGATGGTATTTCATTATTATTGGGACACTACTTAACTCATGGCCCAAAAAGAGAGCTGTAAACTAACACCCAAACTACATAGAATAGAATAGAATAGAATAGAATAGAATAGAATAGAATAGAATAGAATAGAATAGAATAGAATAGAATAGAATAGAATAGAATAGAATAGAATAGAATAGAATAGAATAAACCAGGTTGGAAGAGACCTTCGAGATCATCATGTCCAACCTATCATCCAACACTACCCAATCAACTAAACCATGCAACCAAGCATCCTGTCAAGCCTCGCCCTGAACACCCCCAGCGACGGCGACCCCACCACCTCCTCAGGCAGCCCATTCCAGTGGGCAATCACTCTCTCTGTGTAAAACTTCCTCCTAACCTCCAGCCTAAACCTCCCCTGATGCAGCCTGAGACTGTGTCCTCTTGTTCTGGTACTGGTTGCCTGGGAGAAGAGACCAACCTCTGCCTCACTACAACCCCCCTTCAGGTAGTTGGAGAGAGCAATAAGGTCACCCCTGAGTCTCCTCCTCTCCAGACTAAGCAACCCCAGCTCCCTCAATCTCTCCTCATAGGGCTTGTGTTCCAAGCCCCTCACCAACCTTGTTGCCCTTTTCTGGACACGCTCCAGCAAGTCAACATCCTTCCTAAACTGAGGGGCCCAGAACTGGACACAGACATTTTCCTTTTTTTTTTTTTTTTTTTAAATCCCACAAGAGTTTTACAGCAGTAATTGGAATAAAAATTGTCAGAAGTGGAAGAACCATGGAAGTTTATTATAATTCTAGGTAACATTCCACATAAGCACTTCACATACACAGCTAATCCCTAGCATGAACCAGATGAACCATACTCTCATGAAAGGGTAGGGAAAAAATACCGTATTTACTGGGATAACAACACTAAAAATCTGTTCTATATTTTTCACTAAGAAGCTGATTGTTAGAGGCATTTCAGCAGAGCTTTTCGTGATCACTGTGGACCAGACTTTTCCTTTACAACAAGAGTATAAATCACTGGAGTGCAGACATGGCCCATCACTAGAACGGTCATCATTAGTATTGTTAGAGCATTTCCGCCTGCATGCACCTCCTGCTGTGCAGCACATAATGCTTTCAGGAAGTACGCTGCTCTGTCTGGCAATGAATGTGTAACTGGACGAATTAGAAATCCAGTCACTTGGAACTTTAAAGATCAAAGATACTGTTAGGAGTTAGTCCTACGACTGACGCGTGAAAAGATCTTCCTGTTGAAGATCGTCACCAACGTAAGCTAGCAGCTCTTCAAGCACACAGGACTGTAACGCATATCAGTCAGTCTTCAGCAGATCAGTAGTGATGAAGCCAGCCATGCATGCAAAAATCAGAAGGAAAGGCTGCAGAGCCCAGCAGAAAGGGACATATAAACTGGGCACTGAAACAAGGTGGAGTACAGCTGTAGTACTGCACTGTACAGCTCATCCTTTTCCTGCAAGAAGAAATCTAAGCAATCCCTGAATAACCCTCGGGGTGGCAGGGGGTGTGTGTGAAAATAAAATAAACCCTGACCTGCATTGTGGAGAATATTATTCTGATATATTATGTAAGCCAACTGCCTGTGATCTTTTTTTTAGCACTGAAACCAAACCAGCAAATTCTACCACATGACAAGCTTTTCACAGCCCACAATTTTTTTTTATGACATCAGCATTTTTGTTTCTTAAGTAGAAAATACAGCTTACAAGACAGTACCATTCACACACCAAGTTCTAGTATTTCAGAACACCTAGTGGCTTGACTTGACTTTTCTTTATGGATAGTAAGAGGACACTGGATGATCTGCAATCTGCAGGCAAATTCTATGTGCCAGCACTTTGCCAGGCACCTAGCACAGATGAAAAATGGGCAAGCTTAAAAATCCCTGCACCCTGCATTTGAAGCCACTGGGCTACACCTAAATGATGTCAAATGTTACAACCCCAAGGACTCAAAACAAGAGCTGCTTCTCAAAATGCACCACAAAACTTGCTTAGCTGCTCTGCATGTGTGGTAGGTCTATTGGAATTTAACTTACTGTCTGCTGACACAGTTTGTCAAATACACCCTATTTCCTGATGAAACCAGGGAGCCACCAAGATGGGATATAAATGAAAAATATATATATATATAATCCAGGTTTTGAAACAAATATTAGCACATAATTTTCTATGTGCAATTAATTGATGTAGGACAATACTAAAAAATGAGGAACAAATATGGGAGGGTCTAATCTACAAATGTGAGAGGCTGACACACTAACTAAAGCAGAATGACAACCCTTCTACTCTACAGTTCCTGACAGAGGTCAGCCTAGACACCAGTGTATACGTGCACAAGGCCACATCTAAGCAAGTCTGAATTTTGTATGCTGGGGGAAGAAGATGACTCAGTGACTCCTGAGACCTGTAGGCTACTCCAGTTTCTGCAAACAGTTACAAAAACACACACAAAAATATATCTTAAAGATCATCACCGCTGGGTAGGAATTACTGGAGCATGAAATGCTGCAGATGCACATGGAGATTGTTTATCCAAACACTGCCCCCAACATATGCTAAAGGCAAACCTCAGCTGCATGAGCCGGCTGTGCTGGTTTCATGCTGTTTAGGAACTTCTCTAACAGGAAGAACTGCACCATCTCCTGATTCCTAACACTAAGTGGTGCAAAGCAGCCAGAAGGGAGATAAATTAATTTTCACATTAACTCTGTTGCTCTTGATGCCAGCTGTCCCAGAGGCAAAAACTTACATCAATAAACCTGACACAGAACTGTTCAAATTTTTCACTTCATTTTTAGTTTAGGCATAAATCCTACAAACATGCATGTTCACATTACCTTTACATGATTAGGAGCGTCAAGGCAGTAGCTGTTTACATCAAACTCATGCCTAGTGGGGGCAGATGAATCCCCCAACTATAACAAAATGAAATGTGAGTTAACCAAGACATACAGATGACATCAGACTGTCAGAAATAGTACAGATGCAGAAGTACTTAAAATGTTGCTGAACAGAATAAATATTGTAACAAGGATTCCTGCACACTCCAGTCTGCCATGTATCACAGCCATGTTGCTCATGTAAGTGGCTCTAATGAGGCACTACCACTTTTAACTGCTGCCTTCAGATGTAACACTGAAGAGACAAGGAGCGCAATGACCAACACCATTGTACTGTGACTGCCAGTTACACTCAACAAGTGTGTAATGCCACAAGTATGTGTCAAACACTAAGGTCACAGATCTAGCATAGATACTGGCCTACTCCACAATCTTCATATTATCTTTTTTCTGCACAGTCACAAGTTGAGAGTGCACACTAGAAGCCCAACTGTATCTGTTAGGTCCTTAAAGGTGGCAGCAGTCTTACTTGTGCATAAATCACTAGGAATTCACTGCAAAACAGCAGCAAACAAAATGCTGCTGCTGAAAGAAAATTTGGCCCTCAAGCCATACTCAAGTTACCTCTGCAACTGCCCAGATTGGTTGCTGGAAATGGAAGGAAAGCATAGCAGTTCATGGAGCTGTGTCTTGCACTCAAGAGTTCTTCCTGTTACAGTAGATACTTCAAATACCTTCAAATCTTGCTTAGTCTTACTGCATCATTTTACTCAGTGATAACAAGCACATGTAAACACTTGCCACGAGTTGGTTTTGATTATGAAGCAGGAGACTGCTCGGATGTATACAGCTGAAATTTCCAAGATTCTAGCAAAAATGCACTCTATGGTAACTCAGGTGCAGCTCCATAGACAGGAGAGGTCTCCAGCCAAAGAAAGTAATACCTGTTGAACTCTGGGTGCCTCCTGAAAACAGGGAGAGTGAGACACAACCTGCATTTACATTTTACCAGTACTTAAAAAAAAACCACAAAAGCCCAACAAACAACCCCCCCCAAATAAAAAAAAGCCAATCCCAAAACACTAAAACACTACTCATACCTGACAGAAAGGCAAATTAAGGATTTCAAATGCAGCAGGTCCTCCCACCATTATCTGCATGGTGGAATATCTGGTACAGCACACTGAACCTCTGACTCTGTGAGAAAGTATTGCAATTGTTTGTTATTGGATATTAAAAGCATTGTGTTGCATGATTAAACTGACCTTCCACCAGCCCAGGATCTGAACATCAGTAAGACAATGTAAAACTCTGCTATCCACCTACATAAGAGATGATATGCCACAAAAATAATGCATGCTTATATCATTACAGCACTAACTGACCCATGATTTGTTTGGATTAATTAGTAATGCAAAAGCCGGGCTGTAACTCATCTGTAAAAGTATTATTAATCCCTGCACTACACAAGCATTGTTAGAATGGCTTCCTCATTCCCAGGATACCTTCACTGCACTGTGAAGGCAACACACAAATTGCATCTGTTAAAATCCATTTCTCACCAAACCCCCCCAGATTATAGCCAGACAGTGCAGTAAGAGTATTACATAAGCTGTATTCCATCAGTTCATTAACATTATTCTCTAATGACAAGCCATGCATGAAATGAATGCAGAATATTAACAGGCCAATGAGTCTTTCATGGTCAGACTGCAAGCAGCTCATCACACTAAGAAACTACAGCCTAAAGTTCATTAGAATACACAGATATAGTTCTACTCCTAAGAGCTTCTACATGCATCTACTTTTTATCCATCTTTAAAGTTACCAAGTTCAACCTCAAACTAATCATGATAGTCCCTTGTGCTATAGACTGTTCACCTTAGCTGTGTAAACTTTGCTCAACTACACTGCCACCTCCTTTCCTCTAAAAAAAGGCATTCTTCCAGAGTCCACCCTCCATTACAGGTCAGGTTCTTTCAACTATCATACCCAGTGATAATTTTGGCAGTTATCACAAATTACCAGATGCATCTGAAACTATAGATCTGAAAAAGAAAGAAGAATAGCTTAGAAAAATCAGAGGCCACACGGTATGTATTTATGCAAGCCCAAATCAGTTGTGTTTTAAAATACCTAGCTTAAATATCTTCCTTTACACATGCCACCATCTTCCCAGTCGTTTGGAGCTGTAATCCAATCATCAGCAAGCTTCCCTGTAAGGTTTCCTATCTGTGCTGAATAGTAACTTTCTAGTTTCCTAACTTGTTGTAATTCATTCTCATAAACAGGGTGACCAGCCAGCATCTTTGTTGTGGTGTTCTGGCTTCGCAATCACTTCCCCCACCTCCCTTGAAAAATACTAACTTAAAACTCACATCCTACCACCTCTCACATCCACACATAAGCTTTTTTTCCAAGCCATTGTTCCCATCGCATTGTCTTAATTCTTCCCCTGCCTCTGACAACAAATACAAGCTATCCTCTTAATTTCAAAACATTCTTTCTTACTTTATCTGTACCATATTGTGACCTTTGGAAGGTGAAGTGTCTAAATGATGTCCCACCCACAAAACACAGTATTAGCACAAAATTTCCCAGAAACCAGTGCAACTAGACAAACATTTCCCAACTCCCCAGCCAACCAACATAGTAAGATAACAAGTGTTGGATTTGGTATTTGAGGTATTGAGCTGTGAACATTTTAAATGAACTCAAGTCATCCTCCTTGGTCACATACATTAAATATGCACTACTAATTTTGTTAATTTTGCACAGGGAATATTTCCTAAGACACACATGACGGATATTGACTTGCTGGAACGAGTCCAGAGAAGGGCAACAAAGTTGGTGAGGGGTTTGGAACACAAGCCCTATGAGGAGAGGCTGAGGGAGCTGGGATTGCTTAGCCTGGAGAAAAGGAGACTCAGGGGTGACCTTATCACTCTCTACAACTACCTGAAGGGAGGTTGCAGACAGATGGATGTTGGTCTCTTCTCCCAGGCAGCCAGTACCAGAACAAGAGGACACAGTCTCAGGCTGTGCCAGGGGAGGTTTAGGTTGGCTGTTAGGAAGAAGTTCTATACAGAGAGAGTGATTGCCCATTGGAATGGGCTGCCTGGGGAGGTGGTGGAGTCGCCATCATTGGAGGTTTTCAGGAGGAGACTTGATGGGGTGCTTGGTGCCATGGGTTCGTTGTTTAGGTGGTGTTGGATTGGTTGATGGGTTGGACACGATGATCTTGAAGGTCTCTTCCAACCCGGTTTATTCTATTCTATTCTAAATCTGTCTTTTAGAGCTTCAAAAACAGTTACTTTGAAACAATACTAGAGAGCTTTTAATTTCTATATATGCATCACACTACCTTAATAAAATACATAATTTCACTATTTTCCAAAATGCCTTTTTTTTTTTTTAAATTAGAAAATACTAATTTTGAACCAAAGTCCTTGAAGCATGACATTAACAATTATGAAAAGTATTTCTAAAAAATTGTTGCAAATGTGATGAAAAAAACATACCTTGCTAGTACTCCCTACTGCATTGGAGTTAAGCTGTTACAAAGCTCGATGTGACACAGTAACGTTCCCTTAGCTTTTTTAAACACAAAAATCTCAAATGAAACTTCAATAGAAATGCAGGCAGCTGTTTTCATTTCTGTATCGTCCAAGTTATTTGAAATGGAGATACAAAGCCATTTTCCTTCAGCAAGACTACAGATGTGAATCCATAATGGTGTAATTACAATATGGTTAGACAGACGTTCAAGCTAATGAAAAACATCAACAGTCCTGTTTTTTCAGTTTCCAGCAGTTAATGACAGACAAGAAAGACCATAACCAAAGTCCTCACTAGGAGAAAATAAGCACAGCTTTGAGTCAAAGACTGAGCATTTAAGCGTTGGATGTCAAGATTGCTATAAACTTCCAACAAACCCACTTCCTCTTCTGCTGTGATAAAGAACACATTTTGATCGTATCTTGATTCTGTTTGGGGATGCAAAGATATGCCAGTATTTCCTGACTGGGTGTGTACATACAACAGACATGTCACAGGGTAGTTTACCACTGGATTAGCATAATTTTGCATCTCAAAGATATTGTTATAGCAAATATCTTATTTTTCAAGCACTAAGCTTCTCTGCTGGAAGGGAAAAGGTTACACTGTACAGATCGCATAAACAAGACAGTAAGTCACTTCATGAGACAGAAACCAGTACGAAACATTTCACAAGCAAGAGATACCATGGCTTAAAAGAAGTATTTTTGAGGATATTTGAATCATAGAATGGGCAACACATTTATTGATTAAAAAAAAAACAACAACAAAACAACAACACCAAACAAAATCAAAACAAAACAAACACACAAACAAACCAACCAACCCCACAGCCCATTTAACTTGACAGGTCACAGGAAGTGTGGCAAGTGGTAGCCAAGTCTGTAGAACTTTGGATTTACCTTTTAAAGTAGTTAGCTTAAAGTCACCATTTCAAAACTCAGATTTTTATATTCAGTTTTCCATTGTACTGCTGCAATTCAATTTTAGTATAGTTTACTAATGAAGAACCTGCAAAGTGAGACAAGTAACCTTAAATTGTTACACTTCAGTTCTTGCACCTGACTTCAGCCATGGCACGTTCTCATCAGACTGCTTGAACAAGTTCCTCCACTGTTTCTCAACAGCCATGACTTATACCAAGAGAAACACACTTGGCAGGTCAGACACTGCCCCACCTTTTTCCAGGCACAAGGAGAACTTTAGGGCAAAAGCAGTTTTACACTAAATTTTATCACAGTATCACTAAGGTTGGTAGAGACCTCAAAGATCATCAAGTCCAACCTGTCTTGACAGACCTCATGACTAGACCATGGCACCAAGTGCCACATCCAATCTCCTCTTGAACACCTCCAGGGATGGTGACTCCACCACCTCCCTGGGCAGCCCATTCCAATGACAAATCACTCTCTCAGTGAAAAACTTTCTCCTCACCTCGAGCCTAAACTTCCCCCGGTGCAGCTTCAGACTGTGTCCTCTTGTTCTGGTGCTGGTTGCCTGGGAGAAGAGACCAACCCCTTCCTGGCTACAACCACCTTTCAGGTAGTTGTAGAGGGCAATGAGGTCACCCCTGAGCCTCCTCTTCTCCAGACTAAACAATCCCAGCTCCCTCAGCCTCTCCTCATAGGGCTTGTGCTCAAGGCCTCTCCCCAGCCTTGTTGCCCTTCTCTGGACACGTTCAAATGTCTCGATGTCCTTCCTAAACTGAGGGGCCCAGAACCGGACACAGTACTCAAGGTGTGGCCTAACCAATGCAGAGTACAGGGGCACAATGACCTCCCTGCTCCTGATGGCCACACTATTCCTAATACAGGCCAGGATGCTGTTGGCATTCTTGGTCACCTGGGCACACTGCTGGCTCATGTTTAGGTGGGTGTCAATCAGCACCCCCAGGTCCCTGTTTGGCAGCTCTCCAGCCACTCCGACCCCAGCCTGTAGCACTGTATGGGGTTGCCGTGGCCAAAGTGCAGCACCCGGCACTTGGACTTGTTGAATGCCATCCCACTGGACTCTGCCCATCTGTCCAGTCGGTCGAGGTCCCTCTGCAGAGCCCTTCCATCCTCTAACTGACCAACATCTGCTCCCAACTTGGTGTCATCTGCAAATTTGCTGATGACTGGCTCAACCCCCTCATCCAGATCATCAATGAAGATATTAAAGAGGATGGGGCCCAGCACTGATCCCTGGGGAATGCCACTGGTGACTGGCTGCCAGCTGGATGTGGCACCATTCACCACCACTCTCTGGGCTCGGCCCTCCAGCCAGTTCCTAACCCAGCACAGAGTGTTGTGGTCCAAACCACGAGCTGACAGCTTAGCCAGCAGTTTGCTGTGTGGGATGGTGTCAAAGGCCTTGAAGTCCAGGTAGACTACATCCACAGGTTTCCCCACATCCACCAGGCAGGTCACCTGATCATAGAAGGAGATCAGGTTAGTGAGGCAGGACCTGTCCTTCCTAAATCCATGTCGGCTGGACCTGAGCCCTTGGCCGTCCTTCAGGTGTGCAGTTATTGCCGCCAAGATAATCTTTTCCTTCACTTTCCCTGGCAATGAGGCCAGGCTGACTGGCCTGGAGTTTCCAGGTTCCTCCATCCAACCCTTCTTGTGGATGGGGACCACACTGGCCAGTTTCCAGTCATGGGCGACCTCACTGGTGAGCCAGGACTGGAGGAAAATGATGGAGAGCGGCTTGGCCAGCTCATCTGCCAGCTCTCTCAGCAGCCTAGGATGGATCCCATCCAGCCCCATGGACTTGTGAGTGTCCAAGTGGCTCAGCAGGTCCCGAACTAATTCCTCATGGATTTCCAGGGCATCACACTGCTCCCTGACCCCATCACCCAGCTCAGGAGGCCACTTGTCCTGAACTCCTCCTGCCTTGCTGTTAAACATTGAGGCAAAGAAGGTGTTCAGGACCTCAGCCTTTTCCTTGTCTTCAGTCACAGTGTTCCCCTCCAGGTCCAATCAGGAGTGGAGGTTCTTCTTGCCCTTCTTTTTAGTGTTGATATAGTTGTGAAAATGCTTTTTATTGTCTTTCACAGAGGTGGCCAGCTTCAGTTCCAACTGGGCCTTTGCCTCACAACTTCCTTAAACATACCTCAAGAAGCCTTCCCCTCCTTCCAAAGGTGATACAGCCTCTTTTTCTTCCCTTAAATCCTCCAGGAGCTGCTTGCTCATCCAGGCCGGTCGCCTTCCCCGCCGGCTCATCTTTCGGCACATGGGAACTGCCAGTTCCTGTGCCTTCAAGAGCTCCTGTTTGAAGTAGGTCCAACCATCCTGGACCCCTCGGTTCTTGAGGGTTGGTACCCAGGGAACTTTGCAAGTAAGTTTCTTAAACAGGCTGAAGTTTGCCCTCCAGAAGTCCAAGGTGAGGGTTCTGTTGGTGCTCCTCCCTATCTCCCTGCATATTGAAAACTTCACTATCTCGTGGTCACTGCACCCTAGGCAGCCTCCCACCATCACATCTCCCACCAGCCCTTCTCTGTTGGAGAACAGCAGGTCAAGCAGAGCCTGTCCCCTGGTAGGCTCGCTTAACAGCTGCGTCAGGAAGCAGTCCTCCATGCGCTCCAGGAATCTTCTGGACTGCCTCCTCTCTGCTGAATTAAGTTCCCAGCAGATATCAGGTAGGTTGAAGTCGCCCACAAGGACAAGATCTGATGATCTTGAGACAGCCTCCAGTTGCTTATATCCTGGTTGGGTGGTCTATAACAGACTCCAACCAGGATGTCAGACTTGTTAGGCTGCCCTCTGATTTTAACCCACAGGCTCTCAATCCCTTCATCTTCCACCTCAAGTTCTGTGGCAGAGACTCCCTAATATACAAAGCCACCCCTCCTCCTCTTCTCCCTCGCCTGTCCCTCCTAAAGAGCCTGTAACCCCCCAGTGTAGCACTCCAATCGTGCATGTTGTCCCACCATGTTTCTGAGATGGCGACTATATCATAGTCACCCTGGTGGACCAGGACTTCCAGCTCCTCTTGCTTATTACCCATGCTGCATGCATTGGTGTACATGCACTGCAGCTGGGCTCTCGACTTCTTAATTGACCCTAATTTGTGCCCCACTCTTTCCTCTACAGAGGGACTGATTTCCTCACTCACCCCCCTCAGACCTAGTTTAAAGCCCTCCTAATGAGCCCTGCCAACTCCAGTGCTAGGACTCTCTTACCCTTTCTAGATAATTGCACCCCATCAGGACCCAGCAGGTCGGGTGCAGTAGAAGTTGCCCCATGATCAAAGAAACCAAATTCATCACGCATGGATTGGTACAAACTTGCACTTCAGGAAGCATTTGTTCTAAAGACAACCTTAGAAGGCTGGCTAACACCAAAAACTCACACCACCCCTGGAAGCTCCAGCAATGAAAACAGACTAGAATTTAAGTCTTCCCTGTACCTAAAAAAAAAAAGTAAAAATCAAGTGCTCTTTTTCCCTCTAGAACACAGAAAAGCAGCAACATTTGCCTGAAACATTCAAATATAATTAGTTAAAAGATCTGAAGATGCTAAATACAGACTTAATTAAAAGCCATTATGAATTCCATGAAGGCTTTTTACCCCTCCTATACTCCTTCCCCCACATAATTGACATTTTCAGGTAACTAAAGTTAAAATACCGGGAAAATATTATTTGTTAGGTAGTTACATCCTGGAAATATATATTAAACACTTCTGAAGATAAAAGCAACATTATCTAGTTCTCCCAAGATGCCAACAGCTTGCCACCATTCATGGCCAAGTGAAGTTCTCTCTCAGATTGCCCATTTTATATTAAACAACCAATAACTGTTTCTAGAGAACAGATCTATTTTTAAAATTCACTAGCTTACAAACTAACTTAAGATCATATGTAGCTCTGATTTGCAAACAGTGGGAATTCACCAATTAAGTCCAAAATGCTCCATTATGCATGGGGAAAAAAAATTTAGAAGAGCTTTTTAATACACCCAAAGGAAGACACTCTGCAGGAATGCAAGTGACCTTTCATGGTTATCAATATTTGTCATCATTTTTCCCCTGCTTTTCTGACAAGAAGCCACACCAGAAAGTTTCTCTTATGTTTTTACTGTATGCCAAAGTTCTCTAAAGATGAGGTTTTGCTTGTATACAAATTACTGAAAAATTGTGACTAGGCAGAGATTTGTTAGCAATCTGACTTATTTCAAAGCATAGGTTTGTTCAATCAGGCCACAAAACTGTATTGTGTGCAAGCAATAACTAATGAGCTGCATGTTCAAGGCGGTCCCAAGTATCACAAATCTTAGGATCATTGATCCTGCTGAGCCACTTGGACACCCACAAGTCCATGGGACCGGATGGGATCCATCCTAGGCTGCTGAGAGAGCTGGCAGATGAGCTGGCCAAGCCGCTCTCCATCATTTTCCTCCAGTCCTGGCTCACTGGAGAGGTCCCAGATGACTGGAAACTGGCCAATGTGGTCCCCATCCACAAGAAGGGTCAGATGGAGGAACCTGGAAACTCCAGGCCAGTCAGCCTGACCTCAGTGCCAGGGAAAGTGATGGAGCAGATTATCCTGGCGGCAATAACTGCGCACCTGAAGGACGGCCAAGGGCTCAGGTCCAGCCAACATGGATTTAGGAAGGGCAGGTCCTGCCTCTCCAACCTGATCTCCTTCTATGATCAGGTGACCCGTCTGGTGGATGTGGGGAGGCCTGTGGATGTAGTCTACCTGGACTTCAGCAAGGCCTTTGACACCATCCCCCACAGCAAACTGCTGGCTAAGCTGTCAGCTCGTGGCTTGGACTGCAACACTCTGTGCTGGGTTAGGAACTGGCTGGAGGGCCGAGCCCAGAGAGTGGTGCTGAATGGTGCCACATCCGGCTGGCGGCCAGTCACCAGTGGCATCCCCCAGGGATCAGTGCTGGGCCCCATCCTCTTTAACATCTTCATTGATGATATGGATGAGGGGGTTGAGTCAGTCATCAGCAAGTTTGCAGATGACACCAAGTTGGGAGCAGATGTTAGTCAGTTAGAGGGTAGAAAGGCTCTGCAGAGGGACCTTGACCGACTGGACAGATGGGCAGAGTCCAATGACATGACATTTAACAAGTCCAAGTGCCAGGTGCTGCACTTTGGCCACGGCAACCCCATGCAGAGCTACAGGCTGGGGTCAGAGTGGCTGGAGAGCTGCCAAACAGAGGGGGACCTGGGGGTGCTGATTGACACCCACCTAAACATGAGCCAGCAGTGTGCCCAGGTGACCAAGAGGGCCAACAGCATCCTGGCCTGTATTAGGAATAGTATGGTCAGCAGGAGCAGGGAGGTCATTGTGCCCCTGTACTCTGCATTGGTTAGGCCACACCTTGAGTACTGTGTCCAGTTCTGGGCCCCTCAGTTTAAGAAGGACATCGAGACACTTGAACGTGTCAAGAGAAGGGCAACAAGGCTGGGGAGAGGCCTTGAGCACAAGCCCTATGAGGAGAGGCTGAGGGAGCTGGGATTGTTTAGCCTGGAGAAGAGAAGGATCAGACGTGACCTCATTGCCCTCTACAACTACCTGAAAGGTGGTTGTAGCCAGGAAGGGGTTGGTCTCTTCTCCCAGGCAACCAGCACCAGAACAAGGGGACACAGTCTCAAGCTGTGCCACGGCAGGTTTAGACTCGAGGTGAGGAAAAAGTTCTTCACTGAGCAAGTCATTCGTCATTGGAATGTGCTGCCCAGGGAGGTGGTGGAGTCACCATCCCTGGAGGTGTTCAAGGGGAGATTGGACATGGCGCTTGGTTCCATGGTCTAGTTGTGAGGTCTGTTGGGACAGGTTGGACTTGATGATCCTTGGGGTCTCTTCCAACCTTGGTTATACTGTGATACGCAAGGAAGAACAAAATCAAAGCAGTCACAATAGAAAACAGCAGCTCCAAGTAGCTTTTTCAAGTTTAAGCTTTATTCTGAAAGTGACAGTTCAGTTCGCCTCATTCTTTGACGCTTCATCAAAGTTTTCAACCAGATCTAGAAAAAGAAGAATGTAGAAATTGAAGTATAAAACATTTCCACTTTGACATAGTTTTTTTGGTGGGGTTTTTTTTTTTTTTTGGTGTTTTGTGGGTGGTTTTTTTGTTTTTTTTTTTTTTTTTTTTTTTTTTTTTTTTTCAAAGTTCTACTTCACTTGTTAATACAGTAAGTATTATTTACAGCTTGTAAAATACAGACCAAGTAACTTTTAAGAGCCTCATAGTTCATTCTCCTTGCTCAACCAAGTCAGCTTTGGACAGCTCATTATAAAGCACAACTCTGCAACCATTTAACTTCATTTACTATACCCACAATCAGGCAAAGTAATACTGAGAAGATAACTTCTTCCCACCCTTCTCATTGATACTAAATATTATCTTAGCCAAAGCTATTACTTCCACACAGGACAAAAATGCTAGCCCAAAACAGTAACCTATCATGCTGTCTGAAACAAATAAAATCACCGAATGGTCCGGGTTGGAAGGAACCTCTGAAGATCAGCTAGTCTGATCTCCCCACAGACAACAGGGATATCCTCAACAAAATCAGGTTGCTCAGGGCTCATCTGCTGTGACCGTGTGAGGCTGTAACTTTAAGAAAGGGACAGTGTTAGAACACTCTGGCTGAACGTTTTGGCATCAAAATGAAAACATGATATTCTAAACGAATTTCATTGGTAGATTGGTAGAATGCAACTTTAAGTTTTAGTTCAGTGGGAATTTTTCTCAGTTCCAGCCTGTTCTGCCTTTCCAGCCTGTCTGCTTCTGAGCAAACTAGCCAGAATGACCTTGAGATACGCAAAACTAATCCTAGAATGTGCTTTTGAAGCCTAGTAAGAACTCTCTTCCTTTCTTTCTCTCTCTAACCCTTTTTTGGGAAAAAAGAGAGGTAGGGGGAGAGATGGGGTTGCAGGGGGGGGAACCCTCCTCTTCTGGAGGAGGGAATTCTGTTGTGTTATTTTCCTTTGCTGTATATTTATATATACATTGTAAATACTGTATATATTGTGCATACATATAACCTGAATTCCATATATGCTTGTAAATACAGCTTTGCTTCTCTGACTTAGTTAGCTGTGGTTTCTTTCTCTGTGGGGGAGGGAGAGCTAGGCCTTCTCTCAATCCACCACATTATTGGCCGCCCAACTCGGGGCTTGGTGATAAATTAGCTTGATTTATTGCTTGCTTGAGTTGGACTAGCAAACATGAAAGTGTTTTGGATTTTAGAGCGTCTAGTTTTTTCAGTATGTCTACAAATATTGTTTGGGTTTGATTCTCGATCAAACAGGGAAATATATAATGCAAAAATTATATTTATGGTTTAAATAGAAGATTCAGCTTCTATATGACCACTGTCTGGCATTCTTTTGGCTTACAAGATACAGGAATGTGACTTCGAGCACTCTCCCAATTGAGATAAGGGAGTTTAAGATTCCAGTAGGTGAAAGATCCAAAGGTGATTTTTATGATGTGTGTAATCCTGCTGCTGGTGATAATTAACGTGTACCTGTTAATAGCTCTGCGCCGGGAGAGGAAGGTATCTTAGGGGGAGGGAGAGCTAGGCCTTCTCTCAATCCACCACATCTGCCCTCAGAAATTCTGTGACAGCAAGTGACTAGCCAATACCCTTACCATCCTTGTCCCAATCACACTACGTATTATCTCTTGGCAAAATTCACTCCCTTTTCCTCCACTGCATGCATTTTCTTACCTGGGACTTCATCATCATCATCTTCACCAGTAGCAAGTGGAGCTTTTCCATCCACAGCTGCAAGAAACAAGCAATTTAAAAGCATCAGTCAAGCTCACCATAGACATCTTGATTAGTTTCTTAGTTTTTCCAGAAAGCATTATCAAGGATTTTGAGCTAAACTGCTGTGCTTTATCCAGTTCCCTTACTAAATAGGAATATCCACCTAATCCAGGAAGCTCACAGTCCCTCTGTTACTGATAATGCTCAAATAGCCTGGTGGGGATATGAGAAGATACATGCTACTAACATATGCTACCAGCTTACTAGACAACTTGTATCTAGGTGTACAGAATGCCTTGCATGTTCGTAACTTTCAGTTACAAGTACAGAGATTGTTTTTACCAATTTGTTTTAAAAGTGGCTTGGTTTATTGACTACTTAAGAGTTTCTCAGTTTTAAATATTTTACATCATCACATTTTAAGGAAAAGAAAGAATGTCCTTCAAGGAAAATGAGGTGTACTTGTGCAGATATGCATGACTAGAGATATTCAGAAAGCTACTGTTCCTTGGAAAAGTCACAGAAATATGGAACTGGATATACAATTTTACACTAGGGTGTTTGAAGTAACTGTGTGTTCCTAGTCCAAATCTCTGCTAACTCAGTAACTTCTTAAAGCATTCCCACTGTATTAACCAGAGCAAGTCACATTTAACCATGCCCACTGTAGCAACCAATGATCATCTCACGAACTGTGGCAGTGTAACGCTAATATGTATCTCAGGTCCCTGCTTGTCTGTGCCACAACTAAAAATAGTAGTAAAAATAGTATTACCAGCCCTCTTATACTCTGTCACCTGTGTTTTATCCTAATTAATCCTTCTCAGTTAAAGGAAAGTGTGAGGAAAAAGATGAGTTCATACTAGACTTGTACACCAACTTCTAGAGAACCAAAACCAATGAATGCATAAGCTTTGCTCTGCAAAAGCTTGAGATAAGGTCACCGCTAACCCCTCTTTGGTTTTGAGCACAGCCCTACGAGGAGAGGCTGAGGGAGCTGGGATTCTTTAGCCTGGAGAAGAGGAGGATCAGGGGAGACCTTATTGCTGTCTACAGCTACCTGAAGGGAGGTTGTAGCCAGGTGGGGGTTGGTCTCTGCTCCCAGGCAATCAGCACCAGAACAAGAGGACACAGTCTCAAGCTGCACCAGGGGAAGTTTAAGGTCGAGGTGAGGAGAAAGTTCTTCACAGAGAGAGTTGTTAGCTGTTGGAATGTGCTGCCCAGAGAGGTGGTGGAGTCACCATCCCTAGAGGTGTTCAAGAGGGGACTGGACATGGCACTTAGTGCCATGGTTTAGTAGTCATGGGGTCTTGGGTGACAGGTTGGAGAAGATGATCCAACCTTGTTGATTCTATGATTCCAACAGCAAAAAGCTATTAGAGATTATGTGCGTATTAGCGTCAAACACATTTAAAAGTAAACCATGTTATTTCCTCGAGAAGAGACGAGATGAGACCTTCAAGATCATCGTGTCCAACCTATCCTCCAACACCACCTAATACACAGAATAAACCAGGTTGGAAGAGACCGTCAAGATCATCGTGTCCAACCTATCCTCCAACACCACCTAATACACAGAATAAACCAGGTTGGAAGAGACCTTCAAGATCATCGTGTCCAACCTATCAACCAATCCAACCCACCTAAACAACTAACCCATGGCACCAAGCACCCCATCAAGTCTCCTCCTGAACACCTCCAGTGATGGTGACTCCACCACCTCCTCAGGCAGCTCATTCCACTCTCTGTGTAAAACTTCTTCCTAACCTCAAACCTAAACTTCCCCTGGTGCAGCCTGACACTGTGTCCTCTTGTTCTGGTGCTGGTTACCTGGGAGAAGAGACCAACCCCCTCCCCGCTACAACCACCCTTAAGGTAGTTGTAGAGAGCAATAAGGTCACCCCTGAGTATCCTCTTCTCCAGGCTAAGCAACCCCAGCTCCCAGCTTTCACTCTCTCATCCCCAGGACTAGACTAAGCTTACTTTAGCACCTGGAAATGCAGTCATCACAGACACTTCACTCTTCAATGTCAGGCTTACAAATCTAGCAGACAATGCTGAATGGGAAGTTCTGTGCAACTACTTTGGCATCCACCCAAAGTGGAAAAGAACAGCCATTTATGATGTCACACAAAGGCAACACTTTAAACATGCTTCCCTAATATTAAAACTGCACAGTTTATTTTATCCAGAATATATTCACCTTGTTTGGAGAAAACAAGTGCTCAGTGATCATTTTAAATCCAACCACCCCCTTTTTTTTTTTTCTTCTCCCATTTTTTTCCCCCATCAAGCCATACCACTACCACAGAAAAGCCAACAGGTGACACCAGGAAGGACCTGGGCTCCATAGGGAAAACAGCCATTTATTTCACCTCCTGAAGACTACTTCTATCAAAATTTTTTTCAGTGATAAATTGACAGTGTCACCAACTTCAGGAATGGAAATAAAGGCTGTCTTGTAGTAACACTGGACACAATTATATGCTTCTCCCATACTCTCTGTATCTAGGATGCTGGGCTTATGATTTTTCAGAGATCAAATGCGCAGAACATGAGGAGTGCTCCCAGTGTCAAAAAGCCTGTAATTCACTCCTAATTGACCCCCTGCACCAGCAGCACCTTTAACAAACACCACATACTTAAGTTCCTCCTCTACTTTTCCCCCCACAGTTTTAGGAAGAACAAACATTCATGTTCCTCTGCTAAATTTGTGTATCCAGCTTAACACTCATGCCAGTCCTACTCACCACACTATTCTACAAAAGCTGAAATGAATACATTTACTTACAAATACTGTGCAATTTCCTCCTTACCATCAAAAATCCCATGCAAAGAAAGAGCTTCACCACACCACTTGCTTGACCCTCTTTTTACAAACAGAGAAGGGCTGGTGGAAGATGTGGTGGTTGGAGGCTGTCTGGAGTCCAGTGACCATGAAATAATTGAGTTTTCAATATGCAGTCAAGTTAAGAGGGGCATCAACAAAACCTCCACTATGGACTTCCAGAGGGAGGACTTCAGGTTACTTAAGGAACTAACTCAGAAGGTATCTTGAGAAACAGCGCTTAAAAACAAAGGGGTCCAGGAGGGCTGGACCTACTTCAAGAAAGAAATCTTGAGGGCACAGGAACAGGCTGTGCCAATGTGCCGGAAGATGAGCCGCCGGGGCAGACGGCCAGCCAGGATGGACAATGAACTTCTGGGTGAATTAAGGGAAAAAAAGAGGGTGTATCATCTTTGGAAGGAAGGAGAGGTTACCCATGAAATGTTTAAGGAAGTTGCTAGGCCATGTAGGAAAAAAATTAGAGGCAAAAGCCCGTTTAGAGCTTAGACTGGCCATCTGTGAAGGACAACAAAAAATCCTTCTACAAGGATGTTTATGGCAAGAGGAGTGGCAAGGACAACCTCCACTCCGTAGTGGACATGGAGGGGAATATTGTAACTAAAGATGAAGAAAAGGCAGAGGTACTTTACACCATCTTTTCCTCAAATTTTAATAGCTAGATAGGTTGTCTTCCAGACAACTGGCCTCCTGAGCTGGCAGATGGAGTCAGGGAGCAGTATAATTTCGCTGTGATCCAGGAGGAAGTAATTAGAGACTTCCTCAGCCACTTGGATCCCCTCAAGTCCATGGGGCTGGATGGGATCCATCCTAGGGTGCTGAGAGAGCTGGCAGATGAGCTGGCCAAGCCGCTCTCCATCATTTTTCAACAGTCCTGGCTCACTGGAGAGGTGCCAGACGGCTGGAAGTTGGCCAACATGATGCCCATCCACAAGAAGGGCTGGAAGAAGGAACCAGGGAATTCCAGGCCTGTCAGCCTGACAGCAGTGCCAGGCAAGATTATGGAACAGGTCATCTTGAGTGCAATCACACAGCACCTACAGGATGGCCAAGGGATCAGGCCCAGCCAGCATGGATTTAGGAAGGGCAGGTCCTGCCTGATCAACCTGATCTCCTTCTATGATCAGGTGACCTGCTTGGTGGGTGTGGGAAGGCTGTGGATGTGGTCTACCTGGACTTTAGCAAGGCCTTTGACACCATCCCCCACAGCAAACTCCTGGCCAAGCTGTCAGCTCGTGGCTTGGACAGCAGCACTCTGTGCTGGGTTAGGAACTGGCTGGAGGGCCGAGCCCAGAGAGTGGTGGTGAATGTTGCCACACCCATCTGGCAGCCAGTCACTAGTAGTGTCCCCCAGGGATTAGTGCTGGGCCCCATCCTCTTCAATATTATTACTGATGATCTGGATAGGGGATTAAGTCCATCATCAGTAAATCTGCAGATGACACCAAGCTGGGGGCAGGTGTTGGTCTGTTAGAGAGTAGGAGAGCTCTGCAGAGGGACCTTGACAGGCTGGACAGATAGGCAGAGTCCAACGGCATGAGATTTAACACATCCAAGTGCTACATGCTGGCCACAGCAGCCCCATGCAGTGCTACAGGCTGGGATCAGAGTGGCTGGAGAGCATTCAGGCAGAAAGACACCTGGGGGTACTGGTTGACAGTAGGCTGAACATGAGCCTGCAGTGTGCCCAGGTGGCCAGGAAGGCCAATGGCATCCTGGCCTGTATCAGGAACAGTGTGGCCAGCAGGAGCAGGGAAGTCATTCTGCTCCTGCACGCTGCACTGGTTAGGCCACACCTTGAGTCCCATGTCCAGTTCTGGGCCACTCAATTTAGGAAAGATGTTGAGTTGCTGCAACGTGTCCAGAAAAGAGCAACAAAGTTGGTGAGGGGCTTGGAACACAAGCCCTATGAGGAGAAGCTGAGGGAGCTGGGGTTGCTTAGACTGGAGAAGAGGAGACTTAGGGATGACCTTATTGCTCTCTACAACTACCTGAAAAGAGGTTGTAGCCAGGTGGGGGTTGGACTCTCTCCCAGGCAACTACCAACAGAACAAGAGGACACAGTCTCAAGCTGCTCCAGGGGAGGTTTAGGCTGGATGTTAGGAAGAAGTTCTACACAGAAAGAGTGATTTGCCTTTGGAATGGGCTGCCCAGGGAGGTGGTGGAGTCACCATCACTGGAGGTGTTTAAGAGGAGACTGGATAAGGCACTTGGTGCCATGGTTTAGTTGATTAGATGGTGTTGGGTGATAGGTTGGATCTCCAAGGTCTTTTCCAACCTGGTTAATTCTATTCTATTCTGTTCCTGAAGCATCAAATTCAGCTGCAAGGCAGCAGTCCTCAAATTCCTTTCCCCGTTACTCATTTTTTCATTTAAAGCATCAAAACAGGTACACACAAAGTTTGGGGTTTTTTTAAACTCAACTCTTCCATAGTAAGTACTCTACCTAGCTTTAATGACAAGCTGTGTCAAAATAAGGCAACCACATGAAGTGACTACCACAGAATCAAGTCTGGCTTCAGCTTTCCAGTCCTAGACCAGCTGCAAGATATGGTAACAGGTGCCTCTGCTTCATTTGGTTATACTTGCCATCGCAACTGAGCTATAAATAAGACTGAAGAGTTCCAATTCATTATGCGCACTTTTTAATACACTTGCAGACAGCACAAGTGCACTGAATTTCACTACTGCTATACAAATAACCTTCACATCAGCTGCCAGCATGAAACACATTCAAGTTTCAACTTACGTTGCTTGGGAAGGGCTTCTGCCAGTCTCCTCAGGCTGGTCAAACTGTCAGCTCCGAGCTGGTTTAAGATGCTAGGAAGCATTTCTGTCAGCTGCTTTGTTTCAGCATGACCAGTGATAGTGAAAGTATTAGCAGCCAGAGATGCTTGAACTTTAGGGTTATTGAAGTGAATGACTGTTCCTTGGTTAGTAAACATGTTTACCTGCAAGAAAAAAAAATAAAAATCCACTGTCTGAAGCCAAATGAAGGCCTACTTATAATTCACAGGCAAGTTTAGGATGTTACCTACCAGGAACTTGATTATGACATTTTCTTTTTTTTTTTTTTTTTTTTTTTTTCTCATTTGAAGCAATTACCTCTTCAATTCCAGAAATATTGTTGACTCCCAGTTTCTTCAATGAAAACTGAAGTTTCTTGTCATCTGCTGTAGCTGTTCTGTGGACAACCTTCTTCTTTCTGCGGGCAGTACCCTTAAAAAAAATACATAATTAATTAACACTGCAGCAGGTCTTCACAAACTCTTAATCTTGAGGGCTGCGTAACTACTCTGCAGCCATCTACAAATCATTATATTTCTGTATTAAAGTGCACACAACCTAACCCTTCCAACTGTGCTGTAGCCATCTTTCCTTCGCTACAAGGCAAGCTTTACATGTCTGTGAGAAGCAAGATGACTTAGGAAGCAATACAACAGAGAACATTTATTCCACAATTCTTACAGAGATTCTGGACCATCTCAGAAAACAAAACATGCAAGTTTACTCTTGCCTGTAATTGTAAGCATAACACCAAAGAGTAAGTACAGCCAGGTAGTATTTGAACCGTAAGCATTTTTCCTTATGTTGTCTTCCTTAAATTGTAGCCAGATTTTGCTAACAGTCAGAGGTCATAAAATCATAGGACGTCATTAAAAAATTACTATCAGAAAACACAAAATAGCCACATTTTTTTCATTCCAAATAGATGTCTACCATCTGGAGTTAAATAGTTGAAGAACATGTGTTTTCAAAAAATATTTTGTAAGTATGTTCTAAAATAACACTTCTACATGGTATTCCAGACCACCCGTTTAGAGAGCAAAGCATGCAGAGGTTAAGTTCCCCTTACACAGGCAGAGCTCTAGTTTTCTCCAGGGAAATTAATGTTCCATACTATAAGATATTTATACCTGCAGAAAGTATCATTCTATGCTACTTTTTACAATAAGAGTTCAGTAAAATGTAACACAAGATGTATAGTACTAAAGCTCTTTCTTGATACGGTGTAACTAACAAGGACTAAGCTAAATCCTCCTACTCCAGTTGCCCACCTACTACATGTTATCAATAAGACAATGCGTTGCTGCCTGGCGATACAAATAGCTGGAACTTTGAGTTAACCGATAGAAATGAACAAACTCAATGGACAATAACATCTCTCAGGTAATCCATTTACAATTGGGAATGTTAATGACAATTCACTTGATACTAACACTTGGAAGACTACAGCTCAAAATTTTAGTCATCTGTCTAGAAAGCTGGATATTCATTCCCTGATACTGTCAAGTTAGCACACACAAGCAATTTGAAAACTAGTAAAATAATAGAAAGTTTTACTTTACTACCTTGAATACCCAGGAACTGAGCCACAACAAAGCACACTGAATCACTCTGGAGAAATAACTTTTCTCAGTAAATTTTATAAAATTATGCCTTGGATCAAAGGCTATGTAGGAACACATAGCTCCTTTCTACCCATAATAAACAGGTATCAAACTTCATACAGACTAATTTTATTTAAATTCAGCTGCTGCTTTCATCTCCACAGATTTAAGCTTCTAAAGACTACATATTTTTACTACACAAATTCTATCTTGAACATGCACAGACATGCTTGTCACACTGCTCTACCTCTATAATAAAGGAGTAGGCACAGCAGGCCACCACTGGAATACTGCAGACTCCTTTGCCACTCCTCTAAGATTTTGAGTAAGAGCCACAACATTTAGTTTTAGCTCTAATCAACACAAAAATCTCATATTTCACATAAAGTACTACAACAGCCCTCCACCTAAACATCGTATTTAGCTTATTTCTAAGATCTGCAGCCTTGCAACATCACGCAAATCTTCCAGCAAAGGCAACGTGCAACCTAGAATTCCCAAGAACTAACTCTTCCCCTCCGCCTCCTCCACACCTGTTTCAATTTATATGGTGACAATGCCATGGGGAATCTCAGTAATAAAACAATAATTTTTAAAAATATAAAAATACTCGGGCATGGAAAGTATTTCACAGCCCAATTTTAAAACTGAATGACAGCACCACCAGCATATTCTAAGTTTCGTTTAATGCCTCTGAAAGACCTATACTGAGAGGACAGCTGTAAGAATTGTAATATGAAGGCATGCTCATACATGTCAAATATTAAAAGACTCATAGTCTATAAACATATTCTTGTAGCACGCACACAATCATCAATACAGCAGTTCTCTGCTTAATCAGCAGCTCATACAAAGAACACACAAAATGACCAAGGCAGTCAATTACTTCATTAATCATCTGAAATCTTGAGCTAAAATGGAAAAAAGCAACACAGGAATGAATGTTCCTGGAAGCTCTGCCAGCTAAAGCTCTGTCAAATACTTCCTCAGGCATTAAAAAAACCCCAAACCTGCTAATTATTGCCTTTAAAATGGCACTGTAAATAAAATGTTTGTTACCACATTACTCTACTAAACATATTTATTTTCAGATATTAAAGTACTCAATCATACAACTACATATATTCCAATATCCTGGGGGGAGATGGGGGGGTGGGGGGTGTGAATTTTTAAAAAAGTCTTCTGAGCATGTCAGCCAAAAATACATGGCTGTTACAAGTACAGAAAAGGTTTGAGATTCAGTTGTTACTGCTTCTACGGAACTGACTCCACAGATCCCTACAGCAGCATGGATTCTTCTGAGGTCAGTCAAATCAACCTGAGAGTACCTAGGGCTGCGTCCCCTAGGCCTGGGGTGTGTGGGTGGAGGGACACTCCGTCCCAGCGACAGGGTGGAGAGGCGGCTCCTACCTTGCCACCGATGCGCACTTGGGCCTGAAGCTTGGCGAGCTTTTCTTGGTTCATGATTGTTTCTTTCATCTGCGGAAGCAAAAAGATCACATGTGGAAAGCGAGCAAAGCAGCATCCGACGAGGGACCTGGCAGCACGGCAGACGACTGCCAGGGGCTCCGCAGCTAGCCCCCATCACATTCCGCTTCCCAGCAGGAGCGCATCCCAGCTCCCACAGGGGCGGAAAGGGGCCTGCTCACGCGCAACGCCGCTGAGGCGAGGCGAGGCTCCGCTCAGGCCCGGCCCGTGCTCGCCTTATTTCCCCTGCCCCAAACCACAGCCGCCGCCCACTGATCCACGACCCTCGGCCGCGCAACAGCCTCCTCCCGGCCACCCCATGCCGTCTCGTCTTGTACCTTCCTGGGGCAAAAGCGGCGACACCAGCCCAAGAGAAAGGACGAAGGGTGCCCACCAGGCGCAGGACCGGGCACGGCACGCGGAGCAGAGCGAGATGGCGACCGGAAGGAAGACACCGCTCTCCAGATGGCGCATGCGCCGCCTGCCGGACCGGCAGGGTCGGGGCCCCGCGCAGAGTGGGGCGGGGCGCTCTAGAGGAGGGGTCAGGGCTGCGGCGTGGAGTACGGGGAGGAGGGTGTGGCGGCTTGAGAGGCCGAGTCGGGGTTTAAGGTGAAGCCTGCGGGTCAGCAGTAGCCTTGGGCCTTTTCGCTGCGCTGTGCTGCGCATTCCTTCCTCCTTTCTCGCCGTAGGTTGCAGCATTGACGGTGGCACTGCCTGCCACGGGCAGATCCGCCCGCGATCTTTCGCTTTTTGTTTGGTTGGTTTGGTTTGGTTGGTTGAGTTTTTTTATCCTCTCCCTAGGAAACGCCTAAGTGTGCTGTTCCCTTTCTTGTGCAACGCAGACCTGCTCCTCCTATCCGTGATTGTTGTTCTCCCAGTTCAGCGCTGCCATGACTCTCCTGTTTCCCCGGTGCCGGTCTCCGGTCTTACTGCTCCGCCGGGGCCCCGTGGTGTGGCTCTTCGGCTGAAACCCCTCCACCGCCCTGGTTATCGGGAGCTCACATGTCTGGCTCCAACAATGACTCTTACTATGCAGAAAACTAAGTGTTCACAGGGTCTGGATCTGTGTTGCAAAGCACAAGGGCACAAGAACAGATTTATAAGAGAAGCCACCTGGCATTCCCATCGGTGCTCACAGAGAGACACAGAAGAGCAAAAGCCTTGTTGTTCCGTCTTCATCATCAACCACTGCAACCAAACCCATTGTACATCCTGGCATCAATAGGAACGCTACTAACCTTGCCATTTCATCTTGTATTTTAGTGCCTTTTAAAATTGTTCTTCTGTGGAATATGCTTACTAAAGCATTCATTTAGTTGTTCGTTCTGTAAGATTATGTTAATCATTAATTTAGCCTTCTTACTGATTAATGTTAAAGCACCTATATTAACAGTTTCTAGAGACAAGACTTTGCCAAAGCAGCCCTTGTCCTATGCCTGTAAATTTCATTTGCTCGTGTGGTATCTCTCCACTACGTTGGGTCCGAGTGTTAATTTGTACAGATTTTAATTGCTGTTAAAATTGAGACTTTTTAAATTATGAATGATAAACCTGAAATTACTCCATCTGGCGGTGATAGGTCGTGCCAAGGTTGTTATTCAAAGAGAGCAACCTGTGCATCTCAGGAGACTAATATCACAGCCACATCAAATAGTTATAAAGCAACACGAGACCATGGAAATTTGGACCATCATCTCCATGAAATCGGAATGTGCAAATCAGGGAAAGAAAACACACCAATTACTGAACGCAAACCAAACAAAAAACATACTAATATATTTGACCTAGCAAATACAGTATGTAATGCAGAAGGAAAGGCACAAAACAGATTTAGGGAAAGGGGATTTGAGATGAGATTTGGGGAATACAGAGTTTGTTTTGAACTAAAAAGAAGGCTTATAAATTTATTGCAAGATGTAATTGGGAGTGTACCTGCAGCAAAAGAGAATACTGCCAAGATTTAAAAACACCCAACCAACCAACCAACCAAAAAAACCCCACCAACCCCTAAAACTAGGATCACTTTGTGCTATTGAAAGTAGAAGCAATATTTCAATTTCAGATTTATCACAGTCTGGCATCACTGTAGTAAAAAAAATTCACAATTACTAAGCCAAACATGCAAAATGCTTTAATATGCTGAAATACTGAAGTGAAAATGAATCACAGAAAGACAATTCCAAGATAGAAGTTGTAGAAAGTGCTGTTCCTGTTGTCAGGCTAGGACTAACTGGACTAGAGGTATGATCTTATATTCCTTCATGTGATATTTCAAGGATGAATTGTGCTGAAAACCGTATCACCGAGTTGCATTGGAAATAAAGGAGTTGAGGAACTGCAGCTAAAAGGACAACGTAAGATCTGGTTACATTTCCTAGATCAAGCAGAAGGCCTTTCAAAAACCAAACTACATAAGGGGAAAAGTATTTTAGAATGCTGAAACAGTATTGGCTTGTTTTCTCCAGTCCTTTCTGTGTAATCACATAATTAGAAACCTAAACATTAATATAGTTGTAGCTGAACTTCTGTTGGAAAATGCAACAGATCCAAGCCCTGTAGCACAGAAACAGAGCCTGAGCTCAGTCAGTGTCTTTTTAGTTCTGAAATCTGGGATCTCAGTATCATCAAAGAATACACATTGCTAAAACAAAGTTCATTATCTTCACAGAAGCAGATTAAAGTGGAAAAAGACCATTAAACTGGTTACTTGGGAATACTGTCTCCTTAATTATGTGGAAGGTTAAAGGCAGAAAAATGACATTTGCTGTCAAAGTGCCAGGGGACAAGCTCTCCTGAAAAACATTGCTATTGCTGCTTAGGTAATAATGGCATATGTTGAGAAGAGATGTTTAGTTAGTATCGTACTCGGGAAACAGATCACAAGTCCTAAGCATAAGTGATCAGGCTAAAGTGAATTAATATTTGTCCTGATTGCCAGAGACCACAAAGAACATATATTCAATGTCATTTCAGGCAGTGAAGGAAAGGTGTATCAAAATCTCAATAGGAAGTATTTGTTCAAAAGAATGTCAGATTCAGCACTCAAGAAAGCTGAAGTGTGTGGCACATCAGCAAGGTACCAAGAGAACAATAATCTTGTCATTCCTGATCTAGATGTCTACAATATAAAGTGAAAAGCACTAAGCTATTTGGAAAAACACACATACATGTTAGTGATTTAAAGAAGGCAAGTAGCAGCATTGTGGGGTACAAGCACAAGGAAGCAAAAGTGCTGTGAGAGATACTAATGGAAAATAAACTCTCTAAAAGTCTAGATTGTTGTACCATGTGCTGGTGACTTGTATGGAGTAATCCATTATAGACGTCAGTGTCCAGGAAGAGAGGGCTTCTCAACAGCGTCCTTCTCTCACTACGCCTGTAACTCATAAACTTATATACCCTAAGTACCTGAGCTTCAAGCCACATCATAAGCCTTTCATGAGTTGTAGGATGCCTCTCTCTGTTTAAAACACCCCACAGAGGCCTATACAGAATAGATAAAAGTCAGAAATCATCATATTCCTCACTGGCTGTGTGTGAAAAAGATAGTACCATAAATTTATGCACAGATGTTAGAGACTCAGACAAATCGATCATTTCTGCAGACATCTTAAACACACAGAATTCAAAAGAGCCTGATCATTTAAGCCATGATCACAAGGTGTTTTGACCCCTGATAAGACAAGTAGTTACAAGTCAGAAACATTAAGACATGATCCCAAATCAGCATAATCTTACTCAAAGATGGCATATTTAGCCCAGGATTAATTTGGACTAAATTTATCCTGCTTTAAATGTGTAGCTGTATGTATGCCACCTCTGACAAATGTCTTGGCAACTGTGAAGGTGCAACTAATTCTGGATTTTGCGTTTGGCTTTCTAGAACTGATCCAGCCTGCTGCTCAGTAGGAGGCAAGTTATGAGTGCAGTCACCAGAAGTGGGGACACCAGGGCTGGAGGGTGAACTACTGCACCTTCTGCAGCAACTGGTTTTGATTTCTGCTCAAGCACTGCCAGTAACTCACCACCCACATAGTTTCAGATGGAAAAATCAATCCTCTCTGTCTTTGATCGTAGTATATCTTATCCCCAAGGATTTCTAAGCAAATGAAGAGCATACCTGCCATTATTCTCTGCATTTATGAAAGGGTTCATACTCCTTTGGGGCTTACTTGCATTGCTGCAGAATTAAATGGAAAATATCTCAAATATCTGAGCCATAAATTACAGGATCTCCCTCCTACTTTGCCAGAGCCTGTCTGCAACAAAGATTTAAGGGCTTGTGTGGGGAAAATTAGAAATGTTTTCAATGGTCAGTGGAATCATGAAATCAAATGTAACTTAAATAAATATGATTTGTTCATGTGAATAATACCCTGCTGCATCATCTCTGGTGACTTTGTTTCGAAACTCAGATGTCCCTCCACTTGCACTGGAAATAGGTGACGAGAATGGAGACAGGGACGACTGCACTCAATATGAGTGATAGAAAGCATCCAACTTTATTGTTCCATGCTTCATTATTTATACTCTTATCTTATACATAGTTAATTCTATTCTAATTTAACACATACTATTGCTTTCTCTCTAAAAGGTTACATCATTGTTTTCACTTCTCTGTGGAATTTTTCTACTCAGTCTAATTGCTCTTTTTCCCAGCTCTTGTCTTCTCTTTATCTCGTTTGCCTCCCTTCTCAGGGGCAGCTTGACTTCAGCATACCAAGCAATCAGCACAACTCTTTTTCCACAACTCTTACTCTATTGCTATATTAATGACAGAAAATCCTTCAAGGCCTAATTTGCACAGGTGTTCCTGGGACCCATGTCCCCTCTTGTTCAAACCAATCCCCAACAAATAGGCACTGGCTCATTAAAAATATTAAGTTTAAATGAAACCTGGAAAATCAAATTTAGGTATTTTATGCTGTTCTGGATGATTCTTACAATAATAAGCAGCCTGAGCTGAATGAGAAAAGGTGAAGAAAATGGTAAGGATTGTCAGGGGTACAAAGTTTCTTCTGTGCTAAGCCAGAAACAGAAACTGAAACAGAACACCTGAAAAACAGCTAACTAATAACAAAAAATGTGATAAAATATATAAAGTCATGATTGGAAGGGAGAGAATGATTAATAACAGTTACTGTTTGCCTCTCCTAGTACAAAAATGAGATGATAGCAGATTAAATGAGCACGTAACTGGCTTAAAGCAAATAAAAAGAGACATTTCACACCACACATGTTTAGAGCCGGGGAACATTGCACCTCAGAATATGTTTAGGGATGCACATATTCTCAGAAAGTGACTGGGCAAATTCACAGTAGATGCTTCATCACAGGCTATTAAATTCAGATGTTATCTCTGGATTTAAAACCAACAAAACGAAAACCAAAGCTGGATTTCTAGCTGCTAGGAATTAATTTTACACTTTTGTTCTGCCTCTATATTCTTCCCTAAACATCTGACATAGGCTGATGAACTCAGCATATGTTGCTAGCCAGGTCTCTCCTTGTGTTCTATTAGATGAGAAGTTCAGGAGGGTGCTGAGAACATTTAGTCACAGTTTACAGAAGTTAAAAGTCCATGTGGTAATTGTAGGCTGTACCTTGAAAATTTTCCACAGATCTTGAGCAAAAGTGGTAGACTGTAAATAAATTACCATTGGATGTACAAGTGAAAATAATTATAAGGCCTAAATAATTCTATTGGTCTAGCTATCAACAAGTTAGATCTGTAAACTATTTTTTTCTCTTTTTAGCTTCCTTCTCTCTGGCAGATACTAGCTGTTGTTTCTGCTAGCAGTTGCTGACCTCAAAGGCATTCTTCTTGTGGCAGTAGGCCCAGGGAAGGCTCTTCAGCTCCAGCATTTGTAGCTGGTGGCCAGGCTTTACTTCAGTTTCCACAGGCTGCACCTAGCTAAACACTCCACAAATCACCCAGGAGTGCACATCTCTGCCAGACACGTGACCCATGGGGTGATGAAGAAGGCTTTGGGCATTCTTCTGCATGGTCAGGGACAACTCCAGAAAACCCAGAGCACTTCAGCCAGTGTGCCAGTGTGACTGCTTGAATGTGCATTTAGGTGCCCAGGATGCTCTTTAATTTTACATAGCAGGCCAGAGATCTGCAGGCTCATCTATCCCCCATCCTAAGGCAGGCTCCTGGGTGCCTTGCTTGGTCACAGGCTCCTGAACTGTAGAAAGATGTATGAGATGTATTGGTCCCAAGGCATACTGTCTCCCAGAACAAGGGAGATTTCAAGTGGCAGCAGCAATAGATTCAGCACAGTCTAGCTTCTGCCCATTGTCACTGAAAGCACCATCTGAGCCAGCATGCTCCTGGTCCAGTCACCTCCAGCAGCAGAGAGATGCCAAAATACCCATCCCTTTCTGAGGTTTGGATCTGAGGAACAGAGCTGGGGTGAAAGTTCCTTGGTTCCCAGCAGGAGCTGTGGACACCAGGGACCCAGCCGTGCTGCTGGGAAGGGTCGTCAGGCAAAGAGAAGGAGCCACCAAAGGTGCTTGAAGGATTATCACAGTGCTTTGATCCCATGCATGCACCGTACTGATAAAATGTGAGGTGTTCTGCATAAGAATACTGGAGTTGCACATATACAATATAATTTACATTTATAAATGACCCGAGAAGGGGCAGACCCACTGCCTGGAGGATAAATACAGTGCAGGGGCGCGGCTGGAAAGGTGATCCGGAGAGTTTCATTCCTTCCGTGGAGAGGGGTTTCTCAGGCCGCCCGAAAACGTGGGATTGCTCGGAGTCTCGAGGGGGTCCTGCCGTGCCCTTCCTAGGGGCTGTTTTGGGCAGGGGCCACGCCGAGCACTCTGCCGCGGCGCACAGTATCCCGGCGGCAGGCTATTCGCCTCCACTCGGCGCTTTCTGCCAGTAGGTGGCATCCCCCGCCCGCTCAGGGCACTGCCGGGACTCAGCGGGGGAGGCGGCGGCGGGGCGAGGGACAGGGCGTAGCTTTAGTCGCGGGAGTGGCGTGGTCCTACCTGGAGAAACGCTACTCGTGGCTGTGCAGCTGAGACTCACCTTCCTCCTCTTAACAGCCTTTTTCAGAAGGCACCTGCCGGACTCGGACAGGAGCGAACTGAAGACGCGCAAAGACAAGTCGTGATCTCCAGGGGCTTCAACACCAGGTTTTACTTGTCTGTGGGATGGCTCAGCTGCCCCGCAGAAAGCAAGCCACTTCGTCCGGCCCGGCCACCCACTCATTCCCCGCGGAGACAGACAAAAGCTTGCCCAAGTCTGCCAGCGGGGTTCCCAGCCCCGCCGCCAAGGCCACGCAGGCCACGTCGTGGAGGACCCATGCCCTGCCGGAGAGCCGGGGCCTCGGTGCTTCCAGGGCCACGGTGGTGCCGAGGATCTGCCGGTGTCATACGCTTCGTGAAACAACATTGCCTCCTGCGTGGCTGTTTGCAGATAGCGGACATATCCGGCTTTTCTTGTTTGTCGCTAAAGGATTCTACCCATAAATTTTTAAGCCACATCGTTCTTCCTATTTTACAGCGTGGTTTTGTTTTTCGGATGATCTTAAACGTTCAGACACTTAAAAGAGTATCAGGAGAAGAGCGAGGAAGAAGAAAAGGAACAAAAAGGGAGTAAAAAGGAAAAAAATACTAACAAAAATACTATTTATTTGTAAAGAGGAGAAAGCTCTCCGGGGCGAAAAGTCCTGGGACATGCCTGGAACCCCAAAACTGATTCAGCGAGGCGTTTTGTTTCCTGTGAATTGTTAATTTTGTGTAACATGACCCGTCTTTCTGCGGGGGGGAAGTAAAAAAAAAAAAAAAAAAAGTCAATTAATGGTTGCGGGGAGGCGTCTTTCTCTTCCTTTTCTTTTCTTTTCTTTTCTTTTTTTTTTTTTTTTTTTTAAAAAAAAAAAAAAAAATTTCATAACTTTTAATGGTATTCTACTGCAGGAACCTTACTAGTGAACAAAATGTAAATCGGATTACTTGGAAATAGTAAAAAGGATTAAGCTGTAAATCCATGGAACTGCGTTTGAAACACGGTGCCTCGTACCTCTGGATTAGGACAATACGTCGAAAATGTATTTCAAGAAAACAGTTTGTCTAAGTTGTTTGAGAAACAAGGTTTAAGCGCTAGGGTCACTAGGCATCAATCCGCCCTTTTCACGATCATTTATTCTGGAGCACGAAATGCTGTTCTGCTCCTCCCATCCCATCTGTATCCTGGTCGTGGGTTTTCCGGACAGAACTGTGAGCGATGAGAATTTTCAAAACTGTTCTTTTTAATACAACTGTGATTGCATTTATGTCCGAGTTTGGTTGTTTCCCTTCCCACCCTTGCGTAAAGGATGTCCTAGCTCTTCTGCTCTCCTCATATGCATAACCTGAAACTGGGAACGGTGGGACTTCGGAAGCAATCTTTTGTGTCGCTTTTTCGGGATTGTTGCTGCATTTACAGCAGAATTCGCATTTTAAAGGCCAGTGAATCGTCTTCTTTGCATAGGAAAGCGGTTATGCTAATTCTCCGTTAGCGTTTCCCATAATGGAAGGAGCTGTTTGTCTTACTTTAAAAACAATAGCCTTACAAATAAAGTGTGAGATTAGTGCTTTGGAGGCGGTTCGTTGAGAGCTTGCGAGGTCGACATCTAGAAGTATTTAATTCCTAAATAAAGTAAACTCTGGAGGGAAAAGGGGGGAGAGATGTGTGTAAAACATCTCGCGGACAGAAATCTGAAGTTAATGAACTCACCACCTGTCTGTTTTGTTTCCGGTCTGTTTTGTTATGTTTTGGTTTTTTTTTTTTTTTTTTTCCTCCTTCCCACGAGAAGCAGGACCCCATCCCTAGGGACAGCCCAGGAAGACGCAGCTCTTCGGCACGCTCCGGACGGCTGCGGACAAGATGCTCCAGAACTTTGCGAGACTGGCTTGCTTTTTGCGCCTTTTTCTTTCTTTCTTTCTTTCTTTCTTACTTACTTTCTTTCTTTCTTTCTTTTCTTTCTTTTCTTTCTTTCTTTCTTTTTTTAATTTTTCCTTTCTTTTTTTTTTTCATCTTTTTTCCTTTTTTTTTTTTTTTTTTACCCCGGAGTGGTACGGTTTTGCATGGTTTTAATGTCCCACTTTTCCGCTACAGACTGCTCCGGTCGCCCCGCAGGACCCGGAGCCCGTTCTGGCGGTGGCGGAACGAAGAAGGGAAGCTGAGGCAGGAAGTAAGGAGAGCTGCCTTGGGGACGGGTGGGGAATACAGCGCAGCCCGGGGCCGCCACTCGCCCCGCCGCACTGTGACGCTGGGAGCCATGTGATGGCCCCCTCACTATAAGGCGTGGAGGAAGGCCGCCCTCCCTACGACTCGGCCGCAGCCTTTTTACTGTCTTTCCTGAGGCCCCGCCAGCCGATCGCTCCGCCCTCCCTCCTCCCTAGCCTCCTCCCCTCTCCTCCTCCCAGGACTAAGCGCGCTGCCTCCTGCCCCGCGTCCATTAATGTCTGGGGGCTGAGGTGAAGAGAAAGCAGGGGGAAGAGACTACCAGGCGCAGCGGCACAGCACCCCTCCCCCCGACCCCACAAATAACAACAACAACAAAAAAAAACAACTAAAAGACCCCCAAAAGGGGGGAGGGGAACAAAAAGAGCGAGAAATCCAAAAAGCAGCAAAACCCACCCCGAAACAGAACTCAAACGAGCCGCTGCCTGCGGCAGGAGCGCTCCCGCGGCACGCCGGTGGTTCGGGGAGCCGGCGTGACTCGGAGCTGCTTGCCTGCCTGCGGCCGTGGCGGGGCCGCTCTCCGCGGAGCTGCGCGGAGGCCGAGCAGCGGAGGGGAGGGCGCCCGCCGGCCCGCCGCGCCAGCCGCGCCAGCCGCCACCGATGCGCTGCCCCGCCGGCGCGCCATGACCCTGAGCTCGGAGATGTCCGAGGCGTCGGCGCTGGCTGAGGAGACCGACATCGATGTGGTAGGCGAAGAGGACGACGAGGAGGAGGAAGAGGAGCCGCAGCCCCGCCACCGCCGCTCCTACGCCGAGGACGAGGAGGACGAGGAAGAAGAGGACGAGGAGGATGTGGGCGACCTTCACGACGACGCTCTGCTGCCGCGGTCGCCCTTGCGCGGCGGCGGCAGCAGTGCGGCGCGAGGCGGTGACAGTGCCGGCGGCTCTAGGCCTCCTTCGCGGGGCGGCCCGCAGAAACCGGCGGCGGGCGGCGGAGGGGCGGGAGGCGGCGGGGCTGTCGGTGGCAGCGGCAAAAACAGCCTAGTGAAGCCGCCCTACTCCTACATCGCCCTCATCACTATGGCTATCCTGCAGAGCCCCAAGAAGCGGTTGACGTTGAGCGAGATTTGCGAGTTCATCAGCGGGCGCTTTCCCTACTATCGGGAGAAGTTCCCCGCCTGGCAGAACAGCATTCGCCACAACCTCTCACTCAACGACTGCTTCGTCAAGATTCCCCGGGAGCCCGGTAACCCGGGCAAGGGCAACTACTGGACGCTGGATCCCGAGTCAGCCGACATGTTCGACAACGGCAGCTTCCTGCGCCGCCGAAAGCGCTTCAAGCGGCAGCAGCTCCCGGCACCAGAGCTGCTGCTGCGCGCCGTGGACCCCGCCGCCTTCCTCCCGCAGCCCCCGCCCCAGCCTCCGCAGCAGCCGACCTGCGCCTATGGACCCTACGGCTGCGGTTACGGCCTCCAGCTCCAGCCGTACCACCCCCACTCTGCCCTCTTCGCCTTCCACCACCCCTCCCCGCCGCCCCGGCAGCCCCCCGCCACCCCCGGCAGCGCCCCCGGCGCGGCGCTGCCCCCCGCCGCCGCTACCGCGGCGCCGCCGGGTCCCTTGCTGCCGGCAGCGGAGCTGGCACGGACGCCCTTCGGCTACCCGCACCCGCTGGGCCCGGCACTGGCGGCCTCCCTGCACGCCGCCAAGCCCGGTAGCGGCGCGGCACTGGTCCGCTCGCCTTTCTCCATCGAGAGCATCATTGGGGGGGGGGGGCCGGCCCCGGCGCGGGCAGCAGCTGCGCCTCTCAGTCGGCCGCGGCGCCGGGGCTGGCTCGCTCGTTGGGGAGCGCCGGGGGAGGCCTGCCCCCCGCTGCCGCCCTGCCTGCCACCCCCGGCTTTGCTGCCCGCATCTCTAACTGTTAAGGGTTTGGGAGTCTTTCCGAAGGTAGGATCTGGGGTATCTCCTTTCTCCGCCTCTTGGACATCCGGCGGACGCCGCCCGGAGGGGCCGCGGCTTTGCGTGGGGATTGCGCGGTGGGGCTCGGTGGGCATCCGCTGTATTTTAAGCAAAGCCAGGTCTAGCATGGGCAGGCGATCACGCTATTGGAAAGTTACTCTTTACTCCTTAAAAAGGACAAAAAAAAATTAAAAAAAGGTGATAAATATTATCTCTAAACCGTTAAAGTTCAGAGATTCTCAGGTCTAGAAGCTTGAAAACAGTAACGTACAGGAAAAAAAAATAGGCTTGAGGGAGGACAGCAAAGCAATACTTTTTCATTTTAGTACACTTGTCTCATGTACTTTTATACAAGAAAGATTAACATGTTTACACAGAAGAAAGTCAAGATTATCATTTCTTATTTTAACCTGTGTTTTGTATTATAATAGACTTACGGAGTTTTTTATTTTGTACTTTATGCGTATTCTTTACAAGGAATATTGTTAAAAATTACTGGCAAGTATTATTGTACCATTTTAATGTAAAATTTTTACACATTTTCAAAAATAAAAATTTTAATTTTCAAAAAAAAAAAAAATCAAAGCAAGAGAAAAAAAAAGGAGCAAAACCAAAGACCAAAGGAATCCAGCCAAACAACTGGCTTCAGAACCTTCTCTACTTAATATGTCTCCCTTTGCTGGGATGTTGAATTTTTTATTATTTTTTTTTAGGTTAATAGCACAATAACCCAGGAATTTAAATCATGTAATCTATTATGTCTGGATTTGACTGTGAAGATCAAAATATGATCTTCGCAGTCAAACCATAGTTAACCCTATCAGAGAATGAAAGACCAAAACCAACCCCAAAGAACCCCTCAAAAACAAACAAACAAAAAAAGAATCCAAACAAAAAACAAACCACAAGAGGAAGCACAAAAGAGGGAACAAAGTAGAAATAGGTATCTTTCAGAGGGATACAGCCCAGTTATGTAAGGCATCAATCAGAGGACTGATTGGAGGCAAAACAAAACAAAACAAAACCAACGACACCCCAAACCAACCAACCAAACAAAAAGCAGTAACAAAACTACGGTTTTAAACTATTTTTGTTCACTTGGTTGTGGTCTAAATCACAAATGCATCACAGTTTGGTTTCCAAGAGGCTCAAAGGAAAATACCACTAATAAGGGGCACGTATTAAACTTCAGAGGGAACTGTTTTAGACATTTATATTTCTGTGACGATAATAGGAACATGTGTTTCTACTTTTCATTACATACAATATAAAATGAACATTGGAATATCCTCATATGAGGAGCTGGTTAAGTACATGAGCTGATGAAGTAAGGATACGTAAGTGAAACTAACTGAAAGCTTTTCTTATTCTGATCTCTCATGTTCACACACATAAGGTCGATAGATACCTATTTCGTAGACTTAAAGTTTCTTTTTAACTAAATAGCCTGCTTCAGATATTTGGAGCTTAGGAGCTGAAGTATGAAAAGAAAATCACTGGTTTTAAAAATAGGCGTGTTGCTGCTTTTCGTGGACTAGGAACCTGCGTTTTTCAAATCAGTGGGGTTGCTTTTTAAGTACTACTGTATTTGTAGCGTATCAGTGGTTTCAAGGATAAGTTATGTGAGTTTTTGAAAAAGAAAGAAAAAGAAAGAAGAAAAAGAAAGGAAGGAAGGAAGGAAGGAAGGAAGAAAGAAAGAAAGAAAGAAAGAAAGAAAGAAAGAAAGAAAGAAAGAAAGAAAGAAAGAAAGAAAGAAAGAAAGAAAGAAAGAAAGAAAGAAAGTAAGGAAGGAAGGAAGGAAGGAAGGAAGGAAGGAAGGAAGGAAGGAAGGAAGGAAGGAAGGAAGGAAGGAAGGAAGGAAGGAAGGAAGGGGAGAGAGAAAGAAAAGAAAAAGAAAAAAGAAAGAGAGAAAGAAAGAGAAAGAAAGAAAGAAGAAAGAAAGAACGAAAGAAAGAAAGAAAGAAAGAAAGAAAGAAAGAAAGAAAGAAAGAAAGAAAGAAAGAGAAAGAAAGAGAAAAAGAAAAGGAAGGAAGGAAGGAAGGAAGGAAAGAAAGAAAGAAAGAAAGAAAGAAAGAAAGAAAGAAAAGAAAGAAAGAAAGAAAGAAAGAAAGAAAGAAAGAAAGAGGAAAAAAAGAAAGAAAGAAAGAAAAGAAAGAAAAAAAAAAAAGAAAGAAGGATGGAGGGGAAGTTTGTGTAGTTACATGTGTTTTATGTATCGAAGCACTTCGTTGCCTTGGGTTTAAGTCTTCTTGTAGATAGAAAAGTAATGCTTTTCTGTTTTATCGTAGAAATACAGGATTTAAATAATGGTTTTCAATAAGCAGAAAGACTAGACATAAGATCTCTTCTGGGCTCCCTTTGCAATCTGCAGCTGGAGGGCCTCTTTGGGTGTCCCGGGTCCTTTAGAGCACAAGCAAGTAGAGTCCTGTCTAATTTCGAAAACCAAAGGGAAAAGATGGCAGAGGCACCGCGTTTGGGCAGAGCGCATCTTTTCCAGAAGAGACCTATTAACTCGCTTTTCCTGGGTCCTACCAGGCGGATGCGCCGGGCCGCCGCGCCGAGCCAACAAGGAGTACGGAGTTCGGCTTAGAGGCCTTTAAGAGATGTGGCTAGAACCAAGCAGTGAAAAGACTGCGAGGGGAAAGCTAGCTGTAGGCGTGAGGACGATGATACTAGGCTCCCCGAGGAGGGTTGCTGCCTGCCGTCGTCCCGGCTTCTGGCTGCTGCAGCAGGGCGAGAGACCGGGGCGAGAGACTGTGTGAGTCCTTGCGCCGTCCCCAGGCAGATGGATGGGAAAAGCCCGTTCCGGAGCCCCGGCATTTGTTTCTCTTGGCTTTCTCGTAGCAAGCCCTGGGGAGGTTAGGCGACCTCCCCTGCGCGAAGGCCGGCCCAGCCCGGCCTGGCCCGGCGGGCGGGGGATCCGAGCGTGCCCGCCGCCCTTCCCCTGGGTCTGTTCAGAGGAAGACCATACTGGAAAGTAAGGAAACTACTCAGCCGCTTGTTGCTTCTACAATTCATGTCAGTCGTCTGTATCCTATGCGGACAGGGCCTTCACCTGGAAGATGGTGAGCAAGCTGGCAGGAGCAAATTGCAATATATTGTTTTTCTCTTTTCTTTTCTTTTCTTTTCTTTTCTTTTCTTTTCTTTTCTTTTCTTTTCTTTTCTTTTCTTTTCTTTTCTTTTCTTTTCTTTTCTTTTCTTTTCTTTTCTTTTCTTTTCTTTTCTTTTCTTTTCTTTTCTTTTCTTTTCTTTTCTTTTCTTTTCTTTTCTTTTCTTTTCTTTTCTTTTCTTTTCTTTTCTTTTCTTTTCTTTTCTTTTCTCTTTTTAAAATCCCTTCCCTTCCCTTCCCTTTCCTTCCCTTCCGAGGAAATGGGTCGGCAGTAGGTCTGTAGTGCTGGGGGAAGACCACTTGCATGTTTTCTGTCTGCGAGGAGGCTGCCCAGCCTACTCCCCAGGGCTCGGCAGTCCTCGAATCCCGCACCTCGGCGTTGGAGCAGGTGCCACCAGAAAGGGCGCCTGCACCTCAACCCTTAGATGGGCTGCCAGCACCTCCGGGCCACAGCGGTCCATTTGCGTGCAAATGGCCCGCCATGCCCCCCTCCCCCTCGCCACTCCTCAGCTTCCAGGGAGAACAGAGGGGACGTATAGCCTTAGCGGGGCCTGAGTCCGGACGAACGATTCCTGGGCCCTAATAAACAAGCTGGTGGGACAAACAGGATAGTGTTTCCTCCTTCCCCTCCTCCCAGATACATAGTGTAGCTTCATTAACCCGTCTCCTTTCCTCATCATATCCCCGTAGGGCTGAGAGACGAATTACTGAAACTGAATTGGGAGGGGGTTGCCCTATGAGTGGGCTAATGTTTCAATCAGTCCCTCCAGAAGGACCACACAAAAGAAACTTTTTAGTTTATGGTGCTATTATGCTGGTTTAATCTAGGGATAGATTTAGCCAAATGTTATCTATTGGGAATTTAATGAAGCCCTTATGTATTCAATCGCTTTCTATGCCACACACAGTGTTTCTATCCAGAAACGTTTCCTTCCACATATTTCTTTGTTTCTGTTGGATGATTTATATATTTTTAATTATGTTTTAAAAAAAAACCACAACAACTTATTTTCAATAATCTTGTATAACGTTTGTCTTGAACAGAACCGAGTTAGGTCCCTTCCCATATTTCTTATAAAGGAAGTTTCCCCTTCCCTCTCCGTTTTCGAAGATCATTAGTTTGCACGTCCGTACACTGCGCCCTTCCCGCTGCAGCGCTCCCCCTGCCTTCCACAGAGGGGCGCGACATTGCTCCTGTTTTGCCGGCACCGGCGTGGGCTCTGGGCGGGCAGCGGGACCCAGAGGTCCGGCCCGGTCCCTGCGCGGCTACGCAGCCCTGAAGCTGGTCTCCTCTCAAACCTTCCCCATCTTCAGCTCTTTCGTGCCGTACACTCGCTCCCGGTTACTTTTTTGTTTGTTTGTTTGTTTGCTTGTTCAGCTAGAGACGTCCCTGGGAACAGAGAGGTGTCGGCTGGTGTACTCTCCGTCCTTGTAGGCCGGTTTCATGTACCTAGGACCATCCCGGTCCCAGAGGCTGAAGACCGAAAGGGAAGTATGAGGGCCTCACCTGCTGCCTTTCTTAGAGCGTTGGTGCCGAGGACAGAGCGCACGGTCGCCCCTACCCAGACTGAGGCCTCTGGGGATCCGTTGGAAAGCGCATCTGGTTAATAGCTCTTTGGCACGGCCCGGAGACTCTGTTCCGTATGTAGTACTTTCCCTCGTTACTTTACAGTAAGTACTTCAGTAAGCCTCTGATAAAACCGTATTTCACTGAAATCACGGAAATTTAGACCGTGTCCAAAGGCTTCCTGTGTTGGGTCTTCCTAAGCAAACCAGATCCGTTCTTCAGCCTGTTACCAGTGGCTTCCTCAACCACAATGAAGCTTCTTCCTCTGCCCTTCGCCGCGTCGCCGAGAAGCAGACACTGGTGGAACCTGAGGACCGGGGGGGACCGTCTGCCGTGTGCCCGCAGCCGGGCACCTCTCGAGCAGGTAGGTGTCCACTCTATCTCCGCCTCCGCCGGCCTCGAGGACCTGCCGCAGGTACCTGCAACGCTTCTTCACCCTTCTCTAGAAGTTCTTTCCCCTCCACAACCCCCACCATGGACTCTCCACTTGCTGTACCTTCCCCGAGCCACAAACCACGACTGAAGAGCGCAACGAAGATATGTGCACAAGTGTGTGAAGGTACCTGTAGGCAGGAACACAGAACAAATTACCTTCGGGTCCATCCTGCGGCAGCAAAGGTCCTCCTTGCCACTTGGAGTAGACGGGTGCCTGTCGATCTGGGGGGAGGCGGAGAAGTGCAGAGGAGCCCCAGATCTGTAAACCCCTCGTTCCCATTTTCCTCTTGCAGCAGAGCGTCTTTTCCCGCCGCCAGTCTTCTCCGCCGAAGGAGTGCTGCGGGCTGTCGGCTTGGCAGCCCTGCTGGCTGCGGTAGCTTGGGTGGCACCGCCGGTCGTGCACGGGTGCACAGCGGGGCAGAGCCGGCGCGGAGTGGTTTCTTGTGGAGCCGGCTCGAAGGAGAGGGTTGGCACCCGACGGATCAGCGGGAATCACCGAGGATACCCAGCGGAAGATGTTCCTCGTAGGAAGATGGGCCTTTGTTTCAGGGCTCCAGCTCCGCAGACTTCCGCAACGAAGGGCAACGGGGTCCTGGTGCAGTCTGCGCCTCAGAGGAGAGGAGAGACGTAGCGACTAGGACCCACAGTGCCCATAAAGCAGAATAAAATACGGACTGAACTGTATGGAAGACTTTTAACGTTGTTGTTATTGGTTGTTTGGTCAGATGGTTTTTGGTTTCTGTTTGTTGGTGGGTTTTGTTTTGTTTTGTTTTTTACCACAGTGTTCAGCCAATTAAAAAACTTATATTGTTGGCTGAATTCAATCAATGTTGTTTTATTCAATCAATATGATTAAACTTGCCCTTTCTTCAAACCACAAAAGAACTGTTAAATTGATTCTAAGTTTCCCTTTCACTGTTGGAACAAAATGGCACGGAGAAGCCTGCAGGGTCCTATATTTAGATGATAAATTATACAATTTATGTTGGAAGAAAAAAGATAAATAGAGATTTCAGTTGTTGCCTTAATTCATTGTCTATGATTGGGAAAGCCTTATCCACGGGTAATCCGAAGGTATTTGTCTCCTCCATGCAGAAAACCATCTGTGTGTATTGAAACTTTCAGGCCTGTGTGCCCGGGACCTGGTTCTGGCACTGACCTACTCCCACTCATTTGTGGTACTGTAGTGGTTGCTCCACCAAATACCCACGCTTTGGGAAGTCCTTGTAAGACCTGGGAATGTGAGTCTTCCTACCACGGTGGACATAGGCCTGCTTCTTAACTTTAATTGCAGGAGAGCACATGCACACCTCTATACATGAAATACATTAAACATACACAATCAAGATAAACGGCGTGTCTTTCACGGGTTCTATTTTCGTAAAATAAACACTGTCACGTCTGCTTATTCAGCAACCACTAGACGAAACTGATCGCTTTCTAATATACGTGAAATCAGTGAAATTCCACCTGTTGGTTACATACACAGAGAGGTAGAGGTAAAGTTATCGCTTAAAGGAACCATTAATTTAAAACAAACAAACAAACAAACCACAAAAACAAACAAACAAACAAAACCCCAAAACAACCCAAAATAAAACGTGCAGTGCAGAGCAAAAAGGGGCAGGTGTGTCAGGTGACAGCCTTGCCCGAAAGTGTATGGGGTCGGAAATTACAGACTGTGGAAAACAATTTATACTATTAATTCCAGCCAGCCTCTGCACAAAATCCCGCCTGGGGTATCTCGGTGGACTCTATTAACCATTCTACCTCCTTCCTGGAAGTTCTTAATTTGTCTTTCTCCGTGCAGACGGCGCTGTGTGAGTGACAGTGCATACGAGTGTGTCTTCATACACATGTTCCACAAGTGTTCGATAGCCGGCGACCCTGCTAACACCGAACCACCTCCCCACGGCCTCCCGCTTCTGTACGAGAAGCCAAAGGGTGGCCCTTCTCTGGAAATTAACCTCTTTAGATCGCTTTCAGCGCGACTTTCCTCGCGATGGCTCTTCCTCCGGTGTTCAGACATTTGCTGAACTTGATACGTTTTTCGGAGGAGACCCCGGTCCCTCTCACTCTCCCATGAGGCACATCCCCGACCCTCGAACCCGAGCGGAGATACCGGCAGGCGAAGGGGGTGTCTCTGGATTCTAAATTGACTCCCTTCCTCACCAGCCTCCTCCCTGCCCAGAGGAAGCCCATAATAACTTGCTAACACACGGGCAAGCCAAACCCAAAGCTTTCACAAGAGGTTTTGAACCCAATCCCGGAGCTGCTGACTGCGCCTGCGAGACAGTGCGTTTTGCTCGTGTGAGTAGCTCGAATTCGCGGCCGCGCCGGAGAGGAGCCGGGGGAAGCTGACTGGAAGTGACCGGCTGCTCCGCGTATCCTCCCGGGCTTAGGTACAATGCCGCTCGACCTCGGCTGCCCCGGGCACTCTGCGGGCTGCCGGCAGAGAGAACCGCAGCTGCCGTCGAGGAAGAGTCCCAACGTGAAGAAGCTGTGGCTCAGCCCGTTCCTGTCTTCTGCAGGAACGCTGGGATTTGGACACTGTGGGCCGCTGGGGGTGGGGAGATTTGGGGAGCACGGAGCCCAATGCCGGCGCTATAAATCCCTTGGCAATTGAGTTCTGCACCTTTGATTTGAAAAATCGGATTCCTTGAGTGGAAACAGTTGACAGGAACCTAAAAGGATTAGCTGCATTCCACACAGGATCATTTTTACTGGTAACATTTTGAAACGATTGATCCCTTCCAGACCATAAACAATGTCCAGAAAAATGATCTAACGAGACTTCCATTGTTTGCTTTTGTCTCCGAATCCTCTTTCACTAGCAGTTTGATTAGGAACTTTGACAGGCTGGGTCTTAATTCCACCACCCCCTTTTCCCGAGAGAGGTATTCCATTTGAAATCGCTCACAATTTGATCCATAATCCCAGTCTGCTAGAGAACAAGCAAATCCGGGCAAAGGCAGGTTCTGGTGAAGGAGCAAGGAGAGCGGGAGGGAAACAGAGTGGAGGCTCAGTTGCCCCAAGGTGCCTAAATGAGAGGCGGGGGTGTTTTTCCTCTGCCATGCTTCTTCTTCGGGCTTTTGTGACGGACTGGCGGAAGAAAGATAAGGGGTAAAACCACCGCTGAACACTCTTTCCCGGGCAATGGCAGCGAGAGGACCCCCCGCACAGTGCGGTTCCCCGACGTGGCCCGAAGAGACTGGCCATCCGCCATCCGCCGGCCCTGTCTTGTTCCTCCTCATCCCGTCTGTGGGCAAGAGACTTACCAGAGTGACGTTTGTGGGGGAGGGAGCGAGGAGGCCCTGCCGTGCCCCTCTGGCCGATCGACTTGTCCTCTGTTTTGACACCTGCATGCACTGCCCTATGCTCCTCTCCCTGATTTATTGCCTAGTTAAAGGTTCAGCCTTCCTAAAGCCACCCGCGCTGCTTCCCTCAGCACCTTCCTCCTTGAGAGTAGGCGGTGGTGGCCTGGAATGTGGGGCGGAGACCCTCCTTAGCCCCCCGCCTGCCCCTGCACCCCAACCAGAACCGTATCAGGAATCCCTGCACAAACGCAGCCTCGACACAGTCTCCACGGGTGCCGGCTCCTTACTCCCCAGCCTGGGAAACTACAGACCAACGTGGGGACCTGAAAAACAAGCAGCTTCTTTCCGCCTTCCCCTTTCTCATCTATCCCCTCCACGCGTGTGTGACCGTCCCGAAGGCGCGGCCCGGCTGTGCCGTGCAGCAGGGAGCGCCTGCAGGCTGGAACAGCTAAATCCACGAGGCCAAGAGCAGCACCTCAGTTCTGTGTCTCTTTCAGTTAAAATACAGCAGCTCGTGATCCCCGTATTTCTTGGAACTTGCTCTTCGTGTTCTGTGTTCTCTTTATTCTCTACGATTCTCCATTTATTTCTTTTTTTTTTTTTCTTTTCTTTTTTTCCCCCCCTCCCCTCTCTCTTCCTTTATTTCTTTCTTTACTCTCACAGAGAATAATTCGCTTTCCGGCGCAGATTGGCAGCACTGAGCATCTTCGTAACTTAACTCTGTCTTCCTTGCATCTATCAATCCACCTTTCTAATTAGACTAATTAGAAGATATGTGGAGTGTTGCTGGGTCCATAGACTAAACTGCTTAGGACTTGTGAAAGGAAGGCTGAATGCCCACCATGGGAGGTGGCCATTCAGGGGGACGGTAACAGTTGCTACATTTATCTCCTGCCATTGAAAAAAGCTCCGCTTAAAGCTCGATTAAAATGTTTGGAAACTAATGCCGCCCTGGATCCCTCTCTAATTAGAGGGCCTGGATAGATCACCCTGAGTAGTGAAAAGCAACTTTTTCGGGCCTGGCTTTTCTGTTCAGGAGAATTACTTCTCTCCACCACCACCCTGCTCCCAGCTCGAAAAGGGTAAAAGGGGAAGAAAAGGAACAAACAAACAAACAAACAAACCACCAAAGAAATAACATAGCTGAAGGGCAGAATAATGGCGCCAGCCTGAAGTCTTCCTCCACAAGCGTTAAGTTCGGCCCCGTTTTTTCCCTGCTTGCAGGCCCAGCTTCCCGTCCCCGGAGTATGTCCGTGGTGGGGGTGCTTCCAATCGGAGGTGAAGGGGGCTGGATTTATCACCCCAGCTCCTGTTCCTCTGCCTGCTGTCAGCGAGAAGAGAGCTCGGGAACGGGGAACTGACCGTCGCCTCCCTTCCCCCACCCAGCGCCCCCACGGCCGCAGTGCGTACGCAGGTGCAGAGCTCGGAGCCGGGCCTCGCTGCCCTCGGCGCTGTGCCGCACCGGCCTCTTTCGGGAAGCACCGGCGGGTTAAAAATGGGAAGGAGGACGGGTGGGAAAAGATCATTCGCCGTCGAAGCGGCCCCTGCCCCTGAAACGCAGCCTGCGGGAGCCCATGAGGATCTGCGGTTTTCAACGGGCAGCCAGGAAGGATGGGCGAGGAGCGGCTGTCAATCTCTCTGTGGGTGCCCTGTGACTCCATCTCGGCGCTGGGAACCCCCCTGCGCACCCATACACGCACACACGCTTTTGCATCCCGGGCAGCTTGGGCCCGGATTTTCTGCCTCATGTCCCCAGGATGGAAGCGGGCAGCCAACGAGCTGTCCTTCGCCCGTGGGGCACCGTGGTGTCCAAGCACCTCGTCAATATGCGGCACCGTTTCTTCCGTGTACGACAGAGGGATTTTTGACCTCATAAACGCGAATGAAAAATTGGTGCTGATTGGGGAAGTGAGGAAAATTAAAATTCTATTGATTAGCACCAGCCTGGTGCATTCAGGTGGCCTAATGCTCGTACTCATGACATGAGGGGTGACGAGCCCCAGACAGCCAATGCCAGAGACGGAGATCATCCGAGGGTCTTTGCGCCAGCTACTAAAGGCGAAGGGACGCCTGCGGCACTGCCAGTGTCGGCGGGACGTGGGGGAGTGAGGGTGAGGGGAGATGACAGTGACGATTTCATCTTACGGTCTTTAGCCATTGCAGCGAAGCAGAGCAGAGTGGGTGAGGTTGGTTTGGGATTTGTTTGTTTGTTATTTAAGATTTAAAGAACGAGACGAACGGCCCTTCCGGAGAAACAGGCGATTCTGCCAGTGTGAAGTATCCGCATCGCCTTCTCCCTGCCTTCCCCCAGGAGAGGCCCCATTAGAGCCACTAGTGGGTGGGATCTCGTAGGAGGCTTCTTTCCAGCCTCCGGAATCTCTTGCTTCCCAGAGCCCCTTCGCTGGGGAGAGGAACAGGACGGAATTGGGAGGATCTGCTCGGTGTGCTTGTCTTTGCCACAGCGATCAGGCGGTATGGTCGTCTTTAGACGGCCGGGCTCTGAGCCCCGGCCAGGAAGCAGGGTAGTCCATCGGTACCTGGGCCCGCCGCGCCCTCCCAGGCACGCTGCCCTCCGCCCTCGCCTGCGCGGGCAGCAGCTCACCCTGTATCGCGTCTAATCCCAAGTGAACTCAGCAGGACGATTAGTCTGAAGGACAAACCCGATCAAATATTTCCCGTAGGGACACAGAACTTAATTTTAAAAATTATACATAAATTACAACTTAAATATTATATATATTAAAAAAAAAATAGATGTAAAGTTATATATTTTAAAAATATATACATTTAAAAATTATATATATTTTTCTTTAAAAACGAGCCTAGCTCAGAAGACAGATCTGCTCAATTGTAGACAGTGTATTTCTCCATTAAACGCTCCCACAGGAGCTCACCCCAGTTCCGCTGGTCTCTGTGGGTTGAGGGCCACCCACGGGGCCCACCTCGGGAAGCTCTGTCCCCCAGGAACGGGGATTTGGCCTCCGGGGACGAGCAGGAGAGTTTGTCCTGGTTGCCGGACCGGGCCGCTGAAGATAAAAGGAGAGAGGCCACACCACCCAAAGGGCAGACTTGTCGCTTTTTCATGTTCCTATCCGCACTCCTTCATCAGGGACGGATTGTGAGGCCATTTCTCATGAAAGGCAGTTCCCGAGGTGCCCAAGAAACAGTGAGGAGAGGGTAATCGGCCTGCAGGGATCAAAGGACAGCACGAGGAGTAGCTGAGAGTTTGCTCAATTTTACTCAGTTTTAGTTTTCTTGATTTTATAGAGTGCCCGATCTTCCCAGGGCCAGTATCTGCATTTCTGAAGCCCCAGGAGTCCCTCTGATGCTGGTGACCTCTCTCTTTCAGGAAACAAGTAGATGAGGGCTGAGGACGCTCCCTGACCAGACCCAGGGGCAGCTGCAGCTGTGTGCCTGCTAGTCTATCACAATCAGCAGGTGGCTAAGCTGTTTGTCTACATTTTACATGTTTCACATTGTTCTCCTCGTGGGCGTTATACGGCAACTCGTCTCGTTAGCACTGGCAAATTTTCTTATTAAAAAAAAAAAAAAAAAAGCAAGTGGGGAATTTCCACAAGTAGCATAAACATAGGGTCAGAGCTCTGGGTTGAGAGGTTTAGCTGAAACACGTACCCTGGCACCAATCCTCTCCTGTATGCTGTGGGTCCTCGCTGTGCCTTTGCCCTCGTGCAAGTCCCCTTGTGCAGTTCTGCCATTCACCCCGGACTGGGCAGGAAGGCAAGAGGCAAGATGGATTTTTTTTTTTTTTAATTTTTACGGTGTGTGGGGTGAGAGGTGGGGCGGGAAGCTGAGGGCCAATGGAGAAGATGGGTATAAGCTTCTCTGAAATCCAGTCCTTGGTGAAAATACTACTCGGGGGTGACACAGGAGAGCTACCCCAAGACCGAGGAGTTTCATCCCCGGGGAAGCAAGGAGTTGAGAGCTCTTCAGGACGTACGGAGCTGTGGTCTGGATTTGTGGGGTTATGTTTTTTTTTGGTTGGGTCTTTTCCCCCCACAAGGGGTGCTCCGAATAGAAGCACGCTAGGAAATGACAGGGCAGTGGATCGATGCAGGAGGCCCTATGCCTCTCCCACCCCGCTGAGAGACGGCTCTTCCCTGAGCCCCAGGGGGACACTGCTGTTGCCTAAATGTGGCACAGAAATTTGGAGGCTTTGACCCAAAATACCTTTGTGATCTGGCCCTCTCAACCAGTCAGAGCAATGGCTTTCCCTAGATACCGATGGCAGAAAGTGATAAAAGGAAAATTAAAATAAATATCTGTCCTTGATGAATGAACGTTATTAAATTAACACCCCAAAGTTTGCGCGATAAAATGAGTTTTGTCAAACACTGTTTTTCAAAAAGAAAGATCAAAATATGTGAAGTTTTGCCTTTGGCCAGTGAAGTCAAGCGTAAGAAAAACCTATTAATGTACATCATCGAGCCACACAAGTGACCACTGGACATGTACAACAGAAGTAAATAGAATGTTTTGTTTGACAATGCTGACAGCTCGTATAGCACAGAATTGGAATGATCTAAATATTAATAGATTCACTCAAGTGGAGCAAAAGTTACAAATCATTAGCTGAAGAAAGCTGGTCTCCAGCCCACATTCTATAGGGCCATGAGGGAAGCGTGGTAATGGTGTGATTGCCGGCTACAAAAGGGCAATTTTCTGTATATAATTTATTTAGATGAAGTGTGCAGAATGTTTTTATTTGTTCTACTTCTAGCTGTCTCACCTCTGTGTGAACTCCCCAAACCGAGATCTACTCCAAATACTCCTGCTCCCCCTTCTGCACACTTCCCTCCAACGTGTTTGCTTTGGCAACTCTCATGTTCTTGCAAACAATTCTTCCAAAGATATTAATCACTCTTGCACCCAAAGAGAAATACTGTACACTCAATGCGATGACAAAATGAAACATGTTTGAAGCAAACCATGTGTTCTAGTGTGCCAGGGATTATGTTATTTGTTCAAGGAACATGTTCAGAATATTTTAGGCTTCTGTTACTCCTGTGATAGTAAATTTTATTGTCTGCTCTTGGGATTTATTATTTCGGAGACAACCCAAATACCTGTTTACACCGGGAGAGCTTCTAAAGTGGGAAGCCTGCTCTGCGTTGCGCTGGGGGAGTTTATTTGCCCTGGGTATTTTATCTTTCAGTGATGCTTGCCCTGATTAAGAAGTGCGTAAAAGCGTTCCTGGCCCAAGCACGGCCGCCCTGCTCTACGCGTGCCCTACTGCAGCCGAGGGAGTGAGACGCACAGCTACCTGCCACAGAAACCTGCTCTCCTTGGCGGGCAGAGCCGAGCACAGCGAGACCCTCCTGCAGCGCCCTTGCTGAGCCCGTGGAGTCATCCGACAGGTAGGAGCCCTGAGGATGGTGGCTGCGGACAGGCCCAGCGCGGAGCAGGCAGAGGTGCCTGCTTGCCATGCCTCTTAGGAAATCCTGATTTCACATCCTAATCTTGGGGGTAGGAATTTTTGTTTATCGGGTTGGGTTTTTTCCACACCGTTTCCGAACAGCCGTGCTCGCCAAGGAGAGGGTCGTCCCGGTGCCGCTGTTCTCACTCAAAGTCTGCACTGCTAGGCTTTACCGAAAGCTCAGGGCTGCGGACATGCTTTCATACACCGCCTCTCCGCGCGAGCTGGGCTACTCTCCGCGCTGCACGGCGAGGGACAGCCCGGCACCGGCTCACTGGATCCTCTCTGAGATCTACTGATGTTCCCCGCAAACTTCGAGGGGAGCCTCCCGGTACCATGGCGAAATCACTCAGCAACGCTGAGTGAATGGCTTCACGCCCCTTTCCTCTTGCCCTTTCAGCTTGGGTGGCGGTACCCATGGCTCGCTCGCCCTGGCGAGAAAGGTGTTCAGGGCCTCCCAGATGGCTCCTGAGGTATCCCCTACCCGGCATCCGCCGTGAGGCTGCACGGAGAAGGCTTCATCGCCATGTGTTTGTCCCCTCTGTCAGGACTGCTTTGAAGGGGACCTTCGATGTCCACACAGAATCCACGGCAGCCACTGCAGCGGTGTCAGGGCAGGCGAAGGTTCAGGTTGCTTGAAGGCGGATGAGCCTCTCTCGTCTCTGTAAAGCCAGTCTGGTATCCCCATAAAGCCCAGGCTGTCTGAAATAACAGGTCTGCCAGCCAGACGGCATTAAACCAGTGCAATTATGCACGAGCCAGTGAGGATGCCACTTAATTTTCCCGATTTGACATTGCTGATCGAAGTGAAAATGATAGGGCCTTGCTCCAAAAGGATCAGAGACAGGAGCAGAGCTCCCGAGTAAGGGATGTCCGAGTTTCTGACCAGGAGCACATTTCAAGAGAACAACATAAACATTTCCCGAAAACTCACTGTTAAACTTCCTCTTGCAGAACACTCACTTGGCCTGCGGTCAGGTTGTACAGCGACAGCTTCAAACGGAATAGCCTGCTTGGATTCTTTGAGGAAAGAAAATAGGCTGTAGGTCATCAGAACAATAAAGAGGGATTAAAAAAATTACTTGAACTGACAAGCTGTCTCTCCAGCCCACGGCGCCCGGTTGGTGGGGACAGAGTGAGCCTGTTCAGGGCAGGAGTAGTGGCATGGCTGAGGGGAGATCTCTTCCTCTCGAGGAGGACAGAACTGCTTTCCGATGGTGCCTCAGAAGATTAAACGCCCTGGGTGGAGAACGGCTTCTCACGACGAGGCAGGGTGCTAATCCAGGAACACCGTCCCTCCCGGCGCTCCGCAAGCAAATAATGCTTTGTGAAACGTTTCAATGGGGAGAGTAAGAGTGGGACGCAGTTCGGTGACCAAAACGTTATTTCGTACACACGTGTCTTTTTCCATCAAAATCTTTGAATAGTAGCTTCTACGCATGTGTTGCCCCCGCAAGAGCAAACTGGGAGGGAAGTACTGTTCTGAAACAGTTGACGTCTTTGCCCCACACACAGTGGCCTAAGGATACTCGATGTTCAGGTCCAGCATGTTTTACCGGCGTGCTAGACTGCTTTCAGCAGTGAGATTAAGGCATGAGCCACCAGCCTTCTCAAGATGATAGGGAACATCTTCCCTCAGCACAGGTAAGAGTGAGCGGCAAGGAAAGACAGCATACGAGCTAGCCCACGGTTTAGGTCCAGTCCAATTCCTTCGTCATTAATAAAAAAGTGCCCGCTGCACTCCTCCCCAAGCACCTAAACGAATAGAGGCCAAAATGGTATAGTAAAAACAAACAAGCAAACCCAAATCTTCGCAGCGGCAAGAAACCTACTGCAGGTGTGACGAAAAGGCAGGGATCCGAAAAGGAGGAGGAAGCTTTTAGGATGCTGAGCTCTTGCGCCCGGTGGGATCCGGCAGTCTCAAAAGGGTCCAGATCCAGCCCACGCGGGAGCAACGCATGAAGGTGACTACTGCCTGTGTTTCCTGCTAGCGAGGAAGAAACAAGGGAAAGTGTGCATGGAATTGTTCCTGGAAGGACGGCCCTGAGCCAGCACGCCCAGTGGCAGGAAAGTGGGCAGAAGTTTCCCCATGCAGCTGCAACTGTATCTCGATTTCTCCTGGCCCTGGCTCCTTCTTTGAGATCTTATCGTCGACAGCGCTTTAAAGAATAGAAACGACTATCTAAGCCTGAAAGGAAGAAAAAGCCTTGCTGAGCAGAGATTACCCAAATCGGGGGGTCGCTGCCCAGGCCAGGGCCCAAGCGCCCGGAGGGCGGCGGCGCCGGGCTTCCCTCCAAACGAGTGTTGTGGTGGTTGTGGTGTTTGCTTTTTTTTTTCTTTCTTTCTTTCTTTTTTTTTTTTTTTAAACCCTGATCCTCGATGTGCAGCGTCCACTTGGCCCGTGTGCTTTAAATATGGCAAAAATGAGGACACGGTGGGACTGCAAGGATGTCCTTGTTTTCTGGATATAACGAGGGGACATTTTTCCTCTCGAGTAACGTTTAGCATCCTTTGGCTCCGAGAAACACATGGTGAAGCACGCCAGAAAATAGAAAGAGATGTGCTTCTGACTGTTCATTTCCTCTACCAGAGAAACTTCTCCCGAATGACTGAATTCCAGAGCCGAGGCAGAATAATCTCAACCACATTTGGTTTTATAGTAAATTAATACTTCAGTCTATATAGTTGAAGGGGAAATAGAAAGCCAAACCAAAACCCTTGTCAAAATAAATACTCATCAGCAAATATTTCGATTATTTAATAAGTTTTAATAAGCGTCCAGGATTTCTAAAGAAAATAAAAAAGAATGTGAAAGAGAAGCGGGAAGCCAGTCTGAGCGCCATGTGCCTCACAGCTCATCTCCGAAGGAGACGAGACATTGGTTAGCCTGCGTTGTGTGCGTCTGTAGGAATCGTCACATTTGTATTTGCTGTTATCTCGTTTAGCTGCTCGCACGACACTCTAAGCTTCCAGTCAGGTCTGAAGCCCTCCGTCGAGCTGGGAGCACATTAAAAAAATCGAGGTCCCAAAAGCAGGCTGCCCGAAGCTGTGAATGTGCCCCTCTGTGCAGAGTCGTGGGGGATTCGGGTTGCCCGTAGAGTGTTGAAGGAACTCGATTGGTGCCGCTACCTCGTGTTCACGGGGAGAAGAAACACCAGGGCTGTCTATGCTTTTGCTCCCGGCTGTGCAGGCAGCGGCACCGGTGCTTTCCTTTCTAGGGCTGCTGTAAACAGTCCAGAGACTTCTTAGCTTTCTGGTCTGCAGGATTGGAAGCCTGAAATGTTCAAAAACTGGCACGGTGCACGAAGTGAAACCTTTATAAGCTTATTTACCGTAAAGTCTATTAACTACCCCCAAGGACCATGGCTGCTGCTGCTTCTGCTCTTGCACGGCGGTGGTCTGGCACCTCCACGAAGCACACATGCTAAACAGATTAACATGCTTCGGCTGACCCATACTTCACAAACGGCGGATAGAGTTTCTCCGGCTCCATGTGGAAATTAACCTACATGTAGCAATGGTCAGCTGCAAAGAGGGAGTTCCCAAACAATCTAAACAACCTACAGTTCTTTGTTAATTTTGGCCTTTCCCTTCCTTTCCATGATTAAATATTTATTAAAATAGGAAAAAAAAATAAAGAAGAAGAAGAAGTGAAAAAGGAAGCTAAAGGGGGAAAGCTTCTTCATCATTCTTGGCCCCTCTTCCCCATTCGCTTGGTTTATGCACATACCTGCGAGAGCTTTTCCTGCCCGTGTGGTTTATTTTGATTGAGAAGCACAAGCCTTTTTAAAGAAAAGCTAAAATCTCAGTGAGGGCAAGTTAAGAGCACAAGCTCGAGAGCGTTATCGTTGCTGGAAAGAATTCAGTCTTTGATGTCCACTCTCCCGTCATTTGAAAGCACCTTGAGATAGAACTGTTTGCAGGTAGTCGAGGAAGTAGTTTACACCGTGTTAATACCATCACACTTTACCTGTAACAACCTCATCGCCTTCTACCTTTGCGATCGTACACCCTCGCCCCTGGTCTGCAACCATCAGATTTTCAGAGAGGGTAAGAACAAACACAAGTAACTGTTGGCTTCTGTTACTCGGGGCTGTCATGGTAATAAACACACGGCTTCTCCTCCAGGAATTCCTGATCCTTTCTGTGTGGCTCGAGCCCTGCGGATAATGTCATTACAGGACTAAACAAATAAACAGTCTATCGGAATCAAGCGGGAGGCACTGGGGACCACAGTTCCTCTCTGCAAAGATGGTACAAGTAAATTTACACTCACGGCTTGGAGACGGTCCAGTGGCTATGAATAGCTGCTCAGTTCTACAACACTGGCTCTGGGCTGGGAAATGGTGCTGACCCTCCTGCTCTGCATTTGCTGCAATCAATGTGAGCTATTCAAGGCTGTGTTTTCCTTACTATCCTCTGCTGGGAACATCAAGGACCACTAACACTTTTATGAACCCGGGCTTAGGGAAGACGCTTTTACTGCAAAGTTGTACTATTAAATTCAGTGACATGGACAAGAGGTTAATGTCCTACTGCCAACCAGGAGTTGGACTCTGCCATGCAATTTTCTGTTGCTCTGGATCATGCCTTGTATTTGATAAACTTGCTCACTTGCTGGGGTGCAGAGTGACATTATTCCTTATCCTCTAAGAAATAAAATAAAAATAAAGATGAAACCAGTTGCAATCAAGATTCAATACAACCTAGGCATTTTAATAGCACTCTGTAAATTCCAGATTCAAATAGTAATAAATAACTTGAATGGCATGTTTGGAACATTAGCCTTTATAATGCACACACACACACACACACACACACTCCCATCCTAATTTACATGAATGAACGTGGCTCTGTGTCCTGGATATTTTGCACCCTTGCCCTGCTCAAGTGCCAATTGAGAAATAATATTTCAGTTAAGTTGACTTCCTACAGGCTTTAGAAAATATTTAGTTACCTAAAGTGCTGTGTTTTCAGAGAGATAAATGTTTCATTCCTTTTCAGACAAAGAGAGGAATAAATAAATTTATTACTTACCTGTACAGCCTCTTTGAAGTGATTATTTTGATTTTTTCCCTTCCCCCCCCCCCCCCCCGGAGTTGTATGTTTTGGGGATGTTTAGCTCAGATGAAGTAATCCTTTTAAAAATAAAATACAGCAGTAAAACATCACACACAAAGGGTGTCCTAAAGTATGGGTTTTTACAGAGTTGTGCTCTTTTCAGATTTTGTATGGACATTATCTTAGACTGCGCTGCAAAAGTCTTCTGTGCAGGATCTTCATATCCTTCATGGCTGCAACCTCCCTGGGAGGTGCTTTCTGGAGTGAGGATGTGGTTTATATGCCTGCCTCCTTGGCTATGTCCATCAAAGCTCTGTGATCAACCAGCCAATCTCTGTGACCACTGACTGCACTGTGGCTGGTGTTGAGCTTTACATCCCAGACTGGAGAGGGAGGAAGATCCAATGGCTTCTTCACTGTAGTCTTCTCTGCAACTTTCTTGGTAGAGCAAGGAGAAGCCACTTATCCATTCTATCAGGTTGTTTCCAAATGAATTGGCATTTCCCCCTTCTTTCTTACCAGCCAGCTGAGCTCTGGACTGTGTTGCTCCTTTGATTTTGTTCTTCCCTAAAGCTGACTTGGGCACTGAAGCAGAAGATGTACCCCCAATCACTAATATTATGAAGTGGTTATGTTCCTGGTTTGGAGCACAAGTTCAGACCAGAGAACAAAGTAAGGTCAGTGTGTACCTGCCTTTTCCACAAAGTGAGAATCAGACTCAAAAACCTTTTTCTTCACCTCATAAACACACTGAACCTGGATAAAATGATGTGCTGGTAAGCTACCTGACAGCTCCACCTCTTGTTAGTGCAATGACAGACAGAAACATCCTGAAGTCCAGCTTTGCTGGAGAGAGGGCACAACTAATTTTCTTGGAAACTACTCAAGATAGGACTAAAATTTGTATTTCATTGTTCAGGGATGAAACTCATGGATTCAAACCAAGGGGTTAGCAGTTGAACCTCCAGGGAAGAACAACTCAAAGAAATCAGATTTATTCCCTTAATAAGATGAGTTCTTAGCATGGTGGCTCATGGCTATCACATCACAAGTGGTTTTAAGATTCACCTTGCTCCCCACAAGCTGTGCAAGTAGCTAATGTTAGTCTAGAGCTTCTCAATGGGGAGCTTATTAGCATAAGAAAGCTATAATTGCAGAGGAAATCCTGCAGCTCTTCATCCACAAAGTGCAATGCAGGAGGACAGTAGTAAAAGAAGCAAAGTTGCCAAGGAGTTTCTGGCTCCCACTGTCCTTTTCCATTAATAAAGGGCTCTGGCCTCCTTTCCATTGTCATAAATCAGGAATCAAGGTGACTGCTTTTATTGGCAAACCTTTCACTTCATCAATGACATCAAAATGAAAGAGGCAGCTGAGGGTTCACTGGCAGCTCAGTGCAGAGTGAGCTTTCTGGGTGAAAGGAGTCCTCTATCAATGCCCCTCCTGAGACACTTAGTTTTAAGGAAATATTTGTACTGCTCTAGAAAAAGAGCTGGCTGAATGTTTTCCTTTTGTGCTTAGGCACTCTGGAAGGAATTCCTGTGGGCACAATTATCTCACATATGGCAAGTGAGAAACAAAACAAAACAAAACAAAAAAAGGCCAAAGGGAAAAAATGAAGACAGAAGAAAATCAAAGGTCATTTGGATGCTTTGGCCCATCACTGGAAAGGAGAAAATCTACCTCAGAGGATATAAGTTACTCAAGGAGAGATGAAAACCCATGATCAAAGCACCAGGAAATGGAGAACAAGCAGTGGCCCAGTTAAAAACACTGAAACAAATCCCAGTCTCTTCAAACTGTAGGAACAGGGTGTCAAGCATTACAAATGAAGTGGAAAGCATGTGTATATGTGGTAAGAGACTGAACCTTCTGCACCCAACAGCTTGTCTGGGACAAAACATAGGAATTTGGTGGGGAAAAAGGTCGCTAAGAGACAGCCAGCCTTGTCTTACCTGTGCTGTTCACTGACGGCTGCTTAACAGGAGCCTACCAAGATCTTGTGTAATGCTGCACAGAGTCTGCTTGCAGCAAATCTGTGGCAAAGGTTAGAGCAACTTAAACCCTATGAATAGAAGGTAAAACACTGCTTTATGTCCAGCCAAACAGTCAGTTGATGGCAAGAAGAAAACCTAATGACTTTGCTCAGCCTCCTCTGATGGGAGACAAAGCAGAGTCAAGCACAAAGAGATTATCTGTGCAGAGCAGCAGTACCAGCTTGATTCCAACAGCCATCAGAGACTAGTTCTTTTCCCTTCCATTAAAATTCAAAGATCCCCCTGTGTTTAGAAAATTAATAACTTTTTTAAAAAATAAAATTTTAAGTAATGGTGTATGAGGTCATAATTTGAATGATTAGGTGTTCTCAGTAATGCTTGTGTTTGTTCTTGGAGGATGGCCTGCCTGGCTACTTCATTACTGCTAGCTTGTCAAATTAGTGCCAGCCTCTTGCTGCTCTTGAATTCAAATTTGCTTCATGTCCAAAGCTTTTCAACACCTGCCCATGTTTAAGCAACTGTGCAAACCCCAGGGCTGGGAAAGATGTGAAGGAACCCAGAACTTCCACAGCTTGTCAGTGCTGGCCACCATATTTCTTCCTCCATACAGGCAACACCATCAGGCTTTTTGCCTAGAGGATATTGACTGCCTGCCACTATGCACTGTGAGGTTAGTATCAACACATGCATGAGACAAGTACTATGTATGAGCCTGGTTTCTGGGCTGTGTTTACAGAATGGGTATGGATGAAGCCCTTGGATCAGAGCATCAGTGGGTGCCTAATATTCTACCATGATACTTGACCTCAGTTGGGTTGTACCAAGAATGAGGCGGTGTAACCAGCAGCAGGGAATCAAGGTGTACCATGAGCTTTCCTTGGTGTTGACTACAAAGAACATTGCAGTATCTTTGAGTTTCACTCAGAGCAGTAGGGAATGGATTAGATCAACAGCTTCTAAGGCATCCAACAGGGATTATTAGATTTGTTTGGTGTGGTGTCTAGAAATATGTAGATTATCAGTTTCTATTGCATATTTTCCCCCTGAACAACATCAAGGGGAAAAGCAATAGATATGATAGATACTTAGGCCATCTGGTGGCTTTTATTGTAGCTATTTATTATTTTGTTATTTTCATTATAATTGACAGAAAATCACAGGCATTTTTATTTGGAGAAAATACAAAATAAAGTGCTGACTCACTTGTTACTTCACATGTATTGACCTCCCCCCAAAAATCTCCAACTCTAGCTCGTACTTTCTAAAAACTTGATCAAGGAGCCAAATGATGACCTGAAACATATGTTTGTGCAGGCTTCCCTGCTTCCCTGGGTCCCCTAGCCTTCAGTGTCATGCTCCTGGGATGTTATTCCACTGTGATGCATGCCATAGCAAAGTGATGAACTCAGAATCCTCCCCTTGCATGCTAGCTACTGAAGCTGGGTGAGCAAAGCTGCAGAAAGAAACAAAGCTACACTAACTTGAAGTTTCCAGGTGATCCAGTGTGAAGCATAACAGTGTGCTGTTGGACTTTCAGGTAGGATAACTGAAGTAATCATGCATAATTTTTGGTCATCAATGCCTTCACAAAGCCCTGTGAAAATATTTTAATTAGGTCCAGTTTAGCCATGCCAAACTCTCTGTCACAAGGCCAAAAATCATCTTTGCTGCAACTACATGGACTTTGGTACGCTCATGGTCAACCCTTAGTCATTTGGTTCAAAGCTGGAATAAAACCACACAGCACACCCCTTTTTCTGTAGCTTTATTTTTTCTAACAGTAGTGGTGTTTGTATTTTGTTTTGGTCCATTTTAGGAGTGTGAGTACCTTGCATCTCTGATCGGGGCACAAGTATATGTTACTATTTTTACTAAGTCATTTAGATAGTTTCTGATCTGAAGAAAAAAATTCTGTGAGGAATTAATCTGTGCATAAAGAGTATAGATAAGGAAGGTTACATGAAGAAAAGTCTATGGACTGATTTGTCTTCACAAAAAAGCTTCAATATGAAACACATGGATTTGCGCGGCAGTTGCTCTGTTATGATCGCTAAATCTGTGTATGCCTACTGGAAATGTTATGATAAATGTATACATATACAATAGAAAGCAGAATTTGCTTAACACTTCTGCAGCTTTGATCCTGTTAAAAATTCCTTGGCTTTCAAGAGCAGCCTTCCAGAAATCATGAGATTGTATCCTGTATGTAACTACTGAGCATGTGTAGAAAAGTTGTACTGTTTTTTCTTTTCTCCCCGCCCCCCCCGCTTCTTTCCCCTGGCACAGAGCTCACTTTAAAATGAGATTACTTAGTTGAAGAAAACAATTCCTGACATGTTGCAACTCAACATTTGAACCAAATCTTCTCCTTTTGCGTAAGAACAGGATGAGTGCACTCTAGCCTGTTTAATCCATGTGGAGCTCAATGAATTCATTTTAACCACTGAGGCATTTGATTGGTAAAACATAATGTAGCACAGTGTGAATCAGCTTGTCATTAGTTAAACACTTTTGCTCAGATTGCTTTGATAATTATTTGACGTGCAGGGCATCTTCCATAATTCCTTTAGATAGGGTCTAGCTCTACAAGCAGTGTGACATACCATTATATACAGGGGAGAGTAGTTCAGGCAGCACAGTTGTTTTTTTTTTAACACCTGTGGTCAATTGCTACTGAATATACTGTCATCTGAGTATACTCTGCATATGTTTATACCAACTTAAGTGTTTTATAAACATACATACAAACACACACACACACACACACACACACATATATAAAACAAACAAAAGAAGCCCCAAAATACAATTTGTATGTGAATATGTATTTACTAGAATGTCTTAGAAGTAAAATTAAATTTATTCATTTGGAATCATGTTGGGTGATCCTTCAAGCAACAGGAGATATGAAAGGGAGTAAAATTTATTTGGATCTGAAGTCAACATTAGTACTACTAGTGCTAAAATTTATTTTATCTAGAGTCAATGCCAGCAAGTTAGCTATTTTCCATTTTGAGCTATACACTAATAGAAATATGTCACAATTTGAAAAGTATCTGAAGATAGGATGTGATGGAAACTAGGACATCAAAGGGAGACTCAGTTTCTTGAGTCTGAAGAGCATCACTTGCACAAGGTAATACCCCAGTTTTTCCCTATGTCCTCTCTTTGCTGTTCTTTTTTCTACTCCCTGTTCCCGCTTCTCTGAGGATCATCCTGAGGAATCATAATGTCTGAATAGCCTTCCTAGTAAGTGGGACATTTTTGTTTCAGGCTTGGCTTGTTTTACTGGTCATAAGATGGAGTCTTCAAGACCAAGTAGTCACCCTTACTATTTCGTTTGTTAGTGACTAATTTTCAAAATCTCACCCTTTCTGCTTCCCTGCAGGGCAGACAGCAACATCCATGCAGATCTCAGTGAAGACCCTGATTGCTTGGTTGTAACCCCAACCACTACTCTGCCATGCCAGCATCAAAAAACCCAGCTCATAATATGCTTTGTAATTTCAGCAAGGAGCTTGTATTTTCTTTTTTTCAGAGACTCCAGTAGTTCTCACAATTGATTGTTAGTGACAATAACCTGATTTTGTGAGGACTTAATAAAGGATTACATATCAATTGATCTTATCCCCATGGAAGAGTCTAATCAGCATTATTAAGCAGCTCTATCTATTTTGTATGCAGAGGCTTTGCTAAAGTGGAATCAAGAATTCATCTAGAGATGAAATCCTGACAAGTACAAGTGCATTGGGCAGACGAATTCCTGGCAAGGCAAGTGCATTGGGCAGATGCACCTAGAATAGGTTGGTAGTAGCAGCAGTTTGCACTGATTAAGCTGTCTACTCAATGTAGGACACCTATATCCAGATTTAGTAATCTAGAAAAGCTATTTAATTTCTAATGTCTAAGTAGTTAGGCCTGTATTGAAAATAAAGAATCTTTCTTTTTCTTTTTGGTTCTGCCCCCCCATAAATGATTGTTTTTAATCACCTATATTCAGAAGTGACTATTAGAAGTACCTAATGATATTATATGTTTGGGGTTTTTTTTATTTGTATTTTTTTTTTAACAGAGACATTCTTTCTGCCAGCTTTTGTGCACATGGGCATTTTTGTGCACACATATGTACGTATGCACACACACAAATCATTTAGACTTTAGCCAGATGTATGCAGTTACAGGTTGAAGAAAATATTTTGTTGGAATTGTGAGCAAATCTCTTTAATCTTTTCATATGGCATCACTAGTAAAAGAAAAAAAAAAAGATAAAAATTTCCTATGTATTAAACAAATAAAATCGGTTCAGAAATATTCTGATTTTCTAGGTGCAAGAGCGAAGAAGTAGTGAAGTTACAAATGTTGCTGTACAAAGTGGTAGAGGGTTTGCCTTAAATTGTACACACTCTGCCTTTCTAATCTTCACACTAGATGATTAATTTTTTTAAGTGTACTTTATGTTGTTAATTCCCTACCATTTCTCCATATTAAGCTTGGAGTTAAGCTTACTGACAGAAACACTAAAATGTTTATAGTGCGAACTCATTGAATACAGTACTTGCTTCACCTGCACACAGAATGTGATTTATACAAGTTCCTCACCCAAATTATATCAGTCATGTCTACTGCACACCAAAACACCTCCAGCTCTCAATAAACTAATTTACTGAAACATTTGTTCTTTAATTTATTTAACAATAATTCATGTTGAACTGGGTAGTATCTCAATAAGTACTTTTTATCTGACTATTCTACAACGTGAAATAATTCTTTAGGAGACTACAGTGAAAAATAATGTACTCACTCCATATTTGTTATACAAATATAATATGTTAAGGTGTTGTGATTGCACCTTTTTCTTTAGAGAATCGAGACTCTGATGTTTCAGAGTAAGTTAAAAACCTCTGTGAGACTTCCAATAGTTGAATAATTCTTTGTATCCAGAAGCTGGGCATTCCCCCAAATTATGCATAGATCATCTGCTCACTAGGATTTTTTAAATTTCCAAGGGCAAAAAATTATGGCATTCAGGAATCAGGCTGAGAAACAGCTAGATCAAGGACTCTTACACAGAAGACATAATACAGTGGCAAATCTGTTGTGGCAAAAAAGGCCCGGTAAGTGACTCCAATGACCCAACAAGGTTGGCATGGATCTAGAGATGATTGTTCATGGTGACCCAAATGCAACTTCTGGCTCAGGAAATCCTCAAGATGCTAGTTACTGGAAGATACAGGATGCCAGAGAAGGATCACTTTATTCTTGCCCTGATTTTCATACTCTCTTCTTTGGCATTTTCCCCTTGGACAGAAGAAGAGTGTGACTCTTCTTTCAGCCATAAAAACATACAAGCTCACACAGTATTGCACTTTTCAGATTCATGTATCTAAGCAGAAAAAAATAAATCTGCTTTTCCCCTCTACCATAGATGTATAATATTTCCCTATCATCAAATTTTCTTTATTGTAGATATATTTTTCCCTACAGGATGTATAATATTTGGGTGCTAACTAAAGAATTAATATTCAAAGAAAAGTTGCTTTAGAAGAGTAAGTATTTATAGCTGTTTCTGGTGGAGTACGTATTTAATACTTGTCTATATCTTTTCTTGTAATTTATTTATTTATTTATTTGATGCCCTATTTTTATTGGCTAATTTGGTTCTCTGTATATCTCATGCCTGCTGTGTTGAATTTCGCATTCTTCTCATGCCTTACTTTGTCATGTTTAGCCACCCTACATTCACTGGTGGCTGCACTCCCAAAAGCTGGCTTCAATCCTGCTTATTAATCCCCAAGAGACTGTGGAGATGGATTCTGTAGAGTTCCAAATTTATTTCTGCAATGATGACAGACAAACCCACAAAAACCAGCAAGAAGTGTGTGCTCCACTAACCCCACACCAGCTCCTAGCAAGTGGCTTGGAGTCACACACTTGGAAATTGTTGGACCGTTGTTTAATGTCATGGTTTAGTCATCAGACCAAAAAAATCAAACAAACAAAAGGTATGGCAAGTACAATTATTTTCCTCCTTCTACTGCTGATTTTGTAACATGGGGACAGCATTTGCCTTTCACTCCCTCTGACTATTTCTGGAAAGTCATTAGTTAATTAGGAACTGAAAAAATTACTAATTGGTAGTAAAATCCTTTCACATTACAGACTTAAGATGCTTCTGCCTGTTAAGATATTTTCAGTTCTGAGCCATACCAAAGCAATACAAAATAATTGAGAATCTCTTAATCACAGATAGAGCTCTTCTCAATTTTCATATGACACACACTTTATAAGTTTGAGAGATGCCATTAATTTTAAAAGTCATTCCTTACTTGTAGTTTGATGACAAAAGCCCACAAGTGTATTACTCAAACCCAGACATTCCCTGTAATGTGTTAACTAGCAAAGAAGAAACCTGATACACAAACCTGTACAGCTCCCATGCAGTTAGTAAATTATTGCTTCTCAGAGTTATGATGATATAAGCAGCAGCAGAAAATGTTTCCTATAATTATTTTCTCATATTGTAAAATATCGTAACTCCATCTATCTCCTTATCCATGTGGTTCCAAAGAAGCCTTTTTGTTTTCCAGAGCTTTCCTGAATGAAGAGTTACACTTGTTTCCTCATCCATTTTTACTCCATGTTACTTGTAATTTTTTTTCCTTTCCAGATTAGACACATAGGAAAAGACCAAATATTCCAGCAGTACATGTTGGCTTTCTGTAATGACTGGAGACCTCTCAAACCTCTGAAGTGGGACTTAATGTTTTCATTCTTTTGCTGGTCACAGGACATTTGTAAAAATACTACAAGGCTTTATTTTTACCTAAAGTGTGATGCAATTACACATTTTGTTTGAAGTTTGTGGCAATACCATCCAGATGGTTATTGCTTTCTTTTATAGCAGGTAAAATGGATCTCACACTCCCCAAACTCATCTGTGTTTCAAGACTGGAGTTCCAACTCCAGCTTCAGTGACTTTAGTAATCAAGCTAAGTTTTGGGTATCTTTATTTGTATTTCAGTAACGCTTTGAGATTCCTGCTATGCAAAATGCTGCCTGGAGGGAAAATAACAAACTTCACAACATCCCTGGTTGCTTAGATGAGCATATGCAAAAGGTCAGCAGTAACAACAAACTACACCTGTGGCAACTCACTACAGAGCAGATGGGTAACCCAGTTGCAGTATTAGAGGCAAAGGCATGTATAGGTCTATAGGTCTGCTGTAGGTCTGGATCTGAAGACAAAGGTCCCTTTCTGTCTTTGGCAGATTCTTCCATTTCTCATGCTGTTGACGAAAGACCTGTCTATTACAGCATGACACAGCTGAGGCAAAGACATGGTTTGTACCAACTTGCATGCAAGCTACATACCGCAATTTTGAGATGTCCGCTCCTTGATAGATAGGCTCTGTTGGATTTTCAAAATAAACAGAATGGAAAAATAACAGCCCTTTAGAGTCACACCTAAGAGGGAGGTCTAGTACACCGCCAGCTAACCAAAGAAAGACGTTATGCTAGTGCACTGACCAAACACAGTCCTGCTAAGTTGAACTACCTTGTTATATACTCACTCTTGTATGCAGCTTGTCTATATGACTCAGTAATGAGACTGAGAGCTTGGTGTCCGGCATAAAACTGGCAGTTCACTGGGTTGAGGGCATTGTCTTATCAGACATTTGTCTTTATGGCTTTTTCATCTTAACTCAAGCTATAAACACGGTAGTAGCTGAGTTTTCTATGGTCAGAATATACTGATGGTTTTGTAAGCAGAGCTGGTTCCTAGTAAGTATAGACAAGGTGAGCAGAGAAGAAAAGGTTTTTTTGTTTGTTTAATGTTTGTGAAACACAAATTTCCTATAACTCCCTTCATTGTTCTCTTGCATTAATTCATAAAATTAATAAAAAAAAAAAAAAAAGGAAAGAAAAGCCATTCATACACCAGAGAAAAAGGACCTCCTTCTTTTGCTTTGTATTTTTTATCAACTCTTACTCCACCAACTTTATTTCCAGCCTCCATGTCTATGTTAGGTTGTCTAGCAGTTTGTGAAATGATGAAATAAGCCAGCATGTTCAGAATTTTCTGATCTTCAACATGATTTGGCTAGGGTATGAGTTAAAAAAATGCCACGTGAGCTAAAGGTGTAAGCCTCAGACCAAGAAGATCAAAGGAAGTTGGAGTCCCTGCTTGGGATGGGGGAAGGATTTGCTGCAGTCATAACCAGACGGTGCAGCCTCACTCACCATCTGGTGAGAGGATCTGTTCTGGACTACTGTATGACATCATGTTGACCTGCCATCAGGGTGCTGGTCTTGTCCTCACAGTTAACTGGAGAGGCTAGGGAAAACAAGGGAAAATACATATGTTTATGCATTCACACACACTTTTAACTTGGCTTTTAAAATGTAGCTTTGGCTTCTGATATGCCTTGAGAGACTCTGACATGTAGGAGGTACAAATCTAGTTGTACAATGGAGGTAACTTCCAAGTCCTTTAATTTTAGTGCCAAACAATGTTTGTAACTGCATACAGAAGAAGAGAAGAGTACAGAAGAAATTCACAGAGGTTGCTGCACCTAAGTCATATTCAGAATGGTTGCTTGGGCTTTCTTTCCAAAGATACTCACAGACCATTCATAAGGCCAGTCCAGTGGAAAACTGAGACTGCGTGTGCAGGAGGAGGGAGAGAGACCCTGAGCTGAGAGATCCTTGTTCCCCCTTTCCTTCTGTAGGAGTGCTGGGAGAGTTGCTTGTGAGTAGCATTCAGTCTTGGGCCAATGTAGAAAAGTACTAATTAAAAGATAAAGACAGTGAGGTGTGAATGTAATTTTAGAAGTTACTTGTGATTTGAGATGTAAAAATAAAATTGAAAAAAGCAGAAAAGTAATGGTCTTAGGGGCAGGAAAGTGCTTTTAGCTGTTTTACTTCCCTTGCCTAGGAGGAGGAATCTGTCATAGCTTGTCTTTCCTAGTGTATCTGTTACACTTGGTGAGTTAGGCCTCAACCCAATCTGTCCAGTGCACTTGGGATAAGTAACGAGAACACAAAGTACAAGGTTTACCTAGTCAGATCAAAGGTCATATGACTGCATATCTTGCAAGAGATGCTAAGGGAAGGATAGGGGAACAAGTCAATACTCCCATGCGAAGCTCCTGCCACAGTATTATCTGTCAAGGACCTAATATGAGCCAGAATGATCTGTGGGGCATACAGCTTGGCAGCTCACCTGCCAGATGAAGTTGATCACAGTTTGCTCTGTGTTCAGAAGGTCCTGTCTCTATATTCTTTACATGAAATCAAATTATCCTCAAATTTTGTATCCGTTCTAGACCTTTCCTTACTCCAGTGCTGTGGGTCCCTTGATCACTGGGAGCCTCATCATGCTGTTGAGGAGCTGAACTGTCTGGCTCCTACAAGTCACCCACATTTACGTGAGTCCAATCTCCTAGTTTTAAAAGGGCCACCTGTTTGGCTTCATATTCTGCTCTTTTTTGGCTTCAGTCATATTTTCATTCATTTAATGAATGTGTTTCAGTGATGGCGTCAATAAATAATCAGCTAATTAGAAGCTTTCACAAAATGTATTCAATGGGCAGAATTAAGGTTGTGTGACCACTTCACAATTTGGAGTCCTAGTGTTAGAAACATTATTTCAGCATGACTATGGTACTCATTACTGCTGGGTCCTTTCTCTCATTTACTGTATGAAACACTGCAGGGTCCATTGTCTGTAACACTAAGAAAGCTGGAAAAAGGAGACTTCATCATAATATTTTTCCCTTCCTTCTTCTGAACTGCTTTCCCAAAGCTAGGATTGTAAGAATGGAATTTGTTTCTTGTGGGTTTCCAATAGCAAGCGGCTGCACACTGAGGAAGGCATGGAAAAAAGCCTGCCTCCAGCACAACCATCTTCAGCTGTTCTGTGTTTTGCCCAGTACAGCTTTCACAGCATCTGAAAGGCCAACACCAATGAGAAAACCCCTGCACAAGAGCTAATAATCCTACATATGAGTTTTGACTGATCTTGTCTGACTAATGCGCTTTAAAGCACAACCCTGTGCTTACCAAATCCAACTTGGAATAGTTTCTTTGGCCTCTAGTTTTTCTGGCATTCAAGCACTGATGCTTAAATATCACGCCAAAGAACCTGAGTAATTCTAACTTCCTACAGTTCCAGGCTTCCAATTATACCATTGTTTAACACTTCTCTGAAACAGTCTTCTCTGAAAGACTGTTTCTCTAGGATATTTGCAGTCAAGTGCCTTTATGGATTCAGTCAGCACAGGATCACTGAATCCAGTGATGAGAGACAGCTTTGCCTTAGCTGATAATCTGACATATTTGTAGTCTATTTGGACTTCAGCAAGACCTTTGACACCATCCCTCACAGCAAACTCCTGACCAAGCTGTCAGCCTGTGGCTTGGACAGCAGCATTCTGTGCTGGGTTAGGAACTGGCTGGAGGGCTGAGCCCAGAGAGAGGTGGTGAATGGTGCCACATCCAGCTGGCAGCCAGTCACTAGTGGTGTCCCCCAGGGATCAGTCCTGGGCCCCATCCTGTTCAATATCTTTATTGATAATCTGGATGAAGGGATTGAGTCCATCATCAGTAAATTTGCAGATGACACCAAGTTGGAGCAGGTGTTGATCTGTTACAGGGTAGAAGGGCTCTCCAGAGGGACCTTGACTGGCTGGTCAGATGAGTGGAGTCCAACTTGATGACATTCAACAAGACCAAGTGCCAGGAGCTGCACTTTGGTCACAACAACCCCATGCAGTGCTACAGGTTGGGGTCAGAGTGGCTGCAGAGCAGACAGAGAGAAAGGGACCTGGGGGTACTGGTTGACAGCTGGCTTAGCATGAGCCAGCAGTGTGCCCAGGTGGCCAAGAAGGCAAATAGCATCCTGGCCTGCATCAGAAATACTGTGGCCATCAGTAGCAGGGAATTCATTCTGCCCCTGTACTCAGCACTGGTTAGGCCACACCTTGAGTCCTGCGTCCAGTTCTGGGCCCCTCAGTTTAAGAAGGACATTGAGACTCTTGAATGTGTCCAGAGAAGAGCAACGAGGCTGGGGAGAGGCCTCGAGCATAAGCCCTGTGAGGAGAGGCTGAGGGAGCTGGGGTTGTTTAGCCTGGAGAAGAGGAGGCTCAGGGGAGACCTCATTGCCCTCTACAACTACCTGAAGGGAGGTTGTAGCCAGGTGGGGGTTGGTCTCTTCTCCCAGGCAACCAGGGAGAGAAAAAGAGGACACAGTCTCAAACTGCACCAGGGGAAGTTTAGGCTTGAGGTGAAAAGAAAGTTTTTCACAGAGAGAGTTGCTAGCCATTGGAATATGCTGTCCAGGGAGGTGGTGGAGTCACCATTCCTGGAGGTGTTCAAGAGGGGATTGGATGTGGCACACGGTGCCATGGTTTAGTAGTCCTGAGGTCTTGGGTGATAGGTTGGACTTGATGATCCTGGAGGTCTTTTCCAACCTTATTGATTCTATGATTCTATGAATTCCTGCCTGCTTTTTATGGGATTAAAGCAAAATCTAACTTCTCAGTTTATGGCTGAATGAATGTAGATGCAAAGTCAGTCAACCAGTATAGGTCCTAAGGAACTAATTGAGTTGGCTTCAGAACTGCTGTGCAGAGTGGTCAAGGGCACAAGGTAAGGAATAAAAGGTCCACCAGGTGAGAAAGTGCAATATAACAGACAGTTCCTCCATGACTTTGAGGTTTTGTCATTAGAAATACATTTGCCTTTTAAAAGCTTTAACTTTCTAAGTCAAGATTTGCATCCTCTTGGATATGCAACTAGCCTAAAATTAATCTGCACGTAAGTTTGCAGAAGTGTTTGGTCAGGACAATAGGCCTGTCTTGGGAGTGTCATAATCAGTGGGAGCAAGCTCTTGGGCTTCAAAAGTAGAAAAAAAGTCAGTCTTCCATCAGAAATCATCAGGAATGTAAAGCATAGACACAGATGTGGGTTTGTTTTGTTTGGGTTTTTGTGTGTGTGTTTTTGTTGTTGTTTGGTTGATTAAAAAATATTTATTTTGAGGGTGTTGTTCTGTTTTATTTTGGTTTTCTTTTCTCTTCTGTCAACCCTTGCTTTAACTGTTGAAGGAGTGAGAGCTCACTCTGCCCTGGTACTAGAGATTATTGCCATTCTGGAAAACCTAACAGAATTTATGCCCACCCCTTTTCAGGTTCCCTACAAAGTGGAATTATGCCACTGGTGAAAGTGGGTTTCTCTACAGGGCATAGCAGCAGCAGTAGAACACAGAAAGCTGATATCACAGCAATGTTCTAAATCTCTCTGATGCCAAATAATATGAAAGTTATTTAGTGTCAATACTATTGCAGTATCTCCATGGCCAGTCCTGGGCACTCCTTTGAGGCAAATTTTGTTTCTTTTCTGTGTGGCATTCCTCTCCACAGATGATGATTATTTTGGAGAAATGACTATTGTAAAGGATTCAAATGACACCACCATTCCCTGCACCAGACAGAAGAGAAGGGGCTGATACAAGTGCCAGTACTTGCTTGAACCATCTTTGGTCTGATGTCTTGCACAAAGTGAAGAAATATTGCCTTACACCTCCACAACTTCAGAGTGGAGCATCAGGGATGTAGTTCTGAGCTACTTTCTAATAGCTGTAGGGAAATCTGGTGAACCATAATAGTGACAGAGAAATGAGGAGCTGGAAGAAAAAAATATGAGAGGAAGGGAGAGAGAGAAAGGAGAAGAGAGAAAGGGAAATGGAAAGAAAGATCTTATGAAGACTAGAGTGAACAGCTTGTAAATATTGATTTATTTGTGCCAGTTATTCATTTCCCCTCTTGGCTCATGCAGACATCCTAGTTTTCTCAGGTATTTACATTGCTCCCAAGCACTTTGATGATACTTTTTGAAAGCAGCCCTTGAAGGGAGATTGTGGTCATCTCCCCACCTGCACAATGGGACCAAATCAGCAGATACCTCCTCCTTTCTTGTAGAGCATCTGCTTGCAGGAATAATGCTCTACTTCACAAGAACATTTGAAAATGTCAGCAAGATGAGCAGACAGGGCTTGGACATAGGTGTCGGAGCACCTTTTGTTGATCAGGGTGAGCATGTTGGTCTGAGATCTTGCACAAGACCAACTGAGACGGTGAGGAGGGAGGTATCAGCACCAAAAGTGCAGCAGTGGCATGAAAACTGATGAGACCAAAGCTGCACCCAAGCAAAAGGAAAAGGAAGGTGAGAAACCAAACCAAGCAAACAAACAAAAAAGTGCTGCTGAAGAGAAAGGGACACTGAGACTTCACATAGCCTTAATGTGGTCTGGAAAGCTCATAGTTTTGTCTCCTTTAGTGTAAGGTGGTCTTTGTAGGGAAAAGGAATCTAAGTAAGAGTGAGAATTTGAGCACACAAATTTGCCATATCTGAGGAGGAACATGATTTAGAGAGCCCAAGTTGTTTCGAGAAAGGATAGTTTTTTCCTGAGGCTCTAAGTAACTGACATGTCAGAATACACTTCCAGGTGATAGGATCCTGTAAAAATGTGTAGCAGCTGCCTAGAGGAAGGCAATTTTTTTATTTTTTTTTTTTTCTTTAAAGAAGGAAAGTGTTGATCTGGAAAAGTAGTCCTTTTAGTCTGACTTTATCAGTATGCCAGTTCTGCAACAAATTTCTAAGAAAAGGATAGTTAAACACAAGGAAGTTAGTGAAAAATAGGACTTGAGTTACAATAAGGTGAAACATGTCAGACAGAAATAACGACTTTCTTTGACAACTGCATTGCTAAACATGGGAAATAAGAATCATTTATTTAATCTCAGCTTCAGCAAAACATGTCACATGGTATTACATAAGAATTTGTCAGCTTATGTAGAGAAAATATGGGAAATAGTGAAAGATCAACAAGATGGCCAAAGGGGAATCATCTGACTGGCTGAAGGTTGCTAAGAGAGCTATTTGAACATTAATCTTGAGTTAAAGTTTTTTAAACATTTAATTAATGATAGAAATAATACCATAGAAAGCATGGGAATGTGCTAATGACATTTGTTATCAACACAGAATAAGAGGTGGTGAGCCAGAATATATGACAAGAAAACCAGAATTATTTTGGGTTTGAAACAGAATAACAGCAATTAGTTCAAACTACAAGACCACATTTTTATTGCTAAGTAACAGGGTTTCTGCAATAAAATTTAAGCTTTTCAGTTGAAAATAACAGGAATAGAAAATAGATGTGGGAATCATATAGCAATAAATAAGTCAGATGTTGTTAGTATATGTCAAAAAAGGCATTTCCACTAGATAGAAAGGGACCAAATCTAATCTCTTGGGTACCAGGCCCCTCAAATAAAATATACCTTCCTGGGCAACAGTGTTTTGGGAAGAAGAATTCAAACAGAAACAGCAGCCAAGAAGTGTTGACTAGGAGCACATTCAGGGGAACAGAGAAGCGATCTTTTAAGAGAAAATTAGAATTGTTCCCAGCAAAACAAAGGTTGAGAGATGGTCTGTTTGCTGCTCAAGCAACCAGAAGGGCTTGCATATAAGAAATTAAAAATTACTTAATGACAGCTTAATGGTATTCTTATCAGAGAGACACAAGTATCTGAAACAGTTAGGGATAAGGCTAGGCTGAGAACTGTAACATATTTCCTCAAATACAGAGGGATGTGCAGTGACTAGCTCCTGGCTGGAGCAAGAGATCAGGGCTATATCTGTTTTTTGGGGAAGTTTGCTCACATCAAGAGAAGGATGACCTGAGGTGCACCACAAGACAGCCAGGGGTAGTTTGAGGAACATTTTCTGTACTTCAAAATATTTTCATTACTGCCAGTTGATGCCAACTCTTCACCTCCACACACAGGGAGCAACCCTGGGGAAGAATATTTCTTAGATAAGCTCAGTCTCTTTGGTTCTTCCTGTGTGGCCTGAACTGCTCTCTATTTAGGGCATGTGTCGGAGTACCACAATTTAACCCAGGGCCTGCAAATGGTTTGTGAGATGTTCCGTGAGAAAATTCCATGTTTAAATGTGAAATGTGTTTCAAATTTTGGGTGGGCACAGAGGTCATGTGACAATCGCTCTGCTTCCTGACTGGAAGAGCGTACCTTCTAGAACGGAATTATTTGCTAACACTCACACTTAGGGTTCCAGCAATCATGTTCCAAGAATATTCTGACATATGTTCTTCAAATTTGCTGCTTCTGCAAGCATTCCTACTAGCAAATTCATTCCGCACTCTTGAGCCAGGAGAGTGTGAACACAGTATGAAGTAAAAACACTTTTTCTTCAAGTGAACAGTGCTAGAAAAATTTTCAAGGAATACACATAGGTCCTGGAGGGACACAGGAAACAGAGTGCTAGACAATCAGGAAGAGCAAGAAAAGGAACAGAGAGAGACAAAATGCATGAGAGAGCCTGAGGCATGTCTGAGACAGGCTTTAAAAGCAACAAGAATAAATTTGAGTGGAATAGGGAACTAGGGAGGCTGCCTGAGGATAATATGAATGTTAATTCCTGACACTTGCAAAGGAGAGAGCCCTGTGCATTCAGGCGAGGCCATACATAAGAAATTTCAACAACTGAACTTGAGTTGCTGACATATTTCCAGTGTAGAAGCCCAAGCTTTGGAATAGAATGTCCACAGTTCAGAAGAAATAATCAGAGTATGTGGAAGAAGAAAAAAGTAAGAATGAGGAAATATGCTGATACAGCAGTCAGGATGAGGTAAACCACAGGTGAGAGCCGAGTGAGATGGGTAAGAGGACAGCTGCTCAAAATTTCTATGTCAAACTCAAAAGCTGGCAAGATTTATGTGGTTTCAGATTGAAAGCATGTAAAACCACTTGCACAGACTGGGTATCATTGAAGGGATGAAACAGAAACTTTTCAGCTATGAACTGAATTTTGGGCTTTTGATCAAACCAACAGATCAAGAAAACAGTTATGACAGTGGGGGTTTTGTTGCCAGGTTTCCTTGAGAAAATTTCTCCTCCTCGTAAATGATGTAAGGGAGTGGAAAATTGTGCTTGTCTCCAAGTATTTTTATGAATAGGGTTTCCCTTAACACAATCATTTTTGACATGAAATCATCCCTTTGCTCCTATACCCTCCAGTATGAAACACACATGCTCTCCCCTACCGTGAGCTGGGGAGCTCAGGTGACCATTCAGATTCCTTTAATTTTTGTGTTAATCAGGAATGCAGGTTGCATTTTTCTCCTCTTCAGCTCTCTACCAGCACCTAGTTTTTCTGGCCAGCCTCTTCTGCACAGTGAGGGGGATCTTTAGAGGATCTGAAGAAAGCAAGGGAAGGAAAGAGAATGATGATTAGAGACTTCTGAAAGGGGCAGTGAGGAATTAAGGACTATACTCTTTGAAAATTTGCGTGACACTCCTTAACGGTCCCTGCCTCATTTTCCACTTGGCTGCTTTATGACTGAACTGTAAACTAAAAACGACATGGGCTCATTAATTTGGCAGCAACTGGCAAGATGTGGCCATTTAGCATACCCACAAAGCTATTGTTTAAGGCTGGGTCATGTCAAAGGGCAAGCTAAATATGGCCGAACCTCTGAAAAGCTGAGTCTAGGAGTCCTAGAGCCTAAACCTTCTCCCTAACCTCTGCTTGTCTTCAGCAGTGTGATCAGCTTGGGTTTTCTAGGGAAGGCTTTACATAAAGCTGTCAGGTTACTAGCAATATTATGTCAGTTTGATTTTTTTTTTAAGTGGACTCAATTATATCATCCTCTCTTCACATCTGACAAGCAGTGCAAAAAGTGCTTGCAATAGCTGCTTCAAGGAAACGGAAATGCTTTAGTTGAGGGTTAAGGTTGCAAGTCTAGAGTTTGAAGGGAATGTAAGCACAAATGTTTTAAAATGTCAGATAAACCAGAATCACTGAGAAACTCTTCAGGACAGTGGTCTGACTGCATTTGTTTGGTTTAGAGAGTAGGTGGTTAATCCCGTCACTGTCAAGGAATCAAAGTGCGTGGCAATTGGGCAGATCCTTATGTGTGCAGCTGAAGGAGCCCATCTGAATTCAGTATTTAAAAGCCACACTGCAAACTGCAGACTGATTATGCACACACAACTCTCCTTCAGACAAAAGAAGACAATGAGAATGAAAGCAAATGTAAGTTTAAAAAAAAATAAATGTTTCTACTCCTCCTTTCTCCCATTCCCTTGCCATACTCCCCCTCAGGTCGTAGTGAGAGATTTTCTTTGTGTGCTTGGTGTGATGGTTTGCTCCTGCTTTCCCTTGAGCTGACCCTAATAGAAAAGGATGACATCCCAGACACTCTCCCTAGCCAAAAGCTGGCATTTATTCGGGGGACTTGGAAGGAAGCCTTTCTCCAGCTGGTCTGTTCCTGCTTGGGACATCTACATCTGAAAATAATACTTCTGCTATTTATGCACGTGGTCCTGTCATGACCTCGTCTACCAGGATAGATTAACTGAATTTCTCCAATGTTTTCTTTACTTCCTGATGGCCACTATTGACTTCACTGTGTGATGAAGGCTTTTGCAGGAGCTAAACTTACATCAGTGCAGGCAACATGGCATGCCTGAACTTTAGGGTGGCTTGCTATTTTGAGGAGTTTCAAACGTGATTTCTTCACTTTTAAATTTAAGTCACACTGAAACAGAAGGGACAAATAACTTAGATTGTCATATCTTTCTTGGTAAATATCTTAGTGAATTTCACAGAAGGCAAATCAAAGTTCTGGGGTGTCAGAATTTAAGTTTGCTTCAAAAGATAAAAAAACCCAACAAACCAAGAATAAATGTTCCCCTCCCTTCCTGCCTTCCCCCAACAAACAAACAAGCAACAACCCCAAACAAAAACTGGTTAAAATTTAAATGTTGCAGACTGGCTTTGCCATGAAAAAAAGACACAAAAAACCAGTCTGGCTTCTCATTATTACATTTAAACTTTAAAAGTCTAGTAATAATAAAGCAACCTTTTTTTTTTGAGGAAAACTTCTTATTCTGCTAAGATTAACAGAGAAATGTTTTTCCATTCTGATTGGTTAAGTCATCTTCAGTAAAAGCTCTTACTGATTTAAGTACTGTAAAACTCAGAATCTTTCTTCTTCTTCTTCTTTTTTGTTGTTGTTTAACTTTCCACTTCTGTGGGTCTAGTGATATTTCTCTACATATTTCTACTTATTTGTTTTGGTTTGGTTAAAGTTCATACAGGGTTGATTAATTTTAGCAAGTTTCCAAAAATGAACTGGACTTTTATGCCTCAAGGAATATTTTTTTTTTTTGACATTTAACAGCAAAGAAAACTATTTCCTCTCCCATTCAAAGCTAACCATATTTAATTGGCCTAGAAGTCTGTTGTAGTTTGGGAAATGTTTGTGATATCCCATCTGTTTTTTCATCCAGCCATTCAAGTGGGCTTGTGTTTACCATCTTGTTGTGTTTACATGTACAATGATGTTGATGTGACAAGGTATTCCCTTGAAACAATGCTAGATCTTATAGGCTGTGTGACTCTTAATAATGTTTTATTACACAGGAAAAACAACTCCATAGTTTTCATCATAGTTTCATAAGATCTTGAGTTTATTTTAATTGCTTGGATGCATCAGCTACATGAATAATACACAGGACATAGAGATGTGCACTCACACACAGCTGTGCTTTGGGTACCATTTGGAATACTTAACCGGATCTATTTGTTTGCTTCAATGGATTCAAATGAATACTTTTGTATCTTTTGACCTTTGGTTGAAATTAAAGTGGTTTAATGCAACAAACAACCTCTAAACTTGTAGGCTACCATTTACATCTTCCCCTGCAGATCATTAAGAGACTCCAGTCTTCAGGGTGACAAGCAATATATTTCATAAAACAACAGGGATTTAAGAGTCAGACATGTACAGATGTTGCGTTCTCCATACATTTTTGTGGCCAGATAGTAATGTTTGAAGATGTATGTGTGAGGTCATCTGAATTCACTTGGAGATGGGAGCTTCATAGGCACAGAGACCATCTGGCGATCAGATGTGGGCTGCAGGTAGATCTATTTGTTTTTAACTGAAGTCACTGAGGAATGAAAATGTCAAGTACCCTAACATAGCAGAAAAATGATAATCACTAACCACCCAACACAGCGCTGTTTAACCGAGTTCAAAAAAAGTAATCTAGTCAGTCAAGTAGGAACTGGAAGGCATTACATCATTTTTTCTTTTCCTTGTCTGTGCTCATGTATGTATACACACATACATACATATATATATATATGTATATGCATGTGTGTGTATTCTGCCAAGTCCTGAATGGAGTGGTGAGATTTCTGTGTGTCTGCTCATGGTGGTCCACAAATAAAAAAAAAAAAAAAGTCTGGTAATTGCAGAAATTGCTTTAAAATCACTTAGCCTGGAGTGTATGACAAGCTGCAATCAGTCTCTGACATGTGCATAAATCCCTTTTTTTTTAATGTTATTTGATTCTGGTGGTAAAGCTTTCTGGCTAACTTCTGTGTTGTTGGTTTCATAACTGGAAATTAGGCCATGCAGCAATGTAATTCAGGATGTCCCTTGCACTCTGCCTACTTTTCAACTCCAACTTTCTACTATGGGAACTTAACACAGCAGAGAGGAGGCAGTCTAGAAGGTTCTTAGAGTGTATGGAGGATAGCTTCTTATCCCAGCTGCTGTGTGAGCCTACCAGGGGTAAGGCTTTGCTTGACCTTCTTTTTACAAACAGAGAAGGGCTGGTGGGAGATGTGGTGGTTGGAGGCTGTCTGGGGTCCAGTGACCATGAAATAATTGAATTTTCAATATGCAGTCAAGCTAAGAGGGACAGCAACAAAACCTCTACTCTGGGCTACCAGAGGGTGGACTTCAGGTTACTTAAGGAACTAACTCAGAAGGTTCCTTGGGAAACAGCCCATAAAAACAGAGGGGTCCAGGAAGGCTGGAACTACTTCAAAAAGAGAAATCTTGAAGGCACAGAAACAGGCTGTGCCAATGTGCTGGAAGATGAGCCGCTGGGGCAGATGGCCAGCCTGGATGGGCAATGAACTTCTGAGTGAACTAAGGGAAAAAAGAGGGTTTATCATCTTTGGAAAGCAGGAGCGGTAACCCATGAAATGTTTAAGGATGTTGCTAGGTCATGTAGGAAAAAAAATAGAGAGGCAAAAGCCCATTTAGAGCTTAGACTGGCCACTGCTGTGAAGGAGAACAAAAAAATCCATCTACAAATACATTAATGGCAAGAGGAGGGGCAAGGACAATCTCCACTCCTTAGTGGACAGGCAGGGGAATAGTGTAACAAAAGATGAAGAAAAGGCAGAGGTACTTAACACCTTCTTTTCCTCAATTTTTAATAGCAGGAGAGGTTGTCTTCTGGACAACTGGCCTCCTGAGCTGGCAGAGGGAGGCAGGGAGCAGTATAGTTCCCCTGTGATCCAGGAGGAAGCAGTTAGAGACTTCCTTGGCCTCTTGGATCCCCACAAGTCCATGGGACCAGATGGGATCCTAGGGTGCTGAGAGAGCTGGCAGATGTGCTGGCCAAGCCGCTCTCCATCATTTTTCAGCAGTCCTGGCTCACTGGAGAAGTCCCAGAAGACTGGAAGCTGGCCAACGTGGTGCCCATCCACAAGAAGGGCCGGTTGGATGAGCCAGGGAGTTACAGACCTGTCAGACTGACCTCAGTGCCAGGAAAGATTATGGAACAGGTCATCTTGAGTGCAATCACACAGCACTTACAGGATGGCCAAGGCATCACGCCCAACCAGCATGCATTTAGGAAGGGCAGGTCCTGCCTGACCCACCTAATCTTCTTCTATTATCAGGTGGCCCGCCTGGCTGTGGATGTAGTCTACCTGGTCTTCATCAAGGCCTTTGACATCATCCCCCACAGCAAACTCCTGACCAAGCTGTCAGTTCGTGGCTTGGACAGCAGCACTCTGTGCTGGGTTAGGAACTGGCTGGAGGGCCAAGCCCAGAGAGTGGTGGTTTGATCCTGAGTTCTTTGTAGAAAGGGCATATTAGGAAAATCCAACACTTTAGTACATGCTTAAGGAGACAACCCCATCTAGATGCAATACAAATTATGTATAGACCCCCCAGGACACATTAACAGCAGTCACAGTATAAGGAAACATGTTCTCCCCACAGGAAGACCAGAATATTATTCCTTTGGGTGATTTCTGTCTTGCTGAGGTTCAACTTGTATCAGTGTGTCAAAGGGGCTGACGCAGGAAACGTTATTTACTTGAGACCTTCCCCTTGCTTTTGTGATGATCTGTGTCAGTGCATTTGGCTGAAGGCAGAGTTTTATCTCTGTGTTTGGCTTCTGTAACCAGCCTTATATAGTAATGCTCTCCTCTGGCACACTTGTTTGAATGATGTGTCTCATTATGGCTTTTTAATAAGGAGGAAGTTTCCTGTCATTTTCTTTGCTGTCCTTGGAGTAGGAACAATGGACTGATCCTGAGTTTTCTCTCTCTTTCTTCTTTTTTTCTTTTTTCCTCACAGAATGCTAGCCTAGTTGAGTTGATACTTAGCTTTCACTAGAGTGCATCAACTGAAACTAGAGCACCAATCCTTTAATTTCCATACACACTTATGACAGGTTTGTGATTTTTTTTCAATGATTTCACAATTTTACTTTCTAAGGACACTGAGTTAATTAATAAGTTAATCAGAAATAAAGTACTTGTTTAAATAAACTGAGTATTAATAGCAATGATTCTTGACTGCATAGTGTCAGCCTTATTCATGGGAAGATGATCAGTGTATTTGTAGGTGAAGTTGGGTCTTGTTCAACATTATTTGATGAATAGTACAGAGAAGTAGGAGAAACATCAGAAATAGAATTTTTCATTAACTGGGAACAGAAGTACTAAGATTATCCCCTTTTGTAATTCCTTTGAAAATAATATGAACCTAAACAACTATAACAATACCTGTAGTTATATTCAGCTTTTCCATGCTTTTCCTCTCTTTCACACAATCTGTGCACTGGACTGTCTTTCAGTTTGAACTAAGTGATATGGACAGCCTGGTTTTGAAGGTTGTCAGCTCTTCTCTCTGGATTTATCAGTTGAGGTTTGGGGGATCATGGCATCAGACTCTTCCTCTGCCTAACTTACAAGTCAGTCTTGTTATCTTTAAGACACAGATGTGGCTACTGCATCCTTTCTCTATTACCTTCTTTCTCTCTCTCCATGTTCCTTGCCTTATAGCCCAGGAAAAACCTCTGGTGCACCTGACCACCTCCAGTGCCGTTCATAGGAAAACAGTGGATGCATGGTAGGGCATGAGTGTGGACTGCCCCAGGCTGATGCAGGTGTCCAGCTCATATTTCTCAGGTGATTCACCAACATTTATTATAGAAAAGGTGGGTGTCAACTCTTGATTTTAGGCAGATTCAGACTGGTCAAGGTGAAGGTTCCTAGTCAACAAAAAAGGAGAGCTCATAGGATCTATACTACATGGCTGCTGTATACTTAGGCATCTATAGTTCCTTAAGAGCAAAGCAGTTGGATATACTGTTGTGATTAGCTCACTTTCCCTTTAGTGCCTAGACTCTACCTAAACTACCCTTTCAGGGCTCTTTGAAGAAGCTCATTGTGACCTCCAAGTTTGGCCCTTGATCTAGGGCAAGTATTCACTGAGAAAGTTATCTCATTTTATCTTGGCAACACTTTAACCACAGATCTGTCTTTTGCAGAAAAGCATTGGATTGTTCTAAAAATACCCACAAACTCCACAATGTTGTCTCGGAGATACTTATAGAAGAATATCTCTCAAGCAAGGTTTTCCTATATTTGGCAGAGCACCAGCTTTACTTCTAGAGAAAATTAGATGTTCAAAATCAGTTTTAAGAAAGGATGTGTGTCTGGAATATTAAGGACAAAGCTATGGGAAGGTAAAACATGAAATGCACTTTAACAGCAGGGGTCCTTCTCAGCGGTTCCTATGTCTCAGCAACACCATATGGATGGCTAGTTGATTTCCATCAATAGACCAGAGCCTGTTGTTAGAGTTGTCTAGCAGACAATTGTTCGTAATGGTCATGCCTAGGTGGACTAGTTCAGACATGTCTTGCCTTTATCAGAATTTATTTTCCTGTCATAACTCTGCATTAGAACTCCACACAGGGCTGCACAGGGTAAGGTCATTTCCTCCCCCTTCCTCATTGAAACCTCTTGATTAATATTTCAGTTGTGTCTCAATGGGGTTGTATCTGGCTGTGCTCCTTTGTTGTAGTCTGTTTAGAACAAAGTAGTATGATGTAAACTATGTATCACAAGAAATATTAATTACATTAGCACCTTCTAAAGACCAAAAATATTTAGCTTGCTCCAAGATTTCCATAAGGTCTAAATGCATCCTGGAGGACAAAAGACAGTTTTGAGGATGTACTTGTCAAGACCACACATTTCCATCCTTCCTCTTCTGCACATACCCACATATGCATATATACACTTCATTAGATTAAGAGAAGCCCCAGGGGATGCTGTCACAGCTGCCTACATCCTTTTCTTGTATCTAGCCTTCAAGCATAAATATGATAACACTTCACACAATCCCTGCCATACCTAGAGAGACTTGGACAAAAGATTGTGTCTTCTCCAGTACAAACCATTGCTGAAGACACTGGGGTTACATGGCAAGAGTATGAAATCAGAATCAGGCACAAACTTTCAAGGTTTGCTCTGAATTTCCTGGCTTTTGTGGTTAGAATCCAGACCCTCAACATTATTTTAACATAGGTTTTGCATTTATATTTATAAACATGGAGTACTGCTGTCTATTTGAGTTTAGAATAGATTGTGGTATAAACATATTTCCTCTTTACACATTATAATCAGTGCACAATGGCCTGCTTTATGTAAAACACATCACAGCCTTTGCTTCTCTGCATGTGCTTGCATGCACATATAGTTTAAATTAACTAACTTAATATTCTCATGATGTGTTCAAAGAGATCTGTGAATGAGGTAGGGAAAGATGGTCATACAGTTCCTATTTTGGAGTTTGAGATTAAACACTGTATTTAGAAAAACATTTAATAATGATTCATTTTAACAGACTTTTGGTTGATGACTTATTGACAATTTCATCAACCAAACACTTCTCTTGACAGAATATGTTTTGGTTCACTGTTTCTCCTGGCAGCTCTGTAGAACAATCCATAGTAAATGTGCCATTTGGAAAATTAGCCAAACATCATTCCAATGCAATGACTCTGTGGGCGATAAGATGAAAATGATTAGTTACAGTTCACTGGATATCGCCCCAAACCTGTTCAAAACTACTGCTTGGCATAATCCCTGAGAAGGTGTTTAGATTTCTTTCACAGCATCACTGTAAAGCAGTTGAAATCAAAGTTGAGTTGTGCCGAACAGGTGGATCAATAAAAAGTAGGGGGGTGAATGTGCAAGTGTTATCTGTAAAGTCTGACCTGGTTTTGCAAAATGTCTGCAAAATATTTTGGAGCATGTGCATTTACTTTTTGGAGATAAATTGTGTATTCCTATTTTTGTAGTAAGATTTTTTGGTTGATGGCCTTGCACAATAACTTTACTTTCTGTACAAAAGCACCACCAGCAGCAGTAATAACAATGACAAAACCACCTAAATCTCATACAACAGTCTCATATTATCTCAGAGCATTTGGCAAGGGAATATGTCCATTTTAAGGAGAGAAAATGGAGACAAAGTTTTCAAGACAGTATGAGGGCTTGTCTCCAACTGAAGGCAGAGAATGGAGATCCCTTTAGCTTCAGGCCATTTTGAGACACCTTTATTTCAGTCTTGCTTCACTTGTGGTTCCCGTAAGATGTAAAAAGTATGTTATTTGCTGAACCCTAACAGAGGTGTGGAAACAGTGAAGTTTGTAGCTATGGTGTTAGCTACAAAACACAAATGATGGCAGGATTGTGCCATACTAGTTGTCAGGCACCATGATGCTCTCAGGCAGAGTAGCTGAAGAATGAAAATGCAACATTGCATAAAATAGCCAGATAAAATATCCAGAGTTTTGGGACAAAGCTCTTCTTTGTGATTTCTGCTGGGTGCCTGTTTGCAGCCACAGACTATTTGCTGAGAAAAGAACTTCATGCTCTTTCCATCTTGCAGAGAATTGCAGTGCTGGGCATCCAGGCAGCTTCCCACTCAGCTGTGCTGTTCCCAGAGTCCTGCCTCTACTCAGGGCAATTCAACATGACCACATGCTGTGGGGATGATTTCATGGTGCCCTGGGCTGTAGTATGACCTGATGGAGGCTGTTGTGGGCACTCATACTCTCTGCTGCTGTTTTCAGCAGCATTAATCCTGCTGCTTTCACCTGAGGATTGGCAGCAACATGAAGGGGTCAGAACTGTGTTTTTTTCCTTGCTTCTTTCCCACCCAACCTTTAGTACTTTGTGTGGCCTCAAGGCTTTCCCTCAGAGACCAGGGAGGGGGTGTGGGGGAGGTGGGGGTGTGAGGAATGAGGTTATAGAGGATATCACTCCTCCTCTTCAACTTCATCCAGCAGAATTAACACTGAACTGTTCTGCTTATCTGCACAAGACTGTGAGGATACATAGCTTTCTGTTTAAAATATAGGAAAGATGTAATTTCCCAAGCAGTGGCTGACATGTAAATGTGCATCATTGTGCTACTTTACATATGCCTTTGAGAAGTATTTAATTCATTATGAAAGGTGGTATGTTTTCTTTTTAAATAAAATGCTCCATGATTTTGTAAGAGCTGCACACTGTGTTCCAGTTTACAAAACTTCCAGTATAGATTAGGTATACATAGGACCATCTGCTCAGATTCTGAATCATTAGACAAGATAATTTAATCCAATTCAACTGCAATGCTACCTCTTTTCTGAATAGAGATCTGATCACTTTAAAGAGAGATATGTGCTATTAAGCTCATTTTCATAGAATACATAGAATAAACCAGGTTGGAAGAGACCTTCAAGATCATCGCGTCCAACCCATCAACCAATCCAACACCGCCCAAGCAACTAACCCACGGCACCAAGCACCCCGTCAAGTCTTCTCCTAAAAACCTCCAGTGATGGTGACTCCACCACCTCCCCAGGCAGCCCATTCCAATGTGCAATCACTCTTTCTGTATAGAACTTTTTTCTAACATCCAGCCTGAACCTCCCCTGGCGCAGCCTGAGACTGTGTCCTCTTGTTCTGGTACTGCTTGCCTGGGAGAAGAGACCAACATCCGACTGTCTACAACCTCCCTTCAGGTAGTTGTAGAGAGTAATAAGGTCACCCCTCAGTCTCCTCTTCTCCAGGCTAAGCAACCCCAGCTCCCTCAGCCTCTCCTCGTAGGGCTTATGTTCCAAACCCCTCACCAACTTTGTTGCTCTTCTCTGGACTCGTTCCAGCAAGTCAACATCCTTCCTAAACTGAGGGGCCCAGAACTGGACACAGTACTCGAGGTGAGGCCTAACCAGTGCAGTGTACAGGGGCAGAATATTTCAGGCTGGAGGGATTTGTCTGAAATTGCTGCCTAAGTAAGCTGAAGAGCTGGGGTTGAACCTCTCTCTTCTCATTCCTGACATGAAAAATTATCCTCAAGTCAGCTTTCAAATTCAGACTGGTTTTAATGAAGACAAATGGAAGGCCTAAAGACTCTTAATACATTTCTGTATGCTAGCTTTACATCTCAATAGTCAATTTTCACCTGGGAAATTGTTACATATCAAAAAAGTGCAAGACAACTCCTCTTTGTTCTCTTTATGTCTGGAACTAAAGGAGTGTACATCTACTCAGATACAATGTACCCTTAAGATTTAAAAAAAAAAAAAAAAAGAGCAAAAGACATGTTATTCTTTCTCTTAGTAATTGTTGCACACAATGAACACCTCGTGTTTTATATCTAAGACAAATTGCAAACCAAAATGTGAGTAGTTTTTCTTTCTTCTTTTTTTTTTTAATTAAACGTCAATAAATTTGTTGTAGTTTGAGCTGGGTGCCCCCCTGGTGCATTCACTTCCTGTGTCCAGAAGTCCAGCCCAGAGGGATGGACACAGGAAATTGTGTATTTCCTACCATAATTCTTTGCACCACTATAAGATCCAGTGCGGAGTCTGGCACTTCCTCTTTCCTTCCCTCTCCGAGACTTGGTAACTGGGGGAGAGATCTCCCGGCCATGGGCCTGATTGGGCCCAAGGCCACAGGGGGATGGGCAGTCTCAGGCCTGGCCAGCTGAGACTAGCCCAGCAGAGGGAGGGGGAAGAAGGAGCCCTGGGGGTTTTGGATGCACCCTCAGGTGGGGATGGGATCTTTCTTTGTCACTGCGCTTTGGGTTTTCTGTAACATTCACTGCTTTCTATTTAAACTTTCATCACTTTTGCAATCCGTTTGCCTGAGTCGTTATTTCTGCCTGTGGTGGGGAGGTTGGGTGCCCCAACCCATTACAAAATTAAATGCTGTTGTCCGAGCTGTGCGTTGTAGTGGTCCCCACGGATGCAGAGAAGAATAGAACTGGACTTCCCTTGTCCTCTAAAATTTAATCAGGGACTTCAGCATTATATGCATATCTCCTAAATTTTATCCCTGCTGAAAAATGTGGTTAGGCACTAACTGCTCCCTGTAACTCCTGGATGCCCTCGCTTGTGTGGCAGAGGTGAGGATCTGTGCACCAGCTGGGTCCTGGAGGGCTAAGGTGGAAAATATCAGTCTATCTGATAGAATGGAGCATGAGATGAGTACAGATTTGCTGGGGATGTGAAAAGAGGCTTGCCTTTGCCTCCTCTGAGGATTAAGCAGGGTAGCTCACTGTATCAAACAGCTGTGGCTGTGCAGTCTCTTTAGTAAGACTGGGGCAAAAAAAACCAGGCTAAGTGCTGCCTATGAATTGGACCTGTCTGGGGACAGGTTGTTTCTGCCAGAGCAGTGCTGAGGAGAGAGGCAAGAGAAGCAAGCCCTGGACACCTCAGGTCACTGCTTTTTCTGTATTTTAAGGTGTCATAAGTTTAGACAATTGAATTTACTTTTTAATACTATGCTGATGCTACGCCAGCTTCAAAATGAAAGTGCTGGCTCGAGCAAAGTATCATGAGGCTTCTAGTTTGGATTGTAACCTGAGAGGCTTCCCATTTCCATTTAATTCTTCTGGTTTCTGGCTTTGAGGTGTTAGTCTTTCCACTGGGCTGGCTGAGGGTTTGGGGGGTGGATGTGGGGTCATTTCATCACTGGCTTCTGCTGCTGCTACTGTTTTTGTTGTGCTTTTCTGTGAAATAGGCTTAAGGTAATTGTACGTCATATAATTTTATTAGGCACTTCTTATGTCAACCCAGTTTTCTTTTGTGTTACTTTCCCTCCCGATCTTTGTGCAGGGGGCTTGCTTGTTAGAGCAGGCTGTGTTAAACCAGCACAGTCTACTTTGGTGCCCAGCGTGTGGCACAAAAGCCTTGAAGGGTTGAGATAACAAGGAGTGAGATAATGAGAGGATTCAATCAAGGCTCGTTAAGAGAGTTTTGTATAAGTTCCACCCCCACCCCCACCCCACCCCCCCAGTATCCTGATGCATCTTTTTTTCTGGGGGAAGCTGGGGCAAATGTGCTGGGGCCTAGCCCTGGTTATGTTACATAAAATCTTATGCACTTGTATTTGCTGTGTTTTCTGGTGGTGCTTATCACCTCAGGGGCATAGATTAATGATATGGTGTTGCTGTGCTGTATACTGTCATATACAGTTAGTCCACTAGGCATTTGGTTTAGATGTAGTCTCACCAAATTAATGAGCCAAGAGTTTTGCCTAGAATAATTTTGTCCCAAGAATACCACCTGCCCCTAAGCTAGATAATTATAAGTAGCAGGGTGTATGGGGGAGTATGGGCTACTGCTTAGGCCAATGGTCACCTCCAATTTCTTGGAATTTCATCCCCCCAAAAAGTGGAAGAAGTTTGTTGTCAGCCCAGAAGTTCCTGAGAGACACAAAATCACTGTGATGTGTTGGGGCCTGGCCCATGCTTATTGAGCTCTTCTCATCACTGTCAGAGCATGTAGAGGCAAGAGGAGGTCTCTGGACCTTCAGGCAGACTGGCAGGCACTCTGGCTACTCAGAACCCAACAGCAGGCATGGCAGCTGCACCAGAGAAATATCCTATGCCAGTATCAGTCTGCCCTGTGTGGAAAAGGAAACATACAAGGAAAGCAGTTTGTCTGACAAAGGATGAGGATGAAACAGGGTCATCACAGGAACAATAGGATGAGCCAGAGATGGTCACTCAGTCTTTATCTCTGCCCTTGAAAGACAATGGAGGACATAGAGTGGATGAAATCACTAGCAGGCTCTGGCAATATGAGGAAGGTCTTTCCTCCCTTGAATGTGCCTGTGTTTTAGCTGTGAAGGAACTGTCCCAGGAGGTCTATCAACTCAGAGAAAACATGTCCTGTTCCTCACCTGTACAATCCTGTGTTTCAGCTATCAGTAGTAGGCACTTCCCTGTCCATGGGAGAGAATCTGGGAGGTACACGCCATGGTGCACCCTGTGGTTTTACTCATGTGACCATGGGCAAGACATGAAGAAGGGGGGGTTGAAAACCTCACTTCAGTCCTCACTGCACAAGAAAGGTGCCACAGTTTACAGAGGAAAATTGCCCCAAAAAAGCAGAAGGGCTGGTACTGCTTCTGATCCTCCTAAAGGAATGCCCAAAGCATCTTCACATGATGCAAGTGATTCCAGTCAAAATTAGAGGGGTCCTGCCTCCAACCAGATGGAGTTTATTGGACTCTATGTATCCAATGTCCTGGCAAGGTGAAGCCATGGAAGTATAAAGCTTGAGTAGATAGAGGTGCACAGTGTACTCTGATGCCATCTGAACTACAAGGGAGTGGAACCCATCTGTATTTCCCAACAGCTTGATGTGTTTGAAGCAGAGCACTGAAATGCAAGTTTCAATTTGTTTTCACTTGAAGGGGTGGAAGGAATCACTGGAACTGACTGCCCGAGGGATGAAAGCACAACTGCATCATTTGGACTGATCCACATTATACTGGAATAGGATGGAGCTCCAGAGCATCTGCAGTGAGACTTCTGTGTACTGCCAAGTTATCTCTTTTTGAGTGAGAAAGGACAGTAAACGATGTGTGGTGATGTTGCTTGGTATTAATTGCTGTTGGGCACAATATAGATGGTATAGAATAAGCTGTGGATAGTTTTATGGGTGGAGCTGACTCAGTCTGCTGGCAAGTATTCAATACCATGCTGATGTCAGTCCAACTTCTAAATGAAGATGCTGGCTGGAGCAATGTATCATGTGGCTTCTAGTTTGGATTGTAACACAAGAGATGTCTGTATTTCTGTTTGTAGTTTCTGGTTTCTGGTTTTGGGATGTGGGTCTTTTCCACTGGGCTGGCTGTGGAGTTGGGGAATGGGGAGGGTGTCATTTTATCGCTGACTTCTGCTGCTGCTTCTGCTTTTGCTGTGCTTTTCTGCAAAATAGACTAAGGTAATTAATTGTATATCATATTTTATTAGACACTCCTCATGTCAACCAAGCTTTCCTTTGTGTGTTACTTTTCCTTTTGTCTATGTGTGGGAGACTTGCTTTTGAGAGCAGACTGTGTTAAACTAGTACAGAGGAGAGAAGAGGGAAGAGAGAAGGGAAGGAAGCAGGTAAGGGTGCTTTTACAAGGAACTTACCACCACTACTAGACCATTCCAAACATGCCACTGCCACAACTGCAGTGGGAAGCCCACCTTGCTGTGCCTTTTGCATCATTATGCCTTTTGCATCATGCTGCCTGGGGAGGTGGTGGAGTCGCCATCATTGGAGATTTTCAGGAGAAGACTTGATGGGGTGCTTGGTGCCGTGGGTTAGATGTTTAGGTGGTGTTGGATTGGTTGATGGGTTGGACGCCAGGTCCAACCAGGAAGGTCTCTTCCAACCTGGTTTATTCTATGTATTCTATGTATTCTATGTATCAGTGCAAACAGTTTAGCAAAGGACTCTTTCTTTCCTAAAGGAGTCTTCTGCAGTTTGCACCTGCCTCATAACCTGTAATGAGTCAACCCCACAATCAATTAGCATTTCTCTGCACATTTATCAGGCTTTTTAAGTGAAGAAGTGGGACAGAATGACTCCTGTTTAATTTCTATTTGTGTATCACTCTTCTGTAATTCCTCTGCTAGTAAAACATACCAAGACCTGCTATTGTATGTAGCTTTCAAAGAGATACAAAGAAAGAAAGCTCAATTGTTTAATGAGGACTAGGATGGGTTACATGAAAATGTCATTCCACTAATAAGTTAAAATCTTGCCACTATATATCAAAGAACAATTAGGGTTCAAATAATGACCATATGAGTCATTAAAATCTTGTTTCATGAGTCTTGAAAAACAGAGGGTTACACATTTTACTTTGGGGTCATTGTAGTTTGTTTACTTAGCTGTAGATACAGGGTGTTGGGTATTTTTTTGAACAGGCATTCATCTGGAGAGCCAGCCTTGTGCTGAATGAGACTGATTTGTAAAGAAACATTTAAGTAGTTTTTCATGCAGAAATCAGACTCTCATTTGTGTTGGCTTTTTGCACATTGATTTAACAAAGGCAGGTCTTGGCTTTGTTTTGTGCAAAATCCTAGGCTTTTCTTTTTATCTGGCTTATTTTTGCATACTTGTCTTTTTGAGCTGCAAGCTCCTTGGGGCAGGGGTTGCATTCACAATGTTTAATGTGCCTTGCACAGATGGAGTCCTGAGCTCAGGCTCAGAAGTATCAGCTGAAAGCTAATAAGAAGAATGAATTCCATCTGATCCAGCTCATTGCAGAAGCTCAGCCTTAAACTTTAGTCTACCCTATTTTGCCTACAGACTTGCATGTTTAGTGACCACTGTAAAATGACCACATGATTTGAGGAAAACAAAATGTCAATAGGTAGCTTTTGGTATTCTCTGCAGAAAATGTGCTGCTTAAGGCAATCTTTCTTTTTTTATTATAGTTCTACAATAGGTGCTAGTGTTTGTTAGGACAATAAACTTGTCACGTTGAATTATGGTAGTAAATGAGCACAGATGCACACAGAGCCAAAACCAAACCTCAGAGTGTTTTTATTCATTAGCTCAACAACTCATGTTTTAGGAAATAAGGAAGATGGAAAATTAAAAATGGAACCGAGTCTTACATGAGTGGAAGCTGCATGAATCTGAATGAATCAGAATATCATTTATAGGGCAAGGAAAAAACCAAAACAACAAACCCACAAAACCTTCTGTCCATTGCCAAATATTAAATCTTGTTTATCCTTCCTTAAACTAACCAAAAGCACATTGTGCTCAAGTACTGCTTGACAACTAAGATGCTGTGGTTGTACTGTAATGCTTCTCTGCTTGGAGCCTGGCTCATTCTGCCTTGAATATGGGAAGCCCAGCACAATTCTGCCAGTGGCTTTCACTCAGGAGTGTCAGTCTTCAGGCTGAAGGACATCCTGATGTGCAAACAGTGGCATCTGAACAGATAAGGGTTTCTCTGAGCTGGGTGCAGCATGGCCCTTTTTTGTTAGAAGGCTGAGTCCTTGTCTACAAGATCTGAGTACTTCTGTTTTTATTGGTGATATCTACATCACAAGAAAAGATGAAACTTTTATGACAAAGGATCTGCAGGTTTCCTTTCCTTATTGCACAGGACTATGTGTATTTTTTATTGCATTAGAAAGTTGCAGGTATACATCGTCTTTGAGATGCCACCTGATGATTAGGTAGCTCAATCTTATTTACTCCAACATTCAAGACTGTTGCATATGGATTATTATACTGCAATAACATCTTACCTGAGGAATTAATAGCTGCATAAAAGAGACACTTATCTCCTTGGTTGACTTTGGAGCATCAATAAATAAAGTGTGCAAAGCTGACTTAAAACCAGCATGTGGCTAAGAAAGAAGAGAGCTATCACTAGCAAAAACCTGGGACCTGGAGGAGCCTTTAATGTTTACATGAACATCTATAGGCTCTGAAAGGCAGGTGAGCAGAATGCACAGCTGTGAATACAGAGGCATCCGTGGCATAAAGCTTGTTTTGTATTACCTTGTTTTTGAGGCTGGCTTGCACTGCCACAATTCCTATAAATCAGGTCAGCTAGTGGGAAGACTATTTTACACCAGTGGATATAATGACTACCTCTCCTCCATCTGCATCTTTGAAAATGATGTGAACTCATAACCTTTTGCTGACTGTGTGCCAGAGTCATTAAACTATCACTTTCCATGATAGTATTGGTCTCCTTGCCATGACACATGTAGAAAGGCTCCAGTTTCCATTACTTGTATTTGTTCACAGTGTGACAAAAGTATTTCTTCATATTCCCCAGGCACTTCCTTGTTGGTGCTTTCCTGTAGGCTGAAGTCAGCCTATGGGCAGGTCCTTACTATAGTAGTTTCATCAGGTGAAACTTTATGGAAAATTGGCTGCCGGGTTAGAAGAGGGCTTCCCTTTTTTTTTTTTTTTTTTTTTTCTTCAAACCACGACTAAATTTCAGTTCCAATTTAGGAAAAAAAAACATCTTTGTAAAAGCACAAAAAGTCCTTGATCAGCCTAGAGGGAAAGAATCAAATCACAGAATCACAGAATGTTAGGGGTTGGAAGCAACCTGGAAAGAGCATCTAGTCCAACCCCCATGCCAGAGCAGGATCACCTACAGCAGATCACACAGGAATGCATCCAGTCAGGTTTTGAATATCGAGAGAGAGAGAGAGAGTCCACAACCCACCTGAGCAGCCTGCTCCAGTGTTATGTCACACTCAACAGTGGAAATGTTTTTCCTCATGTTTCCATGGAACTTCCTGTGCCTCAGCTTCCACCTATTGCCCCTTGTCCTGTCATGGGGCATTACCAAAAAGAGCCTGGCTCCATCCTCTCAGCACTCACCCTTTACATATTTCTGAACATTAATGAGGTCACCCCTTAGTCTCCTCCTCTCCAAGCTAAAGAGCCCCAGGTCTCTCTGTCTCTCCTTGTAGGGAAGATGTTCCACTCCCTTAATAATTTTTGTGGCTCTGTGCTCAAGGAATTCCTTGTCCATTGACAGCATGAGACAGAAGCCTTAGTATCTGAAAAAAAAAAAATTAAAAATTAAAAAACACCCTTCCTAAAATTTCCTTCTGGATTATCAGAGCCAGCCAAAATGGTTGAGTGCTTACACTTTCTTTGGTGTTCCAAATCCCTATTTCTTTAATAAACTGCATATTGAAAAGTGAGACATTCTTTTGTCACAATAAAAGCATTACTGTTGCAACCTAAGGTTTTCAAGCTTTCCTTGACTGCAAATTTGCAAAAGATTTTAGACCACTAAATCACATTTACTGCATAGTTTCTAACAAAAATGTATGGGAAAACCTGCATTCCTTTTATGCTAGCTTTTCAAGATTGGGAACCCTATTGAGCCAGGAGAGAATACATAGAATACATAGAATACATAGAATACATAGAATAAACCAGGTTGGAAGAGACCTTCAAGATCATCGCGTCCAACCCATCACCAATCCAACACCGCCCAAGCAACTAACCCACAGCACCAAGCACCCTGTCAAGTCTTCTCCTAAAAACCTCCAGTGATGGCGACTCCACCACCTCCCCAGGCAGCCCATTCCAATGTGCAATCACTCTTTCTGTATAGAACTTTTTTCTAACATCCAGCCTGAACCTCCCCTGGCGCAGCCTGAGACTGTGTCCTCTTGTTCTGGTACTGCTTGCCTGGGAGAAGAGACCAACATCTGTCTGTCTACAACCTCCCTTCAGGTAGTTGTAGAGAGTAATAAGGTCACCCCTGAGTCTCCTCTTCTCCAGGCTAAGCAACCCCAGCTCCCTCAGCCTCTCCTCGTAGGGCTTATGTTCCAAACCCCTCACCAACTTTGTTGCTCTTCTCTGGACTCGTTCCAGCAAGTCAACATCCTTCCTAAACTGAGGGGCCCAGAACTGGACACAGTACTCGAGGTGCGGCCTAACCAGTGCAGTGTACAGGGGCAGAATGACCTCCCTGCTCCTGCTGGCCACACTGTTCCTGATGCAGGCCAGGATGCCATTGGCCCTCTTAGCTGCCTGGGCACACTGCAGGCTCATGTTCAGTCTACCGTCGACCAGCACCCCCAGGTCCCTCTCAGCCTGACTGCTCTCCAGCCACTCCGACCCCAGCCTGTAGCTCTGCATGGGGTTGCTGTGGCCAATGTGCAGAACCCGGCACTTGGATGTGTTAAATCTCATGCCGTTGGACTCTGCCCAACTGCCCAGCCTGTCGAGGTCCCTCTGCAGAGCCTCTCTACCCTCCAGCAGATCAACTCCTGCGCCCAGCTTGGTGTCGTCAGCAAATTTACTGATGATGGACTCGATGCCCTCGTCCAGATCATCAATAAAGATGTTAAAGAGCATGGGGCCCAGCACTGATCCCTGGGGCACACCACTGGTGACTGGCTGCCAGCTGGATGTGGCACCATTCACTACCACTCTCTGGGCTCGGCCCTCCAGCCAGTTCCTAACCCATCGCAGTGTGGTCCCATCCAAGCCATGGGCTGACAGCTTGGCCAGGAGCTTGCTATGGGGAACGGTGTCAAAGGCCTTGCTGAGGTCCAGGTAGACTACATCCACAGGCCTCCCCACATCCACCAGGCGGGTCACCTGATCATAGAAGGAGATCAGGTTGGTCAGGCAGGACCTGCCCTTCCTAAACCCATGCTGGCTGGGCCTGATCCCTTGGCCATCCTCTAAGTGTTGTGTGATTGCACTCAGGATGACCTGCTCCATAATCTTTCCTGGCACTGAGGTCAGGCTGACAGGCCTGTAATTCCCTGGCTCATCCAACCGGCCCTTCTTGTGAATGGGTACCACGTTGGCCAGCTTCCAGTCAGCTGGGATCTCTCCAGTGAGCCAGGACTGATGAAAAATAATGGAGAGTGGTTTGGCCAGCTCATCTGCCAGCTCTCTCAGCACCCTAGGATGGATCCCATCTGGTCCCATGGACTTGTGGGGGTCCAAGCTGCTGAGGAGAGCTCCTATCACTTGCTCATGGAACAAAGGGAAACCATGCAGCTCCCTGGCTCCCTCTGCCAGTTCTGCAGGCCAGCTGTCTGGTAGACGTTCTTTCCAGGTAGTAAAAACTGAGGTAAAGAAGGCGTTAAGTACCTCTGCCTTTTCCTCATCCTGTGTTACAACATTTCCTTCTATGTCAACCAAGGAGTGGAGGTTGTCCCTGCCCTTCCTCTTGCTATTAACATATTTATAGAAGGACTTTTTGTTGTCCTTCACATCAGAGGCCAGTTTAAGTTCCAAATATGCTTTTGCCTCCCTAATTTTCCTCCTACATGCCCTAGCAACCTCTTTAAACATTCCATGGGTTGCCTCACCTTTCTTCCAAAGATGATACACCCTCTTTTTTTCCCTTAGTTCAATTAAAAGTTCATTACACAGCCAGGCTGGCCGTCTGCCCCGGCGGCTCCTCTTCCGGCACATTGGCACAGCCTGCTCCTGAGCCTTCATCAGCTCTTTCTTGAAGCAGGTCCAGCCCTCCTGGACCCCTTTATTTTTAAGGGCTTTCTCCCAAGGAACCCTCTGAATTGTTTCCTTGAGCAACCTGAAGTCCGCCCTCCGGAAGTCCAGAGTGGAGGTCTTCTTGCTGGCCCTCTTAGCTTGACTGAATACTGAAAATTCTATTATTTCATGGTCACTGGCCCCTAAACAGCCTCCGACCACCACATCACCCACCAGCCCTTCCCTGTTGGTGAAGAGGAGGTCAAGCAAAGCCTTGCCCCTGGTAGGCTCACGCAGCACCTGGGATAAGAAGCTGTCCTCCATGCAGTCTAAGAACCTCCTAGACTGCCTCCTCTCTGCTGTGTTGAGATCCCAGCAGATGTCAGGCAGGTTGAAGTCGCCCATAAGGACAAGGTCAGGAGATCTTGAGACAGCCTTAAGCTGTCTATAGAATGCTTCATCGACATCATCCTCCTGGTTGGGTGGTCTATAACAGACTCCAACCAGGATGTCTGCCCTACCGGTCTTCCCTCTAATTCTTGCCCACAAGCATTCAACCTGATTGTCCCTAATCTCTAGCTCAACGGCATCTAGTGCCTCCCTGATGTACATGGCCACCCCTCCACCCCTTCTTCCTTGTCTATCTCTCCTGAAAAGCCTGTAGCCATCAATTGCAGCACTCCAGTCATGTGAGCTATCCCACCACGTCTCCGTGATGGCAACTACATCATAACTTTCCTGCTGCAACAAGGCTTCCAGCTCCTCTTGTTTGTTTCCCATGCTTCGTGCATTAGTGTACATGCACCTCAGCTGGGCTGCTGGTTTGGCCTCTGACCCTAGCTTACTGCCCCCAGACTCTTGCCTGAGGGGACTAGTTTCAGCCCCTCCCCCCTTCGAAACTAGTTTAAAGCCCTGTCGATGAGAGCTGCCAGTTCCCTCCCCAGTATCTTTTTACCTTTGGGGGACAGGCCATTCTCATATACTGTGACCTTTCCCCTTCTTTGGGACAGATGTACTCCATCTGTTGCCAGGTGGCCTGGTGCAGTAGAAATTTTACCAAGATCAAAAAACCCAAAATTCTTTTGTCTGCACCAGCCTCTAAGCCACTTGTTGATTATGGCTGCTGTCCTGTTCCTTGTGGTATTCCCTCCTGCAACTAAGGGTATTGAGGAAAAAATTATTTGAGCACCTGTCCCCTCAACCAGATCTCCCAGGGCCCTGAAATCATTTTTGATAGCCCTGGGAGTTCTGACTACAACATCATCATTCCCTATCTGCATAAGTAGCAAAGGATAATAGTCAGAAGGCTGTACCAGCCTGGGTAGCCTTCTGGTAACATCATTAATTTGGGCTCCAGGGAGACAACAGAGTTCCCTATGAGATGGGTCTGGCCGACAAATGGGGCCCTCCATTCCCCTCAGAAGTGAGTCACCAATAACAATTACCCTCCTCTTTTTTTTGAGGGAGCAGGTCCTGATGCCAGGGGAGGGTTGTTTAACCTTAGGCTGTTTTGCCTTAGGCCGTTTAACCTTAGGTTGTTTACCCTTAGGCTCTTTAGCCTCAGGGAGAACCCCAGATGGTGTGTCCTCTGGTAACAGGACCACCTCACCCTCGATCTCCAGTGCCCCATACCTGTTTGTCAAGAGCAGCGGGGAAGGTGTGGGAAGGCAAGGAGGTTTAACCTTGTGCCTTTTGAGAGGAACCTGTGTCCATTCCCCTCTGCTTTTTGGGTAATCAGCCTCTGCTGTGGGAGCCTGCAGAGCCTGCTTACTCACGTTCATATCTTTCCCCCTCTGGTTTATCTCTTTCCTCTTCATGTTCATCTCTTCCCTACATTCCCTTACACTTTTAAGACTAGCAACCTCATCCTTTAGTCTGGCCACCAGATTAAGTAGGTAGTCAATCTGCTCACACCTTATGCAAGAGTTACCCCTACTACTCTGCATCTCAAGAGCCAGGCTCCAGCACTCTCTACAGCCAGATACCTGGACAGCTACCTGCTTGTGTTCTTCCTCAGTCTGGGTCGACACTGACTTTTTTAGGGAGACTTTTTTAGGGAGACTTTTTTAGGAGAGATTTGACTAGGAAGTAGAGATTGAAATAGGTATGGATAGCATCAAAATCACACAGAACTCAGTAATGGGTAACCCTTGTGGTCATGTTTTACTATCCTGTATTCTTCATACAAGTATTCTTTTCCGCTAGAGCAGAGGTATATCTCGAAATAACTCTGCAAACAGGTTTTGCAGTGTGAGTGCTCCTTCAACAACTACTTCAGTTACTTCTGAAATACAGACAACAGTGAGGTGGGACGTGGCGGTGTTTTTAAGAAAATGCAGCAACATTATGTAAGCTCAGGTCAGGAAATGAAGAAACACATCATATTTATGTATACATTTTTGAAAAACTGTGCTTGGGCAAGATGCAATTGCTTTAACAGGGAAATTGAGTTAATAGTCTAGTTTTGGGATATTGACATATTGAGTTAAACAATCACAGTTTGTGTTTCATATTCATGGCTTGTCAGACTGATAGGCCATCCTAATCAGCATCATGAATATCCATTTTAACTCAGTACTGGTTTTGAAGGATTATATTTTCTGAAAAGTGAGAGCAGGTTGGAGTAAAATTTTGAGGGTTATTTAAAACTGTGCAGTTCTAAGAATGATGCTGAAATCATTAGAGATGGACACCAGCACTCTTAGCCTAAGCAGATGGAGCTGGTATTTAGTGACTGCAGTGCTTTTCAGATGACTGATTGATAATCTAACGGCTTTGAATACCAGAGCACTTGCCTGTAGCAGCTGTAAAGTTTTGTGAACACTTGAAAAAATAAATATGTTTGCATGTTTTCAAGATTATATTATGTGAAAGTGTTGAGATTCCAGTATGATGCTTCCAAGGTGGAGATTTTCAGTCAAGAGCTTGCTGAAAAATTTACTTACTTGGTTTCTCCCTCCAGCTTCCTCCAACAACAATCACTGACTATGTCCTTTGGAAGAATCTTTTATTATATTTATTTTGCCTTTTCCCAAGTTTCACTCTGTATTAAGAAAAAAAAAAAAAAGATTATTTCAGTTGAGTTCTTTCAAACAAAATTATGACTGTCTCAGCGCCATAATTTAGTTTTGTATTGTGGGCAGATCCAGAGAGAATAGTGAGTGGAGTGCTGCAGACTGGATTGCTGTTACCTTGTGCTTCTGCCAGGCATTTTTCTTTCATAGGTGGTTTCTGAAGAGTTACCAAAACTACTCTTCCTGAGCATGCGTGTGTGTCAGTATTAAATTAAGACATGCTAAAACATGGCTAGGGGATCATATCATTATCTTTACCATGTTTTCATGTTGGAGTACAAGGCATAACCATAATTCTGATTGATATGCATCTTACATAGAATAGAATACATACATAGAATAGACCAGGTTGGAAGAGACCTTCAAGATCACCGCGGCCAACCCATCAACCAATCAAACACCACCCAAACAACTAGCCCACGGCACCAAGCACCCCATCAAGTCTCCTCCTGAAAACCTCCAGTGATGGTGACTCCACCACCTCCCCAGGCAGCCCATTCCAATGTGCAATCACTCTTTCTGTATAGAACTTTTTCCTAACATCTAGCCTGAACCTCCCCTGGCGCAGCCTGAGACAAGTCCTCTTGTTCTGGTACTGGCTGCCTGGGAGAAGAGACCAACATCCATCTGTCTACAACCTCCCTTCAGGTAGTTGTAGAGAGTAATAAGGTCACCCCTCAGTCTCCTCTTCTCCAGGCTAAGCAACCCCAGCTCCCTCAGCCTCTCCTCGTAGGGCTTGTGTTCCAAACCCCTCACCAACTTTGTTGCTCTTCTCTGGACTCGTTCCAGCAAGTCAACATCCTTCCTAAACTGAGGGGCCCAGAACTGGACACAGTACTCGAGTTGCGGCCTGCACACTCATATTGTTATTGCCTGCTACCTACAGTTGTTAAATGAAATGTTTTCTGGTGAATTAAATTAAAAAATGTGCAGTTGCTCCTTCCAGAATTGAGAAATTTTGGCAAGTAGTAAAAAAAGAGTGGGAAATGGGACACGTGAGGATACAGGGAGTCTCTTGGACTTTGAGATAAAAACAATACTTGAGTACCTACAAAAAAAGACACTCAATGGAGAAGGAATTCATATTGAAATATGAACAGTTATGGATAATTTTAAGATTCAGCTACTGACTCAGCTGAAAGACACTGATCCTTAACACTGACCTGTTCCTTCAAACTTGCAAGTACAGGCCCAGGGAGCTGATCTGCCAAGATTGCACACAACACATCAGTTTCTGAGACTTTCCTAACAGTTAAGATTTCTTCATATAAAATAGATTTTTGGCGATTACTTCCACAGCTAGTGCCATGGACATACAAACAGTATGTATAGCACTCCAAAATACAGGCCAATATAATTCATGCTGAATCATCTTTCATGAAGCACTCATGTAAAGAAAAAAAGTCAAGTAATATGTCAACCCTTTCCCACTTCCAAGATTTATTACAAACTCCTTATTATGTGTTGGTTTAGTAATATTCAGTGCGATTTGTCAAGCCCCGAATTCTGGAAATGGGCATTTTGCATAAATCTGTCTTTTCTTTCTCCTCTTCTTAAGAAGAGACTTCTTCCTCCACTTCCACCCCCCTTCTTAACTGTTCATTGCACCAGTGGGTTACATCTTGTCTTAATTAGATTGCAAGCAGCCTCAGATTGCAACTGTGATGTTACCCTGTCTATATACTGGGGCCCAAGCATGAGTGGAACTGCCAAGGGCTTCTATAACACAAACAAATATAATTATTTTTCTTTGTTCATAGGTGTCTTTTCTCTCTAGCTCTTACATAAACACTGTTTTGTGGAGCTGAAACTGTAACTTGGCTGTCAGTATGGTGAGCTGAGAGCTGACTGAGCATCCCACGAGATGAACAAATCTCTACCTTATGTGGAGGAAGAGAAAACAGCAGGGTTAACTGGTTCAGAGGTACTCTGAGTAATAAAAAACTCAGTATGGGCTGCAGACTTAACTAAGGATGATCAGGAATTTTTTGGGAAACTGTTTATTGACAGAACGTTGGTGTGCAGTTAAATTAATTATTTTCAAAAGTATCAGATTTCTGTGAAGAGTTTCAGTTTTTCACAAGCATTTTCCATGCCCTACCCCCTAACTGAAATGAAAATTGAAATATTTCCACACTGAAACACTGCCACAGACTTTCATGGGAGCTGTAGTTGGAAGCTTTATGCACTGACTTTCCTCTCTCAGCCAAGATCTCTGGTTGCACTTGATCTGCCAAAATGTGTGGCTGCCCAACTGACCTAACACGTTGCTCATTCCACCCCTACAGAGTGGAATGTGGTGGAACATTGCCTGATCTCACTGGGAGGGATGGGAGAGATGGGCTTGGATGCCCCATGCTTCACCACGCTGCAGTGACAGCATTTCCAGGTACAAAGAAATGTCTGATGATGTTCTGGTTTTCAGCTCAGAGTTTCCAGGGCAGGGGGAGAAAAGGATGGGAATATAATGTTGCCCTCTGACCAGTGTTGAACCTCTACCTGTGGACAAAGCACGCAGACATGTGGTAGTGTGAACACTTTGCACTTGGGAGGCCAAGAGTGACAACTCTCTGGCAGCCAGTTTGTAAACAAGAAACTAAAATAACTGAGGAGAAAAGAGCATGCAGCTTTCAATTGCAGTGTCGAATGACATACTTATCTTTTCATCTTTTACATTCAGGTTATATCTTGTAATATACCTTGCATTTTATCTTCCAAGTGTCCTGTCTGTTCTATTCTCATCCATAAGTGGATTCCCTTGAAGAGTATGGGCAGATACTTGTTAATCTTGGTTGACAATCTAGGTAGTACCTCACTCCACAAACAGTCCCAGTGCTTGTACAGGGTTTTTCACACAGCAATGTTCTTTAGAAGATCATATGTAAATCCAGTGTCAGAATCTGGCCCTCTGTCAAGAGAAATGACATCAGGTTGTCTTGGCATTACAGCCAGTATTTTGAGATAGACTGATGAGGTTATTGGTTACATTGCTCAGCTGTAAGTACAGTTAATGATTTTTCTTTTTTTAAACCCAAACCAAACAAGTTGTAAGCATTTTGTTTGCTTGCTTGACACACAAAATGATTCCTACCTGTCTGAATGTTGGGGTTATCAGTGGGTGATAGATGACAACTGTACTAAATCCAGAAAGCCAAAATGATCAGTATAAATGATCAATGGTCCAGAGGCTAGCAAAAGAAATGTGCAACTCTGTCCTACAGCTAATGACACTTCCTGAATCTGCAAGCATTCAACCAAACTTTTAGGTGTCTCCTTGCAGCACAGTACTGCAAAAGCTTAATGAAGTGACATGGACTTGAGTTTGGACCCTCGCAGGGAGACAGAGAATGTCTAATTTTTCTCTCAGTGATTTGAAGGTTACCCAGGATAATCACAAAGGACCACAGTGGGAAGGCATGAGAACCAGGTGACAAACTGGTGTAATTTCCCAGCATTCTGTTTGATCCCCATGGACCACAGCAGCGTCTGCACTATGCTGTCTGCTATTCATACTGGTGCCATGAGTTTTGTGGTCCAACTCAGAGAAGCACAGGTCATTTAATGGTCATGCTAATTCCACTGATCTGAGGGAAGCTTGAGGCCCCATGTTACTGTTTGGGACAGGATGCTTAGCACAAGACAGAGAGGAAAAGTTTCAGACCCATTTCATTAACACTTGCCTGTGCAACTCACTGGGGAAGATACTATTTGAAAAAAGCGAGTGAAAGAAAAGAGAGTGGAGAATATGGACTTTCTGATACTTAATTTCCCACTGGAAATTAAAACAAGACATTAAGCAATGGGGGTTTGCTCCACTCAGTTGACTTAGAACAGCTGCTCACCAGTTTCTGCAGCACAGAGAGGAAAAGCAGAACTTTGCCCTGGGTCTGAGCAGCTTTTCAGAAGCAATCCAAGTCAAACTTCCACTCAATGACTTCATTCAAAGCTGGTTTACATCATGAAGAGAAACTTGGTTTATTTATTTGTAATAACTTCAGGATTTTATGGACCCACAAAAGGATGTAATTTAAGAAAACATCAGCAAGCTATTTCAAATAGCAAGGTGATGGGCTGTGCCAAAAACTCATCAATGGAAAGAGTTAATTATTAAAAATAAATTTAAAAACAGAAAAAAAGGAAAATGTTTTTATAAGTGGTTTGAAGTAAAAAATTCCCAAACTTGAATTTCATTCTGCAGTAAGCACATCTTTTATTTAATGTGACTGAAGTCATAGAAAGGAATGGACAGGCTTCCTCCAAGACTACTAAACCAGACAATAAACAAAGTTGATAATTGTAAAGGCTGTTACCTCAAAAAAAAAAAAAAAAAAAAGAAAAAGGGCACAGCAACAATGTTTTGAAATATCCCATCTCATGCAAACCAAGCAATAAAGCAAACACGGGAGGTAACCTGATGACTTTAAACCTGGAAAGCAATGGAGTCTAGTCTGATAATGCTTGGGAACAATGGAAATTTTCTGCTGACTGACCCAGGGCAAATCAGTTAGACCATCTGTGCCAGGAGTATAAAACAGGTTTAATAATATTTCCTGATCTGCAGGAGAGTTAGGAGACTCAATGGACCTCTGCAGGTATGTCGCGACTCAGACGTGGCTGGAGGGTCTTTTTAGAATGAGGTCAAGGGTTTTATTTCTAATCCAGCTCTTAATTCACCAGATTGCATGGGTTTAATTATGTCACCAGTTTGCCCCTTGATATCACCCATCACTGGAAAAAGTCTGCAATGCTTTTTGAAGTCTTCAGGAAGAAAACACCCAAGTGGACAGGCTGTGGCAGTCTTTCATGGGGGAGCCAGAAGGTGACAAGGGTCATGACACGGATGGGCTTGACAGCTGAGCCATGAGGACCCATGAGGTAAGCCATATGCAGGATCAGCATTTGCCACCAAAAGGACCCCAGGAGACCCCCCAGATGTGTGCATGACAGGGGACTGTTGAGAATGGGTAGCACTGGAGCAAGAGAGAAAGGCAATTTGAAATAATCCAAAACCAGGCTGCAAGAATCTAGAGGATGGGGGAATGAAGACCTTTGGTGGACTTACTGGATCTACATGATCAACAGCTGCTGAGCCCTTAAAGTTAAGAACAGAGGCTCTGAGTGTGATCCCAGAGATAGTAATGGCCCAGGTTGAAGGAGAATGTTTGGCTACACAGAAGGTGTTGACAGAAGGATTTAGGCTTCCTTAGCCACCAGACAGTGTGTTCAAAGGAGAATTGCTAGGCAAAAATAGGATCTCTTTGGTGAAAAGCTTCCTGTGGGGACAGGGATTTGAAGGAAACTGCTAACAAGATCCTCAAATGAGAAAAAACCATCCATGAAAAAACTTAGACGTAGATATGGGAGTAAACGGATATAAGAGAGAAGTGAAGGAAGATAGCAAAACACTGCTAACTGTCATGGGTTGAGTTGAATATTCTTCTGATATTCAATGCCATGCTGCCATCATGCCAACTTCAAAATGGAATTTCTGGCTGGAGCAAAGTATCATGGGGCTTGAAGTTCAGCTAGTAACAGGAGAGGCTTCCTATTCTGGTTGCTGCTTTTGGTTCCTGGATTTTGGGTGTTGGTCTTCTGTGCTGAGTGGGTTGCAGTTTGTGGTGTGGAGGAGTTGCTGGCTTCTGCTGCTGCTTCTGCATTTTGGTGCATTTTTCTGCAGATAAGCTAATTGTGTTATCTCAACCCATACACTTCCCGCCCCCCCCACCCCCCCCTTGTCTTTCCCCCCTCCCCTGTGGTGGGTTTGCTATGTGGATGAATTTGCTTCCTGGGGGATGGCTGGGGCCAATGTGCTGGAGTGCTCTGTGTCCTCACTGTGGTATTGCTGCACTGTTGCTGTGCTGGTTACTGGCATGTGAGGTTTTGTTTAGAGCAATACAAAACTCTCACAAGAAGACCACTGAGAGATCTGCCCTGGAGTTGGATAATTATGAGTGGCAGAGTGTGTGTATGAGTATGGGTGAGTGCCTAGGCCAATGGTCATTTCTGGTGTTTTGGAATTTCACCCCTGAAAAAGTGCAAAATCATGACAAGCTGGTGAAATGTTTGGAAAAAAATCCTTAGTCAGCCCAGAAATTCCCCAGAGACAGAAATCACTGTGATGAGTTGGGGACTGGTCTGTGCTTGTCAAGCCCTTCTCACCACTCTACAAGGCATGCAAGGGCAAGGCAAGGTTTCTAGGCCTACAGACAGACCTCAACAGGCATGGCAGCTGCACCAGAGAACCAGCCTGAGCTAGTATCAGCTGCTCCTGTACAGAAAAAGAAACATACAAGGAAAGCAGATCATCTGGAAAAAGATGAGGATGAATTGAGGTTGTCAGGGGAACAAGAGAAAAAGCCAGATATGGTCAGTTGGTCTTTATCTCTGGCCTTGGAAGATGACCAAGACAAATAGTAGATGAAAATACTGGCAGACTCTGCCAATGCAAGAGAAGCCTCTTTTCCTCTGTATAAGCTTGTGTTTCATCTGTGAAAGAACTGTCTCAGAACATCAAGTGAATCCAGGAGAACTTGTCCTATTCCCCACCTCTATGGTCCCGTGTTTCAGTCATGAGGAGCAGGCACTTCCCTATGCAAGGGAGAGAATCTGGGAGGTACACACCATGGTGTGCTCTGTGATTTTACTGATGTGACCATGGAGATGATAGGAAGAAGGGGGATGGAAAACCCACTTCAGTCCTAGCTGTGTGGGTGCATGAATTACAAGGAAATTCTCCCTGGAATAATGCTGTCCCTGTTTCCAGTGGAAAAGAGCAGACAAGCTGATAATACTTCTGATGCTCCTGAAGGGACTTGCAAAACATTAGCAAGATGCAAGTGACTCCAATCAGAATTAGAGGGACCCTTCCTCCAACCAGATGGAGAGGGACAACCGGGTTTGTTGGACTGTATGGAACTGATGGCTTGGCAAGGTGAACTCATGAGGCTATAAAGCTTCAGTAGATACCAGTGCACACTGTACTCTGATGCCATCAAACTATGAGGGTTGTAACCCATCTGTGTTTGTGGTAGGACACACCTGAATGTGTTGAAAGCAGAGCACCGGAATGCAAGACACAGTTTGCAATCACTTGGAGGGGTGGAAGGAGTCACTGGAATTCATTGCCCCAGGGGTGGAAACACAGCCCCAACATTTTGGAGTGGTTGTGGACTGATCCTGACTGTACTGGAACAGGGTGGAACTCCAGAGCATGCGCAGTGAGAAGCCTTCTGTGTACTGTGAAGCAATCTCATTTTGAATGGGAATGGACAGTGACTGATGTATGATGTATGTGGTTTGATGTTGATTGCTGCTGGGCATGATGCAGATGATATAGATTAAGGGGTGGAGAATGTCATGGGTTGACCTGAATCTTCCGCTGATTTGATACCATGCTGCTGTCATGCCAGCTTCAGAATGAAAGTTCCGGTTGGAGCAGAGTATCATGGGGCTTGAAGTTCGGATTGTAACATGCGAGGCTTCCTGCACGATTTCTGCTTTCAGTTTCTGGGGTTTGGGGTGCTGATATTTCCTCTTGGCAGGCTGTGGTTCAAGGGATGGAGGAGATTGCTGAGCTCTGCTTCTGTTTCTGCATTTTGCTGCATTGTCCTGCAAATAGGCTAAGGTAATTGTGCGCTTTGTTATCTCATTATATTCTTTATCTCAACCTACAGGGGGTTTTGTGCTCCTTTCCCTCCCATCTGTATATGGGGAATGGGGGTTTGTGATAGCAGACTGTGCTAACCCAGGACACTGATGCAGCTGCAGGCAAGTGCCAAGAATATGAGGAGCACACCTAAAGCATCTTTCAGCATTATTACACCACAGGTTTGAGACAATAGGGTTCACAGTGGTGTAACAGGGCATGGCAGACAGGCACAGAGGAGTCTGCATGATTAAGGAAGGACAGAGAGTGGGTGCTGAAAAGTGGAGCTGGATTTCATAGACTTATTCTAATTTTTATCTCTGTTTTTAATTTAACTTTTTAGTTTTCTGGATACTATTTTGTGGATTTATTTTAAGGATAGGTACTGTAAGTAAGATTAAGCTTTTAAGCAAGTATTAGTCCTGTCAGGCATTACTATAATAATTTAGTGGATATGTAACTATTTCAGACTTCAGAGAGATGCATAAGGCAGCACTGTTGACTGTCCAGGGCGAGCAAAGAATAAAAAAATGAAGAGATAACAACACTGACCTGGAAACTGCCCTACTGTGGAAGTTGTGAAGTATATAAATCTAAACCTCTCCAGTACAGAAATTTCTAAAGGCTGATTCCTACCACTGGTTTACTTCTCTGCTGCCAAAGCAGAAATATTTTGTTCTCAGAATCATGGTGTTTTCAGAATGTGTTGGAAATGACAAGTCATCTTCAGAAAATGCTTCAAGGGAAGGGACAGTTATGAGGGGAAAGCCAGTGGTTCAGGGTGGGGGCAAGTGGTTGAGAATCTAAAAATGGAGGAAAATTGACCACAGGATGAAAAGGAAGGATGAACAGGTGGAAAGAAATAAGAAGAGCAGGAGGATAGTGACACTGAATTTGAAAAAAACCTAGGCAATCAAATGGATAGAACTGGTGTGTTTGGTTTCAGGGCAAAGAAGTCAGGCTGATGAAGTCATCTTGAAAGCAGACCATACCAATTTTAAGAAAATATGTATTTGGTGCACTTATGGCATTTCATATTTGGTATTGTATGTATGTCATACACTTGAGCAGGGCAGCTATGTGTTCAGAGTGATTCGCTGTCTAGGGCAACAGAGGCTGGAGTTGATCACTGGGGTGCTGTCAGCAGCACATCTCTTGCAGTGCACTTAAGGTGGGCAGAATTTGCCTCTCTGCATGCATGGTTCGGTCCTGGGATTGGGAACTGGCACAAATTTTATTGCTGCTAAAGACACGATGTGGCCATAGAGCCCAGGGACTGGGCAAGGCACAAATCACAGCATATGACTCCCTGGTCCTTACCTCTTTGGACCATGTCATTTGTAACATACAAACACCTCTTGGACTATCTGATCAGAATACAAAGTAATCTTACATAAAACAATTGGAGCATTTGATCAGAATACCAAATAATCTCGTATAAAATAATTAGAGAGATGGTCTGAAGTCTTCAAGATGAAATGGAATAAAGATCAGAGAAATATGTTAGACTTGCTGACGATCTCAATTCACAGAAACAAGTTTAGAACAATTATGACTGCAGCAGTATTGTAGAAAGCGGTCATAGACAATCATAGGAACATGACTTGCTGATGTAATGTTAGGAAAAAAGGAAAAGTTATTCTTTAGTGCTACATCTGGAATGTCTTACCAATGAAAAATAGCAAGTGCTCTGGTTTAGAATATATGGGTAAGGCCTTGGCTGGTGTACTGTGTCCAGCTTTGGGAACCACACTTCAAGAAAGATGTAGACAAATTGAAGAGAGTGCAAAGGAGAGCAGCAAGAATGGTCAAAGGTTTAGAAAACATGACCTGCAAGAAAAAGTTGAAAGAACTAGGCTTGTTTAGTCTAGAAAAGAGAAGACTAAGCATGACGCTTGAGGAGAGGGGGAGTAAGGGATAACAATTTCCCAGTATGTAAAAAAATATTATGAAGAGGACAGTGATCAATCGCTTTCCATGTCCACTGGGGACAGAACATGAAAACTTGCACTAACTTGAGCAAGGAAGATAGATTGGACAATTCTTAACTTCAAGGCTAGTGAACAGGCTACCTAAAGAATTTCATAGAAGAATATTATTAAAAGGAATACCTGCTAGGTATGGTCTTCATATATTTGGGCCTATCTTCTCCATTTCAGCTAACAGAGTTCTGAAATACTTTCCAAATATTCCGTTCAATCTTGTTAGAATTAATTTGCATGCTAATCTACTCTCTTCAGACAGTAGTAACCATTATAGGTATCTGATGGAAGATAAAGACTACAAAGGTAATGTATTGTTGTGCCCTACCATTAGCACTTTGGGTTGCAATGCTTCAGGATCCTTTACTTGTCACTATGCTGTGGGAAGACTGTAAAAGATAAAAGCATTACACAGAGCAAACTCTTAGTGAATCTTAGCCATTGCACAAACCAAAACTGTTCAGTGTGACGCTACCTCTAAGCCAGCACAATGCAAGCTAAGGCTCCATGCAGACTGCTTATAGAATTAGATACATGGAGCCAAATTTCTAAAGTGAAACCAGACTTTTTATTCTTACTTTCACCATTCAAAATCCACTATAAATAATTTGGTTAACAGTTTTTCTTTTGCTGTCTTTGGCAGACAGAATTTGTATTGATTGGTTAATTAAATTAGCTGAAAATCCTCCTACTTGTCACCATGACCTGCTATGGTGGCTGTTATGATTCTGCAGCTAATTAATTTTTTCAAACAGTTATTTGCATTTCACTATTTTCATGAAAAAATTGTCTGAAATGACATATTAATTATAGACAAATTAAAAATTTCTTTCAGTTATTAACACAACTCAAAAATCAGTTTAGTGAGATCTTACTGATGCATATGATAAATATTTCAGTAATATAAATGCAATACAGCTTAAGTAAAAGGTAACATTTTCAATTTCATGTTTGCTTTAGAATCGCTTCTATAGCAGACCTGAGGCTTACCTGTCAAAATCACATCTCTTCTTGCTGCAATGCATAGCTTTGCATGAAATGACAGATATAACTAGGATCCTATCAGCTGTGAATGCTTCCAAGGACGATTAGATATTGAAATATTTTCTCTCTTGGATCATCTAGGGTATAGAACTGATCCTGCCTCATCTTTAAAAGTGCTCGACTGTTCTCATTCTGTAAACAGTATTTAAGTGCTCTGGGACTTTTTTTTTTGCCTGTCACAACAGTCAGAGCAGTGATGGAACACTGCAGGTTGGGAAAAGCCAGCTTTGTTCTTCCAACACATAGCAGCAGTCATGTATCCTACCCGCCTGTTTCTATGCCTGCAAAAAACACCCATGGCGACACCGAGGACATTTTTCTGTCACGGCTATGAAATTCCTCATGAATTTCAGATATTCTTATTGTAAATGACAGGAGCCAAGCCTTCTTATAAGGCTTATTAGAGTTCTTTGAAGGGGCAGGAAACAGATGGAAATGGACGGGTTCAGAAGCACTGGGAGAGATGAGTGGCAATACAGGAAGGGAGGCAGGCAGTAGAAAACAAACACCACTAAACAGCAGGCTATCTTTTCTTCTGTTTGCAATGGGAGAGGAAGCCCCATGACCAGCAGAAGGATGATTACTTTCTTTCAAATTATTCCCTTAAATCTAGCCATAAGCTTTACCACAGTAATTTCCACAGCAGTATCAGATTTATCAAATACTGGTGCAGAAACTCTCTCCAGTTCTCCCTGAGCCTCCCTGCAGAGCTGTCAGAACACACCTTGCAAACAGGGACGGGAGAAGCTGCTCTGCACTGTGCTGCATGCTCTGCCAGGCTGTGGACAAACTCTCCTGCACTTTCCTCATGAAACTCCTCCCATGCTGCTTAGGGGCAGAGCGTGCAGCTTTCCCACCAGGATCTGCAGGAAAGCTAACTCATTTGGGTTTGCAGGCAGGACTGTTTCCTTGGCAAAGCCTTGGCTCGGATGAGGCAGTCACATTATTCTTGAGATTTCTGAGTCTTTTATTTTTCCACATGATCATCCCTTTGCCCTTTAAGAGCACCTCACCTAGTGTCTGCAAGGCTTCTGCTTCTTGTATGACATCCCTTATTTACAAAGCAAACAGAATGTTCCTTTTAACACACATCATGCTAAGTTTATTAATGAAGAAAACAATCCCAGGGGGTCAACCCAGAGGACCCTTGAAACCTGCCAGCAAGAACTCTTCAAACGTTCAAAGTGTCAGATCCTCCAAAACGATATTTCACACAATGAAGCAAAAATAATATTTTTCTTTAGGCCTTTCCAGTCGCTTTTGTGGAGAGCAGACAGAAATTATTTTCTTACTCTGCTCCCAGAGCAGAGATCTGTATGAAGCTGCGTTTATTTGTTTAACACGATGATTTCATCCTAAATGTCTTGACAGCAAATAGTTGGTGGTTTAATAAAGGCTCTTTGAAAGAAGGGCCTAAGCAGTTATTTGTACAGGGAATATGTGAAGTATGTGGCTCTCAGGAGGAGAAATAGAAATGCTTGTTGTGATTAGGGCGTGTAGGAAGAACCCTAAAATCCTCTCTGTCTGCCAGGGTAAGAATGGTGACTCCTGCAGCTGTTTCCTTGCAGCCACCAAGCTGAGCTGCTGCTGCAGACTGTGGGGATGAAAGTGATTTGACCTTGTTATTAACAAGTGACTGGTATGCCTGTCTCTCTCTAATGTGAATGCTCTTACAGAAGATGAAACATCTGCTGTTTGTGCAGATTATGAAAGTTTGGTTATGAAAGCAATAAACTAGTGATAAGTAGATTTGCAACTGATTGGTGATCAGGAGAGGAAAGTTGTGTGCTGAGATGGCTGAAACTAAAGTTTGAGGGGACCGTTTCTTCACTAGTTTTATTTCCCATCAGTCAAAGAGTCCCTCAAATGTCCACATGCACCTGTTGTCTCTGCAGAGGCATCTTTCTTGTCATACTTGGTTTGAAGCAGATCTCGCAACATTGTGTCAGTGTACGTATGTAGATGTACATAGCAACTGTATGGAAGAAATCAAGACACAACGGGGATCTTCTCTCCAAATGGTATAGAATATTAAATTGTGAGAAGTGTGTGATCATAATATGTTTCACATTGTTTTTTTCAATGAATTAATTATTATTTAGCATTTCTGTTATTGAGCAAATATGTGTCTAGCCACAGCAACTGGGCCAAGTTCACATCCGGATCCGGGGCTTGGGGTGCTCTTTGGTTTTTTTATTTACATGTGCAATTTTAAGAGTGACAGATTCAGTGTAATCTGATTTTGGTTGGTATCTCTAGATTCTGCTAGCATTTACTATGTATAAACTATACTACATACATACTACCACTGTGGATACTATCCACCAGTGTCATGGATTGAGCTGAATCTGCTGCTGTCATTCTATTCATGCCATGCTGCAGTTATGCCAGCTTCAAAAATGATAGTAATAGCTGGACGATGGGGCTTGAAGTTCAGATTGTAACATGGAAGGCTTCCTTTTCCAGTTGCTGCTTCTGGGTTCCAGGTTTTTGGCTGTTCTCTATTTTGCTGGGATGGCAATGGGACAAGGAGAGATGGGGAAGCAGTTTTCTTTCTTGGGCTTTGGGCTTGCTTGCTTCTGCTCACTGCTTCTTTGCGCTGTGCTTTTTCTGCAAATAGGCTAAGGTAATGTGTGCTTTGTACCATGTTTATCTGATTTATGTTCAGTAAACTCTATTCTTATCTCACCTTTTTTATTTTTTTTTGTCTCAATCCTGAGTTTTTGTGTGTTACTTTACCCTCACTTCTGTGTTGGGAAAATAGATGGGTTAACCCATTGGCTCAGTTTGACTATTTTGTTCTGATTTAAACCATTGCAGTTTAAAAAATGTCTTGTGCAACATATTTGCAGTTTTCTAGCTGTGGGATCACAGAGCCAAACAGCAGTGCTCTGTTACATATGTGTAAGCATGTACTAACTTTGGTACAGGCAGAACCATAGTAGTGAAACTTGGAATAATTGATCAGATGTGAGAATGGACTTGTCCCACAGGCACCAGCATTCTAACATAATTTTATAATGAGAGCAAATACTTCTATAATACAAAAGAAAGAAACACCCCTTGTCTTCACAAAGCCATTTGTAAGTATTTTAATTGCCTTTTCTTATTCTGCTAATGATATTACTTACACTAACTGTCACTGTAATTTGAAATGCAAAGTTAACTGAGGACTTCAGTGGATTCAAGCTTTTATCCAAGGATCACTGGAGCACTTTGAAGTGAAAACATTTCCGTGGCCTGTCATTTATCTCCCTCAATATGGTCACGTTATGCAATGTAGTAGAGTAGGATGGATGGAAGTGGGGAGGTTGCAAAATTCAATAGTGGCTATGTTATTTTCATCAAAACATATTGCTGCCTATAATTAGGTAGTTGTTATCTGTTCAATAATCACAAACAGAAAACCAGACAATTAAGACAGTCAAACAATTTGTACTTATTTTTTTTTAATGTGGAAAAATGCTTTATGCATGAAACAAAACTGGAAATAGAAGGTGAAAAAAAATTAATAGATGGCACAGCTAGAGTGCAGAATTACAATTTTTCTCTGAAGCAGGCTGTGGGCTACCTTTATGCTTTGAACAAAATCAGTACAGCAGGACTCAGAATCTGGTCTCCTAATCTGAAATGTTTTGCAACATGCCATCAAAACTCCCAGCCATGCGCTCCAGCATCCAGCCTGGGCTGGACTTGCTGAGCTTGGTGAAACAGAATCTGAACATTGCTGGGCCTCTGCTTTTCTCAGGCAGTATCCAGAGAAGAAACATTTTGTACCTTTGTCTGAACTCTTTGACAGAAAACCAGCAGCCTGACGTTACTGTTAGATGTAGACCGTTTTTCATCATCTCTTTCCAGCCCATTTCCCTGTGTTAGCATGTTTGTCCAAATCATTCAGATGACCTCTGAAGCTCTATGAATTGATGAATCTCAGCGGGGCAGAATATTACTGAACTGCACAATAACAAATTTGCTGAGCATAGACATCTTCTCACCTCTGCTCCATGGACTTTTAATATCAGCATTACAAGTGTCTATTAAAAATAAATATATTAGTGTCTCATGATTTCTACAACTTTACTAATATGTTTAGATTGATCTCCCTTGTATAAATGACAAAAATCATAGAGAAGGATAATGTTTTTGTTGAAGAAGCTGACTAGTTGGGAACAAATCCCTTTATGAAACAGTATGACTTCACATTGTCAAATGAACCTATTTACTCAGGTTGCTACTATACTGGAAAAACAAATCCTGCAAAGCGAGGCTGATTGGTGAGAAAGTGAGATGACATACACAAAAGAGTTAACCTGGCTGGCAGTGTGCACTCTATGTCCTTAATCCTGCATGAAACGGCAGATATTCTGAGGAGCAGCTGAGAAATACCATCATCGTCATCACCACACCAAACTCACACACATATGTACACATTTTGGACCATTCAGAAACAGCAAAATTTCGAATAAGGCTTTTCTGTTTCATAGTTATAAGCCCAGCTCAAATCAAAGTTGTTTCAGACAAAAGTGTTTCAAACATTTTTGATTTTCTATCTGTAGGTATATAGTGCTTAAAAATAGCTTTATCATTCTTTAATGTAAGAGCTTACAAGTCCTGGCTTATTGATGAGGCCTTTGCAACTTAGAAACTTTCCTCAAAATCTAGATGACTTTTCCTTTGTGTAACTTTGGTGGTGATTTCCATGGTATGACTGGCTTCTCTGTTGTCAGCTCACTTTATCTCCAAGAACCAGAAATCTTGCTTTCCTACCCATCCTTGTTTTCCTGAGACTTTTTGTGGCATAATGAAAGAAGGCAAGCCAAAACATATCCTAAAATCACACCTCCATGGTTCTTTAGCAAGACTTTCCTATGCCTCATCTCCTTTATGGAAGAAGGTTGCCCATCAGTTATGGCTTTAAATATCACCCAGCTCATCAAATGGACTAGCTGACAAGCACATAGAAATAGCAATCAGGAAAGCAAGCACTTCAGCTGAAAAATCTGATACTTCTGCATTTCAGTTACAGACATACAGTTGGTGAAAACTTTGCTCAGGGTACCAGGATTTGGCTTTGCATCTTCAATTTTACATAGCATGATACTGATACATAAATTCCATCTGTAGCACAGGAATGAACAAACCACTGCTTGTGGTTGAAAAGCTGTAAAATGTTGCTTGTATGTGCAACACATTTCTTCATATGTTGATTGCACAGTCCTACCTAAGAATAACATGGCTCTCTCAGTAAAGCCACAGAAGTTATCCAACAGCACAATCCAAGTTTTTTTGTTGTAACCAACATATTTATTTTTTGTTGTAACCAACACATTTAATTATTTACAGAGTTTTATGCTGAAGAAAATGCTGAAGGATTGAGAAGTCTACTTGAAAGACTGAAGATAATTAGAAAACAGAGAGTATTTTCAAAATGAGAGGACTATATTTAGCTGGACTAGGTTTTCTAGCTTGCTAAATTTGCTTTACACCACCCTCATGGCCTGAGGACAAGTGAGTCACAGAGATGTTCTCATTCCACCACCAGGCTAGCCTCGAGGTTCTGGCATCCAGTGCTGAGGAACTGGAGACTCACTTTTCCACTGAATGGTGAACTGTCAGTGTCTTCAGTGTTCAAAACCTGCTAGGTCAGGATATCTGAGACTGATAGAATAAACACATATTGAGCTAGGTAGATACAAAGGTTATGTTAAGTTTCACTAGGCTGTAATTTTTTCTGATGAAGTCAGAACATCAATTTAAGAATTATGATATTAATTTTATAACATGAATTTTGTTGAGCACCAAAAAACCCCAATCCAAATAGATTACTCTTCAAAAAGTAACTCTGACTATGGAAAGTCTCCAGCATGGTTTTTGCGTACTGTTGCTAAGAAATAATGAAGAAAGCAGTCCAAGAGTTACAGCCTGGGGAAAGGTATGTCTCATAATTTCTGTTGGGGTTTTTTGTTACTGTTTAGTGTGTCTGTCAGTCCTCTTCCCTCCCCAAACTGTATCTTTCAACTGTTCCAAAGAGCAAAATCTCTTCAGTCAAGAGATTCCTCTGCTGAGACTATGTTCCTTGCTTTTCAGTGACTTCTCAGAAAGCCAAGAGAAGCTTGCAGAATGCACTTGTGAAAATGACAGCAATTTGGAAGCCCTCAGAAATTATCTTAGGAACCTAAAAGCATCTGGACAGCAATGCTGCATGTGCCAGAGAAAGGATCCAACAGGATATCTAAGCCTAAAGTGTATCCTCAGAACTTAAGGCTGCTTGTAATGAGCAGAGCTTACCCAAATTCAACTGTTTTGGGTTCCAAGTTTGGGGTGTCTTTCAAATTGCACAGAATTCTGTTGATGATATTGTAGGTAACAAGTCCAAGCAAACCATGTTGGGGATAAATAGCATTGGAAGGTAGTACTATCATAGTCAGCTACAGGAGCATCACTTCCATATACAACTATCTTTCTAGTGACTATTGTCTTTGAATTTTGATAAATTTTATTAGTTAAAAAAAAAAAAAGAAGAAGAAAAGAAATAAATGAAGAGGAACTGAACTGCATCAATTTAAAATTGCTGATCATTGGAAGAAAATATTTATTTACTCCTGCGAAGTGTTGCACAGCCAACACAAATGAAGATTTGGCACTCATAGAATGGTAGAATTTCAGAAGCAGTTTTACTGCTCTAGTAATAATAATAATAATATCTTAATAATAAATAATAGAATAGGAATCTTAATATCTTAAGAAATTAAAAAAAAATAAAAGTTAGCCTTAAGCAATTAATAAGAAAATATTTCAGGTAGCTGGAAAACTTCTCTCCTGATTGGCCTAGGGAACAACCTGCCTACTGCAGTTGATTTGTGCTCATTGTGAATGTTAACAGAAAGCACTTTATGACTTAAATGGTCAAATAGTCCACTAAAGTATTATTCTTATTAATTCTATTGGCTTTGTTGTGGTGGTGTTGGGGTAGTGCTGAGGGGCAAAACAGAGGTGGTGAATGAGTTGAATTGATGAATCAAGGACTGTGATGACTGTAAAGAGAAAGCTGTGGTTTGCAAAATGCCAGAGTAACCTAGAAATCCTTGACAAAGGTTGAGCATGTAAATTTACCTATGTGCATGTATACCATCACTAGAAGTCCTTCATGGTAATATGCTGCTGGGCTAACAGATCTGCTTGAGCTTCTTGACATATAAATGTGGGATTGCTACAGTTTCAAACTTGACAGGGAAAAGGACATCTCTTGGTATTTGAACTGCTGTGAAGTCCTCCTTACTAGAGGCACCTCATCTATAATCCTAGTTCCTCTGGATTGTTTGTACTCTACATCTTTGCTCTTTTTCTTTTTCTCTATACAGAAATAAAAGATTAAAAATTAGCTGAACTGTGGGGTTCAATACCCAGGAAGATAAAAGCATAGAAGGGAGGGACGAGTGAAAGAAGCAGAAGTAAAGCTGTGAAATAACATTCATTTGTCTAAAATCAATCAATCACTTGGGTATGTGGCAAAATGTGGCAGAAACAGGCAAAAAAGAAAGTGGTTTGGAGTAGTTTAAGTCTTGTCATATAGCACCACATTCATGGCTCTACTTAATTACCCTTTTTCTCACTTCTGCCTTTTGAAAAGCATTCTTGATGTGGTTCTTTTCTTGCCTGTTTCTGTGGCTTTTTAATAATTGAGGGCTTTATGGCTTCTTCCCCCCCCCCCCCCAGTTGTAAGGCATTTTGTGGGAGTGGTGTAGGTTGCTTTCCTTGCTGGTTTTCCTGTTAGACACCTCTGAAGGACCTCTTTGGTTTGGCAGCTTAGCACTGATGTTGTGGCCTATAAGTGATTACTTGTTTGCTTAGCTCTGACTTCATCACTTTTTTTTTTTTTTTAATCTTCTTATCCTCTGCTGCTCTTAGCGTGTAGTTCTCTTTCCTTGGTATAGGCAATATTCCCATTACTGCAGAAATTGAGTGAGCCAGACCTGATCTTGCCAGCTCTGGGTTTCACACGTGTGTTTGGGTAAGGGAACCTAATGCCACTGTGGGAGCAAGTAGCTGCCAGACTGGGATGCCTCACCTCACAAGAAGCAGGCACTGGCTGCCATGCTGACAGGAAGCAGACCCCAACTCAAACAGAGCTATAGAGCCAGCTGGCTGATGCCAAAATGATGTCTCTCTGAGGGGCTATTTCTGGATATGTAGGCTGTCTTCCATTCTATTCTTTGCCTTGGGTCATTCATTTCTGTGAGCTGGTTTTCTGTTTCCGGCTTGCTGCACAAACCACCAGTTCGTATCACTTCATGTAAGTAATTTGCCTAGTATAACAGAGGAATTTTGTTGGGACTTAGATGAACAAGAGTGTTACAAGTTTTTTTTTCAACTACCTAACCTTGCATTCTTATCTTTATAACTGCCCTTGCTTATTCCTTATACACTTTACAACTTCTGCAATAAATGAGGCAAGGGACCTTCAAACGGCAGGTTTCTTCAGAAACTAAACCAGTTTTATCTCCCAGGAATCACATCCAATGCTCTGACTGATGCAGTACTCCTATGGGGGAAAATGCCAGCATATAAGAATGCAATTGGAATACCTTATTATGCCAACATTTGAGAGGGCTGAATTAAATTGCACAAACTTATTTATTTCCTAGATTTTAAGTGCACGGCTCAACAATCTTTATGTTGTATCAAAAATGTAATACCAATTGTCTTGGAAACTGACTCCTTCCAAATATTAATGGAGTTGGACATTTCAAACTCTCAACACACAATCTTGGTCACAAAACGAACAAAGAAATTATAGCAACATCCTTTCATATGGGCTGTACTACTGCAACAACAGAGATGTGCACTTTTTTGAGGCCTTTACAGCCATTCTGCTGTATGGAAGAATACAAGGGCTCAGGGTCAGGAATTTGTGTCTCAATCACAGATTCTCAAGGGAAGTTTTTTTCTAGTGCTTGTAACTCATTTGCACCTCTCTCTTTTTTCCTACCACTTTCCCCCCCCCCCCCCCCCCCCAATCTAGTTATTCATCCAGCTCATCACATTCTAGTTTTCCCACTACCCTTTTCCTTTACCTGAGTGGAAAGACTTTTTCTGCTTTACAAGTGAGTTCTGCCACATGTATGACCTAACTGTCAAAATTCTGATACTTTAAAATCAGCAGTAAATTCCAGGAGTGCACTCCAAGAGTGCAACCTTATACTGAGGAAGCTCAATCATAAAGCCATCTCTTTTTATATGTATGTATGCATCATTACCCTGAACACCTCAGCTGATCTGTTGCTGTTGTGGATGTCTTCCAAAAAACCTTAAGAAACCTGCATGCATATGATGACCTGTATCAGCATCTGTATGGCACAAAAATCAATGCATATCTACTTAAGAGTTTTTTGTTTCACTTGCTGCCTCACATGTACTCTTTAAGATTCTAAAAGTGGATGCATGATTTTAGGACCAATGACAATTGATTTATCATTTAACAGGGCAGGAATCATAAAGCTCTTTTATATTCCCAATGGCAGCAGCCGGGAAAGTGAGTCAGCAGGTGGGAAAGTTGCCTGTTGCAGGAATCCATACCATTGCTAGACCACTAAAATATGACATTGCTAAGTGACTTCCTTGGAAATACAAAAATGTTTCAATCATATGTTTCCAGAGAAAACCCTGGCAGACTGGTCATGTCAGGACACAGCTGCTCAGCCACCATGCTGTCTTCTGAATGTGTGGGGCAAATGGGAAAGAGCTGCTGTGAGGGGTCTGTACACTTCACATCTTCCCAGACCCATCTATGAGTCTTCATTGACTTGGTGGTTGATGTTCCCTGATGCAAAAATCTGACTGGGTTTTGTGGAAGTCCTATTTATTAGAGCCATTTTAACACTGAGCAATGCACAGTCACTGCTGAAATTGTTCAGTGTCCAGCAAGAGACCAGTGCTGGGGCTGCATCAATAGGCACAGCTGCCCTAAATGAATATTTCTATGGCACTTAGGTTCTTGTATCCTCTCCAGAGAAACTAAATCATTTGCCTTATCAGTAAGTATAGCAATCAATGGAATACCTAATGTAGCTATCTTTTTCCATATGATTGGCAGCTAACAGGGAAACTACAGTCAGTGCTGTTCAACCATTAGGTCCTAAAGCTCACCAGCAAGTTCTCTGTGATCACCTGTGGCAAAATTTGTGCTCTACCACCATGTGTGGGAGGATACATGTGCTGTATATTATCACAGCTGCTCAGAAGAGTGGGTGCTTGAAGGAGGCAGAGACAGACTCTGTTAAACATAGACCTGGCAGAGCACTGGCTTGGCACAGATCATCCAGGCTACTACTCTTGAGAATGTGGGACTTGGTCACTGCTATCTTTTTCCGTTTATTTCTTGATACAAACTACCTCTATTACAGCAAAAGGATACCGTTTAAGCCTGTCTTCTTACTTGAAACCAGTAATACTCATCACCACTTCCCTGCTTCCCTTTGCCTTCCCCCATCACCCTCCTATGCAGCTATGTATCTTTGCTTTCAATAGATGTGGAACCCTCTTGATCCCATGTCTTTCCCATGTACCCAGACACATTTTCTTCATCATAGGATCTTTGTTTACTCTTCTTATCTGGAGTTTTACTTGCTTGATTCTACACAACATTCCAAATGACATTTCTATTTCAGTATTTGCACAGCCTAGAATAATTTGCCAAGGGAGGTGTTTTACAAATAATATTATTACTTTGAAGACTTAGTTCTGAGGAATCACAGAACATGTGGTTATGTTTAAATACATTTGTTTTCACTGTGTGTCCTCTATTATGATTTTGCCCTGCTGAGTGATATTGGTGAAATAAGTGTTATTTATCTGTAAGATACCAGCAGCATGATCTACTTCAAGTACAATGCTTTGGTTTGTCTCCCTCTGAGAGATGGAGGTGATACTTAACATAACCTTGTCTGACCTTCTGAGAGCATCTTCAAAATCCAAGAGGGAAGTAAGGATCACAGTGATTCTGGAGAGCAGTCTGAGGAGGTCAGCATTATGTTTCCAGAATCAGCGCTGTTGCTTGGGCCAGGTCCTATTTCAAGGCCCAATTTCCAAAGCTTCAGAAAGTCATCATATGTGTATTAGGCCTGATTGTTCTATTTGAGCACCACACATCCAGGGGTATTTTCAGCGTGCAGTAGAAAAGCAAGTCACAGCAAAGTGAGCAGGCAGAATGGCATATCTTTCATTCAGTGCTCTCTGCAACCTGTCTAACTAGATCAAGAGGTCTGGGGCTGCCAACTTGTGGAAAATAATAGTGCTCTTAATGGACAGCAAAGATTCATTATTTCTGTCTTCACCATACTGATTTTAACTATGTCACATCACAGAATCATTACAGAGACAACTAGAATTACACAAAATATGGCACTGGCAGTGGGAAAACTGTATTGAGAGCCCAGGCCAGCCAGCAGCAGGGAGAAGGATAAAGAAATAGTCTGAAGGAGGCTCAGATGGGAAATAGCAGGAAATTTGTATTCAGCTTATTCAGTGCCTCTATAAGATAAAAACAGCTCTTCTGAGCTGAAGGCCTTAAATGAAAGGTGTATCCCTTTAGAAGTAAATACTGCTATAAAGAGCAATCTAAAAGGTATGGTCTATCATGGTCTCTCTATTGCTCAGTCAAGAGTGTTTGGTGCTCTCACACAGAATTTTGAAAACAAGCTTGAAGCAAACAATTAATTTTCTTGATCAACTGGCTGTGCACAGACCTATAGGTTTCTGGACTGTTTTAAGGAATCTGTGAAAGGTGACTAAGAAAAGCAGTAGTGCAGGATGCAAGGCTGCATGTAGGGGCTTAGTTATTGGCAAGTCCTGTGGAAATTCCTTTATGGCACCACAGAATGAAAAAAGTCAAAAGCTGTAGAAGTGTGTGGAAGGTAGTAAAAAACTATTTAATGGTTTATGTGCATGTCCTCCTAAGGATATTGTAGTGACCCGAGCAAAAGGATTATTTCAACAAGGAGATCTGTTTTCTCCATGCAACAAACCTGTGCCTTCATGTATTTAAAACTCTCCACTATGTATTGCATTTTAAATTTGTTCAATGTTGTTGGAGACAATAATGCTTCATAGATTTAGGATTTGGGTCATACAGAACTCTGGATCCACAGAGACACTTGGAAATCAAAGAACAGCTTTCTTAAAAGACCTCTTAGGCCTCACAAAATGTATTTCTTGGATGGATAGTTTCTTTGGCAATATTTGGGCAGTTTCATTCTGTTCCATTCTTATGAATAGTAGCACACTTTTTATTTAATATTCAAATAAGTTAACAACTTATTTAAATAAGTTAAGCTCAGAGAAAATTATAGTTTTCTACTATGGTGCAATGTTCAAGGTTGTTTTCTTTGTCACTTAATCATGTTTGAAGGTAAAGAAATAAATAAGCATGAGTCTGAATTTCAATGAGGTATGCTTTCAATCAAAGGACAATCATTTTTCTTTCTCCATCTGAGTATTTACAAAATCCCAGGCAGAAAATTGCCTTCTCTGAAAACACAGTTTTAGAGTCCCTGAGACTCATCTGTAAAGGCTGTTCACTGCTTTGAGGGGGTACTGCTGAAAAAAACCCAGACATGTTCAGAAAACTGCCTCCATGTTCTCTTGCTGGAGTAATGAATTCTTCATTTTTTTTTTTCAAACCATTTCCTACATATCACAACATTTAAAAATGTATTTCAGAATGCAAATATCTGCATAGGGCTTATATATTGATCTAACAGTGTTCACAACCCTAGATTACATCTGGACAAGTTCTCACTCTCAGTCTATTTTATTTTTGTACCACAGACCTTCAGAATGGATGGACTTTGGTGGCTGATTGGTAATTGAAAGGAACAAACTATCTTTCTTCTCTGGAAGGTTTTGTTCACACACATTCTGGACACAACAATGAAATTATGGACCTGCTCTTCTGCGCTTTGTAAAACCCAGGAAGCAATTTGTCATGAATTAGTGAATATCAATGACTATATCAAGATGGTATTTTAAAATGTGTTGACTTTTGAGAAGGAAAAAATGTTTACCACTTCCCTTACCTTTTTTTTTTTTTTTAAATCTAGTTGATTCTTTTACATCAATTAATATCCTTGAAACAGGAGATTTTGATAATTTGAATATGAACAGTGGGAGGGGTAGTCATTGTATTTACTTATTCTGGTCTTTCTTCTAGCTCAGCACTTTGCAATCTCTTATTTGCTAGAAAGCACAAGACAAAATCAGTCATATGGCAGTGTTCCCATATATATGCTGGTTTTGCAAGGCCAGTGAGCAGTGAAGGGCAGCAAGTCCTGGGGAGGTGGGGTGGTGTCTCTCCTGCAATGGCTGCCCTTGTCTGGCCCAGGACAAATACACATGCACATACCAAAAGGTCATGCTGGCAGCAGGGGCAGTAAGCTGATCCCTGAGACCACCTAAACCCCCCATACCCTTCCAAGTGAGATAGTCCACATGCTCAGCAAACTCCTGGGGAGGAGCCCAGGGGACCAGAGACTATAAATAGCGCAAAATTAGCCAGGTCACCTTGACTAAAGTTATCCAGCACCTTGGAACCCTGGATTGGAGATCATGCTCCACAACACTGGAACCTGGGGTGCTGATCTCTCTCTCTCCCTTTGGTTATCTCTATCCTCTCTTCTCCTTCTCTCCACTCCTCTAAATTCCTTTTGACTACATGTGATATTGAACAAGTTGAACGACACACCTTTTACTCTGCTGCTGTTAATTTTTGTATTCAATAAACAATTCAGCTGGGTTCAACAGTCACCTGGTGCTGGTTTTGCCTTTGTTTGTCTGCAGTGGATTCAGAACCTGGTGTGGCCATGTCTCTAAGCCCAGGATTTGAGGCTTGGGTCATATCAATCAGTTCAAGGTTATTTTGCAACCTAACCAATGTCCAGACAGGGCTGAGGTGCTTGGATTAAATAGACAATTTAATTATTTGTTGTTATATTTTCATTGTTATTGAGATGTTTAAAAACAATCTGATTTATAGGGAGTAAATTATGCCTGAACTGGAGGAAAATAAGTGTGAGGGCCAAGTGAGCTGACAGTGGTACTGTCCTGAAATATCTCAGCCTTCAACAACCTGTGCTTTAGGAATTTACTGCAGGGACAGACCACATCCGTAGTCCTGTTGTGAACTAAGCATGAATTTACCTCTGTTTTTTTAGCTTATTTAGCTTCTGGGTTCCAAGGGCTCCTGAGAAGTTCCATGTCTGCACAGTGGAAAACAGGCTTCTCCTGGGTGCTTCAAGCCCTCATCACTCTGTTGTCTTTAAGTTCCTGAATGTTTCCCTCACCTTGATGCATGTGGTTTACAGGTGCAGCAACCGACTCTCGAGGCTCGAGATTTTTTCTCTTTCTGGCAGATGCTCCATACGTAGCTCTGTTCTTCTTCAGTTCTCCGCCATGAGAAAGTGAGGCCAGGCCTTCTGGCAATACCACAGCTGGCATTACATCATGATAAGCACAGAAAGCAGAGTAACTTCTGATCAAAACACCCATGTTGCACTTGCCCTTTGGGCAGCACAGGACATAACTTTGAAACCACTTCCCTCCACCACAGATCTGCTCCCATCTTCTCTCACTCTCTTTGTGACCATCTCCTCTCTTTTCTCTCAATACCTTCTCATAAGCCTTTGGATGAGGTTTTTTTTCACACCCACATGCACTTGTCAGAACCTCATGACTGCCATAGGGTACTTGGTCCACTAGGGACTCTTGTAGACTTGTTAGGTACCATGATCTCCCTCAGACATTTAATGGAGTGCAATCTTCCACATTAATTACTATGACATCTGGAGGTAAAATAGATGTTTTCATGTGAAAAAAAAACTATATTCCTGAGAATCCATGACCACATAACTAGCATCTGGGGAAATTATTCTTCCTGGAACAGTCTTTTGAGTATGAAATTAGCATCTGTATGTGCATGTGAGATGCCTCACTGAATCAGGAGTTTTGGGCTCGTCTGCAGGAAACTGTGGGGAGCCAGTTGGCCTGACTAGGTCTGGAGCCACCTGATGAGGCTCCCACACATAGTTTGACTTTCTGTGGTGTCAGCAAGGAGGCTTTTTGCCTTGGCAATTTCCAGGCCAGACATGTGGCAGAGGTTTGTAGTTACAGCTTGCAGAAAGAGTGACACTGGACTTCAGAGACAAAATAAAAGCCTTCTGGATCGACTAGGGATGGACCAAAGAAGAGTTCCCTGGCCTCTGGGGCCAGATCAGGCTGCACCAAGAAGAGTGCCTATATAAGCCAGTTCATTGTAAGACCTATCTGTGTTTGAGGGAATCTCCTTTGAGCAGTGTATTTCCCAGAAGCACGCTTAAACGGAGGTTATCTCCAGGCCTTGAGAGAAGAAGGACCTACAGCTCTCCTGTCCATCACCAAGCCATGTGGAGTGGTTCAAGCTTTTCCTACAGTGCAGAACCTCTTTTCACTCCACCTCCCAGAAAATGAGGTGTCCTGATAGGGAGGAAATACACAGCACAGACTCAAGCAGCTCACTGCAGTATGGCAAGGGATGAGACTGATCTGCCCAGAGATCCAAGCTGACCCCAAATAAACCACTGGAAATTAGAGATGAAGAGCCATCCGATGATGCAGACCTGTCTACATGTGCAGAGATTCCTACACTGTGTTATCTGAGTCTGAATTTCCTGATATCCCTAGAATCCATTCAATGTCTCCAGGGCTTTGCCCTTCTGGAGGTGCATAGGCTCACGATGCTCAGGCACGGTCCCGTCGTCCCTTGGGGGATTCTCGTTCTCACCATGACGTCTACGGACAGCTTCCCCTTCCTCGGGAGTGACGGTGCCTGGTTAGGTCCGGGGAGGGGTAGGGGCAGGTCGGCGGAGCCGGCTTCCGCGCCTGCGGGGTTCAGCGGACTTCTGGCCCCTGTTGGGAGTGTCAAAGCAAGGGCAGCCCCGCCGGGGCAGGGATGAGCAGCGATGGGCGCGGGACAAGGTTAGGACTATGCACCTCAACAAATCGAACTGTAAAGTGAAAGAAAGGCCCCTCTCCCCTGTCCCTCCGAGGGAGAGCTTGAGCGTGACACTGCGGCCTGCCGTGAACCGGCCCTGGGGCCGAGGCCGCTCCGCGCGGTTGCCGGGAGGGGATACAGGTCCCTTCGCAGGCTGGGGGGTTGGGGCCGTTCAGTCTCGCTGGCACTCCATCCATAGCCTGCGGATGCAAAACCAAATCCTTGTGGACGACTTGCGTGGGCTAGACGGACTGCCCCGAGGCGCTGCCGGCTGGGCAGGGGGCGGGGGGGGCGGTGGCCTGGGGCCGGAGAAGCTCCGCGCCCCGCCGCCAGCGTGGGCAGAGCCCGCCGGGCTGAGGGGAGGGCGACTAATTCCCCTTTTAAAAACAGATTTGTCCCTGCCTGGATCTTTTGTGTGGCAAAGATGGATGGGGCAGCGGCGGCCGCCTCCCAGGAGACGGTTTGCTCACATTGCGGGCGCGGAGTGGTGCGGAGGGGCCGCCGTCCCGCTCGGCAAAGCCATCGGTGAAAGCTTGTGAAATCAGGTGCTGGATTTATTTCCTACCGGGCATGGAAGGAAATGTCATCAGCTGTTGTAAGGGACATCCTTTTGTCACCCTGGACGAAACGCAAATAAATGCGATGAACCGAAATCATCAAGCGGTCCTTGTGACCGAGCATGTCTCATTGTGTGTTCAGTTTGCTTTTCCAGGACCTAAGCAATTTTTAACGTACTATGTATTTCCCGCTTAATCCGCCTCGTTTATTATAAAATTACGGTTTCAAAGTGATTATGTAATTAAAATCATGTTTCACTGCAGCATACTTCAAAAGGAAGGCAACCTTCCCCAGCATTATTGGCCGGTGATGTCATAATTTCCTTGTGATATTTAAAATAAACACATTAGTTAAAGAATTCTAAACATGTCTGAAAGTATATAATGAAATTGATTGGCATAAAGCAACGGTGAAACCTATCACTAGTTTAATATATTTCTATGCTCCCATGCAGTGTAAATTATAGGATAATGGGGTGCAGGCGATGGTAAGCTCTGTTTATATAATCCATTTCTTCACACAAGTTCCCATTGCTTTTCCTTCCCTTTGCTGTATGTGGTGGTTCTCTGATCCTACTGACCTCAGCCATGTGTTTTCACTTTTTCTTCTGATCTCAATTCCATGACCAGCGGGGAATAAAATACAAATTGAATAGTAACCATTCACAGGCCACTCTTTTCAAACTGTTGTTAAGCCTTCTTTGTCTTGTCTAGCAATTGATAGATAAATGTGTCGTATTTCACCCAAGTCTTTCTTCTTTCCTTGTAAAGCTTTGTTGCCCCAAGTTCCTTAGTCCATCTTTTTCTTCTTCTTTTTCTTTTTGAAGAGAATAATTTCATCGGGGCTTGTCACTGAAAGGAACCGTTCCTTTCCTTGGCAGTACAAGGGGTGATGGTTAAGCAGAGGAATTAGACAAAAATTTCACAAGGGGGAATAAAAGAATTCCCCCAACATTTGGTCCGATCTATTCCCAGCATGACTAGAGGTTAATTTTAAATTTGACTTGTTTCTTCCGTACACGGTAAATAAAGTGCTCCCTGGGCTTCACGCAGCTCCTTTTTGAAAGGGGGAAGTTAAGTACTCGAAAAGGGAAGGAAAAAACCCTCTTCTTTTCCCTCCGCATGCTTCTTTCACTGCAAACCTGCTTTCTGCGCTGTCAGGCGGGGCCGACGCTGTTTATTCAGCTTTTCTTGAAAATGAAAAGCAACTAAGAGAAGTTTAAACAATCTCTTGTTATTTTTGGACTTGTTTTTCCAGCACTCTCCGCCCCGGCTGCTTCTTTGGGGATATAATGCGAAACAAAATAATTCTGGAAACTCATTATTCCACAGAGAAAAACATGCCACCGATCCCATGCCCTTTATTTGATAAAGGGAGGAAAAAAAAAAACCAACCAAAAATCCCCCCAAAACCAAAAACCCAACCAAAACCCAAACCCAAAAGACAACAACAAAAAAAAACCCACAAAACCCCCTAAAAAACAGTTGTTGTGAAGGTTTATTTTGTGATGATCGAAATGGCAGAACAGCAGTTGTTATAATTATTACCAAACTGCCAATAGACTGAAGGCAGTTTGAGATAATTAAACATAGATATTTTGAACAGCTTGTTTAAAATCAATCTCTCGCTCTTTTTTTTTCTTTCTTCATTTTTTTTTTTTTAAAGGCTTACTCGATCTCGATCTCTCTATCAAGCTGGGGTTTATCCATTAAAACTAGTTTAAAAGTGGCAGCTGAAATGAGAGATCTTTTGTTGTGCCCCTCTTGGCGGGCTCTTGCACATAAACAAGCATTTTGAAGAGCGCATCACTCTTCAATCAAAATAATCCAGATTCTTGTGTGAAAGGTTAATATTTTGTAACCACATTACTGGATCTGAAACAATCAAACATATTCGACAGTAAAATTAGCAGGGTGGTGCAGCGTGGGCAGTGCGAGAGCTGCAGCGTGGGAGAAAAGCTCTCCTTTTAACCTGCCAAAAGCTGCCGAGAGTTTCTTCATCAGAAACTCCTGCACGCAGTGTCGAAGAAAATGCAGACTAGCAGAAAAATTATTTTATCAATTTTGCTGGAGACAACGACTGTCAGAGGCAAAGAAACATACCTGCGAAACGAGCCCCTGCTCATAACATGCTTCATATTAAACTTTCATGCAGTTTTCCTTCGCTATTTTTTTTCCAGTTAAAGGTTCTTATAAACTTTCCTTCGTTTATTTAAGCCTGGTTTTCATTGCTGCAGTTTTGCATGGTTTGCCTTTGTTTAGTTTATTAACCCACAGGGTTACTTTAACTAAATATTTGGGCTGAATACTTTGGGGTTGGGTTTCAACGTTTTCTAACAAAATTACTGAGTTTTTTGAAGCCACACAGAGAACTCTGTGTTGACTTTATTAGTCAATTTAACAGGCTATAAGGAAAATAAAAATAAGAAACATACTAGCGTCTCCCCTCCAGTGAGGAATGGGGTTGAAACTGGTCTTTTATTTGGTGTTCCACATGCCATCTAGGCTGCGTTAACTTTACTAACATTTTAATAAAAATGGTAAATGTACAGCGCCTCTGCCTTGCCGAAGCCTGCAACATCCCTGCTTGGTGCCCAGTAACGACCCCGGACCTGTTTTTAAACCTTCTCTAGGTTTTTTTGTTTGCTTGTTTGTTTCGTGGTTGTTTTTTTTTTGTTTTGGTTTGGTTTGGTTTTGGTTTTTTGTTTTGTTTGTTTGTTTGGGTTTTTTTAAGCGACGGAGGAACCCTACACCCAAAAAAAGCCCCTCTCCCTGTGCTTGCTGCCCGATATCTCGGGTGGAGGATTAGGGCTGGCCTGGCTGCGGGGGAGGCACGGCGGCAGGCGCCTCGCACGGCCTCGCAGAGGGCCCGTGGGCTGCGGCGCGGCCCCGCTGCAGCCAGGCGCAGGGGCCGGGAAACAGCGAGTGGGGCTGAGACCGGCCGCACGTGCCGCCCGCGGTGCCTTCCCCGCCCCTACATCCTGGCAGACGTTCCTGCCGCCTCCTGTTGGGGTTGGTATAGGGTTTTTTTGTGCTTTTTGTACTATTTTGTTCTTTCCTGTAAATTCCTTGCAGCCTAGCTGGGTCTGAAAGGAAACCGTTAGCCCGGGAGATATGAGCAGTTTGAGCGAGCAAGCTGTAGGCAGTGATGAGCTGAGAAGCAGAACCTCAACTGCAGAAAGAAACCAAAATCCCTCTGGCATGGTGCCACTTGCCTGGATTGTAGGACCACTGTGTCATTGCCTCCATGAGCAAAATCAGGGTGTGGCAAGCTGGTCAACTGCTTGGTTCAATGCACTGTCAGAAAAAAAATCATGGGACTCCTCTGAGATGCTGCTGTGGGTAGCAGTTACCAGTCCCCACAGGACCTCTTCCATGGCCATGAGTCCTCATTAGGACACACATTTCTCCTAGCAAGTAATTGCCATTGCACAGCAATGGGCACAGTGTGGGCTGAGATAGAGACTGGTCTATTGTGGAGTACTTGGGCTAGAGATGAGTCAGTGCCTGAACATTACAGGTTTATTGTGTAAAGACTAAAAATTACTCCTGGGCATTCTCTGTATAGGGAGCAATAAGTACTTCACTGATAACAGTTCCCATTTCCAGTGGTGAGCTGCAGAGGTGAACCATCTCAGACCCCAAGAAAGGAAGAGGAAGAGTAGCAGGATATCAAGGTTCTATAACAGCAATGAGACATGAAGACCAGACTGGTGATGTCTTATGGCTTAGAGAAACAGGAGCAGAGACATGCAGAGAGGGAAGAGAATAGGGTCATTGTGAGAAGGATCTTTGGAGGGACGCTATAAAGGGACAGGGACAAAAGCTGCATTTGTCACCACAGAAAAAGATATTGCCACTTTCAAAATGTTGAACACCACAAACCAAAATGAGATCTTTGATTGTGAGAGTACAGGAGAAAACCTCTAAGATGAATCAGTACAGACATAACAAGGGAATGGAAAGTTACAGAAAAGTCCAGTCAGAGTAAAGCCAGGTTACAGGCCTGGGAGAAATCCAGTGAGTGTGCAGACAGATGTCAGAGACACAGTGCAGAATTTTAGAAAAAAACATTGAAGTGTGCTGTTAATTCCCACTAATTACTCCAATAACTTTCCAAACCTCAGGCCTAGATATTACAGGGGTGTGAACCCCAAGACAGATGTATATAGGCATCTGTCTTCACATCAAGCAGGGAAATGTGCCTACATTTTCTTTAGGCAGTTCTCCAGAAAACCTTAGAATGAAAATGCAGTACTCTTGCAGTCCCTCTCAACCATAAATCAGTCTATCAGCAATGAGCAAGAATAACCCAGCAGCAAAAGTATGTCTGCCTTTCAATGGGATTAATTAATTGCAAAAATGAAGTAGCCATTTGTGATAGAGAACTTTGCTGCCAATACACAACAGTGTATAAAACATAAATATGTAACTCCCTAAAGCCATCCCATTATATGCCATCCCATTAATGTGACATTGATATGCTTTTTTTCTTATATAAGCATAACAGGGTAAAAAAAGCAAGTTCTACCTTCAAATATTATGAAATATTTTTGTTTTCCTTACTTGCCTTTGCATCTTGAGGAATACTCTGTGATCTTGTGGACATAGAAGGACAGTTCAGAATGTCTGTATTAGAGTCAGGCTTAGTTTTCAGAAGAAATAAAAGCTTAGAGCTTAGCTATCAGTGAAGAAATAAGATAACTACAATAAAGGGCTAAGAAATGTTTACTCTGTTAAGTCTTGCTAGTATTTCTCCCTCTCATAAGTGATCTTACTGTACTATTATGCCAAAAAATTTAGGATTACTCTATTAAAACCAGATTTCCTAGAGCTCATTTGGAATTTCCAGCAGCAGTCTTTCATTTCATTAAGTAATAAGAAGACACAAACTGTTAATTTTTTCTTGAGAAGTTCCACATTTTTCTTCACACACAAAAAAGCAAAGTCTGAGTAACATAAATGATTGATCTTACCTCAGTCTGAGGTCTGATGAAGTGTGGTAGCAATAACATGTGAGAAGAACAAATGTGCTAGAGAAACATTGACATACTGTGAAAAAGTGAAAGAATCAGGAAAGAAACATGTTAGAAGATGAAAAGAAGGGGAAAAACCACGACAAGAGAGATACAAAGATGAAAGTGTTCTATAATATCAGTGCAGCTTGAAAAACTTCTACATTACTGTTTTAGTCTCTGTTGGACATGGATCTAAGAAAAATATCACAAAGTTTCCACCTTGGATTTGATGCTATCAAAATCTTTAGATTTTTATCTCCTTGTCAAGACATGATACTGCAGAATTATTGGTCCCAGCTCTCAGCCCTTGCTCCCTGCTTTGCAGAGTCCTAAAACATGTACTTCAGCTCTGGCTTTATTTAAGTGTTAGCTCTATTTGCAACCAACTTAAGTTAACAAAGGAAGAAAGGCTGGACCAGTTGTTAGTTGAGTGATCTTCCTGCTGGCCATGTTTAAAACCACCCTTAACATCTATAGAACAAGAATGAAACAAGCAAACAAAAAGACTGTAGCACTTAAATATAGGACTGAATTTATGTCTTCATGATATTTTGCATTACTTATGCCTTCTGATTTAAAGGATGGCCATTCACATTCCTTGGCACTGTAATGAGTATTTTAAAGAAAGATCCTAACAAGAAAAAAACATCCTGCAGCAGAACAAAACCCACACACAATAGTAATAAATTACATAATCATCCAGTAATTTGAAGCAGCAATATATAGCCCACAAAATAAAAATTGTTCCCACATCCACAGTCTTACTTCTGTATAGGTTAGATACACATGTGGAGGTCTCATAGATAGGCTGAGTGTATATCCAACATGACAGAGGACTTACTAGCATGAACAGAGTAGAGTAAGATATCAGACATTGATGTCTTGAGTCGCTTCCTATAGAAAATTCCTGGTTTTCTAGAAGAAAATTCAGGCCTAGTCTAATTAAACACATGGAGCTGTGCAGGGTATCATCAGTGCATTTTTTCTGGGGAATGTTTTAGAGTATTGAATATCTGGGATATCAACACTTAAGTATTTGTTATATAGCTTTTTGGTGTGAAAACAATAAGAACTATGGAGTATATGGGAGCAATGAGGGCATGATACAGCATAGAAGGTAGACGTGGTTGGCTGTCAGATGATCTGTGCACAGTGACTCACAGGGTGGTTATTTCAGACCAAGTAAGTTGTTTCACATGTGTGCAACCTCATTATTGCTACTTACTACATGTGCTGGTAACCTTGCTCTTATTTAGAGGTTTCCACTGTTGATCTCTTGACAAAATCTCTGCAATTTAAATAGAAAAGCCAGATGGTAAGCCAGGACACCAGGGCACAGAGAGATAAGCAGGCAGTAGCTCAGCGCTTTCACCATGGATATTTCTTTATTTGTCCTTACAACAAAACCCTATCTTCTTGTCTGTGTATGTGAAAGCCATGATGAACTATTTAAGTGGTGCAACCCAAGAGGAAGTAACACATGATTCCTGCAGTTTGCTTAATGGATGCAGGAGCAGAGACAGCTGCAAATACTGTCTACTCTGAGGGTATTCCAGTGTCTTGAATACTGTATTTCATTAATATGACAGCAGTGTAGCCATCTTTATGCCAAATGTATATGACATTGACATTGTGGTTTCTTGTACAGTATTTTTTGTCAGATAGAGGTTTTATCTATTTGTGTAAATACATGCATATTCACACACACAGAGTGTGTTGCCATCTCCAAGTACACTGTGTACTGCTGTAGTTCCTCCTAACTTCTCTAGATTGTAACAATCATAGGGGTGCTTTGGGGAAGAAAAATTAAAGCATAAATAGTTGTTTCTGAGTAGATTCTGAGTAGATTAACTGGGTAGGAAATTAACGGCTTGTGAGAAAGATGATGACAGCGCCATGTTTGGAGGCATGAGTACCATCTGTGAGAGAATATTTTATTTTCCTATGTTGTAGGCAAACTGTGTAAGAAATTACTATGCAAGAAATTTCCATAGAAGAAATACTCTGGACACATTTTTCATTTCAGGTATTGTATTTTTTGTATGTGAAAGAGGAATATTCATACATAATCAGAGGTGGTTCTGCACTCCTGTAATACAGCACTGATACTCAGATCACTAACTGGAAAAAAAAAAGCCACTCAACTTTCAGAAAAGCACTGTCAGTAGACATATGGATCTAGGTGTTTCAGAAGTTTGGCAAGGTAGTTTAATCCGCTGGTTACAGTTTTTTATCTGCCTTGTACTGGCAATTACTGCTGATTTAAATTAGTATTTTGTCGTATATCATATTGGTGTTTTCCTGTTGGTATTACCAGAGTTCTGCAAAAATCTTCCTATATAAAAAGGCCTTCATTTAGGAATTAAAAAAAAAAGAATAATCTTATAACTTCCCTGGGTGTCACTGTTTCAATTTAAATAACAGGTCTAGCTTTGCTCTCTTGTACTTACATGAAATGCTGTCACTTCCCAGTGTAAACAACAAAACTGAGAGTACAGTGCTGTACGAAATATATGCTTGTGAGAATATATTAACTATATCTCCAAACCTGTTAAATCCAAAGCATAAGGAAAGACACAGTGAAATCTGTCTTTTACTCTTCCTGCTCATGACCATTTGTGAGGTGCCTTGCCTGGTTTCTGAGTTAACTTTATGAACACAGGCAAAATTAGGTACCACCATATTTTCTGAGCCCAGATACTAACAAAAGGCAACATTATCCTCTCCTCCTTTCAGGACCTGGTGCTGAAAACCATCATCATTCTGACTGACAGAACAATTAGTGTTGTCAGCAGAGGAAATAGTCAGTGAACCAACTGAAGGCCAATGTGTTTATTTTCCCACTCAGAGATGTAGTCTTCCCAGGTGGAGACTCTGAAAACATTCCTGCTAAAGCTGACATGAGTTTTACTTCAGTGAGGGATTGGTCTACTCTGAGCAGGAAATTAATCCAAACATTTAAGAGAAAGCGATACAAGCTGTACCAAGTGCATGGGGATACATAGCTATACCACTGTCTCCACACAGACACAGTTCTCTTTTTTGAGGCCATTCACTTTTCCTGGTTGTTTATTTTCAAGGCTGAACACATGCAAATGATAAAACAGGGTGGTGTATGAAAGGTTAGAAAAGCTGCATAAGGCAGCATGCGGTAGTAACCTATAGGAGAAGGCTCACAAATGGCATCATGCAACTCTTCAATTAAGTTACAAAATGAACTCATGGTTATTACGCTATCTAAACATCCTCTTTCCCTCTTCAGTTTCCAGTATCGCTTGTACAAGTAACAGCATGAATCTCCTTTCTGGTCATGAAATGTACCCTTTTTTATTGAGAACTAAAGTATAAATTTTCTATAAACCAGTTCAGCTAACAAATCCAGTTCTCTGTTTGCTACTAAACACACTACTTATGATGCTACTTCTGTTATCATCATTAGATGTGAAAAGAGATGCAGCACAGGGCACTGCAAAGAGAAGTTTCAACCTTCTTTATTTATGCCTTCCAATTGGGATGCTGCTCTGTGGTCCAGTGGCTTTATTGTTAGAAGTACAGTCAAATTCTGGAAGGTCCTTCTATTGTCATCTGTATCAGTAAGGATGAAGTAATTTTCCCTAGGGGAATCTGCAGGAAAGCATTAGCTAGGAGGAGTTAGGAAAGCATCCATGTAGGAAAATGTAGCCTGTAAAAACTGCAAGAGTGTAATTTCATAGCTGCTTATGTTTGTCATTTGTTGAGATAGGCCCATACCACAACAGGGAAGGATTTCCACAAGGACAATCTCCTTCCAGAGTCTGTATTTAGCAGAAGTCCTAGATACACAGCAGAGCTCACAGGTATCCAGTCAAGTATCCAGTCAGCTTCTCTGGGCACATGATGATGATATACACAATCTTATCTGGGGGAATTTTATCCTCACCACAGTAAAGCACAAATGTTTTGGTAAAAGATACAAGTGCAGATGAAGATATTATCATCAGAAGCCACTGGTGACCTGTGCTCAAAAAAACACAAAACCTTTCTATATCAACTTTGGTGGGAAAACCTTCCCTGGGGCAGTCTCCCAGTCTGAAAGACTTCTGAAATGTTGTGTTAGAAGTAGTTTTGAAACAAAAACTTTGGTGTTTTTTTTCCATTCTCTCTCATTACACATGTAACAGTTGTGTCACTCCTGTGTTTTGAAATCCCAAAATACTGATTAAAAATAATGTAATACATGGGGTGATGCTCATGTTTCAAGATTGATGTGGGGCAACTAGAGTGGATTAGGGAGAACACTGATAAGGAAAGCAAAATAAACAGTGTTGATTGTCTTTTGGCTTCTCTAAAGGAAGACATCAGTGTTTGAACAAGGCTGTTCCCTACTAGATTTTTGCATGCCAGCTGCCCCCAGCACAGCAGTGCTGATTGGGGCCAAGGAGCAGAGGATGCTTAGGGAGCAGAAGGCACCTAGCATGGGATGCTTATATCTTATGTAGCTTTTTCACTTTACTAAGAGAGCAAAACCAGAAGGGGCTTCAATGCTTGTGTTGTTATTCAACGGTGTGTTTTGCTTTACAAGCAAAAAATCATCTCCTGATTTTTAATACTGCCTTCCACAGCCTGCCCACACCCGCAGCCCATAGTATTGACAGCTCTATCCAGTGTCCCCTGTAGTTTATACCCTCAGACCTTCATTCTTCTAGAAATGCTAATGAAAACTATTCAGCTGAATGAAAAAAAAAATGTATTTACAAAACTGAAAAAATGGGAAAAAACTATCCAAACCAAAACCATTCTTGTTTACAGAGAACACATATGTATAGCAATTAAGAGATGTGTGTGAATGTGCAGAGGTTTAAAATGAAGGAACATGGCTTTGGAAGCTGAGATTATTATGAATCCCAGCTGGACCTCTATGCCATGTAATAAAGCACATCATGCACTCCATCACTGGCATGTCAAAGGGCATTTCCAAGGGTCTAAGAAATGTACAGAGAGGCTTTTTTTGTAAGACAAATAAAAAAAAACCCAGGTGGCTTTTTTGTTTGTTTGTTTAGTTTGTTTGTTTGCTTTTAATATTGCTGGTAGGACTAGATCCACAAATTTCAGTGATGTGGGCATGTAGAAATTACTACAGGTATTGTTTGCCATCCCTAGATCAGCATATTTGTTGATCTTGCTTGCTCTTTGCAGCCTATGACTTTGATCATTTATTGTCTCTCCCCTGTTGTTATTGTCCCTCCTTCCCACCCTTCTATATTTGACAGCAGATGTTCACCCTCCTTTGTGCTCCAGAGTGTGGCTACATCCTTGGGTGGTCCAGCTGCCCCGAGGGAAACCAAAACTCCTCGAACAAGAAAATGGGGGCTGCATGAAGGCAGATAAAGCATCTTTCCTTCTGCTTACTTAAAGTACATCAGCACCAACATATTTTCCCTGTTTAAACAGTCTAGGGCTGGTGGTCTAGTCCATCTGCTCCAACAGCCAAGCTTTTCTCCATGATGTTGGTCTTGTTTGGTTACCCATGGCTGATAAGAGCAGACCAGCAACATGTCAGGAGCAGTGAGTAAAGCAACAGGGGAAAAGTCTCTGTGCTGGTGATAGCATGTCATGTCTTCCTGTTCCTGGAGATAGCAGGAATTTAAATTAGGAGAGAGAGGCATTAAATATAGGTCAATAGGAAAAGAAGTCAGAGCTCAGGAGGTGATGGAGCTGAGTGATGGATGATCCATTCTGCTGGGGACCACTCTGATAGTATGCAGGTAACAGCTGTACTAGAGGACATAGTGACAGTGAGTCATGCTATTTCAAATGAACAGAAGTGTCATCTTGATCCAAGTTCAGGAAAATTCAGTGAGGTATGATTACACAGGTCCTTAACTGCAGGACAGGATCAATGATCTGTGCAGGGTCAATAGAGAACCTTCTATTCTAGGAAAACAGGGAGATCCTTCCCCACTGTTCTGAGCTAAAATTCAGTTTGAAAACCTTGATGCATAGCTGAAACTTTACACATGCCTGGTGATTACACACAAGGCAGGGACACCAGCCCTTGCTATACCAATGGCATTCCTGCTGGGAAATTAAATGTCTGAGTGAGTGGCTGGGCCTGTATTTTCTTTCTCAGGATTGCTCTTAGAATGGAGTAGAATAGAATTAACCAGATTGGAAAAGACCTTTGAGATCATTGAGTTCAACCTATCACCCAACACTATCTAATCAACTAAACCATGGCACCAAGCACCCCATCCAGTCTCTTCCTAAACACCCCCAGTGATGCTGACTCCACCACCTCCCTGGACAGCACAATCCAATGGCCAATCTCTCTTTCTATGAAGAATTTCTTGCTAACATCCAGCCTAAACCTCCCCTGGTGCAGCTTCAGACTGTATCCTCTTGTTCTGGTGCTGGTTGCCTGGGAGAAGAGACCAACCCCCACCTGCCTACAGCCTCCCTTCAGGTAGTTGTAGAGAGCAATAAGGTCTCCTCTGAGCCTCCTCTTCTCCAAGCTAAGCGACCCCCGCTCCCTCAGCTTCTCCTCACAGGGCTTGTGCTCCAAACCCTTCCCCAGCTTTGTTGCCCTTCTCTGGACACACTCCAGTGCATGTTCTTATATGTCCTGAGAATGGCAAGCTCAAGGAATCAGGCATGGGGGGACTGAAGTAACTATCATGGCAGAGGTAGAGCAGTTGTAGAGCTGGGGCATTTCTTCACTTCAGGTTCAGGTTGGGTTATGGAGTGTAGTAAAGTACCTAGGAAACTGGTGTCATGTCCAGAACACAACAAATGAAACCTAAACTGGAGGCAGCAAGAGACCTGAATCCTGGCATAGGGACAGGGTCAGAATTTTGGGATCTCTTCTCCTACACTTTCCAGTGGCCTTTATTACTACAGTGCTCTGAGGCCCTGTCTTACTGCTTAAAAGTAGTGAATCATTTTCCAATGTCCAGTACTTGGAAAGTCAAATTCTCCCATATGGTCCAAGCTGTGTGGTTATCCTTCACATCCTATTTGAAGGGTAATCAAACTCCCAGGAGCAGGATTCTGCCACGCTCATGCCTCAGGACTGTCTCTTGTATCTGCTACAACTTCACTTCAGGATAATCAGTTTTAGTCTAGTACTGTTCCTGGTCTCTGCTGTATCTGTGGTACATCATCTGCAGGGGGACAACAGGACGAGTGGCCTTCTGAGCTGGGTGATGGGGTCAGGGAGCAGTGCAATGCTCTGGTAATCCATGAGGAATTAGCCACTTGGACACTCACAAGTCCATGGTACCGGATGGGATCCATCCTAGGCTACTGAGAGAGCTGGCAGATGAGCCGGCCAAGCCACTCTCCATCATTTTCCTCCAGTCCTGGCTCACTGGAGAGGTCCCAGATGACTGGAAACTGGCCAGTGTGGTCCCCATCCACAAGAAGGGTCGGATGGAGGAACCTGGAAACTCCAGGCCAGTCAGCCTGACCTCAGTGCCAGGGAAAATGATGGAACAGATTATCCTGGCGGCAATAACTGCGCACCTGAAAAACGGCCAAGGGCTCAGGTCCAGCCAGCATGGATTCAGGAAGGGCCGGTCCTGCCTCACCAACCTGATCTCCTTCTATGATCAGGTGACCCGTCTGGTGGATGTGGGGAGGCCTGTGGATGTGGTCTACCTGGACTTCAAGGCCTTTGACACCGTCCCCCACAGCAAACTGCCGTCTAAGCTGTCAGCTCATGGCTTGGACCGCAACACTCTGTGCTGGGCTAGGAACTGGCTGGAGGGCCGAGCCCAGAGAGTGGTGGTGAATGGTGCCACATCCGGCTGGTGGCCAGTCACCAGTGGCATCCCCCAGGGATCAGTGCTGGGCCCCATCCTCTTTAATATCTTCATTGATGATCTGGATGAGGGGGTTGAGTCAGTCATCAACAAATTTGCAGATGACACCAAGCTGGGAGCAGATGTTGGTCAGTTAGAGGGCAGAAAGGCTCTGCAGAGGGACCTCGACCGACTGGACAGATGGGGAGAGTCCAATGGGATGGCATTTAACAAGTCCAAGTGCCGGGTGCTGCACTTTGGCCACGGCAACCCCATGCAGAGCTACAGGCTGGGGTCAGAGTGGCTGGAGAACTGCCAAACAGAGAGGGACCTGGGGGTGATGATTGACAGCTGCCTAAACACGAGCCATCAGTGTGCCCAGGTGGCCAAGAAGGCCAACAGCATCCTGGCCTGCATTAGGAATAGTGTGGCTAGCAGGAGCAGGGAAGTCATTGTGCTCCTGTACTCTGCATTGGTTAGGCCACACCTTGAGTACTGTGTCCAGTTCTGGGCCCCTCAGTTTAGGAAGGACATTGAGACACTTGAATGTGTCCAGAGAAGGGCAACAAGGCTGGGGAGAGGCCTTGAGCACAAGCCCTGTGAGGAGAGGCTGAGGGAGCTGGGATTGTTTAGCCTGGAGAAGAGGAGGCTCAGGGGTGACCTTATTGCTCTCTACAACTACCTGAAAGGTGGTTGTAGACAGGAAGGGGTTGGTCTCTTCTCCCAGGCAACCAGCACCAGAACAAGAGGACACAGTCTCAAGCTGTGCCAGGGGAGGTTTAGGCTCAAGGTGAGGAGAAAGTTCTTCACGGAGAGAGTCATTCGTCATTGGAATGGGCTGCCTGGGGAGGTGGTGGAGTCACCGTCCCTGGAGGTGTTCAAGAGGGTATTGGATGTGGCACTTGGTGCCATGGTCTAGTCATGAGATCTGTGATGACAGGTTGGACTCGATGATCTTTGAGGTCTCTTCCAACCTTAGTGATACTGTGATACTGTGATACTGTGTGATTGCAAAAGGACCTTGCCTGCATGCCACAGGGATGTCTGCTAGCACGGGGCAGGGGCCCAAGATGGCTTCTGCACCTCTGCTGAGCTTTGCATTGGCAGTGTCTGGGACCAAGATGGCCAAGGACATGGTCTCTTGAGGCTCATTTGCATGTGGGATGAGCCTAGTCCCTGGGAGTGTTAGTCTGACACTGTCTTTAATAGCTGGGTGTTGATGTGTCTGTAGGTCACATGAGGAGCTTCACATCAGGTAAAGACAGGTCCAAATCTGGTGAGCATCAAAGTAGATGAAGAAGAATGTGCAATTAAGTCACTGTATGGAAGGAAATAGAAGATTCTGGGGACCATTCAGAAACCAAGTCCCACAGGCTAGGAGTGAAAGCATCTGTTATAGAGATGCACAAACCTCTATGGGAAGGTAGAGGAACAGTGAGGACACAGGAAACCCATCAATTTTGCCAAAGTATTTCCCATTCAAAGCACTCTCAGCAACACTGATAGGCAAAACTCAGTGAAACAAGTGGGAGCAAGACCTCCACAAGACATCTGTATCTTGACAGATCTTTAGTGTTAAGACTCTCATCTCCCTTGTGCCCTTCCACAGCTAAGATTGTCTTTCACACATTATTGCAGCACAGTCCTGCTGTCTGCCTTTGTCTTCCATACCAGCTCTGGCTGCTATCCAGCAGTGCCCATCCAGCTGTGCCTATCCAGCCATACCTCACAGGGCAGTACTGGGCAGGGGGAGTCTGCAGTGCTGTGCCACTGGCGCGGGTAAGCTGCTGAGCCAGATGCTGCCCTCCACACTGCTCTGCTAAGCAAAACATCCACCAGCTGCCAGGACTTCTTCTCCACAATTTATTGTGATGTGTCAGGGGGTGCTCCAGGCTACAACATCATCTCACGCTCTTTGAGGAAGGGTAGCACTGAGGAAGTCTGCTTTGGGCACCTGGGTTGTAGCATTTCCCAATAACTAGCTCTGCAGTGGTAAAGTGCAGTGCATTGACACTAAAGAGGAGATAAATCTTCTGTGGCAGGCTTTTTCAGATCAGCACACAAAACACCCACTCCAGGCCTGTGTGCTTGTAACACAACCCAGGGCTGTGCTTCTGCACTCGTGGAATTTGTTGTGGCATCCGGCTCTCATGCAAGAAATGTGTTCCATAATCTAGAGGGTTTTTTTCCTATGTATCACACACATTTTTAACTATGATGGGTACAAGCCCAAGTTATTAATAGCAGGAACCCTGTGCGAATCTTTGTCGTGCTGTTTGCAGGCAGTCTGGAAAAGAGCTCTGAAGTGGGTGAACTGTCTCATTTGTCTGAACAGGTTATTAACTTTGAAGCTTTTGGTCTAAAATTCAGTACAATTAATGGTTTACTCCCTGGTCACATTATCAGGAGGCTGTAGTGAACACAGGCTGAAACTGTTTTTTCATTGCTCAGAAAGCAGCCATGGTGTTAGGCCTATCCCTGTATCTGAGCTTATGTCTTAATTTTGGGGCCATCCAATCAGTTAATTCACTGTTTTCTATTCCAGCATCAGCTAAGTACAGACAGATGTCTTCTGAAACCAGACCACCAGCAGAGAGCCCACTTTCCTCCAAGAAGTTGTGTTGCCTCCATTAGGCGGGCTGCATGGAGAAACGTGTAGAAACTCTGTCAGCCAGCCTCTGTCAAACAGCCATTGAGAGGTGTCAAGAAGCACTTGGGGCTAAGAGTTTACTGTGGAACAGAGAAGTGCTCACACCTTCAGGACCAGCAATACATATCCTCACTGCCTTTCAGTCACTGCATAGGTCCACAGCTAATCAACCTGACCACAGCAGCAGGGGGTGAACCAGAACAGGGACGTGACTGCAACCTGTAACACAGGTTTCTCTAGAAATGATGCACCTACTCTCCCAAGCAGCAGTTGTGCCTTCCCTGACATTTTTGATGCTGCAGTGCAGTTTCTATACTCAGACCTCCAACTCTCTGATCTTCAGATGGAAACTGATAGAGAGACTGAATCTTAGCTTATTGTCAGGGGTGCTGCTGAGACTGCTGTGGCGTTTCTGATCTGGTTCCTCACAGTGCTAAAAAACTCCTGGATCTGTGCAGTAACACTCTTGGCAAGTGGCCAAAACAGAGAGAGGTCAGCAAAGGATTGCAGAGCAGTGGGGCACAGAGCAAGGCTGCACTCTGGAGGGATTAAACAACAACCTAGTGCTTCTTGGGGAGAACCCACTGGCTACAGGACAGTGGTGGAGGGAGAAAAGAGCCAGAAGGGAATGCACAGCTTTTAATACTCTACTTTCTATATCAGCCACAGGTATAATTAAAAGCATGGTTTAGTCCTGGCTTTCTTTTGCTACCTTTTTTTTTTTTTTTTTTCCCTAGACCTGTTATACAAGTCACACATGCAAAGGGTTTGAAATAATAAGGCAAGAGAGCATTAGAGATTTGTGTGTACAAGGGGCTGCACAGGCATTCAGCTGAGCTGCTCTCTGCCACCGGGAAGCCCTGCGCTAAATATTGCCCTGTACTGTGTGTGAGGCCCCAAGCAAAGAGTGGCTTTTGCAGACAGCTGGGAACTGGAATCAAGCAGTGATCGGCCTCCCCCTGTGATTGCGCTGCTGGAGACAGGAACAGCCTGTGAGGAGCAGGGTTTACACAGGATGCTAGACTCCAAGGAGCTGCTGCATTTTAGAGACATTCTGTCTGTCATTTATGTTGCGGGATTAAACTATGGTGGATAATCATCACACATTGAAAAAATAGTCATGTCATGACTTATCAAACACACATGCAAGAATAAGCATGAATCGCTTCAGTCTTGGCAGTGGAGTGGATGCTATTTGAAATGTAGGTGCTTGGGTAAGGAAGAAAGCAAGCAGTACTGACTGCTGTCTGCTGCCACTGCAAGATTCATATGCAGGCAGAGGATAAGATAGCAGAGCTGTTCAGAGTTTGAGTGATCTCCTTCCCCTTTTTCTGAATAAGCAGAAGATGCATGCATCCTTCAAGAAATGGTGATAGGTGCAGAAAAGCTACAGAGGTTCTTGCTGAACAAAAAGCTGTTGGTAATAAGAGCACAAATGAAACTGGGAATGGCAACCTCAGATCCCATACGGCTCACCACTCTTCCTCCAGTTTTCCCAGCCAGCAAAGAATACACTGACTAAAATTCATGGAAAGGAACAGGGAAGGAAATTAGGTGTGCTGCTGCAAAGTCTGAACAAATTACAATTTTCTATTTTTCTTGTGTATCTGGCAATGGCAGATTTCTCACCAGATGGGCAAAGGGTTTTGTTTCTCTTTCAAACAAGTGTGGAACTGTTCCCAGCAATTTGTATCAGCTGAGCTTAGGGCTGGCCAAATCATTGCCTCATCAGAGACATCCACTTTTCTGCTTATTGAGCACGTCCCTCTTACAGACAGAATTAAGAGATTTTCTTTGGATCCTAGTATCCAGGAACCAAAGAGCAAACAAGTTTTAGTTTGTTCCAGAAAGAGTCAGTACCAAAATTTATCACAATGGTACTTCCTTTCATTGCTTTTGTTCCCCTCTTTTACCCTAAGGAATGCTCCTGATGAGAGTAACATTCAGATCTTCTTGAAGTCAGCAACTGCTCTGCCAGGGGTAGCACTGCAAAGGGGGTGCAACAGCAGTTTTTCACCTATTTGGCCATTAAGAGAAACTGTGTGGTCCAGTCCTGTGCTGAGCAGCAGCTCGAGGAGTGTCTCATGAGCAGTGCAGGTTAGGACAAGGCTGTTCAACTAAAAAGAGAATCCACTCAAAAGAAACAAATCTTGTGTAAAAGCCAATGTGTTCTCGCTTCCTTGCCCACTCCCCCACCCCCTTCAGCTTTCATGTCATTGGCTCAGTTAATTAAAATTGCAGTAATAGGGAGACTGGATGGTTTAGCAGATTGGTAATGGGATATACAGCCTTTCACCTCTAGGTCAATGGTTCGATTGCGGCCCAGGTTGGTAGTGTCCAAAAGTTATTAGCATAGAATGGCTGCTCAGTGACCTCTGTGAGATGTGTGGGTGATTTCCATGCTCTCCTTTGCAGACAGGTGTCCACACTGTGGGAACAACTTTCACAACTGGCACTAACTGGCACCCTCTTTGCTAGCCCCAGCAACAACCAGGGATGTTCTCCACATGGAAGTGGTAGGAGACCTCTTCCTGGTGGTCCTTTCCCCTGGGCTGCCATGGGGCTGCTTGCCTTTCTTGTGCCTTGCTCTGTGTCTAGAAACTGCTGTTAGCCCGGCTGCCTGGAGATTACCTCTGCCTGGCAGCAAAGCAAGTGTGAGCTGAGCCAATGTGACTCTTGAAGCAAGCAGATTTTGAGGAATGGTTGGCATTTGCTACTTGATTACTTGGGGCAATGCTCTTTCTTTCTTAAACAACAGAAAAGGCACAGAGACAGAAGATATGGCAGCACAGATGACATGAATGGCAGGAAAAACCAAGTCATCTGCAAGCCAGCAGGATCTGCCAACATCCAGATCAGCCAACATGATTCATCATTTGCTTTGGTGACAACTTAGGCACAAGCCTGTTCAAAGGCAAGAGAAAGGACTGGCCAAGCCAGCCTGCACTGAAGAAAAGCAGGCACAAATATTTACAAACTCTTGTCATTCAGATCTCCACAGCTCCTGGGAAGTAATAGAGAGCAGAGCTAGGGTTGGTCATCCATGTCAAATTCAGCTCTCTTAATTTTCTGACTGAATTGCTATTATCTAAATAATGTCTTATTTAAAATAGTATTATGGCCAAGCCTTCAGTGGGTGTGAGTCAGAAGAGCTGCTTCACACCCTTTTAAGCTAACTGTCAATTTTCCTCTCAATATTGGTGACTCTTGCAGTATTAAGGAAAAATACCATCCATATTTCTGTTTGTCATGGCTGCAGCATGAGAGTTGAGAGGAGAAGCAGAGCAGCTTCCCTCAGCACAGTATTTGAGCTCCTCACTCCCTGATGTTATTTTAATCTCCACAACTCATATGCAAAAGAGTCCTTTAACAGGAACAACACAAAATATCACACAGGAAATATGGGGTGGAATGAGTCTTATGAATCCCTTCTTGCTCCTCAGTTCTCCAGGAAAGGCTGTTTCCAGTGACATGAATAGTCCTGGTGAAACAGTTGTTTGAATATGGCAACCACAACCCTTTAGCAGTTCAGCAGCAGTTTACTTGTCAAAGTTCCAGCAGAACCATTTCTGATCCTAGACACATGACCAGAGGTATGCTTACATGGTAGCATCTGCCAAGCAGTTTACTAAGAAGGCAATATTTTTGGCTTTCTCTGTTCAGGAGAATATGCCAAAGCCCTGCCAAGGCAACAAATTTGGCTCCTGCTTTCCCAGCACACATGTTGTTACTTGCAAGCAAGTGGAAACATTTCCTTTTAATGTTTTCACTCAGCTTCTTGGGGTCAGTACAGACTCTGCATCTGACCTCTTTCTTCCCTATAGTATTGAGGGCCTTGGCCTAGACTGCTGGCTCTTTGATTCTACAAATAATGCCATCTGCTGTCACATTTTATTTGTTCTTTCACTGAGCTGTTTTTCTCTCAAAAGATGACCCAACACTGTGGGTTGTCTGACAGATGATGTGTTCACCCTCTGTGTCACCAGTGAGTGTGTGTCCCAAAGCAATCCCACTCCCTCAAGCATTCCTGATGACAGGTGGCCTAGTGACCACCAGTGTGGTTGTGCTGTTTGTCTGCAGCAAGAACTGGCATATTCCTGCAAGTTCTCATTCCAGCTGACAGTCATCCCCAGTTCACATTTCTGTAGCACTGGAACTTGTTCCTTGCCAGGTATACACAGCCTCAGCTCAAACCTTTACGAAGAGTGCCTCATTGGAACCTTTTCATTGCAGAAACTCAGTTGTTAAGTTCACTTGCACAGTGTCATTTCTAAGTTTTTTTAACTGACTCCATTTTGCATTTGTAGCTTCCACATTTTTTTGATGCTTTCATAAACAACTTTCCTCCATAACTTGAGACCCCGCAAACTCTGGCTGTAACCCATGTGCTTATGTCGTTGGCATATTTCAATGGAGGGTTTGCAAATCAGCGGACATTTTCCATTCCTATGCCTATTCCTTCTTTGTTTGGTATAACCTTTCTTTTCCCTTTTAATTTTCTGCAAAATGTTTTCTTTCACGTTCAGCTGTGGGGTTGATGGTCAATACGCTTCATTTTTTTCTGCTCCTTCGCATGAAATCATTGCCTATTTGAACCTTGGGTTGAAATCTCTGAAAAATCTGTCAAGGCCTCTCTATTGCTGAGCTCCAAAACTATTTGCCTTTTTTTTTTTTTTTTTTTTAAATGAAGAACTGCCTCATATTGTAGATATACAAGTGGGGGTTTTGATTTGAGGCCAAGGAAGCACTGATACCACTTTTTCCCTTCTTGAGACCTTGTCTGAAAGCACATGTATTCCACAGGCAACAGCCCCAATACCTTCTTTACAGGTCTTTTCCTCTTGGTCTATCTGGCTTTCAGTGCTGACTGAGTGCTCTTATGAAGGTTTATTTTCTTAACTCTGGGATCTCAGACTTGGCTTCTACTCACTACAGGGCTGAAAAATCTTAAAACACTTAAAATACACAGGATTAAATACACGCACACAGTGGTGAAGGAGGAGAACATTCTCTCTTGAAAGAAGTTCCAAATTTGAGTTATTATACATCTGTATAGAAAAGTCCAGAGTTTCCACCAAGATTGTCTGGAGGTACACAAGGAGAGTCTGTGCAATTTTCTCTATAGCCAGTATGTTACTGTTGTGCAGCAAAAATTATCAAGTAAATATTCTTTTTTTATTATTTTTTTTGATCTTCAGAGCTCATGTGTCCTATGTTACTAGGTTCTGATTTTATTATTATAGTGCTTCAGCCTGCATATGATGTACACTGCTTAGGAACCATTAAGTGAATTGCCAGAATTAGGCAGAGTCCTCCATTTAGTAAAGTTTGAAATATTTTGTTATTAAAACCTTTCAAATATGAAAAATAAAATGTTCCAAAAGTTGGCTGTATTGCTGGTCTGAAAACCCACTGAACAGTGGAAACCCATAAAGGTTTCCAAATTTCTTTGAGAGACTGTTACAACTCCTCAGTGATGAGGAACCGCTCTGTTTGCTCATCATCAAATGTTTACTTGAATAATTTTTTCTCCAAAACATTGTAAAATAGCATCTTCCCATAGACAGTATACCACATCCTCACAGTTCCTTGGTGAACCATAAATCTCACTGTGAGAATCACTGCTGTGGACACAAAGTAAACTAAAAATCATAAAGCTGCAGGAAACTGCAAGAATTCCCCTGTGTCTGCCATAGAATGGCAAACAGAGATGCAGTTCAGATGTAATTAGCCACTTTTCCCTGATTTTGTTTAAATATATCTTACTTTCTGCTTACGTTGTCCAGCCTCCAGGTTCTAGTACAGGCTGCTCAGTCAAATGCTCTTCTGGCACTGTACAACGCTGAGCACAATGTGATGTTGATTGATGAGCACATTGGTGAAAGGGAAAGATGCCAAACCTCTGCTGTATCAGAAATTCATGAATCTGCTGCAGTTATGTCGAAGAAAGATTTGTGCTTTCTTGAATGTGATGCTTTTGCATCCATGTGTAACACTTCTCAGAGCTGGATTCCCTACTGAAAGCTGTGGAAGGTATCTGCTTAGCACAACCAAGACAGTGGCATTTCATTGTGTCTTCTCAGCACTCCTGGAGAGGTTAAGGAATAGAATGGAATGGAATGGAATGGAATGGAATGGAATGGAATAGAATAGAATAGAATAGACCTTCAAGATCATCGCATCCAGAAGAGATCCTGTACTCATTTTTACAAATTTTAAGTACCTTATTGGGTTTTTTCCGCCTTTTACATGCGAGTGTCCAGTGGGAGGTCATTCAATATAACTGTGTACAAACAAACAAATAAACAAACACACAATCAAGACCCCAAACCAGCCAACCAAACGAAAAAAAACAAACCCAAAGTTTTCATAATAATTAAGAGCATCATACCACTAAGTAAAATATCCAGGCTTGTTTAGGGACTAGAAATATTTTTTAAAAGACAGATGCCTTCAAAACCAGACAAATTTAAGTCTTTTGTACTTTTGTAATTTTCAAGAGAACAGGAAAAAACCTCACTATAAGCAGACATGGTTTTTACCCTTCGTTTTGAAGAAAGGGTATCTTGTTAAAGATTCATGCAGAACAGCAAATACCACAAATCACCAAGTTGCATAATGAGCGTACAGAGATTCAAATGTGATGTTACTGATGTTGCAAAGGTAACAAATGCTCAAAAGAAGTATTTCAAAGAGTCTTGTCAGTGTTTCTTGATACATCATAAAGAGAGAAGCCAGGATTGGGTTGCTTGAAAAAAATAGGTATCTTTAAATCACCTTCAAACAAAAGCTCTCACCATTTGGAAACAGCCCAACTACTCCAAATTCATTCCAGTTTGGAGATATGAAAATTTCCTGGTCCTGTCTTGCTGTGACACAACTGCAACTGGTTTACTCTTCCCCTGTGCTGCATCATGAAATGGAAGGCAGGCAGAGCTTCTGCTTCTGCAAAAGTGGAGAAAAAGAAAAAGCAAGTATTTTCTAAATCCAAATTTGTTTTGTGACATTTGTGAAAGTGGAAACCCTGGTAACATCACTCAGAAGGGGGAAAGCTTAGCTAACATCAAATATAGGCAGTATAGAACTAAGTTACTGTGTTTACATGCAACAGAGGTTGCCGCTTAGCTGAGTCTCCCGACCTGTCTGAGCTGCCGCTCTCTGTCTGTCACCCTTTTACCCTTTCATCCAAGGCTTGAAACAAAATAGCTGCAAAGAATTTCTATGAGACACATCCACCAAAACATTTTGTTATTCCCTGCAGGCTACACTTTGCACCCCTGTGGGAAAACTGGAAAAATCCTCTTGCACCTACAGTTGCATTGATGTTAATCAAAGGATAATTGGTAGCAAAGTTGGAGCCTACCAGGTGGCTCAGTGCTCTTATAACTCTCTCTTATAGCAGCCTCTTACAGCTCCCTTTCTGAGAAGCCTCAATGCAACCTGGATAATCAGTAAAAACACACCATTCTCCTTTCACTGCACAGACTCTTGGTGCCAAAATACACTCTCGTGAATCCTAGACTTCCAATAACTCCGCCAGCATGGTGAAATTGTACTGAGGAACATATAGCGAAGACTGGCCCCTGGCTGAGATCTCACATTGGGGTAGGCAACAGCTGTGGCTCTTGGAGCATCAGGTTACTCAGAGGCCTAGCTGAAAGCTGAGACAAACAAGGTACTGATTGTGATTTTTGAGTTTCAGGTTTTCATAATAAACACAGACACCTGCAACACAACTCACAGTCTATACATACTGCTAACAACCTCTCAGCAAGTCACATAACTAAGATTTTAAACATGTCTTAAGAGGAAGGGTGGAATAATAATCATCATCATGTGTCCATGGAATGGACATATTACTCCCCACAAGACACATAATTGATTTCTTTCCATTTTTTTTTTAAATCTTATTTTAATTTGGGGTTTGATTTGGTTTGTTTTTCAAAATTGGAAGTGAACTGGATAACAAAAGCTTTTTTTTAGATCAAATAACAGAGTTTCTACCTCAAAATTTAAAAAATCCCAAACCTCTTTTTGTGTGCCTTGCTTTTCAAGGTGATGAATGGAATTTGTGATAGTTAAGAGAAACCAGTAACACTGGGTTCACTGGAGGCTGCCTAGTATCAAGCAGTAACTATGAACATTTGATATTTTTCCTTTGTTTAAATATTTACTTAAGTATACTAACCTTAAATACTAAGCCAGCACTTACAAAGAAATATTTGGGATTGTAAGATCACCACTGATAATAAAAATAATAAATACTGTAGTATAATCATTGGAAACACTTGCAGCTTACTTTTTTCAAAACATTGTTTAACTGTTAAAAATTGAAGGTGAAAGAAATGTTGGTCATTCCTGAGAAAAGAAGGCTGCAATACACAGTTCTTATTCATGAAGCCAGTCTGTTTTGCAGTTTATATTACTTGTGATTCACTGAAAGTAGATAAATTTTGCATCTTAAGAAATCTGAGGTAGATTAATTTAGTCCAGATCACCTGTTCTTTTAGCAAGTTAAAATCCACAACAGATTTACTTCTTATAATCACAGATTCACAGAATCATGGAGTTTCAGGGGCTGGAAGTGACCTCAAAAGATCATCTAGTTCAACTCCCCTGCCAGAGCAAGATCACCTAGAGCAGATTACACAGGAACGCATTCAGGCGAATTTTGAATATCTCCAGAGAGGGAAACTCCACAGCCCCCCTGGGCAGCCTGTTCCAAAGTTCTGTCACCCTCACAGTGAACAAATTTTTCCTCATATTTACATGAAACTTCCTATGCCTCAATTTCCACCCATTGCCCCTTGTCCTGTCATTGGGCACCACTGAGAAGAGCCTGGCTCCATCCTCTCAGGACTCACCCATTACATATTTATAAACATTAATGAGGTCACCTCTCAGTCTCCTCCTCTCCAAGCTAAAGAGCCCCAGCTCTCTCAGTCTCTCCTCATACAGAAGATGTTCCATTCCTTTTACCATTCTAGTGTCTCTGCGCTGCACTCTTTCAAGTAGCTCACTGTCTTTCTTGAACTGAGGGTCCCAGAACTGGACACAATATGCCAGATGCGGCCTCACCAGTGCAGATTAGAGGGGGAGGAGAACCTCTCTTGACCTACTGGTCACACCCTTTCTAATTCACCCCAGAATGGCACTGGTCTTCCAGACCACAAGATCACATTGCTGGCTTGTGGTCATCTTTCCATCCACTAGGACTCCCATGTCCCTTTTGCCTTCACTGTTCTCCAGGAGGTCTGTCCTTAACCTATACTGGAGTTGTCCCTTCCCAGGTGTAAGACTCCATACTTGCCCTTGTTGAACTTCACCAAACTTCTCCCTTCCCAGCTCTCCAGCCTGTCCTAGTCTCACTGAATAGCAGCATACCCTTCTGGTGTGTCAGCCACTCCACCAACTATTGTCTGGTTTTGTGTAAGGCTCTTTATGGAAGGTTAGCTATCATAACTGGATTTCTGTTTTACAAAATGTGAGCTGACTGTCTCACAAATAATTTAATTTTTTATTATGAAGGGTTCTTGTGAGCCTGGTAGGAGTGCTGCAGAAGGGACAAGTGAGAATCCAGTACCTGTTTTATCTTCCCTGTACAATCAACTAGTATACAGCAGTCAGATATGGGGGTGGGAGACTGCCAGAAGTGCAGGATGAAGAAGGGCATCTTAAGCACAGATGATGTATGGTAACGTCGTTTCAAAGTGAAACTGAAGCCCAAATCACAGTTATGTTCAGCCTGTATAACATTAGAATGACTGTGAAGACCTTGCAGATCTGTTCTTCCAAATATTTTTAATACCTGACATTTGGGATAAACCAGCTTGTACCAGAAAGAATTGTGTTTGGGGGTTTTATTTCATTTTGTTTGTGCTTTTTTGTCTGTGTGTTTCTTTGTTGGTTTGGTTGGTTTGGTTTGGGTTTTTTTTGAAAAATTGCTTTACAGAAGTACTTTTACAAGTCCATATGTCAATTCTGCCTGTGCTGGTTTAGCAGTCATGAGAAAGAAGGTAAATGCCATTAAAAATGATCCAAATCTTCTGTCATTTTAGTAGCAGGCCATAACAAAAGGCAATGAAGAAGCCCTCAGAAGACCACTGCAGCACATCACTGTAGTTTTAGTATAAGTTTTAATTTCTTTTTGCACTTCTTAAAATTGGGCACCAAAGAAAAATGTTACCAAAATCAAGACAGATTCACCTCCAACTGGAGATCTGGTCTGACTTACTGACTTGAAATAATAATCCTCTGCCATATGTTGAACATAACCCAAGATTTTTAGCAAAGTGTGCCTTAGATTAAGTGAACAGTATATGCCACAGCACCACCGAGTTGTTTTTCTGAAGAGAAACAGCATTACTTTCGCTCTCCAATTGGGAAGAGTTGCTCTTTAGGATAGATGAGGCAAAAAAATTAGGGGTGGGACCTTCAACGTAGTCTTTTGCAAGTGGAAGGTGCTGCATTGTCCAACCAGGGAGATTTCCAGCTAGGAAGGTGTAATAAGGTTAGACAAAACCCAATTGAAAATACTGACTTTGGTTGTACACATGTAGCCATCCACCATTCTGTTCCACTCCTGTGTGGTAGGGAAACTCTATGCACATTCCGAAATGTGCAAAATGAGGAAAAGTAAACACTTGCATACATGCATATGAATACATGTGGCACATAAATTGTCTATGAAAACAATATTTCTGTTGTAATTATCCAACTAATTAAAACTGCTTGGGTTTTGAAAATTTTAGTATATATAAGAGCTGTTTCAAATGTTTGTAAATCCCAATAAATTATAAAAGTTTCCTAGTGTACTACTGTATAGGAGTATGTTCAGATGATTTTGGAAAAACATCTGAATTCCTGATGGTTGTCATGGCTTCAAAGGAAATATTACTTGCATATTTTATGCTATTTTCTGCATTTTAAAAACTATATAATAACATTTATTTCTCCAAACAGCATAACATTTAGTTCCTAAACACTTTTGTAAGTCATCTTTCCAATTGTTGCTCTTGGTTATTTCTGTCCTAGTTTGCTGGGACGGTCTGTAGGCGGTCTGAAGGCTGCTTGCAGTTTCAAGTCAGTCAGGACAGCTGACCTGGGTTGGCCACTAGCATATCCCAGACCATGAATGTCACACTTAGTACAGGGAGAAGTCTGCTGAGGATAGATGGCTCTCTTGCTTAACCTCCTGCTCTGGCTCTTCTTCTAGCTCGTCTGGCTCCTGAGGACTGCCTTCCCATTTATTGTGACCACCATAAGTTTGCTGGGCTGAATATAACTGCTATACTTTATATGGTTATTGATATTAGTTTTGCTGTTTCATTAAATATGTTTTCACTTCAACCCATGAGTTTTCTGCCGCTTTCCTGATCCCTCTGCTGGGAAGGGGTCATTGGCTGACAGAACTGCTTAAAGTTTAACCCCAGATATGGGTGAAAGGTAAATACAGTGCCATGGTACAATTACCTGTGAAACTTTTATTTTAATTAAGTCAACTATGCCTTCTCTTGGCTTAGTTGGTTGAAATAGCTCTCTCTAGTAATTCCAAGTGACTGCAGTGGGCTGGAAAGAGCTGGGCAGATCAAGTGCAAGTTTCCCATCTCTGTAATTCAAAAAAGGTTCCTTTCCTGGCTTCACTTTATTTTAATGAGAAGTTTATAGATCTTTCCCTTACCCCTTTCAGTGTGCAAATATGAACATTGCTGTAATCTGGTGCCGTACCACCACAGCAGCAGCAAGTTGATGTTTTAATCCTGGATGATTTGGTTGAACAAGGAGTGATGGGTCTAGAAAACCACAAGCTAGATGCATTACTGCATCTAATCTTGAGTCAAGATTAGCAGCATCAGAGGTCACTGAAATAGGGCTCTGAAACAGACTTGTGGAACTCTGAGTGGTATAGCCTTACCCTTAGAATAGCTGTGGCAGCACAGATATGTGAAATATATCTGTATCAAATTGAAAAGGGTGTGTGTGTGTGGGTGGGTGGTGATGGAGCTGCAGACTGAGTGAGACCATTCATGTATACATGCAAAAAAGGCTGCCTCCAAAATGCCTCTCCAGCTTCCTCATTTCACATTGTCAACATGCAAGGACAACAGATTTCTGCATCCATAAATTCCTGCAGAAAAATCATAGAGGACATGAAAGATAAGCCAAAAAAGTTTTAAAAGAGTACCTCAGACTTCTGCTAAATTTGTCCTTTTAAAATCTGCTCTGTAATAAGAACAAAAATGTTTCAGTCCTTTTTGTGACTATTAGATGGCTTCTGATACATTAGATATGAAATACCATCTGCAGTTCTGTTTTTAAGATCGTTGTGTTACTTCAGGTTATCTGAGGATAGCAAACATCTCAGCATGTGGTGCTACGCAAGATGCCCTCATCATACGGCATGAAAAGCATAAAGAAACCAGGTTTGTTGTTCCTTTGTTTTTAAAGTGAGTGGAAAAATGGTAGGTTCCAAAGATGACTCAGAACAACTGATATCCTTATATGAACCCTCCCTACCTTCTTCTTTCCCCTCAAGATCATAAATGTTTCTTCACCACAAGGAACAGAAACAGGAAGCCTGTTCCAGGTAGCATGAATATTCAGTACAGGGATGATTAGAATGGATTTTCACAATTTTAAGTTAAAATATGTTAAAAAAAAATCCAGAAAACAAAAGATCAGGTATTAGTTCACAGGAAGGCATTCCTTTATTGAAAGACACATTTGAGATTATGTTATTAATTGTGATAGCACCATTGTCACTATTACTAAGGCATAATACACCACTTCTGCTGTGTATCACAGCTGTGTGTTCTGCTTTATAGGCAAATCAAAGACAATGCCCCTACCTTGGAGAGCTTACAGTCTTGGAGAGGGTAGGGAAAGTCCTGCAAACAATTATTTCCAGATGAAGCGCTTACAGAGTCATGTATCAGGCGCTCTGTATAAAGCCTAGGAGATACTTGGATGTGAAATGATAATAAATTAAAAAAATCATTTGTTTGTTTTGTTAGACCCTCAAAATCTCTGAGACCTTTTTGACAAAAGTTTCTGCAGCTGAAGATGAGAGCAGAAAATTGTTTATTGATTTGGTTGATGAATTGCATGTTTACAGGGAAGCTTACAGAGAAAGCTCTGGAGGGAAAGAGCAGATGGAAGATATGGACTGATGTGGAACCTGAACAGGAAAGAGTCAGGAGGGGGTGACCGTGGGTTGGACAGAGTGGAGAGAATGACTGGCACAGGGAGATGTAACGTGACAAGGAGAAAAGCAGACAGCAGTGATGTAGTGCAGGCCACAGACGAGACATAAAAATAGAATTTGAAGTGAAAAGTTAAAGAAAGGTACTGACGGGAGACAAAAAGGGAAGACCAGAAAGGGAACACATGGTTCCAAGTAATTCAGATTAAAAAAATGGAGGGTGATAAAGCAAGAGGCCTGGTAACTGTAGGCTGTCAAACTTAAGAAATGAAGTATTAAGGCTTTAGGGCTGGGGGAATAAAAATAATAATGAGTATAGAAAGGGATCAGCAGATACCAGCAGGCATGTGGAAAGGAAAGCCAGCAAGACCAGCACAGCTGTTCGTAGCTGCATGAGAGATGAGGTCCAGTCTCACTGTATAGTCCATTCTCACACTGATGCCAACAGTCACGGGGCCAAAGCCAAAATATGAAGGGAATGAAAGGCCAGGAACAGGTAACAGAATGAAAAGAGAAAAAGCTGAAAGAGACCACTGAGGCACTAAAGTCTGATGGCAGCATGATACAAAATGAAGGTTGCAGTCAGCAAGATGATAGTGACTACTTGGAACCTGAAGCAAGTCACATGCCCAGATGGGGATGCAGAGTGTAGATGAGAGATTCACAGAAGGGAAGGAAGCTAATAAAAGATTCCCTAAACAGGTCAGTGTGAGGAGAAGAACATAATTCAGAGCTGGACACTTCTCACCACTCACACTTGATTTGGGAGCAGAGACTCTGAATACCATCAGACCTTTAGGGGCTGGCAAATGAAAGGTAAGAGAGTACTGCTCTCTTTTTAGGATGTACTGACAGTCCAGCAGCCAGAGACCTCCAAGAATAAGGGTGAGGGAGATAGACAGAGGGGATTCCAGGTAATTTCCTATATTGCTCTGTGAAATCAGTTGACAAAATACATCAGCAGAAGCAAAACATGTCACTGATAAAGACAGAATCATTTTCATACTAGGATGCAGAGAGATACACCCGTAAGTATTTCAGATGAGAGCTGTACTAACTGAAGTTCTTTGATTTTAAGTTATGTGTTGTTAAAAGTTCAGAAAGATGTTCTATTGTAGTCCATCAAAAACAAGACACCTGATAATATCAGTGCTATTGATAACCAGAATAGAAATTTACCCTCATTGTATTGACCGTATTTATGGGTGTCACCAAACCAGCATGTAGAGTTAACAATAGAAAGAAATCATGACAATGCTGAGCAGTTCCTTCACTTTTGCATGCCTAAGGCATTATGATGACTTCCTTTGTGAGGATACTTCCTTCAGAAGAAAGCAGATATGTTAGTGTCATGTATTATTATGAGAGAAGTGGAGCATGACCTCACTGCCTTTTGTTTCCTAGAGAGGAGAATCATTACTCAAAAGGATGATCTGGTTTTCTTTCATTTTCTGTTCTCTTTCTCTTTCTTTTCTTTTTTTTTTTTTAAAGAAATTTCAAATGTTTAGTTAATCATTTAAACTTATCACTTGTCTCTAAGAAAGGCAAATGTGAATACCTTACAACAATAAAGACAGTCAGACGTGAATCAAATTTATGAACCGACCCTCCTTACAGTTCTTAAGCCTCTGGCTTCTCCTTCCTTTTATGCAAAGGGTCAAACCTAGTAGAACTAACACTCTATGCCATAAATCTCACTAGGCCACAAGAGGGAGCAGCTTTCAGAGGTGCAGGCAGGCATGAAAATGCTGAAAAAAATACCTCCAATTAGCAAAAATAAACCAGAGATCCTCAGTTTCAGAAAAGAACAAGGAAAGAGTGGCACTCTCCCAGCCAGCTGAGTGGTACTTCAAAATTTGTAGTATATTACCAGCAGACTCAGCCTTCATGTTTAAGCGGACAGCAGCTAAATATCTGCACTTCAAAAATGACTCAGTTTAGCAGATACATCTTTGTTAATTTTGAACTTTTCCCTGGTCTAATCTTAACCCTTCTCCTAGTGGAAGACAGAAGTTGCAACCTTAGCATCTCAAACTAGGTAAGTGTAGGGTCACCTCTCTGGAAAATAAATGATGCCTCAAGGAACAATGTTAGGTGAAGACATGCTATAAAAATGATCAACAGTCTCTAAGCCACCTGCTTTATTTCAGCACCTTCTGTAACACAGTACTTCAAGGTTGTTTCTCCTTCCTTTTTTTAAAACAAACAAACAAACAAACAAAAACAACAAGCAAACACACACAAAAAATAAAACTCCCCTCTCTGGCTCTCTCTCTGTTCATTTAAGCATACTGCTATGAGTTGAAGACTATTGCAATTGAAGACTATTGTAGGAGCCATTAACACAGGAAGCTGCATTTTTCTGCACCAGGTTGTGATGGGTTACGCCCATCCTGAAAGCAGGGAAGGGGGGAGGGCTAGTGAGAGCATTGCCCTCACTGGAGGGGGTTTTCCCCCTGGGAAACGGAGTTAGTCTGTTCCACTCCCCCTCCCTGTCCAGCAAGCCTATAAAAGGGAAGACACCACAGACATTTCTCTCTCTTACTTCTGCCTTGCAGGGACAAAAGAGAGTTGCTGCTGGCTTCCTGCTTCTCTGCCACATGGTCAGGCCTGGTCCTCTCCCTAGAATCACAGAATCATAGAATCAATAAGGTTGGAAGAGACCTCAAAGATCATCAAGTCCAACCTGTCACCACAGACCTCATGACTACTAAACCATGGCACCAAGTGGGATGTCCAGTCCCCTCTTGAACACCTCCAGGGATGGTGACTCCACCACCTCCCTGGGCAGCCCATTCCAATGACGAACGACTCTCTCCATGAAGAACTTTCTCCTCACCTTGAGCCTAAAACTCCCCTGGCACAGCTTGAGACTGTGTCCTCTTGTTCTGGTGCTGGTTGCCTGGGAGAAGACACCAACCCCCACCTGGCTACAACCACCCTTCAGGTAGTTGTAGAGAGCAATAAGGTCTCCCCTGAGCCTCCTCCAGGCTAAACAATCCCAGCTCCCTCAGCTTCTTCTCACAGGGCTTGTGCTCAAGGTCTCTCCCCAGCCTCATTGCCCTTCTCTGGACATGTTCAAGAGTCTCAATGTCCTTCTTAAATTGAGGGGCCCAAAGTGAACACAGGACTCAAGGTGTGGCCTAACCAGTGCTGAGTACAGGGGCACAATGACTTCCCTGCTCCTGCTGGCCACAGTATTCTTGATGCAGGCCAGGATGCCATTGGCCTTCTTGGCCACCTGGGCAGACTGCTAGCTCAGCTGTCAGCCAGCTGTCAATCAGTACCTCCAGGTCCCTTTCTGTTTGGCTGCTCTGCAGCCACTCCCACCCCAGCCTGTAGCGCTGCATGGGGTTATTGTGACCAAAGTGCAGCACCTGGCACTTGGATTTGTTGAATGCCATCCTGTTGGACTCTGCTCATCTGTCCAGCTGGTCAAGGTCCCTCTGGAGAGCCCTTCTACCCTCTTATTGTTGAAAATGGAGGCAAAGAAAATATTTAGAACCTCAGCATTTTCCTCATCTTTAGTTACAATATTCTCCTCCAGGTCCAATAAAGAGTGGGGAAACTTCTTGCCCCACTTTTTAGCATTAATATATTTATAAAAATGCTTTTTATTATCTTTCACAGAGGTGGCCAGCTTAAGTTCTAACTGGGCCTTTCCCTCTAATTTTTCTCTGACATGATCTAACAACATCCTTAAATGTATCATGAGAAGCCTTCCCCTCCTTCCAAGGACCTGCTTGCTCATCCAGGCCGGTCGCCTTCCCTGCCAGCTCATCTTTCGGCACATGGGAACTGCCAGTTCCTGTGCCTTCAAGAGCTCCTGTTTGAAGTAAGTCCAACCATCCTGGACCCCTTGGCTCTTAAGGGCTGCTACCCAGGGTACTTTCCAAATAAGTTGCTTAAACAAGCTGAAGTTTGCCCTCTGGAAGTCCAAGGTAAGGGTTCTGTTACTGCTCCTCCCTATTTCTCTGCATATTAAAAACTCCACTATCTCATGATCACTGAACCCTAGACAGCCTCCTACCATCACATCTCTGACCAGTCTTTATTGATGATCTGGATGAGGGCATTGAGTCCATCATCAGTAAATTTGCTGACGACACCAAGCTGAGGGCAGGAGTTGATCTGCTGGAGGGTAGAGAGGCTCTGCAGAGGGACCTCGACAGGCTGGACAGATGGGCAGAGTCCAACGGCATGAGATTGAACACATCCAAGTGCCGGGTTCTGCACATTGGCCACAACAACCCCAGGCAGAGCTACAGGCTGCAGTCAGAGTGGCTGGAGAGTGGCCAGGCAGGGAGGGACCTTGGGGCTCTCAATCCTTTCATCTGCAACCTCAATTTCTGAGGCATCAAGAGATTCCCTAATATACAGAGCCACCCCTCCTCCTCTTCTCCCTCACCTGTCTCTCCTAAAGAGCTTGTAACCCCCCAGTGCAGTACTCCAATTGTGTGAATCTTCCCACCATGTTTCAGTAATGGCAATTATATTATAGTCCTTCTGGTGAGCCAAGACTTCCAGTTCCTCTTGTTTGTTCCCCGTACTGTGTGTGTGGTGTACATGCACCTCAACTGGGCTGTTGGTTTCTCAATTAACCCTAATTTATGCTGCATCCACGCCTGGTGGACTGGTTTTGTATACATTTTAATTTCCCCCCATCCATCCTTGTTCCTTACCCCTTACCCCTGTTATTGTTATATATGTATGTGTATGTGTATGTGTATATGTATATGTATATGTATGTGTATATGTATATATATATATATATATATACTGTTTAAAGAAAACTTTTACCTCTCTGCTTCCAGACCGACTCCAAACTATTTCTCAGAGGATTTGTCCCCCTTCTCTTTTTTCTCTCTCTGTTGGGAAAAGGAGGAGGGAACAGGGGAGGGAGTCTCAGTCTTGCCACTATCTGAGCTCTTAAATCCCAGTTAAGGCTCAAACCACTACACAGGTGAATCTGCATGCCCACCAGACCACTGTCCTCCTCACACTGCTACATAATCACATGCTGAAGTAACATTCATGCATGAGGCAGGTAAAAGCAAAGCCCATAATGTGTTACAGGGTAGAATTTCCCCTCTTTCTGGACTGCAGCTTTCTTTAGAACACATCAGAATATCATTAGAAAAACTTCTTTCTTTCTTTCTCTCCCCCCCCCCCCCCTTTCGTTCTTTCTCTGAATACACACAAAGAACAGGGAAGGCTCTGGAGGACATTTGTCTCTTAAAATGTCACATCACTCTATCTGCAATCAGTGTGAACATGTGTTGGAACAGTCTCCATGCCTGCTGCAGGGCTGTAAAGCCTTGTTTTGCTTTAGAGGCACTCTCCTAACTGCTCTTGTGTACACAAATGTCAACATGTAGTTGGGCACCACTTTTCCCTATGAATAGAATAGAGGAGAAGGGAAGGGAAGGGAAGGGAAGGGAAGGGAAGGGAAGGGAAGGGAAGGGAAGGGAAGGGAAGGGAAGGGAAGGGAAGGGAAGGGAAGGGAAGGGAAGGGAAGGGAAGGTAAGGGAAGGGAAGGGAAGGGAAGGGAAGGGAAGGGAAGGGAAGGGGAGGGAAGGGGAGGGGAGGGGAGGGGAGGGAAGGGGAGGGAAGGGAAGGGAAGGGAAGGGAAGGGAAGGGAAGGGAAGGGAAGGGAAGGGAAGGGAAGGGAAGGGAAGGGAAGGGAAGGGAAGGGAAGGGAAGGGAAGGGAAGGGAAGGGAAGGGAAGGGAAGGGAAGGGAAGGGAAGGGAAGGGAAGGGAAGGGAAGGGAAGGTAAGGGGAGGGAAGGGGAGGGAAGGGGAGGGGAGGGGAGGGAAGGGGAGGGAAGGGGAGGGGAGGGAAGGGGAGGGGAGGGAAGGGGAGGGAAGGGGAGGGAAGGGAAGGGAAGGGGAGGGAAGGGAAGGGAAGGGAAGGGAAGGGAAGGGAAGGGAAGGGAAGGGAAGGGAAGGGAAGGGAAGGGAAGGGAAGGGAAGGGAAGGGAAGGGAAGGGAAGGGAAGGGAAGGGAAGGGAAGGGAAGGGAAGGGAAGGGAAGGGAAGGGAAGGGAAGGGAAGGGAAGGGAAGGGAAGGGAAGGGAAGGGAAGGGAAGGGAAGGGAAGGGAATTAACCAGGTTGGAAGAGACCTTTGAGATCATTGTGTCCAACCTATCATCCAACACTATCTAATCAACTTGCTGAATCATTTGGAAAAGGTACCTGTGTGGTAGAAGTACTCAGTGTACACTGGTATCTCACCCCTACATGCAGGGCAGATCTTACTGCCATACTTGGAATAATGCAAAAGCTGGGCAGTACAGATGCAGCCAAAGTTCATTGATTAAGTTGAAGGATTCAAGTACACATTGGGTATTAAACCTAATGGCAGTGTCTAAAGACTAGGTTATAAATTTGTTGAGCCTCTGCAGTCAGTTTATGGAATAGAGGAATCAAGGAAGAGATTACAAAGACTTAAGACTAAGGCTTATGGTCCCTTTGGGATCTTCATTTCCAAAGCAGCAATTTTCACTTCCTCCACACACCATAGGAATGGTTTGGTGTCTAAGAGGGACACTTTGCTGGTGTGAAATGCTAGGGACAGCTATACCTAAATTTTGCTACATTCAGATGGGGTTCTCAGCTGTGGCTCCTGTTGTGGAAGCAGGTAGTTAGGCTTCATTGAAACTGTATTTCAAGGAAGAAGGTCTTTCTTTGTGCCCTGTTGCATGCACAAGCAGACTAACTCAATGGTCCTGGGAGCAAGAGCTTACTTGGTGACAGAGACCAGATTTCAAATCCTCTTTTGGATTGATTCAGAACAAGGACTCATATGCAGAGCTACTATTCCCCAATCCATGCCCAAATGAGCTTTCTTCTCTTTAAGCTATATAAATCCCTTTGTATAAATAATTAAGTATTCATTGGGCCAGAGAGGAGAATGGGAAATGTAAGGGAGTGTTTCTCCAGCCGGCTAGTTAGCATGCTCATCTGGGATGTGAGCAAGTCAGGTCCAAACCACTGCTGTAAAGACTGGTTAATTATTCATACAAAACAGAGCAGCTTCTATAGGAGAGAGGGAGGGCAATTATCCAACAGATTGGCAGTATTTCCACTCTCCTGGGATGTGGGAGAGCTGAATTCAAGCCTCACCAAACCAGGGTGAGGGAACTTTTGAGAATGGCCTGTTATACTTCATAAGTTAATGCTAACAATTTGTCTGTTGAGTGGAGAGCATACATGCCGATAATTCTGGTAAACTCCAGATTCTCCTTTCCTTTGTACAAATTCTCTCCTACCACAAAACAAAACAAAATAAAACACAAATTTAAAAAAATTAAAAAATAATAATAAAAAAAATCCCCCCCCCAAAAAAAACCCCAGAAAACCCCAAACCAAACAACCACAGAAAAAAACAACCCCCCCAAAACCAACAAAACCAAATCTCCTTCTTTGTTTTCTAACATGGAAACCCTTATTTGCTGTTTAAAAATAGGTTATACATTAACCAAATATTCTAATTTCCTTTACAGTAGTGCTGGTGGGGAAGACAAGGACATTTTCTGAATGCAATTAATATTACTAACAAAAATTTGGTGAGAAAATTTCTTCTCCAGAAGTTTTTGCTGACTGTAAAGGAACCTATATATCCAATTGGAATGTAGACCTATGCCTGCAAGATATCCAAAGTCAGCTTAGAAAAACCTCACTCAGGTTTTCATGGTGCACTTTGCATCGTGATGCAGTCACTCATGCAGCAAAAAAAGTGCCCTGATGCTCAGCACTCAGCAGCAGCAGGCCCTCCTCTGGGGCCATGCTTCACTAAGTGGCACATGCGCTCCTTGCAATGCTCTCTTCATTAGCTGTCTAAAATCACTCCTTCCTCTTTGCTCCTCTACTTAGGTCTTTCATTTTTTTAACCATGCTTGGAATAGACATCACAACAGCTGTCACTTTTTGTGTAGCTGTACACCTAGAACTATAAAACTGTTGTTAGCCTGCAAAGAGATGGTATAACTGAGCAAGTATGTGGTTTGGTTTTGGTTTTAAGCAGTTTACCAGAAAATCCTGATTTATATGACAATGTCATTCAATAGAATGGTGTAGTCTCTCCTTAATGCTTGTGCTGAAAATGACAGTCAAATCAATGAGCAATAGTATACACATCCCACTGACATTAATAAGGATCTGATCCACCCAAAATGCTTGTGGTAGCTCTCAGTGACACTGGCTCAATGCCCTCCAGACAGGGAAGCCACAAGTGAATAGAATCAATTTTTTTTTCTAGGTTGTTTTCAAATTGAAAAAGTAATAAAGTTGTATGAGTCCATAGCCTGAATCATGTCTTTACGTGTGGTATCAGAATGTCATTGTCAACTCTCAGTAGATGGGGCAGGGGTTTCTCCTCACAGTAATGTTTCGTAGGGAAGCATGCTAGGGAAAGAATTTTGACAGGAAAGACCCTGTACAGTAATGCCACCCAAATGTAGAGATATTGCAGTATGAGAAGCAGGGGAAACACTTGAGTTTCACCAGTGGCAATATGGCTGTAGGATTTGGGTCAGAAAACACACTAGGCTTTGGGTTGTTGCCTTGTTTGGCCTCCAAGAGACAGCGCATGTGTATCTTGAGGCACTAATGAAAAGGAGTAGAAAGGCTACTTTGACACATAAAATGGTACTTAGTAAGTATTCAAATACAAGAAAATAATCCCCAAACCCCACACTACAGTAGATGCAAAACGTAGCCATCCTAAAATGTCTGTGAGAGCAGGCACAAGACCTCAGTGCTGGTTATATATTGGCTATGCAGGCTACATACTTCTGCAGCTAAGGCTAAATCTCCTTTCTAATGCTTCTTTGCACCATAGCCTGAAAGATGGGCCTCTCTCTTCACAGGCTGCACAGTAGTATTTCATTCTCTGCTCTAGTGTACAAACTTGAAGGCTACCAAGGGACAACAGACCCTAGCTTTGGTGGGTGTGTTTTGAAGAGCATGATTCAGTTTGGCAGCTAAAGAATCTGAATAACAAGTAATGAAAGTGCTGTGATCCAGTGAGGAACAGCAGCTCAGACACAGCTTTTCTCCACACTTGATGTTGGTGAACTCTCCATAAGGACCTCCTCAGTGTATGTGTTGCTGTGCCTCAGCTTCCAAATGCTGAGCCTTGACTTCCATTGTGGGTCTCTGGTTCCTTCTTGGTGCAACAGGCTTCACTTTCAGGAGCCATGGAAGAACTGCCTTGCCTTGACTTTGGTGATTTCATCCATGTCATGAGACAAAGCAAATCTGTGTCTCTGATCCTGATGCTGGTTCTCCCTCACAGCAATGCATACTCCCTAAGCCACTGACACAGAAAGGGATGTTATGGTAACTTTCTTTCCTTCTTTTGTACTATTTCTACCATTCAAAAATTACACAAGCAGCACAAAGGCACAATACACATTTTTTTAAATTATTTTTTTTTTCATTCCTGTGGAGCTGTATAACACAAGCTGCACAGCAGATGTGTTCAGGAAACAGTTTGCAGTTAGTTTTGCTTAACCTACAAATTTATGAACATTGCATTTTTGTGATAGTAAATAGTTATCATGAAAATTAACTATATTCCTGCATTTGTGTGCTGGGTTTATAGAAACAGTATACATCTCTTTTGCTATAGGAAGCTGAACGCATTCAATTATCAGTGTAATTACAGAGCAATTCTCTCTGACATCATGTGATTTTATTAGATTTGAACAATACACATGTATGGTTTGTCTGTTTTTAAATAGCTACCAGATTTCTTACCCATTCTGTTAGTTGTATAACTTTATTTAACATTCCCTGCCTCCACGTGGTTCTCAATTTATTTATTTATTTATTTTAAAGTTTTCTCTTGAAGGAAATTGCCACTCATTAGTGGCAATAGCACTGTTTTCAACTCAGAACTGATTTCCAAGTGCTGTTCTTCAAGCAGGTATGAATCACCTCGAAAAGCACCCCTGAATAAATGAAGTACCTCTTGTCACACAGAGTGCACTAAGGTGGAATTGTGCATGACATGACATTATCATTATGTTCCTTTGTTCACAGCTTTTTACTTCATTCAGTCTGTTCCTTGCCTTTGAAAAGCAGGGAGGGAGCTCTCTGTGCTTCCCAGCTGTGCTCTGAAGGTGCGACCTACTTTTGGGTAGCTCTGTCAGTAGATATCACCCCAAAACACTTGCCTTCCAGTGCCATTGAATAATTTTTGCCCAGAGCATTTTGCCAGCTCACAAAGGAAAGCTCTCTGCAATCTCTTGCAGATTCATTCTGATGTTACTCCTCAAGATTGCTGCACTACAATCTGAACTACTTGCCTTGGTCACGGTTGAAATTGTACATAACATTTAGTCTTTGCTTTGTGGGGATTCACCTAGCAGGTGTTAGTGAAAGCACACTCCCCAAAGGGTTTGTTACTCTCACCATCCACTTAGAGAAGAATGGTTCTAGCATTTCCTGTATTTTTTTGCACAGTGATTTCTTTCCTGGAGGGAAAATCGTGGAAAAAAAAAGTCTGTCAAATGCTTTCCCATAACATCTACATTGCTTATGCTTCTGTTCACAGAACCTACTTCTGTGTGTTTCAGTTTGTGTTATGTCTTTACTTGACCTTGTGTGAACGATCTGTTATTTCAGCTGGTTTTGTCCGAGAGTTTTTTTTTGTCTGTTTGCTAATCAATACGAATGATCCAACTGAATCCAGTGACAATGCCATTACAATATAAGCTTGGTAGCTGCATGGTTACTGATTCTTGGCAGTTTCAAATATCTGAGACATTAATCCAGACATCTGCAAAAGTTTTAGAGAAACATTGTTCTGATTTTGGTTTTATTGTCAGTGGATGTAATGGGAAACACTACATTTCTCTTATGTGCCTATCACTTTATGAAACCATGTAAGAGTTTGTTGGCTCTAAAGATAGCTCTAAAGATAGATATCAAAAAACACTCTATGTCATATGTGCTATATTCAGTGTGGCACTCTGATAGCTGTTCTTACTTTATATATTTTACATCATTCTCCAAGCTTCCCTGGAAAAAGTCCATGTTTCATAAATAACCCGTATTACACAGATTGCACCAGAGAATGAAGTATTGCTTGCAGCCATGCCTGAAGTCATTCAGTCAGCCACAGCAAAGAAGTTAGGCAGTGAAATTTTATTTCACTTGTGGCGCCACACTAAGAGACACCCTCAAAAATACATTAGTAAGAAATAAGAGCAGCTTTATTGAATCCACTAAGTTATGAGCTATTCTGCATATGCTAATGCTGCCATAATAAATAATTATGCATGGACAGAGCCTACACCGTTGCAGATATCTGAAACTCACAAGATCACTGTTTCCCCCTTCCAAAAGAGGGAGAGGTTTCTGGATGCTTGCTCAGATTATTAAAAAAAACAGAGGTCAAACAGAAAGCCAAGACAGTATAAACCAGCAAGAAAAATAATTGTGCCTCGTCTGAAGGTGGTAGGCTACTGCAGAAGTTTTCATTTGTTCAATCCAGAGCTATTTCAAAGCAAATATTAATCCTGAGGTAATAACATCTACCCTGCAATGCTAAGTGACTTTCGAGCTAAGTTCACCATCTATATACCCTGCTTACCTGCTGCAGCTTTTGGTCTTGTTTGAGGCTGTTCAATTAGTTTGCTCAGGGGAAACCTCACATGTGTAGTAAGCACTAAAATACACTCTAGGACACACTATCCTGCACTGTGGATGAACCTCAGAAGTGTCTGGCTGGCCAGTCACCTCCCACTTGTTGTTGTGATATAGTCATGACCTGGGAGCAGAAAACTACTTGCCACATGTCCACCAGGATATTGTGAGGACACAGAATAGGACAGAGAATGCTTTATGCCTTTTCCAGACACATAAAATCAGGCAAGAACAAGAAAATTCAAAGCTACATAAGTAGACAAGCATTACTTTTGCTTTCTGGACCTGCTTTTTCTCCATACAGCAAAAATCCCCTGGGTTTGTGTGTACTACAATTTCTGCAGAGTGCTGTGACTAGTGAAACAGTACAAGATATCTTAAAACTAATTGTACTATTTTCTTACTGCTTAAATTATGTGAATAGAAGTTGTGAACCTGTGAACTTTGACATGAAAAACAAAACATTCAAAATTTGCCTGATTTAGAATTATTATGATTACTTGTTATGATCCAGCCACTAACTCCATGACTGACACATTTTTACACAGTCAACCGTGATTCTGAGGTATATACTGATGAAGGGAACAGAAGGTCTGATGGGGTCCAAGATCTACATCTCAGAAAGGCTGAAAAAAAAATTTTAAAAGTAAAAATAATCTGTTATTAGAGTGTTACTCTGTTATTCCAGTATAACTCACCTATTACTAGTTTATTGCTAGAGATGCTGAAGCCAGGTGCCAACATTGCTCAGAAGGCAATGGAAAACTGAAATCAGTTTCCTTCTCATATTCTACCATCTCCATTCAGCACGGGCAGGCTTGAATTTGTTTTTCACTGAATCTCCTCAGAAACTTCTTCAGGTGTTACAATGACACACTGAGGTTTTGTGCAGAGAACCTAGGAGGCCTTTAAAGCACAGGGTAACTGAAAAGCTGGTGCATTCCACGTAGTCGAACAACATTTCTGAATGACTAGAAATAATTCTCTGATGATGTCACAAAATCAACCCTGGTTGTGTATATGAACAATTAGGATTTGAGGCTTTGTTCAGTCTAGAAAAACACCAAAAGTTGAGAAAGTGATCTGAAGCACTCATGGGTAGGCAGAACAAATTATCTTCATTAAAGATTTCTCTCAAACTATCACTCACAGATTAAAATATTTGGTCATATGGGCCTTGCATAGGCAAAACTCTTATGTGCTTTAGCAATTGCTTCTTAATATAAACCATTTCCACACATGGACCTCTCTCTCTACATCTGTGTTGTTAATGCCTTGCCATTTGCACTCATGTTCCTTAAGGCAAAACTCTGCTTTTAGTTACACAAGTGAAAATGCAGTAGCTTTTTCTCTGTATTAACATCAGCTCGGGACTGGGACCGGCATGCTCGAGCTGAGAGGTGCTCTATTTTGGTTTCTTTGGGGGGCTTTTTGGGGCAGGAGGACCTCAGCAGACAGTGAAGATCAGCAGGGTTGCCTTGTGTGCCTGCTCAAGATCATGACATCAGCTGTAGGAAATTTAAATGAGGCAGAGCAAAGCTGTGCTACTGCCATTTGGCAAGAGAGCCTCCTGGCTGGATTGCAGCTAGGGGCGCGTGCTGGGTCAGCCAACAGAGTGCAGAGGCCTCTGTGGTAGCTTGGGCAAAACATAGTAGTCAGGTGGAATATATGTATATATATATTTAACAACAAACAATAAAAATCCCCAAATGTAATTTCACCTACCTGAAGCCATGGTAACAATTTGGCCAAAGGCTACTGGAGAAACAGTAGGTACCCAGACAGAGCTGGTGCACAAGCGTGCAAGCATCCAAGCTGCTAGCTGCAAGGTGCTGGAGACTGGCACTTGAAATGGAGGGTGAAGGACACAACACGTGTGAGGTGTGACCAAGTGAATTATCTCCTCAGTCTGGTAGCCAAGCTAAAGGATGAAGTATCAAGACTCAGGACTATGAGGGAATGTGAAAGGGAGTTAGATATGTGGGAGCAGGCTTTACAGACCTCCCCTGCTGAGGGAGGCATCCCCGGAAAAAGAGGGGAATGGATACAGGTCCCTGTTAGGAGAAGCAGGGGGAATCCATCCCAGCCCTCTTCGCCTCCCCTGTTGCCCTTGCACAAGAAGTATGAGGCCCTGCAGGTTGAGGGCAATGTGGATGAGAAGACAGAAGAGGAATGCCTAAAGCAAATCAGTCCCCACCAACCATCAGGACTAGTGCCATAATGAAAAAGAGGAGGATAATTGTTGTTGGTGGCTCTCTCCCGAGGGAAACAGAGGGTCCTATATGTTGTCCTGACCCATCTCACAGAGAAGTCTGCTGCCTGCCTGGGGCTTGGGTAAGGGACATCACCAGGAGAGTACCAAAGCTAATCCAGCCCTCTGACTATTACCCATTGCAGGTAATCCAAGCTGGAAGCAATGAGATTGACAAGAAGGGCGCTAGGACAATCAAAAAGTAATTCAAGGCCCTTGGACAATTGATTAATGGGGCAGGAGCTCAAGTGGTGTTCTGCTCAGTTCCTTCAGTGGCAGGGGTGTACACTGAGAGGAACAAGAGAACCCATGCCATCAACAACTGGCTCAGGGAATGGTACCAGCAGCGGAATTTTGGGTTCTTTGGTCAAGGGGCAGCTTTTACCAGACCTGAACTGCTGGACCTAGATGGAGTGAATCTATCTAGAAAGGGGAAAAGGGCTCTAGCACTAGAGTTGGAAAGGCTCTCTGGAGAGAAGAGAGAGGGGTTATAAACCAGAGTCAGATGAGAAATCAGCAGCCCAGCTGAAGTGCATGTACACCAACACACACAATATGGGGAACAAACAAGAGGAACTGGAAGTCTTGGCTCACCAGGAGGACTATGATATAACTGCCATTAGAGAAACACGGTGGGATGATTCACACCATTGGAGTACAGTGCTTGGTGGTTACAAGATCTTTAGGAGAGACAGGCGAGGGAGAAGAGGAGGGGTGGCCCTGTATATTAAGGAATCTCTTGGTGCCTCAGAACTTGAGGTTGCAGATGAAAGGATTGAGTGCCTGTGGGTTAAAATCACAGGGAGGGCTAACAAAACTGACATCCTGTTTGGAGTCTACTATAGACCACCTATCCAGGATGAAGAGGTTGGTGAAATATTCTATAAGCAACTGGAGCCTGTCTCAAGATAATCAGACCTTGTCCTTGTGGGTAACTTTAACCTGCCAGACATCTGCTGAGAACTTAAGTCAGCAGAGAGGAGGCAGTCCAGAAGGTTCTTAAGAGTGTAAGGAGGACAGCTTTTTGGCACAGCTGCTATGTGAGCCTACCAGGGGTCAGGCTCTGCTTGACCTGATATTCCCAAATAAAGAAGGGCTGGTAGGAGATGTGATGGTAGGAGGCTGTCTAGGATGCAGTGACCATGAGATAGTGGAGTTTTCAATACACAGGGAAATAAGGAGGAGCAATAACAGAGCCCTTACTTTGGACTTCCAGAGGGCAGACATCAGCTTATTTAAGAAACTAATCTGGAAAGTACCCTGGGTATCAGCCCTTAAGAACAATGGAGTCCAGGAGGGTTGGACCTACTTCAAACAGGAGCTCTTGAAGGCACAGGAACAGGCTGTGCCCACGTGCCGAAAGATGAGCCACCAGGGAAAGTGCCCAGCCTGGATGGGAAAGCAGCTCTTGGACAAATTAAGGGGGGAAAAAAGAGGCTGTGTCACCTTTGGAAAGGTGGGGAGGCAACTCGAGATACATTTAAGGATGTTGTTAGATCATGTAGGAGAAAGATTAGAAAGGCAAACTGTGAAAGACAATAAAAAGCATTTTTATAAATATATTAATGCTAAAAAGAGGGGCAAGAAGAACCTCCACTCTTTATTGGACCTGGAGGGGAACATTATAACTAAAGATGAGGAAAAGGCTGAGGTACTAAATACCTTCTTTGCCTCTATTTTCAACAGTAAGACAGGAGGACTTCAGGATAACTGGCCTCCTGGACTGGTAGATGGGGTCAGGGAGCAGTATAGTCCCTCTGAAATCCATGAGGAAGTAATTAGGGACTTACTGAGACACTTGGATACTCACAAGTCCATGGGACCAGATGGGATCCATCTAGGGTGCTGAAAGAGCTGGTAGATGAGCTGGCCAAGCTGCTCTCCATCATTTTCCACCAGTCCTGGCTCACCGGAGAGGTCCCAGATGACTGGAAGCTGGCCAGCGTGATGCCCATCCGCACGAAGGGCCAGATGGATGAACCTGCAAACTTCAGCCCTGTCAGCCTGACCTCAGTGCCAGGAAAGATTATGAAGCAGATCCTCTTGGGGAATGTGAGAAGAGGTTGGTTTTGGATAGCTTTGGAAGGCTATAGGGAAGACATGCCTTTGCTCAAATTAGAGAGAACTATGTTTTGTCTTTGACTCTGAAAATAATATAAACACTTTGTAACTGAAGGAGATAAACTAGGCAGAATTTGGTTGGATGTCTTAAAATATTGTTTTGTTATTTTAACCTATTGTATGCCTTAATTACATGTATGCCAGTAGAAAATGACCAATTGAGATGTGACACACGTTCCTTCTGATAGACTATATAACTTTGCTGTATAACGTAGTAAGGTCTTTGCCTGCTTGCATCTTGTCCTGGGAGTGTTTCTCAAGGCAAATCTGACATCTATATAAAATCTATGTTATAACAAATGGTGACTCCAAACATGCATCTTGAGCAACTATTCATTACGACTCCTACTTGCATCATCAAGTAGAAATTTCACTTTTAAAGACTGCAGAGATATTCCTGTTCATCGACGTCACTAATAGTAACGGTTAGATTAGTCTCTGTGAGATTAATCTATCTGCTTTTATACCGGCGGCGCTGCCCGATTTGCATTAAAATAGAGAAGGTGCAAAAGACGCCCAAAGCGCTATAGATGCATCAATTAACCACGATAGAGGGCTTACATATAACTGCAAAAGATGGCTTACATATAACCGCGATAGAGGGGTAAAGAGAACTGCGGTAGATGCATACGTCTGGATGTTAAAAATAAAAAAGAAGCAAAGAAGAAAGAAGAAAAAAGAAGAAAAGAAGAAAGAAGGAAAAAGAAGCTCTGGAAGTGCAAGAGAAAATACTGGTTGGTGCCTGGCGGAAAAAAATAAAAAAGGAACTGCAGCAAGTGCAAGAGATCTCTACAGGACAGAGGTGAGCTATCGGGGAAACTGGGTGTTGGTGCCTCCTTATGATGAGCACCTAATGCGTAATCAAATAACAAAAGAAGAGAACTCGATACTGGGAGTCACTACTCATATATTAAAAAAAAGGACCAATCACAGCACACTCGCAGGGTGGCCAAGGGATGGCCAACGTGGATTTAGGAAGGGCAGGTCCTGCCTCACCAAGCTGATCTCCTTTCATGATCAGGTGACCCGCCTGGTGGATGTGGGGCAGGCTGTGGATGTGGTCTACCTGGACTTCAGCAAGGCCTTTGACACCGTCCCCTACAGCAAACTCCTGGCCAAGCTGTCAGCCCGTGGCTTGGACAGCAGCACTCTGCACTGGGTTAGGAACTGGTTGGAGGGCTGAGACCAGAGAGTGGTGGTGAATGGTGCCACATCCAGCTGGCAGCCAGTCACTAGTGGTGTCCCCCAGGGATCAGTGCTGGGCACAATCCCATTAGATATCTTTACCGATGATCTAGTTGAGGGGATTGAGTCCACCATTAGTAAGTTTGCAGATGACACCAAGTTGGGAGCAGATGTTGATCTGTTGGAGGGTAGAAGGGCTCTCCAGAGGGACTTTGACAGGCTGGACAGATGGGCGGAGTCCAACATGATGGCATTCAACAAGTTCAAGTGCCAGGTTCTACACATTGGCCACAACAACCCCATGCAGTGTTACAGGCTAGGGTTGGAGTGCAGCCAGGAGAGCAGCCAGGCAGAAAGGGACCTGGGGGTCCTGGTTGATAGTAGGCTGAACATGGAGCCAGCAGTGTGCCCAGGTGGCCAAGAAGGCCAACGGCATCCTGGCCTGCATCAGAATTAGTGTGGTCAGCAGGAGCAGGGAAGTCATTCTACCCTTGTACTCAGCACTGGTTAGGCCACACCTTGAGTCCTGTGTCCAGCTCTGGGCCCCTCAATTTAAAAAGGATATTGAGCCACTTGAACGTGTCCAGAGACGGGCAATGAGGCTCATGAGAGGTCTCAAGCACAAGCCCTATGAGGAGATGCTGAGGGAGCTGGGATTGTTTATCCTGGAGGACGCTCAGGGAAGACCTTATTGCTGTCTACAACTTCCTGAAAGGAGGTTGTAGCCAGGAGGGGGTTGGTCTCTTCTTCCAGGCAACCAGCACCAGAACAAGAGGACACAGTTTCAAGCTGCCCCAGGGGAAGTTTAGGCTTGAAGTGAGGAGAAAGTTCTTCCCAGAAAGAGCTGTTGGCCATTGGAATGGGCTGCCCAGGCAGGTGGTGGAGTCTTCCTGCCTGGAGGTGTTCAAGAGGGGATTGGACATGGCACTTGAAGCCATGGTTTAGTTAGTCATGAGGTGTTGGGTGATAGGTTGGACCTGATGATCTCTGAGGTCTCTTGATCTCTGAGGTCTCTTCCAACCTTACTGATTCTATGATTCTACAAAAATTTGACCAAAAACTCAGAAACAATTTGTTTATTTTTTTCATGTTTGTCTGCCACAGAATATAATAAACACCCTGCCAGAAGTCAGATAAAAGGTATCTTCATAATTCCTGTGGAAAGAACTGGAATACAAAACTTGTTCTGAAAGGGATTGTTTCCAGCAGCATAGCAAATTTCACAGCTGGTAACACACACATCTACCAGCAGATAAGCAAAGATTTAATTGTGTCATTAAATCCATCTCTGATGCATTGCACAATGCATGAGTTGCACTTTTCCATTCTTTTAATTTTACAGCTACTTAACAACACTGTTTGCATTGGATGCAACAAATTTCTATTAGCTTTTTCCCTGAACAAATCTTGGGTGCAACTAAGCACTTCAGATCGTATGATGTCAGAAGTGACGCCTGAAAATCCAAGGGGAGAAACTACACAAGTATCAAACAAAATTATAGTTCTCCTGTGGTCTTATTATGGAGTCTTCCCTAAGTGAGGTGAAGCCATCACAAGCAAAGTTTTGGCCACCCAGCTCACAATAAGCAGCTTTCTAACACCATAAAAGTCATAGTGCTTGCACATGACAACTAAATTGCTTCAGTCACTTCTGACACAAAGCAGAAGTAGCACCTATGAACATTTCCCATGATCTTTCTCTTGAAGATTTTCAAGAACATCATATATAATAGTTTTATTTTCAAATTTTAATGTAAATATAAGTAGTAGATTTTACATTAAATGATGCATACATTTTTTTGCTGAAGAAAATTGTCTTCAATCTCTTATTCTGTTCTTTTAATTTGCATAAAATCTCCATCAGGTAATGTAAACCAAAACTATCAGTAAAAGTATGGCAGTGACAATAAACAGAAAATAAAGAGCTTTATGAATCCAATTTAAGATAATCTTGCAGAGAAAGGGAGGAGGTTTATCTGAACACACTCTTTTTGGTTTTAGATATACTAAGGGTAGATACTGCATAATAACTACTGAACCATCTTATCTTTAGATCAAACTATCTCAAATGCATGCAGTAATTACAAATTTTGACATTCGTGTTTTGATATATAGAGTAAGCAGATAAGCCAGCATCCAGTGCAGTAAGAGGAGAAACAGCTGGTTTCAAATATCTTTGAATTCTAGGACACCAAACACTAGTACAGAAACATCTTTAAAGTGAGCATGTCTGTAATAGACTGCTTTCTAATTTACAGCACGTCATCACGACAGCTGATCATGAAAGACTTCCACAGTTATTTCTGAATGTGCTCCAACTGCATTTAAAATGCTGACATGTTCTAAAGAAAATCCAATCGAACTGAGATGAAAGGACAAAATATGAATTAATTTTTTGAGATTATTTACGCAGTCATCAGCTACATATCAGGGTCCTTTTGCCATATTTCTACAAACACATTTGTTGGAACAGTAAAACTGATTTTTGCAATTGCGTGAATAACTTCCTATAGCCTACCATAAGAAATTTTGCTTTCCTGTAAGTCAGCTTGCACTGGTTTTGTAGTCTTGAAATTGTAGTTATCCATACACTTAGGCATTTCTTTCTGGACCATGAACTATCAGAAACAGGAAAATTGTGTTCTGTGCTTGAGGTAAATGAAACATGACACATATAAATAACAGATATGTATCTCAGCTAAAATATAGGCATACAAGTATTTATTTTCTTTTTTAACTGTGGTCTTGTTCCTGAGTTATATCTTCAGTGCTTCAAGTGAAAGAATCTCAAATGTACAATTAGTTGAAAATACTTTCCCAAACTCATACAAAAAAACCCATGTCATGTTAGCTTCAGCTAGAAGCCTCCTAAGGGAAAATAAGTTTGGGTTTGTTTGTTTGTTTGCTTGTTTGTTTATTTTTCTGTACAAGCACATTCTGCAGCATACATGTTCCATTTGGCAGGGTTGTCTTATCCTCTTGTCTTCAAGACTTGTCACAGGTGGAGGCTGGAGTAAAGTCTGGCCTGGTGCTCCTTTGTAGCAGACAGAATACTTTTTTTTCTCTCCCTTTTTTCTTTTCCTGATTGCTGTTGGATTTTGATTGTAGGCTACCATTTCAGATCCAGAGCAAACTATCAGGTTAATCTGTCAAATATATTAAGACTGTATCACTTGCTTTTCTGCAGGGAATACAGATTGCCATGTCTATGTAAGCCTGTGCTCTGAACTTCAGGCAAGAGCTGAACACCATCTCCTATGATGAGCTGCATGCCAGGATCTTCAGGGACTGAGAGAGGAAAGACATGTATCACATGCTTCTGAAAAGAGGGAAGCAGAAAGCACCTAAGATGTGGCAAAGGCTAGATAAGGTCCCACTTCTCCACTGTGAGACACAGCTAGGCTGCACACATAGCTGCATCACAAGATCACCTGGTCTTTACAGGCTCTTCAGTGTCTATTGTATTGCAGTTCATTGGGGATTTATCCACACAGATCATGAGGCACAGGCACAGCACTTGCGCAGTTTGTGAGTCCTGGATTGGTCACTTGGCTAGGAAGTAATCAGTTTCCCAGACTTCTTCACGTGATAATTGGAGGGAGTTTGATGTCTAGAACCTCCTCCTGTGTTCTTAAGTTCTGATTTCTGTGCGGAAGCCATCATCTTGATCTTGTGGAAGCAGACATCATCTTGATTTTGTAGTTGCATCATGGTAATTGTATGCACAAATGTATTTCTTTGCCTAACACTAGCTGCATAATCTGGCAAAGTTCATCCCCATGTGCTGCTATTCAGCCTACCACTCACTCAACACTTGCCACAGCTCCTTTCTTAAGTCCTTGATGTTAGGATGCCCTTCGCATACCATTCTGCTCTCACACGTGCCCAAAGAAATTTGTACAGGCATGTTTTGAGGATGTAGGGTGAGAGCAAGGTGTGCTATCAAAACAAAATGCAAGGATGGAAATAAAATATCAGAATTCAGACAAAGAGTTCAATAAATATTACACTCATTCAAAACCAAAGCAACAAACCCCAACAATGACAACAAAACCCAACAATGGCAACAAAACCTGCCAAAGTGCCTTCTACAGTCCTCGTGATTTTAAACTGAAAGTGCTTGTTATCCTCCCAACTTGTTCAAAGCAAGAGGCTGCTTAACCCTGTTAATGACTGATGAATGAATCTTTAAGAAAGCTAAGGAACTCATGGTGACAAACTGTTCAAAACATCATCCAACAAATAAGAATCCTTTAAATATATCCTTTGTACATGTATTCCTGTTCACGGCTATGTCCATCTGTGTTTGGTCAGCAGAGACAGTATGTTTGGAGCTGATACTGGTAAATAATTCTTTACTGAAAGGGTTACCAAACATTGGAATAATCTGCTCAGGGCAGTAGTGGAGTCAACATTCCTGGAGGTACTTAAATGGTGTGTGGACCTGGTGCTTAGGGACATGGTTTAGTGGTAGCCTTGCAGAGCTGGGTCGAAGTTTGTACTGGAGGATGTTGTAGGTCTCTTCCAAACAAAGATATCCTGTGATCCTGCAGTTTTGTGAAAGGAAGGCCTTAAGTTGATGCAAATTTTGCAGGTGAATGTGCAAGTGTCTGGGGCATAGGTGTGTGGTATTGTATTTTGGGTAAAAGGCAGGCTTTGAGGAAGATCCTTAGCTTTGTGCTGGGAAATGAGAGGGCTCTTCGGAGTGCACAAGGGGAAGAAATTTGATTTTCAAGTCCTATGTATTTATGGGTATTTAAAAAACAATAACATTTCACACAGACTATTCAACAGTGTCATAATAAGGGAAACAACTGGTTAAAATAATAATATAAAGAACACAATGCATCTGATTAAGCTATACTTAAGAGACATTAAACAAAGGATTCTGTACTAAGATTCCCTTTTGTACATGTCTCTGAATCTGAGAAAGATAATCCATGGACCCTGTACCAGAATGAACTAAGTGCCCAATATCCTGGCAGATTAGAAATCACTAAGTAATGCCTGAGCCCCTTGTTGGGCATCATAACATACTTCCACCTGTGTTTTCTTAAAACATGATTAAACTCACTAGTGTTTCTTCCCTTTGAAGTATTTGAATGTGATTGCAGGGAAATTTCTTCTCTGCAGTTTGTGGCACCTGCTGCAGGCTGGAACATTTTTGCTTTGGGCTCTCATTAAGTCATAAAAGATTCTTTGCTGCAAAAATTCCTCTCTTAAGTGTTTGCAGATTTCCTTGGACTGATTATTTTCAATTCCTGCTACATCATATCAGGGCATACAGAAACCTAATAATCTTATCTCGGAAATCTTGTTAAATAAGTAATAACACTCCAAATATTTATCTTTTACTTAAAAATAAACCTTGCTATTAAGAAACAAATGTGAGTAAAAACCCAACCTACCAAAAAAAACCCCAAACCAACCAAACAAAAAAACCCACACCCAAACCCAACAAACCAGAATTAACTTACCATTGAAAGATATTTAATGGTTGGCAACTCAATTCCAAATACAAACATTGAGCTCTCTTTCTGCAATACCATATATTAAGTACCACAGTACTTGACATACCGTATGTGGTAACTATTTCCATTATTTTTCTTCCCTTGGTGGTAATAAATGTTGAAAACAGTAACAAGGAAAGTGGCATGTAGAGGGGCAGTGGAATTTGGCCCATACAGTACTTTCACTGAAGAGCTTCTCTTTATTCCTGCTGGGCAGCAACAGGAATCTAATTCTACAGGGTCTGATTATTGCTTTGAAGAATGTAGCATTTGTTGACCTGTGGCAAAGAATAATGTGGTGGAGAGGAATGGACTATATAGCTATTTTTATATGATTAGATAGGAAATCTGTATGAAGAAAGGAAGTAGTTAAAGTGGTGTCAATTTCTGTGACTTAAGAGCCAGATAGAAACACATTGGAACTCCTTCTGGGTTAGTCATCAGTCTATGTGACCTACAGTGATCCTGGTGTGAATAGATTTTATCTGGGGAATATCTGAAAGGGAAATATTGGAATAGGTAATATTAATAGAGCGTCCTTGCAAGGACTCTTTTGCTGAGTCTAGAGAGCTGGAAGTCCTAATATGAATGGAACAGAGAATGGAGAAGGTATTTTTGTATCACAAATTTTGGGCAGAGGCTGCTGGAGTCAAAACTCTTCCAAATGTCAAGACCATGGAAACTCTGCAGCAAGTATACCTTCCTGATCCCAAGAACGTCAGAAGCTCTGTCAATTTACTAGATAATATGGATCTCTCTCTCTTTTGGTGAAAGAGACTACGTCTGCCTGGGATATTAGTTATGTGATGATGCCTCAGACCCAGTGTGTGGCAGCTGCTGTTGGGACTGCTAAGGTTGTTGCTGTTATAACACATTTCCACCACCTGCTCACTGGATCCAAGTGCTGCTTCTTACTGTGTATATAAATTTAAAGCTCTTTGGAGCTGACACTACTCTAGAAATTTCATGCACATTATTTTATGTGGCAAACTTTCTAATTTGGGACTTGCAAGCATTTTTGAAGCAGCAATAAAACACCCTTGGCCTCAGATGCCCTTCAGAATTGCCAGATATATAAAGCTTCTCTATTCTATCTATTAGAGTATTATTTCATTTTATGTAAGCTATAAGATCCACATTGCAGCTGTTTGCTTCTACAGAGTATAAACTCTGCAAACACGTTCTTCCTGAAAAACCTTTGCAATGGTTTAGTCATTTGGCCAAAGAAAAAGAGATTCTTTGCAAAGTATAAATTCTACTGAGACCCTGCACATCCTGTGTACTCTCTATGATGCCTCACAGAACACTCAAAATACCAAAACAGTCAGAAGAAGTAAAGCTGTTGTTGTTTTTCACATAATTCCCACAAGACTTGCAGGTTTAGTAAACAATATTTACTGAAAAAGCCCAAATGTGCGTTTTTTATTTCTACTTGTTGTTGAGATACTGTTTGTCAAAAGCAAGAAAACAAAAAAATCCACAAATGTTCAACTAAAAATCATATTTTCCAATTACTATCAAGCCTCCCACTAAACAGTTGGCTGGCAAGAAACTTTCATGATACAACACAAGCTGAATGGATCCCAAACAACTTGGATTTTTATGGGAATTCAATGTAACTTAAAAAGTAAAGGTTACTGTTTTGGCACTCATACTATCTTGGCAATTACACAGGAAACTGCAATTTAATCATAATGTTTTCATAATTACAGCTCAAGCTTCTAAATGAAAAAGAAAGAAAATAATAATTGTTTGTGTTCCAGAAAACACTTACAGGCTTTAAAAAGGGCTGAGTTCAAGGTCCTGGAGGTTTCCATAAATTACATTGGCTCAAACCTGGATCAGGATCTGAGAACCCAAGGTATGCAAGTAACCAGCAAAGCACTCTAAACCCAATAATATTTGCTCATGTGCAAGGATTTTAAACAAAGGACTTGAAATACATGGAACATTATTGGAAAGAAAAGGTGAATATATTAAAATATCCGTTTTAAAAACTGATGGTCTGAATAGTAAGACTACTGGAAAGCAGCACACTCTTCCAGCCGCTGGAGCATCAGCTGAGGCAGCTAGCTGTAATGCCTCCATAGATCATTGTCTAGGATTATGACTATCCAGCTCCTGGCCATGCTGATCACTTCTCTCTAAGGCATTTTCCAGATGGTTTACCATCAAGCTGTTTGCCCATCACCATATTGCCACTACATCTATTGCCTCTTCATTACCACTCCAGGCTACTGTGTTGGAGAGAATAATCTTTTACTGCCAGCAGCTCTCATAAAATTCTTTTATTCATATGTTACTGGACTTAGGTATCTGTGTTTAATTTCTCTCCACATCTGTCATGTAATTTTAATAAAAATGTCCAGAAGCCCTACATAATACCCACATAAATAAGGCCTGGCACAACCAAATGTCTCTTCCATCAGATGCAGATCTAAGTGTTTTTCCAGCTCAACGTCTTTCTGTGGTGAGTACCACGCTATTGTCAGCATTTCTCTTGAAGCTGACCATCTGATGGAAAATGATTCTTTTCTCCTCTACTTCCCAGAAAATTTTCTTCTGCTAGGCCTCAGCCTCCCATAACTAAAATCAGAACTACATTCACTGTCCCAGAATGCACATTGATTTATAAAATCCATGGTGGATCAGCGCACAGACATTCTGTAGGAGTGGTGGGAGCAGTTAACTTTCACTTTTGCACACAGACTTTTCCAGAGTCCTTGTTCTGAGACAGTAGAAGAGAAATTATTCCACTAAATGCTAACTAAATTTCATAATTATGGGGAGCCTTTACCAAGATGTGTAATTCTGGAGTCCAGGATACCCTCTTTGGACATTTGGGAAAGTAAATTAAAGAATAAATGGCTCCTGTTCAAACAGATCTCATCAAGGTTTATGCCTAGCTTCTTGCAGACATGCACATGTTTCTGACTGAGAGATTCACATAGCCTCCATAATATCTATGAATTTCCTCTTTTCATTCTTTTTTATACATGCAAGAGGATGAATTATTGAGAAAATAATATCGAAGCATGAGTCTTTGGATCGCTATTGCAACCTCACAAAAGCAAGAATCAGACATACAACAGGACACTGCAGAAGAATAGGATTTATCTTGCACTGGTTGGAGTGTTTATGGAGTTATCCTCTGTGGGATTAGGAAAATTTTCCCCTATCTTACCAGTAGTTGTTCATCGCCCTTGTGTGCATGGGTGTGTACCTCTGAGAGCATTTTCTGTTTTTCTTCTCCCACACTTGCCAGTAATTACCAACACATAGTACTGCAGAATGAAGAAGGAGGGAGAGTTCTAAAGGGGCCTACCAGCAATTCAATAGGGCTTTGATTTAACAGCTCCGAATCCTTTGAAAACATTTTGCCAAGAAAAGCTTGCCATCAACACGTATAATCTCTTATCAGAGGCCATTGAAAGCCTGGGCTCCGAGGTTAATTCTCCCATCGCAAGGAGTTTCAATCAGTTCAAAACTCACATCGAGATGAAAGCTACGAAGCCTTCTCGCCCGGTTTGTCCCGCAAAACCCACTAAGATCAACCGACTGGGGAGGATTAGGGCATGCTCATCTGCTAGCTCTCCAGCAGGACGGGCAAGCTCAAAAGAAAAACAATAATTAGGGATAATTGCTTGTGTCCAAACACAGGCATTAAAGCCCCTTTCCCCTTTGGTACTTTGTGAGCTGGAATGAAAAAGACACCCCCTGTTTTGACAGCTGGGCAGGCGAGCAGAGCTGGTGACAGATGAAGCGAGACGTCCCTAGGCATCCGCGGCGCAGCGGGGCGGGCCCGGGCGGGCCGAGGCCGGTAGCAGCCGGGACGGGACCGCCTCAGGCCCGTCCCTCCGCGGGCGGGGCCGCCACCGCCCCGAGACGAGCACGCTGCCCCGGGAGAGATGATGGCCGCGCCTCGGGCCGGCTCCTCCCGGAGGTGCTGCCTTTGCCCCCAACGGCCGTAACGGCCGCAGGGCTTGGCCGCAGGGCGCCGGCACCCTGGCACTCGGGCACTCCCCACAAGACACGCAGTGTTCGCGGCGGGAGATGGTGGCCCCATAAAGAAGGACTCTAGGAAAGAAGACGCTGGTTCCGGTGCTGCCGCTCTGCCAGGACCACAGCCCCGCGGGCGGGCCGAGGGGGTGGGCTCCGGTGCGGAGAACGGCCGGCGCCGGGACCGCGCTGCAGCGGGGAGCGACGCTGGGCCCCAGAAGCTGCCCGCGGCGAGAGCTGTGCCTTGCACTTGCCCGCCGAGGGGCGGATTCGAGGGGCGGCGGGGGGCCCGCAGATGGGGGGGCCGAGAGTACTCCGGGGAGCTGGGTGCCGGGGACCCTATCTACAAGTCTTACGTCTCTTGTACGCTTAATCGACAAATGCAAATCAGATGGGAACGGTAACACGCTTCAAAACAACTGTAATGTATACAACGGCATGAGTGATTAATTAGGAAAAACCACATCCGACAAGAAAGATTTTTGAAAGGAATCTTGGAAAACCCTGCAAACGCAGCTGGGATCCAGATTAATACATTCATCTAATAAAGCTCTTCCCTGTCGCGTTCTGTCTCTTGTCTGGTCTCTCTCTTTACACTGCCTCCCATCAGGGTCGGCTCAGCCAGCGCTTCGCTGCCTAATTGGACGAGCTAAACTTTTTAGCAGGAGATTATGTATGTGCATTAATAGTTAATATGATAGCGTTGAGGCGATGGACATTAAAAGGCCGGCAACATGCGAATGTTTGTTTGTTTTTTCCATTTGAGAGGTGAAGTGATGTTGCGACCTCTCTTCTGAAAGCGGAAATGAAAATAGAGATATATTCCTCCAGAAGAATGAGCGTGTTACGAGATGTTTAGCAGTAATAGCACTGCTGTGGCAGCGACGAATGTGAATCAAGATGCCCTTCTGGAACTGTTGTAGGTTAAGAGGTGAATTCCTAATGCCCGCTAAAATGTAGCATGTACTGTCATACAAAACTGTTCTGCAGGGTGATGGATTAAACGAGGCACGGAAAACAGTAACATAGCTGATTCCAGCAGAAGAGATTCCAGTGCTGGAGCTCGCGTCTTATATTAAAAAAAAAAAAAAAAAAAAAAATTAACAAATATTTTCTCTGCATTTCTGTAAAATCCCAAACACCCAGAAGCTGGTTAACTTCAGGATACACTGAGGAATAAAATGGATGGATGGCAGGGTTTATATCTCCCAACCTTATTTTACAGTATTTTGATGACCTTACAAACGATCACCGTTTTCTTCCCATTTATCTTGAACTTTAAACATTCTTAGCACGTAATCTAAATCTATCTGCATAGACCGACTGCCTATATTGTACTGGGTTTTTTTTAACTATAACAGTTACGGCATTTAAAAATAAAAATAGATTACAGGCTGTTTCCACAGCTCAAAAATATGAAACAAGTAAGCTGCCTACACCCGTGCTCCCGTTACCCCCGAGCCGAAGCAGGAAAGCACCGGGCTGGGCAGACTGCCTTCGTCCCTGCGCTTGTCTAAACTCTCCACGCCGGAAACGCCATAACCCCATGCAAAAATCAAGATTTCAGATTGCAAGCTCTGCAAGAAAACATGATGTATCACAGACGGGCAAAGTGAGCGACAACATCTTCGAGGTGCTTTTTTGTTGTTGCTCTTTTCCTCAACTGCGCAGAAATAATGAGCAGAAGTTCGAATAGAGAAACACTATGTTACAACACAAAAATATAAAAGCACATTATAGCATAAAATGCAAGCTCGGTCCTATGGGGAGTGATGGAGCACGTCTTCTTACTTTCTCGAGGAGAGCTTTTTCTATAATTAAATCTTCTGCTACTGGACCGGGAAACGGAACAATTAATAAACTGAGCGTTAATTAGTTTTAAAGCCTCTCTAAATTGGTTCAAACTCAAGAGACACTCTTGGAGAGTCCCGGGGGTCCCCAGCACATAACAGGTTGTCGTTTAAATGCAGTACGTATGGGAGTATGGTGCGTGGTAGGTTTTTTGTTTGTTCGGTTTGGGCTGTTTTCTAGTTGTTTTTGTCTGTGTTGTTGGGGGGTGTTGTTGTTGTTTGGTTGCTGTTGTGGGCTTTTTGTTTTCTTTTTTTTTTTTTCCCCAAGGAATATTGACAGAGGTTTCTCACAATAATTTTTCTGATTATTTTTATAGAAAAAAAAAATCACGACATATCGGCGACATTTCCTAACCCGAATACCCTCTGCAACTTCACCAGCACGCTAGCATGAGCAAACCCAATGCCACTCGATTCCTAACCCGATTCCCAGCTCCAAAGTTGCACAGCAAAATCCCAACCCTTTTCGTCCCCACTTTCACTTCCTTTGATTAGACAAGTTTTGACAAGCTGCAGAGCCCTGATAGAGACCCTACCCTTCCTCCAGGGACTGTGAGGAGTCTACTCAAATTTTCTATTATGGTGCTGTACTGCAGTGGTCTCTGCTGCTGAATCGATATTTTTGTACTAGTAGTTGTCACAATATTCGTGACACTCGTCAGCGAGTTGCTAAACGCAGTAGTTCATTCTGAAAAGCTCCTATAAATCATAGGTGGAGTTATGGAAAAAAATAAGAGCAAATAATGCACTGTCTTTCTCCAGACACTTAAGGAGAGCTCTCCTGCTCAGTGTAGGATCATATCCCAAACCAGAAACGTTGAACTTCGGTGTAGGTGGCCATCTGAAGTTTGAATGCAATGCCATAAAGTTGCTTCAGTCTACTGCAAAACAGCCTCCGAGCACAAATGAGAGGACACCATGAGTTTGTGCTTCAGCTTCTCTTTCCCTAAAAAACTCCTGAATAAATCAGTAAGAAATTAAAATAGAGGAAATACCACATGTGCTGGAATGAGATTTGTCTTTTTGCGAGCGTAGTTCTCTTCTGATCTTGTTGTGCGCATTGCAAGCACAAAGAGGGAAGAAAGTGTCCTACAAAACGAAATTTGAACGGATACTTCTACATTTAGTTTCTAAATGAGGTCACTTCTTTGACTAGAACTGCGTGACAGCCAGCCACCTCCAGCGCCTGCACACATCTGATCAATGATACGGGAATCGGAACCGTGAGCTGGATGGGGCAACAGCGCCAGGGCGTTTTATTCTAAACGTTGCTCTTCGAGCTTTACATTTCTATTTGTCTAATAGAATTTATGCCAGGTGTTTTCCTTCTAAATTAAGCAGGGGACGCCGATCGCTGCACGAATTAGCTTGTGTCAAGTTTTAGGTGGAAAAGAGAATTTGACACTTCCACAGCCGCACATCTCAACAGCCATTTACCACTAAAGAGTGCAGCTTCTAGAGTTACATACCTTGTACTACAGTTCATAAACTTGATTTATGAAGCAACAGAATTTGGTAGGGTTTACTGCTCTGGTCCTCCCAGCTGGTAAGAATTTGACTGCAGTATGTGGGATTTACAGTGAGTGAGAGCAGCATTATATCGAAAGCCTCCCCTGCATCGCCTGATGCCAATCAGCAGGTAACGGGAAACTGCCTTGCGAGAACCCACACGTGGTTCAGAACCAAGCTTTTCCGATCAGATGTCCCCGAGTAAGCCGGGGTGCTCCTGCACTCCTGGGCTGCCCAGCCCCACAAGCACAACAGAGGTTCCCGGCGGTGCCTTTCAAGGAGCAGAAGGAACCCGCAGCGAGGACCCGGCTCCCTGTGGCCCGGGGGCTTCCGCCGGCGGCGACTGGAGCAGCCGCGGTGCAGGGAGCCGGCGCGCCGGGTTTGGACTCCCGGAGCCCGGGAGTGCGTCCATGAGGCCGGCGGCGCTGGAGGGTAAAATGCGGGCACTGAATTGTCAGGAACAAATCTTTCCCCCAACATCCGTGATTATCCAGGTGCAATGGTATGGCTACAGGTCGGGGAAAGCGGTGGAATTGATTCCTGCTTGACATGCAAATATTTGTGCCTGAAATAAGATGTCGGTGTGCTTTATAACAAAAGGGTGCACAATATGCCCTATTCTGTGTAAACCACCGTCTGTCGGCTCTGTCTCCTCTTAAAATCACAACCCGGCTCAGCAGTACCGGGAAGGAACGAGCACGCTGTAAACAAAACATTCTGAACAAAAAGGCTGAGAACTCAAAGAGCCTCCCCACAAGGTCATCCCGTCCTCCCGAAGGGCGCACGGAGTTCTTTCGTGCTCACCCTTTCCCGTGGAGACGCTCGCACCCTCAACCCCGCCGTTACCGGCGGCTCCGCCAGCCCTTGCGGTGGCACCAGTGCCGACGGCTGCAGAGGAAGCGAGTCCCCACCATCTCAGCGAGGAGCCCAGCTTTCTCCCAGCTCGACTCGGGGCTCCGGGGGATGCTTCAGAGGACCTCGCCATTGCAGGGCTTCGGCTGTGCTTGCTCTTGAGGCATCAAGCTTGCGAGGGGACCTGCAAGGCTCCCATGGATATACCTCTGGTTCTTCTCTTCCTCCGACTCTCTCTCCTTTCTCTCCATTCACCATTCTAAAGACCTGCGCGGCGTCTTACCGAGGCGCTTGGCAGAGTGCTACCTCTCACCAGAAAAAAGTGTTTTCGAGCCCTTGTGGAGGACATGGGGTGGCCTAGGAGAGTGGCTTTCGTTCTCGCTGCCCCGGAGGGGCTGCGGCCGTGCGGTGGCAGCCGAAGCCTCCACAGAGCCCAGCTCGTCCGCCGTCTCCGAGCACCGCGAAGAGATACACAGTGGCATTTTTTGTGGATGATTTGTACATACTCGCGGAAACTTCGGGAGAGAGACGGAGAGAGGGAATGGGAGGATATTTGGAAGCGTGCAAAATCCATTAAAAAAAACCCCAAAACCAAACACAAACATGCTGGAGAGGGAGAGCTTGTCTTTGGAAGTAGGGAACTGTGTGTTGTCAGGGTGATAATTGAAAAAATGTATCTGGAAGACAGCTTTTATATAGGTCTGAATTTTTTATTTTTTAAAAAATTTAAACTCTGGTATAACATAAATTCATGTAAGCTTTCGACAGCTGAAGTCGTCAGAGTTTCCATTCCTCATTCCGAAAGCCACTAATCTGAGTTGCTTTTGCAGTGGCTCTTCACGTATAATTATAGGATAGACGTGTGTTACAGAAAAGCAGGAACGAATGTCGTCTGCCGTCCTCTTTCATGCTTTTAATAAAGTGTTTCTCTGTTTGCCCGCACTTAAACACTTTCGTTTTTCATTTGCTTCGAAATCCCCTTGTTAAAAGAATTCGGCCATACCACAGACTCGAAAAGTTGTTGGGGTTTTGTGGTTTTTTGTTTGTATGCTTGTTTGTTGTTTGTTTTTGTTTTGTTGTTTTTTTTACTGCGGTCCTCTCTGGTTTAAATGAAAGGTGATGGTTTCTCTTTAGACCATTCATAGGATGCAAGAAGAGTCAAATAACGACTAACGAACGTAGTTCGCTGGAAGAGTTTCCAGGGAAAAGGAACTTTTTCTTCACGGCCAGCAGCATCGTGGGCTCCCCACATTCCCCAGCCTGCTGGCTACGGGAACGTCACAGCGGTAGAAGGTGCTGTAGAAATAAACGGTGATACTATTCTTGGTGTTATTAAACTTACTGAGAAGCAATAATATAAACAAGCAACCGGAGACAGAAGCGAGCAGCTTCTAATTTCAGGGGGTTTGCAGTATACATGGCTTTTCATATGGTCTTGCTATTTTAGTTGTTGCTTCTCTCGCCCTAGAATGCTGTCTTGAGACAGCTGAGTAGTTCAGTCAAGAAGCCAGCAAGAGTGAAATACAGGCGGTGATGTGAACACAGTGTAAATCAAATATTATTATCTCAGCAGCAGTTTAATTCATGCTCACCAATGCTCTTAGTATAGAGATGCTACTCATAAAAACATCTCCATAGTAAAATGGTTTGTTTTCGTTTGAGGTATGTATGCAATATCACTTCCCTTTCCCCCTGTGATGTACATTCTTTGTTTGGAGTTAATAAAATTAAGAAAAATTGATTTAAAAACTCCCGAACAGTCCCTTGCTGAGAAAAACTGTTGTGTTCTCAGGCTAATAACTGCTACTCAAAAATATTCTTTTTTCTCCTACATGGACAAAAGGGTCTCAACCCACTACTCTTCGTTCACAGCAGTGTGGGGGAGAGGAGAATCCCTCTTGACAACAGAACATTTAGTAATCTTGAAACAGCAATTAGCTGAGTTTTGTTTCTTGCTCCAGTCTCAGTGAGGCACTTCTACCCCATTTCTTCACATCTCATTTTTAGCTCTTTTTCTCATCACAGCCTAGCTTTCCCTTCTCCAACTCCAAAAGTTCCACTTCCCTTAAGCTCTTCAAACCGCCCATCTCATTTCCTCACACACCTTTAGGACCTTCTCAGTCATCCCTGAAATGTGCTCGTCAGGGCAACGCCTTCAGCCTTGAAATTCAAAATTCAAAAGGCATACTTGATGACGGTCCAGATCAAAAGGAGACAATCCAAACGATGCTGAAGTTTGAGCCACATAATTTCCCTCTTCTTTTTAAAACGTTTTTTGAAGGCAACAGTCCATTAATTGGAGTAAGATAGGATAGCTCTATTGATGTCAGTGGTATTCCACAATTTATGGCAAATGAAGATCCATATCACAGTCAAATGTCAATTTAACACAGGGAAGCACTTCAGCAAAGAAGAAAGGCAGTTATGGGGTTGGAGAGGCATGGACAAGAAATAAAACTCTACTTTTTTTTTTTTTTTCCCCCTAAAAAAGGAGGAAGATCTGATTCTATTTGAGGCTGGTGCCATTTCGTATTTTATTCTTGTGGTTCACCAGTTCCTTGCTAAACAATAATAGACATTCCTACATAATTTGATATTTAGCTATTAAAATGATTCAGCATGTTCTATATGTAATTTAATTAAGATCCCACCTTAAATCAACTGCTTGTGTGTAACAAGCCTAAATCCAGTGTGGGGCAATTGTTCTGCTTCTTTGAAGCCCCAGGACAGCGTGTGTCCATGTAACACAGGACAATTCCTGGGCTGTTTGCAGCTGGTCCCTACAGATCCTGGCCTTTCCTTTTTATTTTTCTTTTTTTTTAGACATCTGCCATGTGATCTGCATGGAGGACTGGAAAGGGCAGCCTTGTAACAACATTATTTCAGGAGGATAATAAGTAGCCATCATAAATTCCTTTTTTAATAGTTTATTGCCGGTTGTAGTCTATTGACAGTGCCTGTTTTATAGCATGGAGGAAAACAGTTTCTTGTTGGCACTAGTCACTAAAACTGTTTGATAGCTCTGGCCCTTTTTAGTGCCTTCAGAGAAAACCTAGTGTCTCATGAAATGAATCATAAATAGCTGAGTTGAAGTTGAACAAAAGACGGAAAGAGGGAGGGAAAAAACAGTCTTACACTTACTGAAATATGTTTACTTTGGACAATAATCTATTAACTAGTTTAACAAAGATACTTTAGGGCTCAGTCCTGCTGTCTTAAATGAAAGAAAAAATAAATTCCATGAGGATTGTGTCTTGGGCCTTTATAAGGAGGCTGTTTAGTAAAGATTGTCTTCCTTCTATCTCAGAAAGTAGTGCAGACAGAACTCTTATGTACTAGACTTCACCTTTTTGAAAGCAAAACCAACATGGTCTAATGCTTAGAGCTATCTTGTCTTCACTACCCTGTTGTGTAACACTGGACAATATATGCAGTCTTTTGAGGTAGGATACAATGAAATATGTAGGTGTTTAGAGCAAGCTGAGAAAGAACTGGATGCTCCCTGGATCTACAAAATCCCAACCATGTTGCTGTGTAGCTCTCCAGATTTTTACCTTTACAGTTACTACTCTGAATTATTTCATTCTGAACCCTTTAAGACCATCATTCTTATTTAAATTGGTTCAAAATCCAGAAACCTGAGTGTCCCAGACAATATTAGGCCTTGGTGGTCACGTAGGAGAACTTGCAGTCTTTATGGGCATCGTGGTATAATTTTGATTAAGGTTACTGCACAGTCTTTCTCTTTCCTCTTTCCCTCCCCAAGAGCCCATGAGTTCAACATGAATCCCAAAACTCCATTTGCAGCCTAAAATTTTAACTTACATTTTTACTAGATTTCTGCCTAAACAACTCTTCCCTGCATGACCTATGTGAGCAGTTGACTTTAAAGCTCATCTAGGAGACAGCAGGAAGATCTGACTTTGGACCTACTTTATTATGGATGAAATATGCTGTCAGATGACAGCTTGAAAGAGAGGTCTAACTGATGGAGACCATCGTATACATAACATTGAGACTGAAAGACCTGGCTTCCATGTACTCCTCAGCCTCACAGGCTGAAAAATGATATATGAAGTTTATGTTTTCCATTTGTCATGAGAATATCTAAGCCACAATGCTTCTTAAGACAAACTGCACTGCAGAAATGAATCTAAAATGCAGTGTAATGGAACACAGCTGTGGATCTTTCATTTTCAGATATTCAGGTATGCTTCTAGTACCTGCTTACAGATCTGCTAATATTTTTAATCAAATGCTTTTACTTTTAATTCCTCCAAAGAGGATATAAATCCCTAGAACTCCAATGCCTCACATGTGATCCTGTCTATGAGGCTAGAGCCATGCTCTTTCACTGTGTTAATGTAAATTCTTCACTCCATTCAGCTACAAGAGCAATAAGGAACATCTATGCTTTTATGAATAGGAGAGATGCAATTATGAGCCACTGGGCCAAGACAAAAGCCAAGAAAATGCTATCATCCATTTCCCTCCTCGACCCCCCCACCCCATAACTACATGGCCACTGATAACATTTCCTTAACCTGTGATAAACTGCATGATCTCTGTGAACCGTACGATCCAAAGAGGGTACTGGAGCATATTACTCATGTTGTTGAAGACAGCTTCCTACAGAGATATCCATAAGGTGCTTAAACCACGGAATGTCAGATGGGATTTACAACCTGTTATCCTGTCCCTAGAATTATTTGTTAGCCCATTCTGTACAGCTCTGTGCTCCATCTCATAATTCCTTGTGCCCTTTTCTTAGGTTGAGATGCACTGTATAGGAAACCTGAGCATTTTAGGCTGAATTCTGCATTTCAGTCCAGAATGATTGGTGTTGCCCTTAGTTTGTTGCAGCTTCATTCCTTGTTGCATTGCAGTTTCATGATTTTATGGGGTGAGAATTTGCAATTATTTTCCAGGTAGGCTCATGCAGCTATAATTATCCCCGCCTTGTTTGCTTCAGAGCTAAATTTATCTTGAACCTTCTTTTGGACACTCCTCCTGAAAATCATTCATTTCAATCTATCTCTTCATCAGACAACGCCATGTCTATGATCTATGACTGGCAGTAGTTTTCAGTTTTGTTCTAGGGCCAACACAAAGCACTGGCCTTATCTGATGATCTGAAATCTTGTTGCAGTAAAAGCCTCTGTCCTCATGTCATCTCCTGCTTGTTGGCATTGGCTGAAGAAGGTAAGACATAACATCTCTGGGTTTAGCGGAGAAAGACAGATGTGGCTTTCTTTAAAAACTTTTAGTGAAGAGCCATGATGGTGGGAATTGTGTGCCCCTGTGATATGAGCTGGGGTAGATTTCTTGGAGAAGTGTAGAGTTTGAAATGTTACAGAATGCGTTGGAAACTTGAGGAAAATGAAGTCCAAGTAGAAGTCAATAGTAAATATCAGATCACTCCTTAAGTTCTGATGCTTTTGAATTTATTTTTTTAATTATTTTATTTGCTGTATGCCATTAATAAATGAAATATATGTAATAACTGTGTTACTTGTGAAGTATCTAAAACTGCAGAGGTAAGATGTGATTTGTGCCAAAATGAGTATGCAATGCGTATCTTTCTTGCTTTTGCTGTGTTAAGCATGAGATTCACATGAATGGATCAGTGCAGACAGTCACAGTCCCAGTGAAATCAGTTGTGCAGCTGTTTGCATGCAACAGGCTTGCTTAGGGACATAAGTCCTGCTCTGTACATAGTTACAGGTAACTGCACTGATGAATGTGTCCTTTACTGCTTCTGAAGCAGGGAGAATTGTCTTCCTTATTCTATTTATGTTGTAAATAGGAAGTTGCTTGCTACTTTTCAGTGTTTGCAAGACCATGACCTACAGCAATAAACAAATAATTTATTTTATGTTTCTTTTTAAGGATTCAAATCACCAGGAAGCAGTTGATGCAACAGCCCATATTTTATTAGTGTGCTCTACCTTTCTTTCACTTGGTTTCAAAGTTCACTTGCTAGACAGAGTCAGCAAAACTCCTTTTTTTTCCCGTTTCATAGGGCACCTACAGTTTTCAGAAGTCTGCTGAGATGCCTGTGCATGGAGAATGAATACAGGTTCTCCTTTTCCTGTGAGATATTCCACTTTACATATCCTGCCATAACATTTTGCCTTTTCAGATGGTTCATCAATATTTTATTTGATATAAAGTCTTAAAACTTTTCTCTCCAGCTTTTCCTCCTGCTGTTGGGACACAGAAAGGTGTGGAATTGCTGTACAATACTGACACTTGTCCATATCTGTCTGGAGAGCACTAAACAAATTACCAGTGTCTCCTTATGACCCGACTGTCCTTCAGGGAGGAAAATCCTCTTGCCTTAAGCAATAATTGGAGAAGACAGGCAAAAATGTTGGGCTTTACTACCCTTATATATATTTTTTTTCATTTTATTCAGCTGTAGTAAGTAAATGTAAAGAGGTCTTCCAAACCAAAGAGAAATCTAGAAACATCAAAGCAAAATACATATGTGCCCAGTCATTTCAGTGATATATTACTTTGCTTAATCATTAACTTAAAATACCATATAAGAATTTGTAATCCACAGTAAATCATTTGGCTAGAATGATTTACATGTACTGCTGACTAATTGAAAACAGTCTAGTTTCCACACTCAGTTGGCTGCCAAACATTGTTTAAGAAAAAGGGGGGGGTGGTCTGTGATCCTAGTTGACATAAGTTACAGCAGATACAAGGCTCCAATATAGTGGCGGTTTGCGGATTATTGGGTTTAAGAGATAGGAAGAAGATGACATATTATGTACCATGAAGATTGCCAGGCCTGTTTTGTGCCTTAATTAGGATGCTTTTCAACTCTGTGCTTAATTCTTCTTAAAACCTGCTTGCAAATGGCTATATGGTCATACTATCTGCGATGATACTGGAGAAGTAAACATTTCACGCGTTGGTTAATTTACTAACACAACTGTAAAATAAAGAGGCTACTTCTGTGGTAGAGGTACAAGGTTGCTCTTATTAGTTTAACGACAGAGGAGTCAGTGTTTAAAATGCAGTTGAGCGCAGTCTGTGCTAAAGAGCAAAAGGAAACAAGAAGTAGCGACAGGAGACACATCAAGTGGATGTGTTTTTTGAGAAGGAAACTGGGAATGGCCTTGGTCTTAAAGAGCAACAATGATGTGAAATGCAGCAAGCAGTAGTATACAGTGAGTGTGAGGGAGATTTCTTCTCTATCCCCATGTGATTTTTCTTTGTATGAAAGGGGAAACCAAGGAGATATATATGACGTTTTTAATGTAGACCACAGTGGTTGCAGTGAAGTGCTTTCTTTTCACTATCTTGTAACAGATATATTATTTCTGCTGTCACAATAAAAGTCTTCTAAAAATGAGCCACTTCTGGAATGGAAGATATGTTGTATCTTTCATCTTTCCTTAGACTAAGATAATATCAACATCACAGTGATGCAAGGAGGGGGAAAGAGGTCTGTTCCACAGCCACTGCAGTATGCTGCAGCATGGCTGAAAAAACAACTTTAGTGCTATTAGTAGACCAGCTGTAGCATTAGGGATGAACTGTTTGAATATTTACTCAGATTTTCAAGTAGTTTGTTCAGCCCTTCTTGCTGTCCCCATTTTGCTTGCCAGTACCCAATGCAACTAGTTCCAGCCTTGCTGGCATTTCGACCTCTTGTAGTGCAGCCACAAGCAGTCCAGTAGAGTCCAGCAATCAGTGCAGGGTGCCTATCATCTCACATCTCTTTGGTGCATTGGAAAACATGTATTCCACAGGCAGGGCCTGTATATTATGCTCTTCTGTGAGGTATGAAAGCAAGTTCCCATCAGAGGGATAACTTGCTCTGCACAGTCACTTTGCAGTTCCTGCAGACTTCTCCCCATACCACTCCCTCCAGTGCTCCTTTAAAAAATACAGTATGATTAAATGGGTGTAACTCTCCTAGACACTGTGCAGAGAACAGCTTTTGCAAACTCAAGTGTTAATATACCAGACAGAGTCAGTGGGTTTACAGAAAAGCAGATTTGGAACACATTACAGAATCACAGAATCAAACAGATTAGAAGAGACCTCCAAGATCATCAAGTCCAACTAGATTATGGCTCTGCATGCCTCATCCAGTCTTTTCTTAAACACCTCCAGGGATGTCAACCACACCACCTCCATGGACAGCCATTCCAATGGCAAATCACTCTTTCTGTGAAGAACTTCTTCCTAACATCCAGCCTAAACCTCTCCTGGCACAGTTTGAGGCTATGTCCTCTTGTTCTGTTGGTAGTTGCCTGGGAGAAGAGACCAACCCCCACCTGGCTACAATCACTCTTCAGGTAGTTGTAGATAGCAATAAGGTCTCCCCTGAGCCTCCTCTTCTCTAGGCTAAACAACACCATCTTCCTCAGCCTCTCGTCATAAGGCTTGTGCTCCAGACCCCTCAGGAGCAGGAAGCGAGTCTATTCCCTGGGAAGCTAAATAATCCATTTCATTATTTTATAGCCTATGTGGCCACAGGTGACTAATGAATAGAATAGAATAGAATAGAATAGAATAGAATAGAATAGAATAGAATAGAACAGGTTGGAAAAGACTTTTGAGATCATTGAGTTCAACCTATCACCCAACACTATCTAATCAACTAAAACATAGCACCCCATCCAGTCTCTTCCCAAACACCTCCAATGATGGTGACTCCACCACCTCGCTGGGCAGCCCATTCCAATGGCCAATTACTCTTTCTGTGAAGAATTTCTTCTGAACATCCAGCCTAAACCTCTCCTGGCACAACCTCTGCTGCTGGTTGCCTGGGAGAAGAGACCAACCCCCACCTGGCTGCAACCTCCCTTGAGGCAGTTGTAGAGAGCAATAAGGTCACCTTTGAGCCTCCTCCTCTCCAGGCTAAGCAACCCCAGCTCCCTCAGCCTCTCCTCACAGGGCTTGTGTTCCAAACCCCTCACCAACTTTGTTGCCCTTCCCTGGACACGTTCCAGCAACTCAACCTCTTTCCTAAACTGAGGGGCCCAGAATTGGACACTGGACTCAATGTATGGCCTGACCAGTCCTGAGTACAGGGGCAGAATGACTTCCTTGCTCCTGCTGGCCACACCATTCCTGATACAGGCCAGGATGGCATTGGCCTTCTTGGCCACCTGGGCACACTGCTGGCTCATGTTCATCCTACCATCGACCAGCACCCCCAGGTCCTTCTCTGCCTGGCTGCTCTCCAGCCACTCTGACCCCAGCCTGTAGCACTTCATGGGGTTGTTGTGGCCAATGTGTAGAACTTGGAACTTGGATGTGTGAGATCTCATGCTGTTGGACTCTGCCCATCTTGACAGGCTGGATAAGCCCTATGAGGAGAGGCTGAGGGAGCTGGGGTTGCTTAGCCTGGAGAAGAGAAGGCTCAGGGGAGACCTTATTGCTCTCTACAACTACCTGAAGGGAGGTTGTAGTCAGGTGGGGGTTGGTCACTTCTTCCAGGCAACCAGGGACAGAACAAGAGGACACAGTCTCAAGCTGCGACAGGGGAGGTTTAGGATGGATGCTAGGAAGAAGTTCTTCACAGAAAGAGTGATTGGCCATTGGAATGGGCTGCCCAGGGAGGTGGAATCACCATCACCATCACTAGAGGTGTTTGGGAGGAGACTGGATGGGGTGCTTGGTGCCATGGTTTAGTTGATTAGATAGTGTTGGATAACAGGTTTGACTCAATGGTCTTGAAGGTCTCTTCCAACCTGGTTAATTCTATTCTATTCTGTTCTATTCTATTCTATTCTATGGTCCCTCTGAAGAGCTCTCCTATCCTCTAACAGATGAACACCTGCCCCCCAGCTTGGTGTCATCTGCAAATCTACTGATGATGGACTCAAGCCCCTCATCCATATCATCTATAAAGATATTGAACAGGATGGGACCTAGCACTGATCCCTGGGGGACACCACTAGTGAAAATGATTTCTGAATGAATAATTTCTTGAGCACCCAGATGTAACATCATAAAGCTATGTGGTTGCTTTCAGGCAGTGGTACTCAAAAGCTAGATGCATCTAAAATGAGCGTTAAAAAGCAAGCTGTAAAGAAGGAAGGGGGCCTGTTAGAATATGTTTGAGAGTAGGTAACACTGAAGGGGTAAGGAAGGCTTTAGAATAGAATAGAATAAACCAGGTTGGAAAAGACCTTCAAGACCATTGAGTCCAACCCACTATCCAACACCATCTAATCAACTAAACCATGCAACCAAGCACTCTATCAAGTCTCCTCCTAAACACCTCCAATGATGGTGACTCTACCACTTCCCCAGCAGCACATTCCAATGGGCAATCACTCTGTGTAGAATTTCTTCCTAACATCCAGTATGAACCTCCCCTGGTGCAGATTGAGACTGTGTCCTCTTGTTCTGGTGCTGGTTGTATGGGAGAAGAGACCAACCCCCGCCTGTCTACAACCTCCCTTCTGGTGGGAAACAGGCCATCCAGGCAATTACAATGAAACTGAGATACAGAGTTTAAAAAGAACTGTTTGACCTATTTGGACTTACTTTCTCCCACTATTATCACTGAGTAGCATCTATACCCCCAGGGGTAACTTGCCTCCCACATGTTGCAGCATCTATTTCTGTAGGGATTTAGTCCTCATGCTGACAGGTAAGATGCCCCCAGCAAAACTCGTTAAATGTAAGGTTGTCTGTGGTCATGGCTGGAGTAGCAGAGCAGAGCCCTGGAGAAACAGAAGCAAACATGACTCCAACTGTGGTATCAAGAGTTGTACTTGGGCAGAGAAAGAATTACTAGGGCAGATCTGGAGGACAAGACAACAGAGGATGGCCACTTCGGTCTTTGTGGCATTTATGTGTCAGGTCAGACCCACTGATGGATGTGAGCATTAGTCTCATTGAATAGTGGAGCCAATCACCTTTTCCTCTGCTTTGAGCACTGCACATTCACCCATGATGAGGAATTGAGGGTAAATGTCCCCTGTCTAGCTCCTGGTTCACATGCATGTTGAAGTGTGAACTAGTCAGCAGAGACTTGGTGCCACTGCTTCTTTCTCCTCTCTCTCTCTTATACCCTCCTCAGTATCTCCATCACCTCAGTGTCCTCTTCTCCCAATGTTCCCCCTACAGTGTCCCCATCCCCAATGCCACCATCACCCCAGTGTCTCCATCAGCAACAGCTGATGAAGAAGAAGAGCTCTGATGTTGGCTAGGCTGAAACTAGCCAATAATATCTGAAAGAACCTTGAAAGTCGGGAAGTGGTCATCATCTTTGTATGCTACCCATGACTGTAGGCAGATGGTGTCCAGTGGGCATGCTAGCTTTCCCTGCAGAAGAGCAGAGACTCTGTCTCCCACTCTGGAGAACCAGCTCGGCTCCCACTAAGTGCCTTGGGTTCAGGGTCTGCAGTTGTCTCCCATATCATCTCCTCAGTCCATTTATATCTTTTTCTCAACACACATCTATAGATCCTGGTTCAAAACAGAGCCATGCACATAACACAGCTTCAAAGCTACTCTGCTTTAAATTGTTGCCTGTCCTTTTCTACCATTTCTTTTAATTCAGTGGCTGAATCTGCCATAACCTCTAGCAACAGAGGTTTGCCATTTGTGGTTCTTCTTCCATCACAGTGCGTTCAGCACCTGTGATGCTAAGCACTTGGCTTGTCCCTGCAGTCTGTTCTATTGCCGTTGGTGGAGAAAACCCTGCAAAAAATGGCACTTCAGGCCACAACTTTTCTTTGGCCACCTCAGAAATTCTTCTCAGCTCAGCTGACGGGATTGTTAGTTGTGACAAAATTAACGCCTGCAAGAGTCGTACCTCCATGCATGAGCACGTCACTATTTTGTCTAAACAGCGACATCTCCTGACACCCTACTGCAGCTGTGTGAGCGGGTTACTGCTTCAATAAAGCTGTTGTTGTTGCACACAGTAAATGGCCTCCCGAGGGCCACCCTTAACAAGAACCATGTCTGCTCCTGCGTTTCATTCAGTGCCAAGCATGCTGTCAGCACTTAACAGCTATTAATAATAACAGAAGGAATTACAAGGCTTCATGGGATAGAATAAATCCTGCTTAAATAAGGCAGTTCTTAGACGACTGTCCTTTTTTGCTTGTATTCATACATCCAAACTGGATCTGTTTAAGGTGATAACATTAAAATTACCAAAATAGTGTAATCCCAAATTTGAAGCTTTGCCAGACATTAATTGTTAAGACTATGTCTATAAACAAAGTGCACCTTCTAAAGGAACAGTCACTTAAGATTTTAACGGTGATTTGCTGGGGAAAAGAGTTGAGCTGTTGGTGAAAACTCAACTACGCAGTTTATTCAAATGTTAAGCACAAATTGTTTGTAAAAGTAGCATAGATGTCTGGTTTGGGCATTTTCTGGGATCTGTTTGATTAAAAGGAGTCTTTGGTTCCTAAAGTTGCTTAGCAAAAGGCAGCAAATACCTCCAAATGCCTGATATGAAGATAGTAATTTTTCTGATGTATTGAGACAATCTGTCGTAACTGGGACCAAGTGTCAGTATTTAGAATGATCGTGCCTAGGGAACCATGGCTAAATTTATTGCAATATTGCACATAATGATCATCTTAGAAGTTTTCACGGGGGTCTGAAGAACATACCCATGTATGAATCATGAAAGGCCCTGTGCAATTTACCACTTTTGAAACAGGTGGATTTCTCTTAGTTCTCTGTGGCAGCTCAGTCAAAATCAGTCACACTGCAGAGAGGCAAGAGAGCTGGGTAACAAAATTCTGCTCTCAGGGGGCATCAAATTAGGATTAGATGGCTCTTTAGTAAATGAAAGATGGAAGATACATCTGAGAGATATAAATTCTGAGATATTTTTATTATTACATAATGTTCTTTAACTCCTGCTTATCTTAAAAATGAAAATGATTTATATTCTGACAAGCAATGAACAACAACATCAACTTCTACAAAATCCAAATGGTTACTTTCTCCTAATATTTTCATTATTGTTTTTCAGTTTTCAGTAACTTAATACAGACATGTGTTAACAGGTTAAATCAAGGCCTGCTAGCATGTGCATATCAACCACACGCACTCATGCACCTCAAGATAGTCTAAATGAGTACATGGCTTGTCTCTACAATCATACCATTTTCTGTCCTCTTTGCTTGTACTGTGCATGCAATTTGACTAAGCTGTGTGTCCCAGTACAGCAGAAATAAATACAAGCAGAGGTCCTGCTGTGTATTCAGGATCCTGTTATCTGCTTTTGACAGTGATTTCTTCAGACTGGGCTATTTCTCTTGTATTTCCACATTGATTTTCATATACTCTTGAGACAATAGCAAAAAATGATGGCTAAACAAAACCGGTTATAGTCTGTTTCTGTATAAAAGTGCATGCTGAATCTGGCAGCCATAACATAAACATAAAATGTTTATTGTCTTATAAGGTCTATACTGGTTTATACTGTTCTGTGGCAGTTTAATGCTGTTGCTTGTCATGAAAAATTGAAGGACCTGATTCTCCTAACACCAACATAAGCAACTATGTGCCATTAACTATGAGTCTGAATTCATTTAAGTTACACCTGTGCCAGCAATAGTCAAGCTAATATTCATTCTGAGCTGAAGATAATACAAGTGAATTATTATCCAGTTAGACCACAAGCCCAGCTCTGGTTGTAAAGGCACATTTACTCACACTAATATTTGTTTGGAAGCAGGGCTGTAATTTTGCATCTCTAATTTTTTGGGGTTTTTTACTAAACAGAGAAGATCTTGGGGTTTTGTTAAGATAACAGAAAGGTAATATAAAACACTTGAATGTGTAACGTGGTTTAAAACATCTTAGTAATGCTGCTCTGTGGGTCACCATCTCCTATTCTGTATGGCTAAATAAACATTAATGATTAATATATTTGTTGCTTGATTTTGATCAATATTAATTACAACACACAGAGTGTGGGGTGAGAAGGTAGAGGCATTGAAAACAGGTTATTCTAATGCATAAAAGGAGTGAATATTTTCCCCCCACTAGCCACTACCTCATTCTTTCTTTTCTGCCATGTTCAGTCTTACTATCTCTTCTTGACTTTATCCTACCTTCTATTAAAAGCAAGGCCAAATCCTAACTAATATTAACATGGTGCTTGAACAATTTGTGAAAGGGCTTGCACAGTTGCCTACCACAGCAGGAGCTGTGCAAATCTTTTCCACTTTGATGCTCCCAGTGCTTCAGTCTCTCATCAATTGCTGCATTAGTCCAGCTCCTACTGACACAGGACTACAGTAGGTTATTTTAAGCAAGTTATTCTACCCTTTGAGCACGAGTGCTGGGGTTCATGTGTACGCTCTTGTGCTTTGCACAGCTATCTAGCAGCTTTTTCAAATGCACAGGAATTTATTCAGAAATGCACATATAGAAGGAAATCTCAAATGTGTTTACTTGAGTAAGACATTATTTTTTAACTGAAACACTCTTTAGGAAAGTGCTTATTGTGTCATTTGTGGTGTGAAGTGCTCCCCATTTTTTTTTCTGTCACCATTACTGATTTGTTATGCTTGGTCTTTCTTTTCCCCCCTGCCTTTCCTTCTCAGCACTGAAGTATAAGGATAGAAGCCATCCTCAGATGGCACTCCTTCAATTCCCCATTCTTCTATCTTTTCACTTCTCTGGACATTTATGCCTTTGCCCTGTGGTGTTTTTTTTTGAAGCTCTGTGGAATTTGCTGTTGCTACAGTTAAGGAGAGGAGGGAGAGGTGGACTAGATGATCTCCAGAGGTCCCTTCCAACCCCTATAATTCTGTGATTTTGTAATTTGTAGCATAGCTTTTTTTTCTATATTCCTTCCTGATCTTTCCCAACATATTCAGGTTTAATTTAGCTGGCTGGAAAAACCCACAATTACACAAGATGCATTAGACGTTTCATACTGCTGCCTTTATTCATTCTGCCAAGCATTCTGTGTCTCTCAAGATTTGCTAGATACAAATAAAGGCCACACTGTGTGATCTTAAAATACAAGAATAAAATCCACAGGTGATGTGATTTATTTGTGAAGATGAAGCATGTGCATATTTGCATCATTTTAATGGACAGAATTATGCTCACTGTTTCTGTGAAAAAAAGGCATCTATATGCCTTATATCTATCTGATATAAAAGTGCTCTGTGCCAGCACAGTGCTGTCTGTGGGAGTCCTAATCTGTTCCTGTCCATCCAACTTGAAGGGCAGGAGAAGCAAGCACCATGTGGGTCTGAAAATACCAAAAAGACATAGAAGATTCAGGAATAACGCAGAGTGTTGCCAACTTGCAAAACACTCAAGTATGTCTAATTTTAAGGGCAGAATCTAGGTAAGTGGAATATATAAGTTGTATTGGGGCAAACATTGTAAGAATAATACTTATGTTCCCTCACTATTTTATCAGAGTTAATAAACCCATGTTATTTATGTACAAATTTGGAGATATGTAGCTCCACTACTTGCAACAATTTATTTGTCTTTTTCTATTCCTTTTCATGGAAAATTTTGCAAGGAGCTGTGTTTCGTGGAAAAAAGCCTATTTCTGCTAAGGCCTTATATATTGTTTTTCCTCGCTTCCTTAAGACAGCGAAATACAAACGATGACACGAAAAACTAGCAAAGCGGTGCAAACCACAGCCTTCTCAAATTGCCTGCCAGCTTTTCCCAGGCCTCTGTGTGAGGTAATGTTGTGTGAGCCAACCACAGTGATGTGTGGGAGGTGCCCTGGGATATGAGGTTCTAACAAGCCAATAATGCCTTGAATGCTGGTGTGGCCTGCTGTTGGTGGCTGTGTCTGGGTTGCAGAGCAGTAGGAAAACAAGACACCATAAGTGGTGTCTGTTAGCATGGAAGCTACCACCAGTTTCACAGTTAGAAGTTTAAAATGCACACCTATTTATTTTTTTGGAAGTCACCTTGCAGTATTTTTCAACATTTCCTCAGGTACCTGCTCAGGCTAACAAAGCGTGAAGCTTTACCTTAAAAGGTAAGATCTTGATAGTGCCCACTGAACTATAACTAAGGAGGAAGCTGCAGCTGTGTGAAACACAAAAATATCAGATCATTCACCCAGGGTTTTTGAAGAGCATGCCTCATTCCCTAGGTAACATGTACAGCATCTTACCTATAGACTAATGATTTACCTGCACAAATAAACGAAAAGCATCCATTATCTTTTTAAAAAATAATCTGACACAATATAACCCAAACAGGAGAGCAATAATCTCATACTTGCTTTATAAAAGAGGCACAAAATGTCCCATGGTATTTGCTAAATAGCAATCAATTGTTCATTAGAGTTGCCACACAAAACAGATACAAGCAAACATGGCATTATAGATTTTTGCTTGACTCTGTGTCCTGGAAGAGGCATTAACAAATCAGCTAAACCTGCTTGAGCCACTGCCCCTCTCTCCTCCCTCTCTGTTGCAGGGTCTGGACTGAGGTCAAGGAGCCAATAGGTGGGCTCCATTCATCCTGGCCTGCATCAGGAACAGTGTGGCCAGCAGGAGCAGGGAGGTCATTCTGCCCCTGTACACTGCACTGGTTAGGCCGCACCTCGAGTACTGTGTCCAGTTCTGGGCCCCTCAGTTTAGGAAGGAGGTTGACTTGCTGGAGCGTGTCCAGAGAAGGGCAACAAAGTTGGTGAGGGGTTTGGAACACAAGCCGTATGAGGAGAGGCTGAGGGAGCTGGGGTTGCTTAGCCTGGAGAGGAGGAGACTCAGGGGTGACCTTATTGCTCTCTACAACTACCTGAAGGGAGGTTGTAGACAGACGGATGTTGGTCTCTTCTCCCAGGCGGCCAGTACCAGAACAAGAGGACACAGTCTCAGGCTGCACCAGGGGAGGTTCAGGCTAGATGTTAGGAAAAAGTTCTATACAGAGAGAGTGATTGCCCATTGGAATGGGCTGCCTGGGGAGGTGGTGGAGTCGCCATCACTGGAGGTTTTCAGGAGAAGACTTGATGGGGTGCTTGGTGCCGTGGGTTAGTTGTTTGGGTGGTGTTGGATTGGTTGCTGGGTTGGACGTGATGATCTTGAAGGTCTCTTCCAACCTGGTTTATTCTATGTATGTATTCTATGTATGTATTAAGGCTGCCTAGAGCGGGTGGAAGCTGGACCCCGAGCCTCACATTTCAGAGAGGCAACTGCATGTGTCAGATGCCATGGGAGAAGGTGTGTGCAGTTTGCTTGCCATTCAAAAATTTTGAACTGATTGGTGGTATTTGAATAGCTAATGTGCCATTGGGCTGTTCAGTTTTCAAAAAGGGAATTTATAGGGGAAGTTTTTGAGAGCCCTCCTGCTCATATGCTCATATACTCATTGCTTGTTCCTCTCTTACCTCTCTCGTCTTCTCCCCTCCACTGTTCATTAATGGGATTCAAGGCAGCGACAAGCACCTGCTTGCTCCTGTCTCCAAGGCAGTTAGCTTCTTTGGTCCTAGCAGTATAGTGTTTAGATCTCCACCACAGCAGCATGTCTCCCTGTCTCTCACTTCCTCTAATTTTGGATACTGCCCTTTGGACTATAACTATGAACTCAGAACATCCCTTCGTTCAGCAAAGGCTTTGGTAGTTAACAACTCGACAGTTGGTGAGTAACTTACGCTAATTTACCTGGTTATTTCTGAGGTGTATAGCCTGTTACCTGTTGGTTAGCTCTGTTGTGAACTGGAGGTGGTCCGTCTATGCCACCCGAGGCAGCGTTGCTGTTGGGTTTCGCGCGTATAGGGAATTTCCTGTTTGTTCCTCTGTATTCCAAGTTCTGAATTTTCTATACTGTTATTCTACTGTTTATTAGCCTTCTACCATGTGTAATTAACCTATAATCGACCAGGCAAATGAACATGAATCAAATTAGCTCAGAAAAATAATTTTTGGTATTTAATAAATCATATTCATATTTTATCATATTTCTGGCCTATCAATCCAACATATAAATGAAATCACTCTGTGCTCTTATTGCATGTGTGGTGAGGTTCAGGAGAGCATTTTCTGATTAATCACATGAACTAAGGAAACACTTTTGCTTGTTTGGTATGGAAAAACTTTTCCATTGATTTGCAAATGTTGTTCAGAAAGACTCAAGCTTGCTACATCTCAAAATTAGACTGTGACTTGGAAGTGTTGACACTGTGCCCTGAAATCTCTCAGACTAATCTAAATCCTTAGAGACACTCCTGGGAGAGTGTCCTGGTTTGGCTAGGGAAAGGTTAATTATTTTTTTTTCCAAAAGAAGCTGGGAGGGGGCCACACACAGGACAACCATCTGAACCAGCTAGTGGAGTATTCCATAGCATAGGACTGCTACATAAGGGCATGGGGGTGAGGGTGGGGGAGGTTGAGGTTGGCTGTGGTACTGGGTGAGTGCATTTTGTTTTATATTACTCACTTTATATATCACTTCATTAGTATTATTGTTATTCCTGTTTCTTCATTCTTTGTACTGTTCTATTAAACTCATCTCCACCCATGAGGTTTTGTATTTTGCTCCTGACTTTCTTTCCCATCCCATTGTAGGGTACAGGAGCCATGTAAACAGCTGTATGGGGCTCAGCTGCTGGCTGGGTCTAAACCACGACAAAGAGGTTCTTCCATGAGCTTGCTGATGTCAGGAAGCTGAAATAATCTTCTCATGTACTTCCACATGGGTCTGTACCACTATGTGCAACTCCTACAAGCTGCTGTAAGTCACCCCATGCCTGTAGGGCAATGAGTGCCTAAACTGGGTGCTTTTAAAGAGAATCTCCCTACAGACCCCACTTGCCCTATAAGGCTTTGCATCATACCACAGGTGAGAGCTGAATAACGTCTGTTGGAACCAGAAGCTGAACCAGAAAATACACCCTAGGAGAAAAACTTGTGTATTTCAATGGCACTCAGCCCACAGGTCTAAGTCTGACATAAGCCTCTACAGTATGTAGTGATGTGGGCACTGGCCTCTCCATATGTGTGTTTCGCTCTGTTGACCTGCGCCTGATGAGCAGCACTGCTCAACTGGTGCAGGCACAGCCTATAACATCCCACCTGGCTGTGCTCTATGCTTCTCTGCTAGACACATTGGTACGCACTTGGGGATGGAGCAGCAACAGCTGCATGTCCTGCTGACTTTTATTCATTCTGACAGCTAAAGTGGAGCCAATAATGATACTTGCAGCAGACACACATTATTTTACATGCCGTATAAAACCAGCATATCCTAATTCTTCACAAATGACCTTTAGACTCCCCTCTGTTCCTTCATGCGGAGAGAAATCCATCCTATTAGGTCACAGGGTGGAGGAGGAGAGTGCTTGCGATTTCAGCATCTCTCCGCAGGCTGAAGTCCTTTCAGGCTGTCCACCCAGTACCCCGGTGATTTCACTGGGTCTTTAACTACAGGTATATTTTTTTCCTTAAACAGGACAACGCTCGATTGCATGAGAGCTCAGAGTTCTTTTTAATGGCACCTTTGCTATTTGTCATGAGGGAGAAAAGCTTCATCCTTGCTGGCTCAGAAGCCAGATGCCATACATACGAGGCAGCAAGCTGAAATGTACCGGTCCCGCATCCTAGCCACCTGCCCAGTCAGTGACGACACACAGTGATGACAGCCTTAACGCAGTCCAATATCAGCTTGGGCTGGTGAGAAAAAGGGCGGTCCCGGTGGTGCTGCGCGGTGCAGCGCGGAGCGGTGGCAACGGCCGGCACAGCAGCTCCGCAGCCAGTGGCCCCACCCCGAGCCTGCGGCGCCCCCTGGCGGCAACGGGTCGAGCAGAGGGCGCGGCGGCGGGGCCAGGGCGGGAGGTTGCATGGCCGTGGTCCAGCCGGGGCGGGGGAGAGCGGCGCGGCCACGTGGGAGCCGAGCTCCCGTGCGGGACTGAGGGCGCGCAGCAGCGTTCCCGAGCATCCCGCTGGGACGGTGCGCCGACGGCCTGCTGTGCGCCTAACGAGGGCTCTCCGGAATGAAACGAGCCCTACTTGCAGGTTTATTTTTACCCCGAGACCCCATTTCCCTAAATCCCGATAGAGTTTTAAAATAACTCTTTGCAGCATTTTAGTTCTACTACTGACTTGTGTGGGCCGCCAGTTTAGGGGTGTGCATGCAGGCACTTGCTAAGGAGCCTGAGTTGCAGAAAGAAGTGCCTCTGGTGAAACCGTTTTAGGGGTTTGTTTTGTTTTGTTTTGTTTGTTTCGTTTTGTGAGAAAGAGGTGCAAAACCAAAAGCAGAGCACACCTATATTCCTGTACTCCCTCACAGATATGGCAGTCCTGATGTTAAAAAGCAGACTTCAGACTTAAGATTTTAGTTTAATAATAAAAAAAAAAAATTTACACCCTGAAGCTGCATTTAGCAGGTGTCACTTAGTGTTTTGAAGTGGCTTCTGAGCCCCAGAGCAGCTCTGTGCAGAATTTTTACTGCAATGAACATATTGTGCTCCTCTTCATGTCAATAAACATGCCTCTACCAATTTCATGTGTTAACCAGCCTGTGGTCAAAAGGCAACACATGGAGTCATATCAGGAAAAATGCCAATGACCCATCCAGTGTCACGTAGTTGAATGCTAGCATACAACATTCCACAGCTGAATGATAACACACAACATTCTGTGGCTACAGCTGGAACTGGAGATGCATCTAGCTATCAGAAAACATTATTCTGCAGATCTGCAGAAGCATTGCAAGCAGGGTGGAAGAAGATAATTTTGCTTAAAGGACACTACTGTAACCGAAAAGTGGGTTGAGCAAAATTTCAAAGACAATCTTCTGGGTGCTCTGAGGATTTAAACCAGTAAACTCTAGCAGAGCTGTGTGGGTTCACCTTGGGTGAAAGTCTGGACAAATAGATTTGTTCTTTCACCCATCATAGGGTAATAATGCTGAGAGGTAAATTTATGTGACACATATCACTGAGGATACAGTAGCAAAGCAGGAAAAGCTCAGAAAATAAAATAAAATTAAAAAAGGATTAAAGTGGACAAAGGTGGAAGAAAGTGGGAGAAGGAATGCCTTCATATGATACTGCTCTGTTGTTGAAAGCAATTGTTAGCAGTCAGCTCAGCAAGAAAATGTCAGACAAGCTACTCAAATATCTGTGCAACCTGAAAAGACTCTTATAGAATACAGGCAGAAATAATCAGATGGGTCAAGATAGTTTTAAAATGCAGTTATTTATATGTATTTATTCATCCTTTTCTCTAACAAGAAACTCAGGGCTCTTTCAATGAACTTAGTGTCTACAGAAGTAAAAACTGATACAGAATCTACAGTGCAGCCTTCTGGATTTCTCACCTTTATTCTGGCAGTATGATGTCATAAAAATATAGGTATGATTGCCCCATGAAATATGCTTATGTCACATTTTTTTTTTTGGGGGGGGGGAAGAGGGGGAAAAAACCCCAACAAACAAAAAAGAGACAGCAGCAGCAAAAGACTATGGTTTCTGAATGAAGACATTTTCATGTTATGGGGAGGGTGAAATTTTGACCCTGGTTCTGCAAGTGGATCCATCAAGGCTGACCTATGTGCACTTGCAGTGCTTGCTAGAGTCAGCAGAACTACGTGCTAAGTGCAGGGATCTGTCCATGTGGAACTAACTGGAGATTTGGGACCTCCCAGTTTCTTGCTGTGGAGGAAGGATGAATTCACCTCCATGAATTCTGGAAAAACAGCAAGAGATTTCCATAAAAGAAACTTGCATTTATTTTTAGACCTTCTGTTCTCTCACTCAATCCCGTAGAGATCATGCTGAACACAGAGTGCCTGCCATTCTCCAACTACACATCACTGCCTGCTAACACCAGGCCATCACTGCTGAAAATCAGCATGCCCTACATTTCTTTAGTGAGAAAAGCCTTGCACATGTTTAGTAGCCATTGTCCAGTAGCTGCTGCTGCAGTTGCTAATTCAGCTTTCAGTCAGTTTTAATGTTGTGTCCCAAAAATTACCTCTGTCTGTGTCACAGCCATTGCTATGAAGCACTGTGGTGGTCTTGTGCTCTTCCAAAAATGCCCTGGTCTGCATGTGCAGATGTGTGCAGCTGCACAGTATTCTGAATGCACGTCTCCATCCAGAGCTACTTGTTGTAGCAAGGCTGCAGTGACTTCCAGCTCAGGTATATCCCATACTGCCTGATCAACACCAGGCTTCTTCAGCCCTCAAGAAAGAGTTCAATGAGATCATCACAGACTGATGACAACTGGCATAGGCTGAGACACCTGTGCTGGCAAGTAAGAGAAAATCCATACATTCCATAATGGATTCTTGGATTTAGCTCTGCTATTCCAGGCCTTATGTCTGACCTACAGACATACGTGCAGCACACCACTCACTTTAGATGATGACCATTGGATGGTTTTGCATGGTGCCTGCTCCAGCAGGTGCTGGCTAAGAACAGCTTTTGGGTTTGAGTCTTTCAAGGGACACAGGCAAAACTGATGGGATCCTGCAGGGGGAGACACCAACTTGTCAAGATGTGCCAGGGCACTTACAGGCACAGTCAAAAGCTGAACTTGAAGCATATGTGGAAATACAAGATAAAAATTAAAAGACTCATGGCCTTCTCATTTGCTCCAGGTTTTACACAAGTCCTGAAAGCGTTTTTTGGGACCTCCATTGTGGATTGCAAGGTTTCAGAGCTTATGTGCCTCATCCTTTGTTAGACATGACTGTAAAGCCATTTGTGGATGCAATGTCTGTTATCATACTGATCTTGAAAGTTCACTGCAGCCCATAGTTGCCTGGGTGGTCTGGGGCTATTGGACTTATGTGGCTAGGACCCATATTCAAACAATAAGGAACCTCAAGAGGGATTCCATCATAGCTTTCCCACAGAGCAAGGGTACAGCCAGAGAAGCTGCAATTGCTTAAGCCTTTATAACTGGTAGTATCACACACCTCCGTCAAGGCTTCAAAAAGGTGACATTTTCTTTCAGTACGTTAACCTAGTAGTTGTTACGACTCCTGCTGGGAGACAGTACTTTGCATCCCATCAGGTGTGAAAGGGAACTGGATTTGATGCATGCAGCATCTCTTAGATGTCTGTGTAAAAATGGGCAGAGGTCACTGTATTTTTTCTGTTCTGGGATGCTCTGGCTCAAGCAGAGTGCTCCAAAATAGTTACAGGCTTCAGGTGTACATGTGAAACAGGAAAGGGAAGTCTAATCTATACACTGGACATATTACTGGCTGATCTAGTCTAAGAAATAGGACACAAATAAGACATTATAGGCACTTCCATAGATCAGACACTTCAGCACTTTCTAAATTTCCCAAGGAATCAAAAGGGACAATATGTCAAGAATAGATAAAGTGTTTTCTGGTGATGCTGAATGTGCAGGAGAAATCATGACTTTCCACAGCATCTTATGCATTCACAGTATACACTGGTTTCAGTAGGTCTGAAAATCATGTTTCTTGTTGGGGAACACTGAGGGATTTAGATCCCTGAACTTAATAGCTCTGCCATAACTATTTTTGGTATTAAACAATTAATAGCCCTGCTGTTAAACTGCATAGCAAATGGCTAATGAATTTTGAGGGAGAAAAAAAAAGGGATTGGTTAAATATCTTCAATGATGCTGAACGTCAGGATTTAAAAAGCTAGTGTCTCTTAGAGTTGTCATTTGTTGTCCACAGTTATTCTATGAAGACAGTGGGTATATTTCCTCATAAGGTGGAGGTGACAAGTCATTACAGCTGTAGTCTTCCAGCAGTTCTTCTGGTTCATCAGGACTGTTGTCTGACCTGAAAACAGGAAGAGGAGCAGGTGCAAAAACAATTTATCAAATGCAAACATGCAAGTAACCTCAGTGCTGCATCCTGTCAGTCTCATCTTGGCAAAGCACATTCTGACTTCTTGAGAAAATGCTATGAGATCAAGTTTTACTGTGATTTAACAGTTCACAGTGTTCTTTTTGTGAATTACATGTGTCAGGAAGTGACCTTTGTTTTCATGCTGCCTATGCCTGTCACATGTTTCTGAGAGTGCTGGGATTTGTCAGCAGGTTTTCACAGACTTTGATAAATGAACTATAAGTGACTTGTGTTCTAAGGAGGACATAATTCCAAGTAATTCCTATTATTGGAATGTCTTTCCATAGAGGAAAGAACTGTATGAAAATTATTTTGTGTCTGATTAAATCAGTTGCATACTGCTTTATAACATCAGCTATTTTGTTTGTGCCGTAAAATTAGGAAAGGAGTAAGGGCTGGAAGGTTGTTACAGTGGGAGAGGAGTGTGTTGTGACCAGGCATAATCAGGAGGGAGAGGATCTGGTATCAAAAATGATTCTTCATTGTTGTAAAAATGCTGTTTGTGTGCTGACTCATATGTTGTGGTTGTGTCTGAGTGGAAGCCTCTGGCTATCCATGTAACTTTCTGGTCAAACGTCTAAAGGTAGTAAGATAATCATAAAAATAAAACATGGGCAGGAACATATATAATAGTATGTTTAGAAGCAATAAGAGATTTAGTAGAGTGAGAATGGAAAGGGATCCATAAGTGAATTTAACTTGGATAAATATGCTTTGCAGAAAACATATGTATCCGTAGTCTTTACTTCATAAATACTCCTAAGGGAGAAAAAAAAGTCTGAAGAAGGATAACACCCTAGACTAGCTTCTGTTTCCTTTGAAACCATAGATTGTTTCAAATACTCAGAAGCCTGTGTCAAAAACACTAAGTATTTCAGAAGATGTACCTCTGATTCCTGGTATTCTCTGCAGGATAAGTAGTGTAGTTCTCATCTCCAGTAAAAGCTGGGTTGTCCAGGGGGTAGGCAGGGCAGAAGTGAGCAGAGCCTGGTGTGGGAATTGTTGAGATGCTGGAGGAAACAGCACTGCAGCAGCTGAGCACTGGATGAAGGTAACCAGGATTCACAGCAATGCCTTCTTGGGCTGGGTAGGGTGGAGGGATGTACTGTACCACTGTGGCACCATGAAAAGTTATAGGTTGGTTAATGCCAGTGAAGACAAAGGACTGTCCACTTGCAGTCTGGTCGAGTTCTGAGATATTTTCTTCTCTTTCTTTACAGGGCTTGCATGTAAGCATGTTAAATTTACAAACAGCAATCAGAATAAAAGTCACCCCAACAGACAGCAGAATAGGCCCTAGTAACTGAGTCCACTCCAGGTGTGTAATGCCATCATATTTTATCCATCCCATCACGGTGAAAGTGATCCCCACCAGTCCCAAAAACACACCTGAAAAGAGCAAAGTGGTGCCGGCTTTGTCCCCATCTGACACCAGGACATCAGATCTGCTTGGCTGATAAGGAGTGACAGAAAAGACATTCAAGGAGAAATCTTCTACATTGTTGTTCTGCTCCATTACTGGGCCTAATGTATCTTCTGCTTCAAGAGAAAAGGGGGTTCGTAAGGGACTCAGCAGAGCTTTTAAAGTCAAAGGCTCAGGTTAGTTATACAAGAACTTTGTGTGTGTATGGTTAACAGAGTCTATCATGTGAAAGAACAAACTTTGCTTAGAAGAATAAAGGTCTGGGAAGTGAAGCCTGAAGGACTCACTAAAGAATTTTTGAATTACCACCATCACTTCCGAAATGGCTTCACTCTTGCAAGGCTGCTTATCTCTTTGTTTATCCTCTTCTTTAATTTGTCACCCACTGATACTTCCTCACTCTGCCCATGCCAGATGGGAAGGGAAGGAAGCTGCAGTTACCACAGCTCTTCCTAGGCCCCCCTGCCAGCTGATGTGTCCAACATACGGAGAGCATACATTCAGTCAACAGCAGTGAGGCAACTCTTACTCTCCTTGAGCCACCGCTCCAGCAACACAGATCTGCAGGAAAATGCATAGGCGTTGCTGGGTGTGCTTTGCAGTGCTCTCAAGCATGAGATTTGTGGCCACATCTGGACCTCTGTTGCAGCTTGTTCTGCAGTCCAGAACTCCTGTGGTTTAAAAACATCAGAGTAGGCTTTCTGAGATTTTGCTAAAAGGATTAGTTGGCTGGGTGGGTGGCAGGGTAAATGGCAACAGGGTAGTGAGTACTGAACAGCCTGGGAGAGCTGCTGGTTGCGGGAGAAAAGTTATTTCCAGCCAGCTAAAGCTTTCCAGCTGTTTGAAGGCAATATAATTGCTCTGTAATTTCCCCTTAATTGTGGACATTTTTTTGTTGTGGGAATTCCACCCCTTCCTCAAAGCTCACACTGAATAAAGCCCACATACCCTAAATTGTGCAGCACTGCAGGAGTAAGAAATAATGTCCTGTAAATCTCTGGCAAGAAATGTTATCCTGTACTTGCAACTACCTGGAATGTTTTTTTTACACCTCAATAAACTGTTCAGTTGAACCTATCTCCCATATATTAAACAGACAGATCTTGAGATTTTCTGTTTCCTAACAGTTTGAGACTAAAGTAATTGTTGACAGATGGTTCTGGTATAATTTGCGTAATTCCTTAAGGAGAAAAATTTCCCAACTACTTGATCCGTTTTGACTAGCATGGCAGGGGAGTATGCACAGTTCAGAAATCACTCTCAGGTGACAGAATGTAGAATGCTATTTCCTGCTATCAGCAGCTCTGGGGGAGCAAGCTTATCCTGAAATATGTAAGAAAAACTTAGTTATAGAACTATAAATCTCACCTTTCAGACTACTTCTTCAAAATCAGTAAAGGGGCCTTTAGTCTGCTGTGCATTTTTATCTCACACAGTGTGACAAATTCATTTCTGAAAGGGGCTGCGCACCAAATTTTCTGCTTTCAGAATTGATGCTGAATGCAATTGCATATGTGTCTTCCTCATTTGTTAGGAGGTAGACCTTGAGGAGTATTAGTGCTGGACTCCTTTAAAAATTATATGGGAAGTTTCCAAAGTCAGTATTATGCCTTTTCTCTTACTGAGGGTGCCAACAATTTTCATGACAAATACACTTAGGACCACCCCTTCCTCCATCAATAAGTCTGGTCAGGACTCTGCAGCACTTGAGCAAAGTGTTAGAGTACTTGCAACACGGTGGTTTCATATGATGACAACTAAATGCAAAAGTGCTGAAATACTAGATAATCTGTTCTTGTATTGGTAATTATACCCAAAACATAAGTCATGCTTAACCTTGTATTTGGCAAACTTAATGGAATGAACTTTTGCTAATGCTCTCTGCAAGTCAAGTTTTTCTATAACACAAATCATGCTTGCTGCTTTTCTGAATCTTCCAGGCTTTCCAACATCCTTTCAAAAACAGCATCGTATCATAGTAGCTACCCAGCTAGTGGTATACACAGATGCAGAATCACCTTTCTCCTCTCATTCTTTCAAGAACTGTGCAACTGCTATTTGCAAAAGCAGGGTGCTGGAGCACATACTTGGTTCTGTACAGTGGTCCTTAGATGCTGGCCAAAATGAAAGTTTTCCATCATCCTATGATTGATGCTCTTTGACTCTGACATAGGACATGATTTCATGGTTGTTGAGCAAGTGCAGAGGAGAGCTGATGAATACAAGTGCTTTATTTCCAAGACTACTTGTCACTTGAACATGGGATTGAAAACACTTTTTGTTTGGTGCAGTAGGATCTAAATTAAAATTATCCCTTTCCCTCTAAACTGCCTCCTCTTTGTAAGACATAATTTCCTCTAAGCTTCCCCATACTTCTCTCTTTATTTCCCCAGACAGCAATAATACTGCATTCAGGCAGCTGTCAAGGTCTTAAGAGATTACTGGATCACACTCATTTTTTAAGGTCAGTGCTATCTTTTGCCAAGTAATACTATGTTGCAGGAACACTTAAAGATGCCGGTTTACTAAATCCATCCCTTTAAACTGGACTAGCTCCTAAACAAATGAAAACAGTTGTGTGAAATCTAAGGAACTGGTCAGGGTGAGGTTTTCAAAATTGGTGCCATTTTCAGATCTCACTAAGGTTTGCTCCCACCTGCTTTAGGGACCTTACCCCTGAATACAAGCACTGCTTTGTTTTCTATTGCTTTCTGTTGCTCTGCGTAATCTTCTATCACCAATGCAGACTTGCTGCTGGAAGCAGGTTTTCTGTAATGCTCTGCACCTCCTCCGTTCTCTCACCAGTTTCAAGAGCCATCTAGTAAGCATTGGCAAGCTTTCACTTACTCCTTTTCTCTCTCCTTCTGCTATTAATTTTTGCATAGTTGGTCACATTATCAACCTGTTCTATTGAGGTTTTATTTTCTTACATCCCTGATATAAAGTCATGGACTTAGTCATAGAACATGCAAAAGAAGTTGTATAAGAGAAAACGTGTCAGAAATGGATGTGTTCCCATGTGATTTGGTATAGGTGATCCTGCTCTGGCAGGGGGGACGGACTAGATGATCTTTCAAGGTCCCTTCCAGCCCTTAACAGTCTGTGATTCTTTGAAAATTGTATCTGTGCATGGTATTACACACTGAGTTGCTTTGAAGAGCAGGTACAATGTATCACTCCATAAAAAAAACCCATTCAGGTGTAGGGAAGTTAAGAAGCCAATTGTGGTAGTTTTAGGCTATGCCTTTAAAATGTAGAATAGAATAGAATAGAATAGAATAGAATAGAATAGAATAGAATAGAATAGAATAGAATAGAATAGAATAGAATAGAATAGAATAGAATAGAATAGAATAGAATAGAATAAACCAGGTTGGAAGAGACCTTCGAGATCATCATGTCCAACCTATCATCCAACACTACCCAATCAACTAAACCATGGAACCAAGCATCCTGTCAAGCCTCGCCCTGAACACCCCCAGTGACGGCGACCCCACCACCTCCTCAGGCAGCCCATTCCAGTGGGCAATCACTCTCTCTGTGTAAAACTTCCTCCTAACCTCCAGCCTAAATCTCCCCTGATGCAGCCTGAGACTCTGCCCTCTTGTTCTGGTACTGGTTGCTTGGGAGAAGAGACCAACCTCTGCATCACTACAACCCCCCTTCAGGTAGTTGTAGAGAGCAATAAGGTCACCCCTGAGTCTCCTCCTCTCCAGACTAAGCAACCCCAGCTCCCTCAATCTCTCCTCATAGGGCTTATGCTCCAAGACCCTCACCCCTCAGATTTCAAGCAGAAAAGTAGAAAAATATAAATAAATCACTATTGGGTATAAAAAGGAAAACAAAAGATTATTCTAAACAAATTCTTGGATAAATATCTAGAAGAGGACAAGCCGTACCACAACAATTCTCTCTCTTCTGATCTCTGTGTTTTGCTTTGCTTGGGAGGTAACTTGCTTGTTGGCTGGCCTTGGCTGAGTCTAACCCACTGATTTTCTCTCTGCTTCTTTTCTCTCTTGAGACAGGGGAGGGGGCACTGGAATGACTTCCCTGGTCTCTGATGAGGGGGGATTTCATGTTGTTTGCTAATTGTAAATATCTGTATAATATCATAAATAGTGTATATTTTGTACATATTTATTGCATTCCATTGTAGAGTGTAGATTTTGCGTGTAAATACAGCTTCATTTGCTTCTGAGTCTGGCAAAGTTAATGCTGGGGTTGAAACTTCAACCTGCTACACCAATTAAGAAAGATGCTTTTTTTTCCCCTGGAGGAAGGCAACTCTAAGTGAAGTCTTTAATGGAAAACACAAATTACGTGTGAAGAGCAGTACCTGAAGAACCACCTGTAAGTGGTTAAATGAATAAGCTGTGAGGAGTGGGTTCAGCCAGCTGCCTGCAACTACATCTACCTGCAAAGTGGTCTTATATTCTCCCAGGGGCATGTTGTCTTGGCAGCAGGCACACCAAATTGAAGGTATTTTCATACCTAATTATTCAGATATGTGCATATGTGATAGATGCAAGTGCGCAGATGAAGGCCTAAATATTCACTGCAGAAATGTGGAGATACTGACAAAAACATCTGTCTGGACACAGAAATGCCCTATAAGCCATGACTCTGAAGAGGTAGGGTGGAAAAGGTGTAGATGGATGAAGCACGATCAGCCACAAAAGGCAAGGATGTGGTGGGTGTGATCCAGTGAGTGCTGCTGTTTTAATGAAGCATTGTTGCAGAGATCTGTGCAATCTCATTTTTTCAGGCTAATTAGATTTCTATTTTATTTTTAGCTGCTGGTCAGGTAGGAATGAAGACTTTTCCTAGAGGAAGGAAATTAATTTATTTTGTCATGAATCCTTCTAATTTCCAAATGACTGTAGAGCTATGAGCAGTTGGTGCAACCAACAATGGAGACCTTAACTTCACTTACAGAGGATGGATAATCCTTACCTCCCACTTTGCCTGTTTAACTAAGCGTGAATCAGTAACCAACTTGATTTGCTCCCTAGCATTTATATGTCAAGAACTTCAGCTAACCTTAAGGCAGAGAGAGGGTTATAGCACCACGAAAATGCTGCTCTGCATTATTTTAAGCTACTTTTACAGTTTTACAAGGTGTTGCTTCCTTTCTATATCATCCCTACTCACCACATGAAAAATTCTTCCCACTAATGCTGTTCACACAGTGGTAACCTTTGGTGATGGCAGCATATCTGCTAGCCTCTTACATTTTCTGACCTTGATGAAACAGATTTTGACAATGCAGTAAGCAAGTACTGTTGCCCTGGCTGTGCTAGCTCTCTCAGTGGTAAACAGGTTGTGGAGATATACCCAGCATGTCTCCCGAGTTTTCAAGGAATGATTCTCCAAGTTAAAAATAGAAGATGCTAATACAGATGTACATTGAATTATTTCCTCAGTATTTTCTCAAAATTATATAAAGAGAAATTATGTTTTCAATCCTCATTTTCAGAGGTAAGTAACACCTGCCCTTCTCAGGATATGTGGGTGCTGATACCAAAGTGTCAAGTCAGCATCCTTCTGAAGCATACTTTCTTTCAAGACTGCTTTTTAAGAAATAAAATGATCCACACCAGAGACAATGCAGTAGAAGCTCAAAACACAATAACCTTGAAGAAGAAGAAGGTGGTCAGGTAACAGTTCCAGAGGACTCAGCTCAGAGTCAACATATTGCTACTTCCTTTGCTTGGTCTCTTGGGTACATCTTGGGAACAATTGCTTGAGCAAATTGCAGGCAGCTCAAAAGGTTAATATCTTCACAGATAGCACTCAGACATGACTGTATTTTATTTCTTTTTTAAAAGACATATTTCAAGATTTGTTTAGAGGAAATGCTTTTTTTGATGTCTAACCTTTTCAGCAAATGAGTGTTCATTTGTAATTATAACAACAGAAGAAATTCAACATGGGCCTTTGTTTGCATGGGATCCTTTAGTTAAAATATACCAGCTTCTGTACTTGTACAATAGCATAACAAATCCAGAGGGAATGAAGCTCCTTTGACACGTGCAAGGCTTTGTATGCACAAATCATGAAAGCCAGTGGGCACTACTGTTAAAAATCACATTTGTGGTAGTTAACAAAATAAATAATCCATCAAGATGGTAAATCCTATCTTAGATTACAGAAGGTATTCAAGGAACAGCACCCTGGCAAAACTCAGTAGGGAAAAAACACTTAAAGAGAAAAGAGTATGAAATGCCTGCTGGCTTTTGTGGAGCCTCATTCTTCATACAGACATTTCCCATGGCTGAGTCAAGCGGTTTAATCAGCTCACACATCCTAAATCCCTCTCTGTGCTGTGTTTGCTCATTACTCTGCATGCATAAGCCCCTTAGATCTGTTGCTAGCAAAACATACCTCACTCACTGGCTGGTTTGTGTGCCTGCAGAAAGAGCTGCTCTAGCATAACTGGGGAACAACACAGAGGTGGAAATAGATGACCAACATCTCTCTAAAGAATGCTGGCAGGCAAGAGGAATGTTCATAGGAAAATGATGTGAGACAATCACCTGTCCCTAGACACAGAAGGGAACTTGAGTGCTTGGCATTCTGTTACAGCCAGGTTCCCTGAAATTCACCATGGCAGAAGACAATCTGAGGTGTAACTAAGGTCCCAAAGCATGCAGGTGTTCTGAGACTTAGATGAGCATGACAGAGATGGTGCTTGCAAGATGTTTTAATGCTAATAAATTCACCATGCTGAATTGAGCCCAAACAGTTGCTCTGCCACCTTCTGTTTCTGGGTACAAAATTGGGTCTGTTTTCCTCCCACAGGCTTCAGAGCATGTCATGGAGCATCAAAGGTCACCAGCAACGCGGATGCTTCTAATTATCCTTTCCTACTCCAAACAAATCCTTTCGTTCAGGAATAGGTGCAAACATTTACTAGAACCTGTTGTCACTCCATCCTGAAGGTGGATAGCTACCACTAACCTGGGGGCTGCACAGGGATACAGGAGCTAAGAAAGCTGCATTTCTGCAGGGCCTGTGAAGTGCTGCATCAGTTAAAAAAGCCCGTCACATGCCTTTCCATGAAACTGCCTCTCTTGCATTTACTGATAAGTGACATCTGCACCTGGAAGATAGCCTCGCTGAGTGGTGCTCACTCTTACAAACAAGCACCCCTACAAACTATCAGTGCACGCAGGTTGGGCAACAAACAGGACAAATTGAGGGCCACTGCACTGCTGGAATGCTACGACATAGTGGCTATTGCTGACACTTGGTGGGATGATTCCCATGACTGGAACATAGGGATAGATGGGTACAAGCTCTTTAGGAAGGACAGGCAGGGGAGGTGGAGAGGAGGTGTTGCTCTCTACATCAGTGACCAGCTGGAATCAGTGGAGCTCCACCTGGGAAAGGATGATGAACTGGTTGAGAGCATATGGGTGAAGATTAAGGGGAAGACAGGGAAGGTGATATTACTGTAGGGGTCTGCTACAGGCCACCTGAGCAGCAAAACCAAGCAGATGAGGCCCTCCACAGGCAGATAGAAGTGGCTTCACGCATTTCAACCAAGTGACATGGGGAAGGCTGAGGTTCTCAGTGACTTCTTTTCCTCAGTCTTCACTGGCAATGGCTCCAGCCACACTCCCAGAATTGTGGAAGATAATGCCAGGTACTGGAAGAAGGAACTGCCCATTTTGAGTGAAGATCAGGCTCATGACCATCTGAAGAACATGAAAATGCTCAGGTCCATGGGACCCAATGGGATACACCCACAGGTGCTGAGGGAACTGGGGGATAAGATAGCTAAACTGTTCTCTATCACATTCCAAAAGTCCTGGCAGTCTGAGGAAGTCCCCACTGACTGGAAAAGGGGAAACATAACCCCCATTTTCAAAAAGGGAACGAGCGATGAACTATAGGCCAGTCAGTCTCACCTATGTGCCTGGTAAGGTCATGGAGCAGAACCTCCTGGAGGCACAATCAGCACGACTTCACCAAGGGCAAATCCTGCCTGACAAACCTGGTGGCCTTCTATGACAAGGTCACAACATTAATACAGGAAGGCTGAGCAACTGACATCATTTACCTGGACCTGAGCAAAGCCTTTGACACTGTCACACACCACATCCTGGTCTCCAAGCTGTTGCAGTATGGGTTTGATGGATGGACCATTCAGTGGATAAAGAACTGGCTTGATGGCCACACCCAGAGTGGCTGTCAATGGGTCCATGTCCAAGTATTGGCCAGTGCCAAGTGGAGTCCCTCAGGGATCAGGACTGGGACCAGTCTTGTTTAACATCTTTGTTGGCAACATGGACAGTGGCATTGAGTGCACCTTCAGCAGGTTGGCTGATGACACCAAGCTGTGCGGTGCAGCAGACACACTGGAGGGAAGGGATGCCATCCAGAGGGACCTTGACAGGCTGGAGAGGTGGGCACAAACCAACCTCATGAGGTTCAACAAGACTGAGTGCAAGGTCCTGCATCTGGGTTGGGGCTATCCCAAGCATTGATATAGGCTGGGCAGGGACTGGCTTGAGAGCAGCCCTGAAGAAAAGGACTTAGGGGTGCTGGTGGATGAGAAGCTCAACAGGAGCCACCAGTGTGCACTTGCAGCCCAGAAAGAAAATCACATCCTGGGCTGCATCAAGAGAAGCATAGCCAGCAGGTCGAGGGAGGTGATTCTCCCCCTCCACTCTGCTCTGGTGTAGTGGGTTGAGGGACCAGTTCTCCCACCACAGGCAAAAGAAAGACTCAGACAAAACGGATTGCAAAAAACGGTGGAAAGTTTAAAATGAAAAAAACCCAAAAAACAGTGGAAGTTTTTACAGAAAACCTCAAGCACTGTGACAAAGAGAGAGTGATCACAGAACATACCCAAGAACATCCCATCCCCCACCTGGGGGGTACACCCAAAATCCCCCCAGGGCTCTTTCTTCCCCACCAACCCAGCCTTGGCCCATTTTACCTAGGCAGTGGAGAGGGACAAAAGAGAAACAGAGGACCCTAAGCTGCTGTTTTATAGGGGAGCAGGGCATTATGGGAATGAAATACCTGGCTTGCTGTGACCACTCACTGGGCTGGGCCCCCTTCTGGAACATCCCAGGTGTGGCCTGTGCCGTGGCATCAGAAGCCGGCACACAGCCTAAACCACCACATCTAGTGAAACCCCACTTGGAGTACTGTACCTAGTTCTGGAGCCCCTATTACAGGAAGAATCTGGATGTGCTGGAGCTTGTCCAGAGAAGGGCCACAAGGATAATTAGATGGCTGGAGCACCTCTCCTATGAGGTCAGTGAGTTGGGGCTGTTCAGTCTGGAGAAGAGAAGGCTCTGAGGAGACCTTATTGTGGCCATCCAGTATCTGAAGGGGGCCTACAAGAAAGCTGATGAGGGACTTTTTAGGGTGTCAGGTAATGATAGGAGTAGGGGGAATGGAATAATACTAGAAATGGGTTGATTCAGATTTGATGTTAGGACGAAGTTCTTCACCATGAAGGTGGTGAGACACTGGCACAGGTTGCCCAGGAACATGGCAGAAGCCTCATCCCTGGAGGCTTTTAAAGGCAGGCTGGATGTGGTTCTGAGCAACCTGATCTAGTGTGAGATGCCCCTGCCCATGGCAGGGGGGTTGGAACTAGATGATCCTTGAGGTCCCTTCCAATCCCAACAATTCTATGATTCTATATGCAACCACAGCAGAATGCCCCTGACAGCAGTCATTACCACAGCCAAATTGTTAGCCTATTACCTATCCTCAGTGTTGCCTTACGGCTCTTAACTCCTGACTAAAACTGATTTTCACAGGGATTATACTTATATAAGGACCAGAGAGAGTCTAAATTAAGCTATGAGTGTTTGTTACCAGGCAGACCAAAAAGTAACCATTTAAGCTCTCCATTAACATATTTGGCCCCATTCTTAAACCCTGCTATTTGTGATGCTTTCAGAGTACACATAAAGTCAGTAGCTCTGCAAACAAGTATTTTCCACAAAAGTCATACAAAAATAGAAATAAGAACACTTCCTATTTATGTCTTTTATGAAGCTCCAAACATATTTAATTTAAGTAACAAAAAAAATTTGGTCTTTGCTGAGTGCCTCCATTATATGAAGAACAATTAAAAATAGAAACTGAAGCTGTAACAGAACAAGATGGGTATTTAGCATTCTTGCAGTGAACTGAATCCTTTCAACTACTTGCTCAGAAGCCCAGCACTAATATTTATTGAAACCCAAATTCATCATTTATGCTTTTTGAGGAAAAATTAGACACAGCCAACATTATTGCTTTTATTACAAAATGTAAATAAATTCAAACATTGTAAATGTGAGAGTGTAGAATTAAATTTAAAAATGAAGTCTGTCAGTCCTCTACAAGCTGGTGTCAGATGTGGCTAGGGAAATACATGAAGAAGATGGAGAACATTCATTATTTGTTATTGATGCTTTTTCTTCATATTTTGGAGGTGATTCAGAGGAAAGGTACAGCATTGGAAGAATGTCTGAAGGTGAGCTGCTTCCAGAAATTGTATATATGGTTTCGTAGTCTCTAGCAGCAACTGTCCTTTCATCACCTGCAAGCCGTGCCCTATGAAACACAAAACTGTGTATTAGCATAATTCACTCCTTCACAGTGAGTGAAATTACACTTGACTTACATACATGTATGCACACACTGCCTAAAAATATCCCTGAAGCAAAGAACTTGCACAAGCGCTAGGGGGTGACCTCATTGCTCTCTGCAACTACCTGAAAGGTGGTTGTAGCCAGGAAGGGGTTGATCTGTTCTCCCAGGCAACCAGCACCAGAGCAAGGGGACACAGTCTCAAGCTGTGCCAGGGGAAGTTTAGGCTCGAGGAGAGGAGAAAGTTCTTCACTGAGAGAGTGTCATTGGAATGGGCTGCCCAGGGAGGTGGTGGAGTCACCATCCCTCGAAGTGTTCAAGAGGGGATTGGACGTGGCACTTGGTGCCATGGTCGAGTCATGAGGTCTGTGGTGACAGGTTGGACTCAATGATCTTTGAGGTCTCTTCCAACCTTAGTGATACTGTGATACTGTGATTTAATTCCATAGAGTACATGATGACTCACATAGAAATGTTATTACTTCAGAGGAGAAGGGCACACAAGCTCCCTTCTAACCTTTTACATCACTAGTCACAGTCTGGCTTATGGGTATTAGCTGCTTCTGGCAGAGCTGTTCCACAATCTTATTAAAGCTTCTGATCCTTAGCTCCTAATGTATCTTCCCTTTTGTGAAGTCTATCACATACATGCTGTCCCCTTCCCCTAGACACAGAATTGCACCACACACAAAAAAATCACAATCCTTAGCCATTTAGGATGTTACCTAACAGGCAACTTGAAACTTTTTTTAAGCTTTTCAGCAGATCACAGCAGACATGGAGTAGTAGTATTCCCACTCAGAGCTGGAGAAACAGAAGCAAATGAACATGGCCAGACTACTAAGTTCCAGTAAGAGAGGACAGCTAAATATTCACTGCACTCCTCTGACCATCCTAACTAGATCCCACTTAATTGCATCTGCATAGTTCTGGTACTCTGCTCCATCTCACTCTCGAGTTTGCCCTCAGCACACTGCTTCAGGTGCTTCACAGGGGAAGAGAAGAACTCCTTGCTCCTTGTTACTTGCTCCCAGAACTGACTCTTGATTTTGTGTACTGCATGAGAAGCAGGAGTGTGGAGCATAGTCACCTCATCTTCAGCACTGTTACTGGTGTGTCAGCATGTGCATTTAAAAGATAGGGAATTTACAACATGGCAAATGCTGAAGTCCTACCCAATCATTTCTGGGATCAAAAAACAACTCAGTATTCTACCAAACTTTCTCATCCAGCACAGCCTCCACCACAGAACTCACTCACTCACAGAACATAGAGCAGTGGGCTGAAGAAGCAATTCACATTTGATTGGTAACCACCTACGTATGAAATTGGTATTCCCTTCCAGCTTGGGAATTTTCAACCATGGCTTTATGTTTGGAGGAACAAAGCCACTGCTTCTCCTTCATGAAAGGGCTTGGGAATCAATTTACACTAGTCAAGATGTTATGGCTGCTACCAAGGGATAAGCCCTGGGAGAAAGTAATTGAGTGAAATACCCAGAAGTGCTATTAACTCACAGGGGTTCTGTGAGGACTCTGGGGAGTGTGGAAAAGAAACAGCTAGAGCACTCCCAGCCACAGAATGTGAAAACAGGTCAGAGTTTCTGCACCTAACATTCAGGTGCTTTGTTCAGTCCACTGGAAACTGCCTCAACAAGTTGGGCTAACAACTGCCTCTTTGTGTACATATGTTCATGAGGCAGAGAAGTATAGACAGGCAATCAGCAATGACTGTACTGATGGGATCACACACAAAATTCAAATCACCAGAACTGGCCATCTGTGGATTAAAGCAATTGATTCAGCTGCAGGGGATTTTGTAGAGTGGGTGAAGGAAAGAGCAGTCATTTGGTATGTACACCACTAGGGAAAGCTTTTTGCCACTCCCCTACCTCTCATGTTTTCCCTTTTATAGTACAGGATGTGCTGCTTGCATTCTATCTCACTCTTTGATAATCCACACATTTTACTGAACACATGGGCAGGCAGCCTACAGCTGAAACCAGGGCCTGAAATTACAGGGAGGAGAGGACTTCTACCCTCAGTTTTGTGCACTGTCCCTTTACAGACAGGTGGTACAAGAGTCACACTGTCTCTCACCTGCCTGTGAGGCTACAGCAGAACAGGTATGTTCCCATATTTCTCCCAGTTATCCATTCCAGCCTGGTCTTTCAAATGCTTTTAAACTTTTTGATGGTGCCCTTGGCTGTATCTGAATTGGCTGTATCAGGGATACCAAAGATCTGAGTTCACACTTGGGGCAAGTAATTTCTCCATATACATTCACGTGCTTTGCATGTACCTCTGGGATGTACACTTCAGAAGGGAGTTATATCACATGCTGGAGCTGTAGCACAGATTGGCTCAGCATGGTATAAAACAGCTGGTATGAAACACTTTACAGCTGTGGACACCTGCACTCAGCCCAGTAAGAATAGAGAGACTTTACATAAATGCCTTCTTTCAACAGCAGGAAGTTTTTTCAGTCCGCATGCTCTGGATGTCCTTTTTTTGCAGTAGTATACTTCTGAGAGCTGATATATTTCACTTGCATACTGAGAACAGGCAAAGACTTTTACACTTCATAAAATAAAACATTTATTCACACAATAATTGTGCCTGTCCTGAAAGCCACTCCTCTCTTGGAACAAAACACTTTTCACAGTATCACCAAGGTTGGAAGAGACCTCAAAGATCATCGAGTCCAACCTGTCAACACAGACCTCGTGGCTAGACCATGGCACCAAGTGCCACGTCCAATCCCCTCTTGAACACCTCCAGGGATGGTGACTCCACCACCTCCCTGGGCAGCACATTCCAATGACTAATGACTCTCTCAGTGAAGAACTTTCTCCTCTCCTCGAGCCTAAACTTCCCCTGGCACAGCTTGAGACTGTGTCCTCTTGTTCTGGTGCTGGTTGCTAGAGAGAAGAGACCAACCCCTTCCTGTCTACAACCACCTTTCAGGTAGTTGTAGAGAGCAATGAGGTCACCCCTGAGCCTCCTCTTCTCCAGGCTAAACAATCCCAGCTCCCTCAGCCTCTCCTCATAGGGCTTGTGCTCAAGGCCTCTCCCCAGCCTTGTTGCCCTTCTCTGGACACGTTCAAGTGTCTTGATGTCCTTCTTAAACTGAGGAGCCCAGAACTGGACACAGTGCTCAAGGTGTGGCCTAACCAGTGCAGAGTACAGGGGCACAATGACTTCCCTGCTCCTGCTGGCCACACTGTTCCTAATGCATCTTATCCCTGCAACTACCCTTGTCATCCTGAATGGGCAGGTGTTTAGAGCACTGTCTAAAGGAAGAGATTCTGATAACCTTTGTACAAAAAGTACTCTCTCTGAAAAAATCTAGGTCAAAGGTCATCAGACTGCATTAACTACAGGTGTAGCTATGGTTTTAGGCATTACACCCATCAGCGCAAGTCATCAACCTCAAGCTGGACCTGAGTCAGTGGGAACCAAACACTGAGAGTCTCCTTCCCTAGGTGGTATGCACATGATTTTTTTTTCTGTTGGGGTGCTAGTTGTACTGTGCACTACAGGGCTGCCCTGGTAGCAGCAAAGAATGAGTAGGGGGTTTTGACAAAGAGGTGTTTATTTTACGCTACGTTAAAAAAACCCAAAGTGATTCAGAGAAAAGGCAAGATGGTCTGGCTTGTAACAGCAACAGGTGGAGACATCTGATGTTTCCAACAAAGACAGGGAGAAAATGTTTGGAGGAGGGCACTAAGAAATGGAAGATAATATGAGGAATTGTGATGGTAACTGACCAGGTAAGAATGCCTTGCACACTAGGGCTATGCTTCAAGAATCCACCAGATATGCTTCAAGGGATGACTGCATGTGGCTGCACACAATGTGGTAACAAGAATAAGCACCATCATTATTGCAAGTATTCCCTTCTTGTGGCATTTGGGTCTTTGAGCAGGCAGAGAGTTCATGTTTGCTTGCTTCAAAAGAAAGGTAAGCACTAGTTTTGAAGAACCACCAACATCAGGCACACTGCTGGTACAGCTGGGCATGGAATGCACTGCCTCATCTTAGTGGAACAGTTTGGAGTATAGTGGAAAGCTTTCAAAGCAATGGCCCAACAACTGATAACAATTTGACACAGCCAGGCAGGCTGGGGCTGCTGCTGCAGGGACAGTGCTTAGGATGCTGCAGGTAGAGTCTTATAAACTGCCATTCAATGAAAGAGTCCCATACCACCTACTGACTGGCAGATCAAAAACAAGTTGGCACAGGACCCTCCAAAAGGTAACGCCAAGTCAATACGAGATCATGAAGGGCCTGGGGAGTTCTCTGCTTGTGGCATCTAACTCTCCTGACCAGATCCAGTTCTGGTTCTTGGTATGTGGCCCTTGCAGTGACCCCTTTCACTCTCAAGTTAGCAGCCCACTGGTGGCAATCCATAAGGGATAGATAAATAACCCTGCCAAGTTCTTGCGGCGCAGACCATGCTTCCTGAGCGTGGCAGTGGCTGCATCTAACAAATCAGCTGTACTCCATGTGTGGAAAAGTGGCTGCATGGGTAAAGTATAACATCCTGAGATTAAGTTTGCATTGCAACCTTTCTTGCAAGCTTCCTCAAGCTTCCTGAAACACCAAAATATCCTTTAATCTCAACTCAGTGCTATTGCACAAAGAAAGCAGACCAGCACAGCAGGTCTCACTTCAAGGCAGTAAGGGTTATAAGGTGAACAACACACACTGAAGTGGCATTCCCAGGGTCAGAGGACTTGTGGATAGCTGTCATGCAGCAGTCCCCACATTGGGTCTACAGAGGTTTCCTAAAATCTGACAATTTGATATCATGCCACTGGGTCACTGCTGTTAGGGGCATCTTCTCTTGGATAATCTGTGGGAGAAATCTAATCTAAGCATATTTAGGTAAGGCCAACAATTTGAGGCTTTGTGTTCACTTTGGAAGTTCTTTTGAGTCAGAATTTAATCCTCAGGAATGATATTCTATGGTTTGTTAGTCCCCTTTTTCACTAAGGTATTTTAGTGTCATTTCAAGTAAAGGTATCTGAAAGAAGTCAAGTGATGTAATAGAGAACTTTGCAGTACCTGGTAGAGTTATCCACAGTGACTATTTAAGAATATGGCCTTGGATGCCTTAAGAAACACCTTGTATTTACAAAGATGGAGAAGAAAACACTCTTACCCATCACTGAAGATAGAGTGGTATGGTGGAGGACTTTCACTTGTAGGCAAACCACTTGACATAAGACAATGTGTCACAGTTGGTGACACAGGGTCAGCGAAATAAGGAGGTGGTGGAGGTGGGAATACCATTACAGCATCACCTAGGGGAAAAAAACCCACAATTATTACCTCTGAAAAACTGAACACCACTGTTTATTCTATCTGTACCTTAGATTTCCTGCCTTTGGAATAACTGTATTTGTACTTGTCTACCTTTTAAGATAAAGAGCAATGATCCCACATACAGAACTGTTATATTCTGGGCTGCTAAAATACATTGGAGGTATCTTAAAAAGCAAAATTATCCCCAAATAAAAAGATGCAGCATATTCATAAATGGAAGATTTCAGTACAGCTGGGGAAGAGAAACATTCTTTCCAGCTAAGCAATAGTAACCTCTGGCTGTTGGCTGTCTTCAGAAACTGGAAGTGCGAAGAACACAGTTACTGCTGGCTCTCCTTTTATGGGAAGGCAAGTAATTGGCTTTCCTCACATCTAACCTCATAACTAACAGAGTGCTTTAAGTTTCTCCACATCCACTGCAGTGTTATATCAAAAGTACTCGAGTCATTAAGGGCTCAAGTACTCAAGTCATTAAGGGCTCTTGATTGATTTTGTGGGCCTGACAGTTTTCCTACTAAATTACTTGTAGCCAAAGGCACATCAGTCATACCACAGCAGTACTGATACATAACTTACTATTAAGCATGCTGTGTAGTGTACTTGCCAACTTCATAATTCAGGAGTTTCTAACTTTTACTTACTTACTTAAACGGGAAGTTTGTATCACTCACTGAGCTTGCACAATTTACATAAAAAATTTACAGCTGCCTGACACCTTTTTTTCCTTCATAATTTGTGTGCAGGAACAAGCCAGGGAATACAAAAACCACTGAGTAAGCTGGGAGGTGTTTTCTAGCTGAGTCACCATTGTTCCAGAATGTCACTATGCCAACAAGACATCAGACAGGCTGGGCAGATGGGCAAAGTCCAACATAACAAATCCAAGTGCTGGGTACTGAACTTTGGACCCAACAACCCAAGGCAGCGGTACAGGCTGGGGTTGGAGTGGCTGGAGAGCAGCCAGACAGGAAGGGACCTAGGAGTACAGATTGACAACAAGACGCACATGAGCCATCAGTGTGCCCAGGTGGCCAAGAAGGCCAACGGCATCCTGGCCTGCACCAGAAATAGTGTGGCCAGCAGGAGCAGGGAGGTCATTGTGCCCCTGCACTCAGCACTGGTTAGGCCACACCTGGAGTACTGTGTCCAGTTCTGGGCTCCTCAATTTGAGAAGGACATTGAGACTCTTGAATGTGTTGTCCAGACAAGGGCAACGTGACTGGGGAGAGGCCTCAAGCACAAGCCCTACGAGGAGAGGCTGAGGGAGGTGGGATTGTTTAGCCTGGAGAAGAGGAGGCTCAGGGGAGTCCTGTCTACAACTACCTGAAGGGAGGCTGTAGCCAGGTGGGGGCAACCAGTACCAGAACAAGAGGACACAGTCTCAAGCTGTGCCCGGGGAAGTTTAGGCTCGAGGTGAGGAGAAAGTTCTTTGCAGAGAGTTGTTATCCATTGGAATGTGCTGCCCAGGGAGGTAATGGAGTCACTGTCCCTGGAGGTGTTCAAGAGGGGATTGGACGTGGCACTTGGTGCCATGGTTTAGTGGTCATGGAGTCTTGGGTGACAGGTTGGACTTGGTGATCTTTGAGGTCTTTTCCAACCTTGTTAATTCTATGATTCTCTGACTTTGGTCTTCAAGTTTAACTTTTCCTGATGGAAGCATAAAAGGAATCCACTAATTTTGCCTTCATGCCTTTAAGGACAATCTGAATTCCTTTCTATAATCATTTGATTTATCCTGATGGCTAGAAAACTCACTTTAAACCCTCACACTTTCTGAGGGTCACCAGGTTACAGGTTTGTATATCCGTTTGATGAGCAGAAGGAAAAAGGTTCTGCATAATGAACTTCAGGTCCAGCCAATCAGAGGACAATCAAGCAATATTCTGCTTAACTCATTAACCCTTTCTGAGAACTAAAAAGCTATCTTTGCATAGGATGTACTCATTGGGTGTTAAAAGCTGTGCTATATGCATAGGAGTATTCCATGCTAACATATGACATTTCCTCAAATGCTGTGAAATTAACAGAAGCATCTTGGAATTACACCTTTGGTAGATGGAAGATCTGGCCAAGGTTAGAAAAAAAAAATTAAAAATACACTGCTTATGAATCATATTCTCCTATTTAAGGGGTCAGAGCTCAAGGCTAAAATACATCTTAAATATAGTCACAGAAGTCAACAAATCTGTGATTCGCAGTGCCAGCTACACATTTCAGAAAGGAAATGTGGATTGATTTGTGTCAGCTTACATGACTTGTGTTGGACAGACAGTCACATCCTTCTTTTTATGCCAAAGGAGAGAAAGGTAACTGAACTGACCATACAGAAAACATATGAGACAAAGCAACATTTCTTGTTTTTGATGGTTTGACATTCCAAAACTGACACTAGTGGGGAAAAACCCAACAAATGCTACTAACTCTCAAATGTAAAATTCATGTATTATTTACCTACCTACTGTGACCTGAAAAGATTCAGGACTGTGAGTATGTTCTTCACTTTCGCAAGATTCTTGATTGAGATTTAAGTTTTGTTTCTTTTTAACATGAGCTATCACGAAGAAACACAACCCAGTAAGCACAATCAAAGGTCCCATGATTTGAAGTGACAGGAGTCCACAGCCCTGGAGGTCCACATCAGAACTGTCGGTGTGGTTGAGCTGTATGCTGTGCCAGCTGGGGCTGCAGCCAGGAACCCAAATGCCCAGGATGCTAATTAGCATTCCACTAGTTAAAAACAGGAATCCAAATATGAGAAACTGGGCAAACTGACAGCTCCCACGACAGAAAACAAGGCTGTACACCTGCTCATTTTGTAGCTGTCTTTGTCTTATATACAACCTGGCCCTTGATCGTGCCAGTAAAACGCAAACCAGTCCAGCTATCGCCAGCACAGGCCCAGCAGCCTTAAGGACCTCACTGCAGTCACTGAAGGTTCCAGACGGGCATGACTGGAGAATAAAGACAGACAGCAGGAATCCAGTGCAGAGCAACACAGCTCCAAAAACAAAAATGAAAAAAATACGTTTCCCATGTTGTCCATTATTTCCTTCACCTCCTGGTGCAGGAACAGCCACTGGATACATTAGAATAGAATCTCCTCAAGCAGATGAGTTGGGCTTTTTTTTCCCAGTTAGCATTAAGTGGCAGAAAACTACAGTAGATCTGTGAACATGAAAATACATGGATCAAAAGTGGTAAAAAACACCAGTGGGACTAGCTACATTACATTTACTATTTGCTATTCAAGCTATACTATATACTCTCAGTTGTATCTCTGCTTTGTAGTATCTCAGTTATGGATTAAAGGGTTGATCATGTCTGCAGCCATTGAATGCCAATGAAAAACCAAAACTTGCTTTACAGTTAGACTGAAAACAACTGTAATTGTTTATTTAAATACAGTCTTATGATTAAGGGGGTATTAATTTCAAAGGCTGAATCTTGGGAACAAGGACAGGCTACCACTCCCCTTGAGAAAACAGAAAGCTAGGAGAAATTTCTATAGCAAATGTCAGGAATTGACAGCTCTTGAGAGAAAGAATCTTCATGCAGGTGAGCATTGATGACTTTTGGAGTTTTAATCACATAAATCTTCTAATACATACCTTTTCAAAGCATATAAATATTGCTTCTACTTCCACAGGCAAGAAAGATTTTTCTGTTTCTTTCCTAAATGGACTTCCTGTCCTCTACAGGTGCAAGAGCATACACACCAATGATTTTTGGTTCTGTTCTGAAAAGTGAAAAAAAAAAAAGGATAAAAGCCACATTAAAGACCATATACTTCAAGTCTCACTGGTTCCACAGCTAAGAGTTGGTAAGCATACTGCTCCCACACTTTCAACTTTTCCTACTCCTGAATCCTTTATTTGTGCTCTCAGAAAGCTTTAAATAACAAAAGTGGCTCCCAGAAAGTCCCTGAGCTTATGGCCATCTAGAATCAGAAGTACACCAGAAGAAAACAGAAACTCATACTGGAGGAAGTAACAGTCCATACAGTACTATGGATTGGAAATCCATTCTAGATGTGGACAAACTGGGGCAAAGAAAGCTTGACTGAAAGTTAGGACAAATTGACATTCAGTGAGCTCCAGAAAAAAATATTTCAGCAAAAAAGCAAAAGTTTGTGCTGCTCCGGCACTCTGGCCTCAGAAGAAAACCTGTATCCCATACCACGGTGACTAGCAGTGACAAAGATCTCAGTGTAAGTGGCTACCACCCATCAAAAGCCAACCTGAAACCCAGGGGAAGTTCAGACTACAGAAAAGAAGAATTCCAGAGGGGCCATATGAAAGATATCCCCTACTATGTGAAGAGGTTCTTAACTGTACTCATACTGCAGTGTTTTAACACTGCCCTGTTCCCCTCAACAGCGGTCTCCCATGACAGACAACTTCGTCTACTACTTGGATATCTCAGGAAGCATGTATAGGGACTGGACATGTTTGTCACAGATGGAAGCAGGGAACTGGCTTAGTTACCACTGTTCGCTAGTTAACCTCAGTGAGCTTCCACTGTCCTGCTACTAATCCAGATGACTGGAAGCTTAAAGTCAAGTTAAATTGAATCCCCCTTAGATATGCCTCAACAGAAGTAATTCCGCAACAGAAACAAAGTATTGTGTGATTTCTGGAAGGAAACCATTGAACATGAGTCAGCCACAACCAGCTTTGTGTCACTCCCCTGTAAACGACATGCCACAGTGGGATGGAAACAAAATACTCACCAGTCACTCAAACACATACTTATCCGGCTGCAATGCAAGGCAATCTACTGAGTCACTTAGCCACTTGTAAGAGTAGAGGCAAATTAAAGAACTAGCTAGGCAGATACACCACTGATGAAGTTATTAGACTGCTGAACATAAATCAGACCCCTTGGCAGCACAGGAGAAGACAACTAAGTAACACGCAGGTAAAAGGCCTAAGTCTCCAAATACAAGGAAACAGGCTGCACCCCATAGCAGGAAGGCTACGGCAGGAACCAACAAAGTCTCCCAGCTGGCTATCTCAAACAGCAAAACTGGAAGACCTCCCATAATGCATACCATTAAAGTGGCCAGTTAATTTGTAAACTGTCTGCTAAGTGTTTTTCCACTGTTCTGAATTCAGTCTACCCCTCTGCTAAGACTGGTCTGAAACACTGCTGAGGCTCTCAGTAAAAGAGTCACAGCTTCACTCTAAAAGAAAACCAGTTATAAAAAAAAGCAGTAAAGGTAGGACAGTATCTCACAAAAAGAAATTAAGGAAATTCTGACAGATTTCAAGCTGAAGACTTCAAGCCCAGCACACTTTCAACACTGCATGAGCTGGAGTCAGTTTGATGCTCTACTTCTGGGCAGATAAACTGGAATTGGTCACTCTTCCTTCCTTGATTTCACTGGTCCTTCCAAAGCTAATAAAATTGTTTCACATACCTACATATGCTCCTTCATGTCTAGAATCATTCCCCATCTTCATAATTGATCTGAGGTGGCTCAGATTTACTGAGCTACCAACAAATGCAGAAAACTGAGTAAAGGGCCTCTGAAATTAATACATTTCTTTTAAAAGTACACCCAGCAAAGCTCAGTTTCAGACACAACTGTCTTCAGATATTCTTCTGCTGAAGCACATTAGCCATTGTAACATCAAAAACATTCTAATTAGAGAGAGCTCTGAATCCTTTCTTTACAATTCTCTCTAGGGAAGAAAACAGGGACGCAAGTACAAGAGCATTAGGACAAAAGGAAGTAATATGAACAGGGGGGGAAAATCAAGTGTTTAGCTTTTAAATAGAAAAACCTACAAATTTGTGCTTACTACTCCAACACGGTGCTTGCTTCTCTTCCATCAATCTTCTTGTTATGAGAGTAAGTTAAAACACACATTAGAAATGAAGCATGTGAATGTTTTCTTAATTCTTTCAAGCCACAAAAGAAAGAACATTCAGAACAGTTTGTTGTGACTGGGAATATGAAAACCACAGATTTTGCGCTGCAAAATCCATGGGAGGATTGATTTTCATTTACACCACTGCCACATTATAGTAGAAAACCCAATGCAAAATTAAGCTTTATTTCTAGTGTTTCAAGAAGAAGTATTTTAAGAAAGATGCAAGCCTCATATTGACTATGTGCTTGAAATACTTTCATTAGATCAGGTTATCTCCACAGGCATATTGACAAAAAGGAATTTTCCACTCATACTGTTCCCAAGCCTGAGAGCAGACATGGAAATACCAGGTCAGAAACTGCTAGAACAAACTCCAGCAGTGTGGCAGCAGTTACGTATGAGGGAAGAGGAAACTGCAAACACAGCTTACAAAGGTGGTCTGGTTCTATGTTTAACTTAAATTATACAGTATTTTATCCTTTTATAAGTCTGACCCATGCCAGGTATATAGAACAGGAAATATTACCATTATTTCTTGTAATTTTCTGTGTAACACTTGTATTGTTTCACATTATGGATAACCACAAGGGTTTTAAAATAAAAGTTTTAATGATGAAAATGGGACTTTTTTGCTTTCTGTTTGACTCTTTAGAGTCTGTATTGTCCAAGATTTCCACTGCAAGCACTAGAGCTATAAATTTACTCTCCTTTACTCCTATGAAAATTTGATGCCACATGTGATCTTATGAATTCAGGAACTGAGAATTAAGAAGAAAAAAACAGAAATCACCACAATAACTGGAAGAATTAAAACACTGCTGTTGTTCTGTTTTACATTTCCCAGAGTAAGCCCTGTTCCTTCTCTTTTGCTTGCAAAGCCACCCAAATAACTCCATGCAGAAGTATTAAAGTCTAGTTCAAGAACTACAATACCCTGTGAGTTGTAGTCCCCAACAGAAACCCTATTAGAAGTCACAAGCCACCCTTTCTAAGAATTTTCCATGTAAGTGTTTTCACCCATATTTAAAAGAATTTTTGAACCGCTACCTGGAAGCTGCCACTGCTATTGTGTGATTTTTTCTTTTCCCTCCCAGGTTTCAAATTAAACCCTGACTCCTGGTAGCATAAGCTACCTGGAAGGAAGACTTTTGACTTCTTAGCTTTCATGTCTAAACAAGACTAATTCTCCACTTCCTCTCGCTCCCTGTGTCTAACTTCCTCCTCTATTCATATTGGCCTCTATAGCCCCATTATTTTATGTCTTTTATCACAACACACTTGCTCCCCTGGTTTGCACTCTTGACATTCAGCAAAAGCAACAATCCATGCAAACAGCTGGTTAAACTAAAGTAAGCTGGAATTTGCCACATTCAACCCCAGGTTCCCTTTCCCATGGTGTTTATAACCACTCATAGGAAAAGCTAGGGAGAAATGCCTGACAGAAATGCCAGTATTTTAGTTTTCTACTTTAAAGCAACATTAAGACTACAACCACTAACAAGTTTTGACATGCAAAATACATCCAATTTGACCTCTTGTATATAGAGTCTCTAACTAGTGCTCTCATCTCATGGACCATAGAACTCTGATGTTCCAGGAAGATTTCCAAGATTTGGATGCTGCATGAAAAGATCCCCATGCCATGAGTGAATGGCACAAACTGCCCATAAGGGTTGACAAAATGATTGTGTCAACTCACAGTATAAGACAAGTAACACTGTAGTGTTATTTATGACCATCACAGGTGCAGCAGGAGTCACTGTCTGGAGAAGTGCTGGAAAGCAGCTGCAGTAGGAAATTCCAGAAAATAGGATGAATCCTGCAACTCTTCAGACACGTGCTACAGATCCTTCTTATGACAAACCAGCAGTCAGAGATTCTGTGCTACATGAAGAAGCTGCCACCTACTTATTCCTGTGGACTAGAAGAGAACAACTAGAGTGAAAGTTGGTCCACAAATGTTCCCCACTCACTTTGATTGGGAAGAGAATCCTGATACCACAATTGGATGCGAGGACCCAAAAAGGAGGCAGAGAGAAGCTTGCAAAGCAAAGCGTGGTAACCTATTGTCAGGGTGTCATGCAGGCAACTAGGACAGCACCGACGTTCAGCTAAAGGGTCCCATGCATATAGGTGGGATGCTTTTTACATGACACTGGTGGCACACAAACTGGGACAAAGCAGCTCCTATTTTCTGAAGTACCTGCACAGAGACTGGGGAGGTGGATGGACACAATTAAAGCCAGAGCTGACCTCCTTCAAACAGGTACAGAAAGACAGAGCAATTCCTGGGAAGGTCTGTCACATGATGCTGCTGTACCTCAATACACCAAAAGGCACAGGCAAAGAGACTTACAGATCTTTGAGAGTGTATGACTTGGACCATCAGGGATTTGTAGGACTCCAAAATATGCCCAAAGCCTTCGTGTCCCAATTTCCTGAGGCTGGCCTGAGGCCAAAACACAGTGAACTCATGGACGAGCAGTGAAACTCTGCTCCACCTGGGAAAAGTAGCATCCCACGGCATCCTTCTCCTCATGCATCAGCCAGTCAGGTCTGCTGTCTTCTAATTCACTTATTCTTCCAAGCCACATTAAGATGCTCAACGGAGTGGCCCATGCCCTGAAAGTACAGCTCCCACACATTGTGCTGGAGCAAGGAGTGGGACAGGACAGCCTGTCACCACCTCACTGTGAAGAAGCAGCACCCGCCCTGCGTGCGGTCAGATCGTCACCCCAGGGAAAGCCTCCTCGCCAGTGCTTTCCCAGCAGTATCCCACCGGCAGCAACCTGAGCATTACATGTCGGCAGAGTAACTTGTAGAAGCCCCTTCAGAGATTCCAGCCTCTCAACGGATGGTACCTCTCAACTGCAGACAAGCTGTGTGGGGAGCGGTGAGCTCTCCAGGGCAGAGATAAAGAGGGTTTTGTCCCGGGGCATTTATGCCCTCGATAGCTGACACGCAGGGGCACAGCCATAGCCTCCACCTGTGAATGGAGCGGCCGCTGGTACACATGGCACAAGACCACCCACCGCTGCGACCCCTTTACGGGGGCCAGCCGGCCGCCGAGTCAACCGCCAGCAGCGCCCGCCTCCCACAGCCTGTCCGCCGCAGATGCCCCCCTTTCGCCACCGCGCCCTGCTTCTCCTTACACCGGCGTCCCAAGCTTCCCCTCAAGCCTCCCCGGAGCGGCCGGGGACCGCTCGCCATTTTCGCGCCGCCCGGCCACTTTCTTCAATCCGCGGCTGGAGCTGTGTCGGCCCCGGCAACCAGGGGAAGCTCCCCGCTACGGCGGCACGCAGCGCAGCAGCCTCTGCTCAACACGGCACCGCCTCAGGGCCTGGGCCAGCCAGCGGCCGCCCTCGGGGGTGCGCAGAGTAGAGGAGATGCGGGAAAGGGTCGGTGGTGAAGGGCTCCTAATGCCCACCCCTTACCTGGCCGCGGTGCGGAGAACTGCCGCAGCGCAGGTGGCGACGGTATTTAAGCACCTACGCCAACCGGCCGGCACTTGGGCGCTGGCAACGTGAGGCAGAGCCGAGCCTCGCCGCCCCACGGCGACTACGGGCACAGCGGCGGTTGCCGCAGCACCGCCTCCCGGCGGTGGCGGTGGCAGCGGCCGACGTCGCCCCTCAGTCGCTCCGCCCCGCGGTAGGCAGGGCGCTTGCTGCCGTCCCACGGCTCTCAGCTAGAGACTGGCTGACGAGGGGGAGCCGCTCTCCGCTCTTGTCCAAGGGCTCTACCCGCCGTACGGCGCAGTGCCCGGTGGTCGGCTCAACGTCAGGGCCCTGCCCGCAGCCCCGTCGGGTGAGGAGCAAGAGGTGCGAGGCGACGCCATGTTAGTCACCCTCTTCAATGTGCTGCAGTAGCCTGCTGCCCCTGGCCACTGAAGGCTAGGCTGAGGAAGTCATAGAATGGTTTGGATCAGAAGGGTCCTCCAAAGGTCATCTAGTCCAACCCCCACCTGCAGGGGCATCCTCAACTACATCAGGTTGTCCAGGGACCCATCGAGCCTGACTACCTTCCAGGGCAACCTGTTCCATTATACTCATAGTAAAGAAGTTCTTCCAAAGGTGCAGTCTAAATCTGCTTTTTTCTAATTTAAAACCTTTGCCCTTTGTCCCATCACTGCAGGCCTTTGGAAACAGGCCCTCTTCAGCCTTCTTGCAGCCCCTCTTCAGGTACTGGAAGGCTGCTATTAGGTCTCCCCAGAGTCTTCTCCAGGCTGAACAGCCCCACCTTCCTCAGCCTGTCCTTGTAGGAGAAGAGTTGCAGCCCCCTAAACATTTCCAGCCCCCTCCTCTGGACCATGACCATGTCCTTCTTGTGTTGAGGGCTCTGGACTTGGACACAGTACTCTAGGTGAGGTCTTACCAGAACAAAGTGGAAGAATCCCCTTTTTTGATCTGCTGGCCATGCTTCTTTTGATGCAGCCCAGTATGTGACTGGTCTTCTGGGCTGCAAGCACACACACTGTTGGCTGATGTGGAGCTTTTCATTCACCAGAATTCCCAAGGCCTTTTCCACAGGGCTGCTTTCTATCACCTCATCCTCCACACTGTAGTAATAATGAGGATTGTTCCAGCCTGGATGCAGAATCACAGAACCCTGCACTTGGTATTGAATCTCATGAGGTTCACTGGGCCCACCTATCCATCTTGTCCAGGACCTTCTGGATGACATCCTGTCCTTCCAGCATATCAACAGCACCAAGTCCTCCCAGATGGCTTTGAGCTGGCTTTGTGGAGGTATGGATGTGTTTACCACCTGGCTGGGATTCCAAGCTCATGGTGGAATACTGAAACAAGTTGCCCAGGGATGTGGCAGAGACCCCTTTCCTAGAGACATTCAAGGTCAGGCTTCATGGGACTCTCAGCAACCTGATTTAGTTGTGGATTTCCCTGCTAACTGCGAGGGGGGTGGTCTAGATGATCTCTAGAGGTCCCATCCAAACCAGTGCATTCTATGATTCTGTGGTTCAGTGATGGGCTCTTGTTGAGCAGGACCATTCAGGTGTCTCCAGAGGTGTGTGTATGTGGCCAAGGTCTCATGTGCCCCTTGTAATACTGGTGGGTTTGAGATTAAATGGGTGAGCTGTCCTCTCAAGGAGGTTGCACCACATCTCCCGTTTCAGGGGCTCTTCTTGTAGTCACTTTTAGCCTTACCAGCATTAGTTTAGCTTTTACGCATTTAGGAACTTGCTAGGCCAGGTCTAGTTGTGGCTACTTTTCATCTGCCATGATCCAGTTCAGCCACTGGAAATGTGAGAAGATGCTTGGTTTCATGCCTGCTAGGAGCAGACAGTGTGGGCTCAGAAGCGGAGATGAGAAAGACATGAAGTGTAAGAAGCAGCTGTACAAGAAGACAAAGAACCAAGGGAGGAAGGTGGGGATGTGGGTGTTGCAGTGGTAGGATCTGAGTAGCAATGGTACTAAAGCTGCACCACTGGTTACAGAATACAGAATTAACCAGGTTGGAAAAGACCTTCGAGATCATCAAGTCCAACCTATCACCCAACACCATGTAATCAACTAAACCATAACACCAAGTGCCTCATTCAGTCTCTTTTTAAACACCTCCAGTGATGGTGACTCCACCACCTCCCTGGGCAGCACATTCCAATGACCAATCTCTCTTTCTGTGAAGAATTTCTTCCTAACATCCAGCCTAAACCTTCCCTGCCGCAGCTTGAGACTGTGTCTCCTTGTTCTGGTGCTGGTTGCCTGGGAGAAGAGACCAACCCCCACCTGACTACAACCACCCTTCAGGTAGTTGTAGATGGCAACAAGAGCCTCCTCCTCTCCAGGCTAAACAACCCCAGCTCCCTCAGCCTGATTAGGCACAACCGAGTAGCTGATGGAGTGTGAGAGTAACAATTTTGGTTTATTTGAGAGTAAAACCGAGAGGAGCCAGAACAGAAGTAAAGGGTGGAGTGAAGCCCAGGAAATAGATGGAAGAAGGAAATGAGAGTGGATTAAAATCTTGCATGACAGGGATGTCGTTTGGTTAGACAATGCAGTTGGGGAGAAGTTGCCTATGTAGTTTTTTTGAGGGAATGTGGATTTGCATAGAGAACTAGGGAAAACATGGAACTGAAAGAAGAACCAAAGAATGTACAAAATTACATGTAGGTTGTAGGAAGGAGCTTGTGTTGGGGCAGAAGGCAGTAAGCTTTCTAGAGCTGCTGATTCCTGGATGCTAGTGACCCTTTGCTGTCTCAACTGTTTTGTGTCATAACTCAGGCATCACTGACTGGAAGGTGGGCTTGTAAAACACTCAGAGACGGCTGTGAACTGACAATTCCTGAATTCTGTGAAGACTGAAGTATTTCAGTGAAATTAAAAAAAAGGCAAGCAATTAAAATAAACCAAACAAACAACAAACACAAAACCCTGAAGAAAACAAAAGAAGATTTGTTATGAACACCAGCTGAAGCTGAAGTCCTGCAAAGAGTGAAACAGCATCAAAATCTAGAATCAAATTATTTTATGATATGTGACAACAACAACAACAGAAAGAGATTTAATTGCATTTATATGGCAGGTTTCTAATATCCAGTTTTGCTTCTTTTAACATACAGCTTTAATAATAATTATTAAAAAAACCCAATTATGTGGTGCTCTTTTGTGTATGAAGTATTTTGTCAGGCAAAACATTCTTCAGTTGTCTGGTATTAGTAATTGTTTTTTTCCCAGCCAATCTTGATAAAAGTTGATGAGCTTGTTTAGTAGCATCTACAACCAAATGATTTCTCCAAAGCTCATCATGAGCTTTTCCTCTCCATCCACCACTTGGGTTTCTTGTAGTGTTTGGCTTCAGGATTTGACACCAGCGATGGAAGATGGATTTCAGGAATACAATTCTTCAGTTTGTGAGATTCTGACTCAGCCTGATGTAAGCTTTCAGTGGATGGAGTGTGTCGCAGTGCGGTAAGACTTGACGACTCAATCAATGTGATTGATAAACAAGCTTCAAACTTTATTCAAAATTACACAGGTTATATAGGATAGCTTATTCATATATGCAAATCCTTATCATACTATTGGTTACATGTTCAATGTCAAGCCTGCCTCTTGTGGTTTTGCACCCCGATAAGCTAACCACAAGTTCCTCTTTTTGCTGGCTAAGTTTCCTCCTGAAACTCTTCAAGGTGACTTTGTCCTTGTCCATGATTGGTCTAAACCAGCTATACCTTGCCAAGTCACGCTCTATCAGCTAAACCAGCTGTGTTCTGTGTCTTACTAAATCATCTTCAGTCAGTTCATTTCTATGTCCTTTAGTTATTAGCCAGTCCTCCACATGAGTGGGCTACAGTCATAAACCTGTAATCTCGAGCCATATCTTGTGTTTTTTAGATAAGAATTACTTAATACTATTAAAAAAACCCTGTTAACCTAGTAACTACTTAATTATGAGTAATTCATGTTTTAGTCCCAGACCCTAAGTGGTAATATTTGGCAAAAATGGGGCTAAAATGGTTTTCAACATACAGAAAAGTGCTGAGTTGTTTAAGCCTGTAGACAGCTGTCTGACAGTGGGGTTTGGATGGTGCTAATAGAGAAAATAAAGTATTTGAACTGGCATTGCAAGCAGTCCAAGAACTATGGAAAGCTGTGGTGCATTCATGCCTGAAGTGTGACAGGGGACCCAGAGCTACCAGAAAATCATCGCTTTTAAAAATATTTTTGGAGTCACAGAATTGTTAGGGTTGGAAGGGGCTTCAAGGACCGTCCAGTTCATGGGCAGGGACACTTTCCACTAGATCAGTTTGTCCAGAGTCACATCCAACCTGGCCTTAAAAACCTCCAGGGATGGGGTTTCCACCACCTTCCTGGGCAACCTGTTCCTGTGTCTCACCCCCTTATGGTAAATAATTTCTTCCTAATGCCTAATCTAACCCTACTCTAACTTGGATCCCTTCCCCCTAGTCCTATCACCACCCAACATACCTCACCAGCACTCTTGTAGGCCCCCTTCAGATACTGGAAGGCCACAATTATGTCTGCTCGGAGCCTTCTCTCCTCCAAACTGAACAACCTCGACTCTTTCAGTCTGTCCTCATGGGAGAGGTGCTCCAGCCCTGTGATCATCCTCATGGCCCTTCTCTGGACACATTCCAGCATGTCCATATCTTTCCTGTAATAGGGGCTCCAGAGCTGCACACAGTACTCCAGGTGGGGTCTCACCAGATTGGAGTAGAGGGTGAGAATCACCTCTCTCAACCTGCTGGCTATGCTTCTCTTGATGCAGCCCAGGATGTGATTTGCTTTCTGGGCTGCAAGTGCACACTGGTGGCTCATGTTGAGCTTCTCATAGCATCCCCAAATCCGAGGCTGCTCTCAAGCCAACCCCTGCCCAGCCTATATCAGTGCTTGGGATTGCCCTGACTCAGATGCAGGACTTTGGACTTCGTCTTGTTGAATCTCATGAGGCTGGCTTGTGCCCACCTCTCCAGCCTGTCAAGGTCCCTCTGGATGGCATCCCTTCCCTCCAGTGTGTCTACTGCACCACACAGCTTGGTGGTGTCAGCAAATCTGCTGAGGGTGCACTCAATGCCACTGTCCATGGCACCAACAAAGATGTTAAACAAGACTGGTCCCAGTCCTGATCCCTGAGGGACTCCACTTGTCACTGGCCAATACTTGGACGTGGACCCATTGACAGCCACTCTTTGAGTGCAGCTGTCAAGCCAGTTCTTTATCTACCGTCCATCAAACCCATACTGCAACAGCTTGGAGACCAGGATGTTGTGTGGGACAGTGTAAAAGGCTTTGCTCAGGTCCAGATAAATGATGTTGGCTGCTGTCCCCTTACCTATTGATGTTTGACCTTGTCATAGAAGGCCACCAGGTTTGTCAGGCAGGATCTGCCATTGGTGAAGCTGTGCTGATTGTACCCAGTCACCACTTTGTCACAGTTAAGTTGGCGAGAACACTGACAAGAAGATCCTAGTGGGTGCTGTGGTTGCTAGGGCATGTAGGAGGAAAATTAGGGAGGCAAAAGCATATTTGGAACTTAAACTGGCCTCTGATGTGAAGGACAACAAAAAGTCCTTCTATAAATATATTAATAGCAAGAGGAAGGGCAGGGACAACCTCCACTCCTTGGTTGACATGGAAGGAAATGTTGTAACACAGGATGAGGAAAAGGCAGAGGTACTTAACACCTTCTTTACCTCAGTTTTTACTAGCTGGAAAGAACGTCTACCAGACAGCTGGCCTGCAGAACTGGCAGAGGGAGCCAGGGAGCTGCATGGTTTCCCTGTGTTCCATGAGCAAGTGATAGAAGCTCTCCTCAGCAGTTTGGACCCCCACAAGTCCATGGGACCAGATGGGATCCATCCTAGGGTGCTGAGAGAGCTGGCAGATGAGCTGGCCAAGCCACTCTCCATTATTTTTCATCAGTCCTGGCTCACTGGAGAGATCCCAGCTGACTGGAAGCTGGCCAACGTGGTACCCATCCACAAGAAGGGCCGGTTGGATGAGCCAGGGAATTACAGGCCTGTCAGCCTGACCTCAGTGCCAGGAAAGATTATGGAGCAGGTCATCCTGAGTGCAATCACACAGCACTTAGAGGATGGCCAAGGGATCAGGCCCAGCCAGCATGGGTTTAGGAAGGGCAGGTCCTGCCTGACCAACCTGATCTCCTTCTATGATCAGGTGACCCGCCTGGTGGATGTGGGGAGGCCTGTGGATGTAGTCTACCTGGACCTCAGCAAGGCCTTTGACACCGTTCCCCATAGCAAACTCCTGGCCAAGCTGTCAGCCCATGGCTTGGATGGGAGCACACTGCGATGGGTTAGGAACTGGCTGGAGGGCCGAGCCCAGAGAGTGGTGGTGAATGGTGCCACATCCAGCTGGCAGCCAGTCACCAGTGGTGTGCCCCAGGGTTCAGTACTGGGCCCCTTGCTCTTTAACATCTTTATTGATGATCTGGACGAGGGCATCGAGTCCATCATCAGTAAATTTGCTGACGACACCAAGCTGGGCGCAGGAGTTGATCTGCTGGAGGGTAGAGAGGCTCTGCAGAGGGACCTTGACAGGCTGGGCAGATGGGCAGAGTCCAACGGCATGAGATTTAACACATCCAAGTGCCGGGTTCTGCACATTGGCCACAGCAACCCCATGCAGTGCTACAGGCTGGGGTCAGAGTGGCTGGAGAGCAGTCAGGCTGAGAGGGACCTGGGGGTGCTGGTCGACGGTAGACTGAACATGAGCCTGCAGTGTGCCCAGGCAGCTAAGAGGGCCAATGGCATCCTGGCCTGCATCAGGAACAGTGTGGCCAGCAGGAGCAGGGAGGTCATTCTGCCCCTGTACACTGCACTGGTTAGGCCGCACCTCGAGTACTGTGTCCAGTTCTGGGCCCCTCAGTTTAGGAAGGATGTTGACTTGCTGGAACGAGTCCAGAGAAGAGCAACAAAGTTGGTGAGGGGTTTGGAACATAAGCCCTACGAGGAGAGGCTGAGGGAGCTGGGGTTGCTTAGCCTGGAGAAGAGGAGACTCAGGGGTGACCTTATTGCTCTCTACAACTACCTGAAGGGAGGTTGTAGACAGACGGATGTTGGTCTCTTCTCCCAGGCAAGCAGTACTAGAACAAGAGGACACAGTCTCAGGCTGCGCCAGGGGAGATTCAGGCTGGATGTTAGAAAAAAGTTCTATACAGAAAGAGTGATTGCCCATTGGAATGGGCTGCCTGGGGAGGTGGTGGAGTCGCCATCACTGGAGGTTTTTAGGAGAAGACTTGACGGGGTGCTTGGTGCCGTGGGTTAGTTGTTTGGGTGGTGTTGGATTGGTTGATGGGTTGGACGCGATGATCTTGAAGGTCTCTTCCAACCTGGTTTATTCTATGTATTCTATGTATTCTATGTATAGTTGATAATTTTTTGACTGGTTTTGACTGGAAATGAAGGTTGATATGCAGGAAGCCACTACTTAGAGCAGAAGTCTGATGAGATATATATGAAAGCTACTAATTGTGCCCTTTTTAAAAAATTGTCAAACATGCTTGTAAAGCCATTTATATGGTTTGGATTGTTTTCCTATTGATCATATCTAAGAATCACAGAATCACAGAATGGTGGCAGTTGGAAGACTCTGGAGATCATGTAATACAACCTCCCCTCTTAATGCATGTTCACCTAGATTAGGTTGCACAGGAGCATGTCCAGATGGGTTTTGAAGGTCTCCAAAGAAGGAGACTCCACAACCTCTCTGGACAGTGTGTCCCAGTCCTTTGTCACTGTCAAAGTAAGAAGTTTCTCCTTAAGTTCAGGTGAAACCTACTGTGTGCTAGTTTGTACCTGTTGCCTGTTGTCCTATCACTAGCCACCACTGAAAAGAGCCCAACCCCATCATCATGACCTCTACCTTTAGATATTTGTATACATTTATAAGATTTCCTCTTAGTGGGTTACCCCTTATGAGGGTTCAAATACGGCAAGACTAAATGCTGGTCCCTTCTACAATAAAACTCCACTGTGAAGGAGAGAAGTTAATCTGTTACAAACAACTAAGAGCTCTTAGAGCAATTATGCTCTTTCAAGATTTGATGTGACACACTGGATGTGTTGAGGTTGTGCTTCAGTTCAGAGCACTGCATGTGACATGCAGAATCTGTTCAGATATTTGAAAACACAGTGAGAGAATCCAGACTGTCCAAAACTGGCCTGGAGAGAATGTAAAGGCTAGAGAATTATCCATTGTTCATAATTCACAGCACACTTGGAATATTTCCATTCTGTTTTTCTGAAATGGTACAAGGTCCTTGAGTCAAGACTGGAGCTACTTGCTTTGTTTCAGTGAGATCTGACCCTTTTTTAGTATACTCTGAAGCAAAAACATCTGTAGAAAATATGGAGGTAACGTAGTAAATTTTACTTTATGAATTGCAAGGTGCTTGCTGTCATAGTGTGGATCAAATGAGATCATGGCACAAAAGCCAAGGGTGATCTGGTTCACCAAATAGCATTAAGTTCTGTATAGCCAGTTCCCAGCAAACTCTTGGTGTGCATAGAAACTGCAAATCTCAGTTGAATCGCTAAGAGCCATGTGTTTTGGTTTATTTAAGTTCTGTTAGACTCAAAAGAGCTATGCTGAGATTTTTATGATACAAAAATGCTTGGCTTATTGGAATTGTCAGTTCATAAGCTCAGAAATGACAAAAGCATTACTGACAACGTTCAATAAACTTTTGAGCAAAAGTTAATTAACCATGAAATAGTTTGGCATGTAGTTAACAGAAGAATCACAGAAAAGAGTATAATGCTGGCTGTACTTGGATGGGAAGGTGAACTTGGCATTGGCAGCCTCCCTCCGAAACAGCATCCAGCTGGGTTTGGGGTGTTGCACTCATGCAGAAAATCCTAGTGACCTCTGAAGATCTTTCCTCTAGGAGGAACTGAGAAAGACCTGATAACAACCCCAAGATGACTGCTCTCTTTAGGGCCAGGGCATGACAAGAGGGTTCATGACTTGCTTGATGGTCACTGCTTCTTTTCATAAGTCTTTTTTCTCACCATTCCCCTTGTCCCTCTAAAATGTGTGTGAATGCAGCAGTTTCATTCAGTATGTCTGTTAGTAAATCAAGAACCACAGAATAGTTTGAGTTGGACCTGACCTTGAATGTTTCTAGGGATGGGGCATGTACCAGCTCTCTGTGCAACCTCTTCCAGTGCTTCACCACCCTCATTGTAAAAATGTCTTCTTTCTGTCTAGCTTGAGTCTACCCTCTTTTAGTTTAAAGCCATTACCCTTGGTCAAGGTGCAGCTGGCCTCACTGAGATGTCTGTCCTGTCTTTTTTATAAACCCATTTTAATTATTGAAAGGAAATTAAGATGTTTAGAGAGAAGTGATTAAAAATAATAAAATTCAACAAGGTTATGCATTAACACTATTAAAAATCAAACAGCTTTGTTTTGGTTGGGACAGGTAGATCCATATCTCACCAGTGCACCTTAATTTCTTGGGTTTGCTTATCATGGTTGCATCTGATACTTGAGAGAAAGGCATGACAGATAATTCAGCTGGTGGCGCTGGTAACCCTTAACCTATTGCACTGCCCTGTGATGGCACTGGGACCAGGAAATGAAGGTAAGCTCTGGGAGTGTTCTTACATGCCACATCCATCAGATGTACAGGGGTCTGTGGCAGACACTTCCTCCCTGGATGAAAACTGTGCTGCCTCTCATGGTCAGGAATTGAAGCCTGGAAAAGGGCAGCTTGGTCATGCTGAGGAGGGAAGCAAAGCGGAATGCAAGGTGGGATGAAAACCTCTTCCATTTAGAATCATAGAATCATAGAATTGTCAGGGTTTGAAGGGATCTCAAGGATCATCTAGTCCCAATCCTCCTCCTATGGGCAGGGACCCCTCACACTAGATGAGGTTGCTCAGAACCACATCCATCCTGCCCTTAAAAAGCCTCCAGGGATGGGGCTTCTTCCACCTCCCTGGGCAACCTGTTCCAGCGTCTCACCACCCTCAGGTAAAGAACTGCTTCCTAACATCCAATTTGAATTTACCCATTTCTTTTTTGTTTTTTTTTCCATTCCCCCTAGTCCTGTCATTACCTGACACCCTAAAAAGTCCCCCACCAGCTTTCTTGTAGGCCCCCTTAAAATACTGGAAGGCCACAGTTAGGTCTGCTCAGAGCCTTCTCTTCTTCAAACTGAATAGCCCCGACTCACTCAGTCTGTCTCCATAGGAGAGGTGCTCCAGCCCACTGCTCATCCTCATGGCCTTTCTCTGGACACACTCCAGCATGTCCAGATCCTTCCTGTAATAGGGGCATTTTTTCTCATCTAGTGCACAGAGATCCAGTCTGGACTTGAGGAAGAAGCACATATCCAGAGCAGTCTTAAAAGACTTGTAATTTTCTGTTAAGTGTGCATTATCAGTGCCTTTATTTAATAGTAGCCAAAGCCAGCAGGTTGGGTATACACTTAATCCAGGAGAAAATGCGTATTGATGGTGTGTTGCTGACTGAATTAACTTGTCAACTAACCAAGTAAGTGGGCTTCTCTGAGACAACAGAAATTTAATTTTAAGAAGCCCACTTGGTATTTAGAGAAGGGGACTTCTTGGAGTGAAGTCAGAGTTCACTGTGGTTCATTGGGCAAGATTAAAACTTATTTTATTTGATAAAGAAAATGAGCTACATAAAATTCCATTTGTGTGCTCATATCACCAGGCCACACATCAGATAAAAAGGCTTCATCCCACTCGGCATGCTTTCATACAGAGCATATAAACCCTGAGAAGGTTTAGTGATGCCTTTAATTATATAGAGAACTGAAGGAAAAGTGAGAATTCTCTGAGTACTGTTTACTGTTGCTTATTAATGCAATTTTAACATAGTATGTCCTCTTCAATATTGTCTCCTGATTAGTTTTATCTAAAGCAGATGTGTATAGAGCTTAAGGTGTTGCTATTGTGTAGGTGATTGATTCAAATGTTGAATGATGCTTTCTAATACTGTTTATGGCAGTTTACAGGTTCTCATTTTGGAGTAACGTTGAAAGAACGTGCATCTTCAGTTTCAAAAATAAGGTTGAACTGTGTGCTGATGGTTGCACAAGTTTAACACACACACACACACACACAAACAACAACAACACAAACAAACCCCAAACCCACACCAAACAAAACAAACCTGAAACCAACCCAACCAAACCAAAACCAACCAAACAACCAACCAAAAAACACCCCTCCCAACACACACACACACACACACACGCACACACACACCCACACACCCACACACCCATAACCAAAACAACAACAACCAAAAGAAAGAAACAAACAGAAACATCAAACTCTACAGATAATATTTTTATGATCCTTCAACAAAAGTTCTAGACCTGCAACGATGTCATTGTCATTGCATTTAAGGTGGTTTCTGCGAACAGTTGTCCCAACTTACACCCTACAAAACTGCGATTTTCTAGTACAGTCTGTAAAATGTAGAGCTTTGGAACATTTCTGTATCACCTCCATCTTCACTTGGGAGCACTTAAAAAGTTATAGGACGTTTGTTTAAAAATCAAGTAGCTAAAGACTCTAGCATAAGCCCTGTTGGTCATACAACTGTTGGTCTACAACTACCTGAAGGTGGTTGTAGCCAGGAAGGGGTTGGTCTCTTCTCCCAGGCAACCAGCACCAGAACAAGGGGACACAGTCCCCCCAACAAGACAGGCCTACCAGGCCCATTTGCACAGCAAGGAAATAGCTTGCAATCGAGGTGGCATTCCCCCACAAACCAGAGATAGCAGCCACGTGTGCTGGGAGCGGGAAGGGGGTAGAAAGAAACAGAACAGGCTGTGAGGACTGCTTATATAGGGACATGCAGGATTATGGATGGAATAACATGTTACAATATCCTGTGTCTTCCCCTGGACTGCCTAGCCTCTGTCTCTATGGTAAGGCAGCTAGTCTCTAATCTACAGCACTTCTGTACTGATGAATCCCACAATATGGAAAAATAAACTTTGAGACTGCACAGAAATGAATTCAGCATCTAGAATAGCAAAATAAATAGATAAAGCAGGTAAAGCTTTCCCAAATAGTCAGCTTAGGTGAGGGGTCTCTAGAAAAAAAACCCAACAACTACTGCATTTACAATCATGTGTGGAAGTGCTGGCCATGATTACGGTTTTAATAGTCCTTCTTTCTTCTTGGCTTTTATTTTTAAACAAGATGCAATGAAATATAAAATGCAGAATACATACATTAAAAGTAATCTCAATATGATTCCATTTAGCTTACTTTAAAGCCAATAAGGAATATTTAAAGAAAAAAGCAGTTTCTTGGACTTGTGAAGTAAGTGGACTAGGACACCAATTATTTCAGTCTATTTTACATCAGCAGAGTCTAAAGAGTGACTTTGTCACAGATGATATGAATGTAAGTAGAAAAACAGCACTCTGTGCATGACAAGAGCACTGTGAGTGAAAGATGAACTGACATTGGATATCACAGGATATCACAGGATTGGATATAACTAAGGTTGGAAGAGACCTCAAAGATCATCGAGTCCAACCTGTCACCACAGACCTCATGACTAGACCATGGCACCAAGTGCCACATCCAATCTCCTCTTGAACACCTCGAGCCTAAAATTCCCCTGGTGCAGCTTGAGACTGTGTCCTCTTGTTCTAGTGCTGGTTGCCTGGGAGAAGAGACCAACTCTCTCCTGGCTACAACCTCCCTTCAGGTAGTTGTAGAGGGCAATGAGGTCTCCCCTGAGCCTGCTCTTCTCCAAGCTAAACAACCCCAGCTCCCTCAGCCTCTCCTCATAGGGCTTGTGCTCAAGGCCTCTCACCAGCCTTGTTGCCCTTCTCTGGACACGTTCAAGTGTCTCAATGTCCTTCTTAAACTGAGGGGCCCAGAACTGGACACAGTGCTCAAGGTGTGGCCTAACCAGTGCAGAGTACAGGGGCACAATGACTTCCCTGAAGTAGCTGGATAAAGAATCCAGAAACATAAGAAGAAAGTGTCTAGGAAACTCCTCAACCAAAGCTGGTGTCTTCTTGATATGGTGCACTATAGTGTATAGAATTCAGATCAGCTTTGTGGGTAGAGGGTTAGAAACATTTGACTTGATCCCATAACATGTGCTTGAATCATGTCAGACAGGCTAATCTTTAATAGTCTGTAGGACAGTGGGAAAAGAGGGGTGGAGATTGCAGAAAGGTGCAAATAAAGAAAATCTAAGCATGTTAGCATGTAAAGTAGAGAGCGTTGCTTTTGCCATGGGTGAGCAAGATTTATAACAGGATATAGGAAGGGATAGTTTAGAGTATGTGAAGTTCAAAAATTACCTTTCAGTAGGGACTTGAGATCAATCTGAGGTGAACTTTGCCTTTGAAACTCTTTTGTTTAGGCAGATCTGTCACACAGGCATGTGCCTCTTCTGGTCATTCCAGTTGAAGTAAAAGACATGAGATATCAGGTTTATTGAAGTGTAAAAGAGTAAATGAAAACAAGGCCTTACTTCACTATTCCAAAGATGTCAAGAGAGTAAAATCAAGCTTTCTTCAGGAAGTTTATTTCTTCATTAGAAGGAAAACTTGAAGGCAGATGCTGAGAATGGAGTTGAATTGAGTGCATGTGAAGCTTGAAAAGGGTAGATTTAGACTTCATATTAGAAATAAATTCTTTACAGTGAGGGTCATGAGACACTGGAACCTGGAGTTGTTCAAGGCCAGGGTGGATGAGGCCTAGAGCAATCTGGTCTAGTGGAAGGTGTCCCTGCCCATGGCAGTGGGGTTAGAACTAGATGACCTTTTAGGTCTCTCCCAATCCAAACCATTCTGTGAATGTGTGAATAAAAGTAGGAAAACAATAAGGTAAGAATTATAGTTAAATAGATATTCACTCAACTAATGGAATGTCTAGAAAGCAAGTATAGCCTAGAATAGGTTGTTTTGTTAAATGGGGGAGATGACTGATTCCACAGAAATCACTCTTTTGGACCTTTCCTTTGTTAAACTACATTTTAATGTCTTTGAGGAATTCATTAATCTGGATCATTATTTTGGCAAGACTTCCAGTCTTTGTCCCTGGTTTGAGCAGGGGAAATGGCTAAACGATCTCCAGAGTTCCCCTGAAGCTTAAGCTCTTCGTTGATCCCAAGAAGACATGCAGATTTTTAGCCCTGGATGTCTTTTTAGAATAGTTCAGAAAAATCCTTAGCTACCCCAAAGTGATGTTATTTTGTTTTTCTTTATTTGATCCTAAAGTCTCTTCCTACAATTTTGTGCGATGCCTCACTGGTAAAACTTGTTTATACATAAGATCTCACTTTTTTGTTTTCTCCTTCAGTCTTTTCTCATCTGCAAAAGTTCAGGTTTTTAACATCAGGTTACTGGAACAATATTAGATGCTATGAAGTCTGCAGGAATTAACCAGAAATGTGCTTAAAGATAATTCCCTGTTTATTTACATCTTAATACTAATTTTATTAATCTGTAATCTTCTTGCTGTGCTGTAGTTGTGAAACATTGTGTACTGCTAAATCAGGTGTCTTACATAAGTCTTTTTTCCTTTGACCATGTTATTCATATGATCCAGATTTTCAACTAATCCTAAATTAGTTTAAGACATCAGTTCAGTACATCCATGATAGATACTAATTATCTTAACTGTATTTTCATTTTCTTATGAAGTTCTATATTACAATTACTTAGCTTGCCACCTTTTATTTTCTTTTTGGTTGTTGATTTTTGGTTTTGTTAAGTGTAATGGTACAGGGTTTTCTTCCTTCTAATCTTCTGCCAGGTGGGGGTTGGTCTCTTCTCCCTGGTATCCAGCACCAGAACAAGAGGACACAGGCTCAAGCTGTGCCAGTGGAGGTTTTGGCTGGGTGTTAGGAAGAAGTTCTTCATCGAAAGAGTGATTAGCCATTGGAATGTGCTGCCCAGGGAGGTGGTGGAGTCACCATCACTGGAGGTGTTTAGGAAGAGACTGGATGGGGTGCTTGGTGCCATGGTTTAGTTGATTACATGGTGTTGAATGATAGGTTGGACTTGATGATCTCAAAGTTTTTTTCCAACCCAGTTAATTCTATTCTATTCTATCCTATTCTATTCTATTCCATTCTATTCTATTCCATTCCATTCCATTCCATTCCATTCTATTCTATTCCATTCTATTCTATTCTATTCTATTCTATTCTATTCTATTCTATTCTATTCTATTCTATTCTATTCTATTCTATAATATTCTATAATATTCTATAATATTCTATAATATTCTCCATCATTTTAAGACTCGCTGAAATAAAAATTAACCATCCACAGAATGGCTTATTCAACTTCCTAAATCCTTGAGCTATTGTTTATCTGATCTGCTCATTTAAAAATATTTAGCTTCTTTCTTTAGCTACTGTTGGATTGCAAAGTATTTTTACCCTGTGATCTAGCTAACCTTTAAGAAATTTCGCAACATATTTATCACTTTTCTTTCTCTATCTTTTGTGTTCTTACTGATCCCAGCATTTCCAGCTAGTATGGGGTCCACCAACACAATGGAGGTGAAATATTTTTGTTGTTTTACAGAGCAAACTCCTTTCTATCATCCTCAGTTAAACTATCTACATGGACTTTCCTGCCCCCTGTGTTTAGGCCACACCTTGAGTCCTGTGTCCAGTTCTGGGCCTCTCAGTTTAGGAAAGATGTTGACTTGCTGGAACATGTCCAGAGAAGGGCAACAAAGCTGATGAGAGGTTAGGAGAACAAGCCCTATGAGGAGAGGCTGAGGGAGCTGGGGTTGCTTAGCCTGGAGAAGAGGAGGCTCAGGGGAGACCTTATTGCTATCTACAATTACCTGAAGGGAGGTTGTAGCCAGGTGGGGGTTGGTCTCTTCTCCCAGACAACCTGTGACAGAACAAGAGGACACAGTCTCAAGCTGTGCCAGGGGAGGTTTAGGCTGGTGTGGTCGTTTGAGGCTGTGCCTTTAAGAACAAACACTGCTGGAACACACTGGCTAATGTTTTCGGTACTAGAACCAAAACATTCTGATATTCTAAACGAATTTCATTGGTTGATAAACAAAAATGCAGCTTTAGATTGTGAAGCAGTTGGAATTTTTTTTTCCTCAGTTCAGTTCGGTTTGGGAGTTGGGGGGAGTTTCAGCCTGTTCTCCCTGCCTGCTCTCTCTGCGAACTGCTGGAGTTGGCCTTCAGATAAGCAAAAGCTAATCCTGCATGGGCTTTTGAAGCTTACTAACAACTCTTTTCCTTATAACTTGCCTTTCTCTCTCTCTAACCCCTTTTTGGGGAAAAAGGGAGGTAGGGGGGGAGAGACGGGGTTCCAAGGAGGGGATCCCTCCTTCAGGGAGGGATTTTTGTTGTGTTATTTATCTTTGCTGTATATTTCTGTGTATATATTGTAAATACCTGTATATATTGTGTTATATATAACCTGCTTTCCATACATGCTTGTAAATATATAGCTTGCTCTTTCGACTGGGCTAGTTGTGGTTTCTTACTCTGTGGAGGAGGGAGAGCTAAGCCCTCTCTCAACCTACCACAGCTGGATATTAGGAAGAAATTCTTCACAGAAAGAGTTATTGGTCATTGGAATGGGCTGCTCAGGGAGGTGGTGGAGTCACCATCACTGGGGGTGTTTAAAAAGAGACTGGATGAGGCACTCAGTGCCATGGTTTGGTTGATTGGTGTTGGATGATAGTTTTGGCTCTATGATCTAAAGGTCTTTTCCAACCTAGTTAATTCTGTATTCTGTAGTTGCTCTTATCAATCTCTTACAGTTTCTGACATCAGGGTTTATAGCCACTATTGAGAAGTCTCCCGTTGTGTCAATGGAGACAACTGCTTTTAATTCCCCTCTCTGGCTGTGGTGTAGTGAACAGCTGAGCTGGACTGGTGACACGTTGCTGCCAAAAGGGAGAGATCTTATTCCCTACGACTCCTCTGCTCTTAGGCTGGCAATTCCTGTGCCTGATGTTTGTCTAACCCTGATGCAAGCTGTTTTAATTGGCTTAAGCTTAGCATTTTTTTTTTTTGTGATTTCAGTGTATGTCTGGTTGGTGAGTTGACTCATGAACAGATACTACTCATGCTAGAGCTGGTACAGGTATGGTGGGGGAAGATGAAGACCATGGCCTGTGTCTTCAGGCAGTATTGAACTGCTCAGATAGCTCATTGTGAAGCTGTAGCCTAAGGCAGTTTGGTTGGCTTTAATTAGCGTAGGCATCTCAATCATAGGATTATTGCATTATGAACATCTAGCAAAATCTAAGTATGAAGTACCTTTTAAAGTACTACCTGCCCATACTATTTCAACCTAATTATAAACAACAAATGAAATCAAGTAATGCTGACTTAGTTGTCACTCATATTTGGTTGTGTAGTCCAGGCAGTCAGCTTAAGACAGGGTATTATATGATTCTTTGGTGACTGTATCAGAGAGCGTTCAGTTTTTGTTCCTTTCTTTCCAGAACCTCTATGCTCCAACTTCCAGTTTTGAGCTCAGTTTGAGGCACTGCAGATGAACTGCCCATAGTCTGCTCACAGCCAGAAAGTGTGGCAGCTTCTGCAGAGTTGAGGACCCTCCCTCCCAGAGGAATGTAGCTGCTCTACAAAATGATCAGACCACAGAATTTCTTAGCTGACAAAAAGGAGAGGCCTAAGAATAGAACAGAATAGAATAGAATAGAATAGAATAGAATAGAATAGAATTAACCAGGTTGGAAGAGACCTTTGAGATCATTGAGTCCAACCCATCATCCAACACTATCTAATCAACTAAACCATGGCACTGAGCATCCCATCCAATCTCTTCCTAAACACCTCCAGTGATGGTGACTCTACCACCTCCCTGGGCAGCACATTCCAATGGCCAATCTATGAAGAACTCTATGAAGAAGTTCTATGAAGAACTTCTTCCTAACATCCAGCCTAAACCTCCCCTGGCACAACTTGAGACTGTGTCTTCTTGTTCTGGTTGCCTGGGAGACGAGACCAACCCCCACCTGGCTACAGCCTCCCTTCAGGCAGTTGTAGACAGCAACGGCTCCTCTGAGCCTCCTCTTCCAAGTTTAGCTATGGCTGGAAGCAGATCACTCCAATGCTAAAAGGATCTTTCTAAGTCAAGGTGTGAGCTATGGCCCTTACCAGCAACCCCCTGGGTTTAAAAGTACAGCAATAAGATCTCTTGAATGTCAATGCAGTGGGATTTCTTCTGCAAGGATGACACCAGATTATTCACTACAGAAATACTGCCCCATTATTTTTAGCATATTCTTCACCTGGGATACAGAGATGACAGCAGAGTGTGTGCAAGATTCTCAGAGTTCTCTTTGGAGAGCCAGGAAACAAACATTTTGGGAAATCACAGAAATCACAGAATGTTAGGGGCTGGAAGGGACCTTGAAACATCATTTATTCCAACCCAGAACAGGATCACCTATAGCAGATCACACAGAAATGCATCCAGATGGGTTTTGAATATCTCCAGAGAGGAACACTGAAAGTACCTGATGTGATCTAACATTATTTTGTATCATTATTTACTAATGTCAGCAGTAACAATGTAAACTCCTGCCTTTCTGGGAGAGAAGGTGGCTTCGCTGAACTTTTATGGTGCAGACACAGAGGCAAGCAGAGAATGCTTTAAAGGGTCTAGAAGAATGGAATGGAAAATATTTAACAAGAATTTTAATGTAATTGGGTTACCCATCTTCAGACTGGCACACAGGTGCTGGCAGATACTGTTGCTCACTATGCACACTAACCAATTCCTACTGTTCTCTTAGTTCAAGAAAAACACAAGCATTTGAATATAGCAGCACAACATTCCCCATGCTACCAGTTAACTCTTGCAGGCTTTGATGCAAAAATCTTTTGTGCATACTTTGCAGCTTCTGTGAAAAGGACATAGCAGGGTGCTGGTGCTGCTGGACATAGGGGAAGGCTCTTAAGATTTGCTTCAGATGCTACAATAGCTTGGACACTGATTTGAGTAATGAACATATTTTCTGGATACTACTGTTTCCTGCTGTGTGTTGGTACATAGACACACTTACCTTTACTGGTGACATGAATAGCAGATATAGCTGCATGTATGTTCCTCTGGGCTGGGAATGACTCTCTGAAGGTAAACCTCAGCACCATTTTTGCTAGTAAACAGGTTGTTGAGGTAACAATCACCAGTTGCAGAAAGATGCAGCATCAAGCTTCAACTTGTGAAAACTGTTGGCTTTTCCTAATCATTGGTAGCAAAGGACTCCACTGCTGCTGCCTACACAGGGGATGAACTGAAGCACAAGTTATGGTTTTACCATTTTTGACCAAACCCAGGTTACTTTAAGACTGGTTCATGCCGAATCATCCCTTGGAAGAAACACTAGAAGATGCTGTTCACCAAAAGCCTGATTTCGAATGTGTTTCATGATGTCTCTTGGGGATCAGCTGGCAAATGTGCTGCCACCTTGAGCAATCTTGAAAGGTCATAGGTCAGGGAAGTAGTGGTACAGGTTCCCCATTTACTCCTCTAGGAAACTTACTGATGCCTGGAAGCAAAAGCAGATGCTTACATGAGCTGTAGTCCACAACCTCAGTTAGCCCTTAGTGCAGTAACGTAGCTCATGGCTGCACAGAGCAGCACTGCTGCAAGGGAAGACATGCTGATGCTCTTCCATGATACTAAAGATACCCCTTCAGTTTTGAGAAGGTTGAGTAGCTTCTCAAACACCTTGTGAAATGCCAAGAGAATAGCTGCAATGGCCCATCACCTTGACAACTTCTTTTAAATTTTCAACTCCTTTGTGGCAAAGTTGTGTCAAATATGTATTCTCCCCCTCACCTAAAGTGAAAACTACATTCTGTATTTGTTTTTCTCTGTAATTTCCTTATCCTGTCTCCTGTGAATGCCAGAGCAACACTGTGTTTGTTTGGCACCGAGTTTGTTGTCAAAGATGTAGAGTTCTTAAAACTTCATAACATGGAGGAGTAACATGTTATTTGCTGCTTTAGTTCCTGGAACTGTTTTTAGCTTACTCTATCCAGACTTTTTATTCTTGCTTCCTCTAAAGTAAAACTGCCCTTTCATGACAACTGAAATGGAAACCAATCATCTAGCAATTCCAAGAAAACGAAAGGTACACAGATATTAAGATGCCTATCTCACGCTTCTCAAACACGTGACTTGAAATGTAATCCTTTTTGGAATGATGCAAGACATTCATTTCTGGTTAGATAGCAAAACCCACCACATATACAACTCCCACACTGTTCCAGTTGATAACCAAAAACCTTAGCTCCTTCAAACACCCTACATAAACATTATTTGGCAGTGGCAGAGGTAGTTATCCCTGAAAAATTACCTGATCATGCACTTAGATAATCACGAACCTGCTTGAGCAGTATAAATCCAGTTTGTAGTAGTTGTGAGTAGTACATGGGCACTGACTTGACAATAACAGAAGTCAAATGTTAACAGAAGTGCCAGAGCAGTAATCCCTGACATTTGAAGTTCAATGAATGCCAGAACTGAGCACCTTTTTATATCCTTAACCAATAATGGAGGATGGTGAAGGAAGTTGAAAGTAAATTGCTAGAGAGCTCTCTGTGCCAGTCTGTCCTTCAGCCATTGTTGAAGACAGACTACTGGGCTAGATGGACCGTTCCATCTGACCATCAGGCGCTTGCATTCTTCACTCCTGCCTTCCGGCAGAAGATAAGAATCAAGCTATTGGGACTGCTGCTTTCTAGCATGAAAAGAATGATACTTATTGCAAAGATATCCAGCCAGCTGAGGAAGTCAATTTAAAAAGTATTTAATTACTAAGATTATACAGGCTGTGGGATTAGTAGGAACAAAACAGATTCGGTGCATTTGTTCAGTTTTGACCTTTGTTGCTTTTCTCACAGCTTAGAAGGACTACTCTCCCAGACTGTTGAGGGCAGTAAAGTAGTACAGGTAGACTTAACTGTCTTCTTTTTTAGACTGGTGCCACACACAAAGAAAAGAGAAATAATTTCTTTAGTCTTGCCACTGATTTTCTTCCTGTTCACTCAACAAAACATTGGTTTATGAAAAAAGTTGAGTAACGTACAGCCTTTGGTAGCATCACCTACAGAGAACAGCTCATGCCTACAAAGCTGAGATCTTTCTGATAAACATATCCACAGTTTTGCCTAATCTAAGGTATTAGTTAGGCATAGCAATTTAGCATTAGGCATTGCAGACATCTCCAGCTTTTGTTTAGTGAAGATGCAGCTCTGCAGAAGCCTGTGTTGTTCTTCAAACAGACAAAGAGGTCATGTCATGTATTATTTCTGTGCCTTATCACTTTAAAAATAAAAATAAATAAAAATTGGTTAACAGTTTTACAGTGTTCGATAGAGGCTCAGCAGCTCTGTGGGACTAACTGCAAAAGCACAGGCAACATAAGTCCGTATTTAAATTATATATATTACACGTTTATTATGGGTGCATTTTTTCTTAACATTTACATTTTATGAAAAATCAGCAGTATTTACAATTTTTGTACGATAAACTTGTATGCTCTCATTTACAGTCTGATGAATAACAATTCATAAAAATTCAGATCCTTTAGAGTCGTGTTTACAAATTAGTCTTCTTAGGAGGCAGTTACAACGGATATTGCTGTATACACAAGCAAGAACCAGCTTGCTACATACCTTTTCTTTTCCTAATCCGATAGCTACATGTACTTTTTACATTGTTTTTTTTTTAATTTCTTTACAAAAAAAGTCTATATAAACTTGTATGGCTTCCAAATTGTAACCTGCACCCAATTCAAATGTATGTATCCCCTGAATGAAGGCTGGTTCAAAAGTGCTGAAACACAACTACTTCATTTTACTTAGAAACGAAAGCAATGCTTCACTGATAAGAGCAATGCAATTTTGGGTTTCCGTTAATAAAATATTGCCATGTTAAACACAGTTTGATTACAGAGCAGGTTACAATTAAGATTCCAGCAACAAGGCTGTACCATTTCATGAGCTACAAATTTACCATTCAATAAGTTTAGCAAATTAAGAGCCAAATATCCCCTTATCATCAAATCTACAGTACAGTATATGCTTAGTGCTAACAATGGAACTCTCATCTGCAAAAGTGTGTAGTATACATTAGAATTTACGTAGCCTCTACAAGCTTGTAAAGCTTCAGCAGTCCAGTTCATTACTGGTTCTGCATGAATTAGTTCAAGCATGCTTTAAGGTTTTAAAAGAGAATTTGAAGTAGATACTGGTATTCGAAATGGTCCTATGAAGTTCCTATTCCTATGCAGTTTATTGAATTATGTTGCACCAATACTTCTGATTTTGCCATCGGAAAAACAAACCTTAATAATACAAATATATAATAATTTTCTAAATTAGTGACTTGCTTTGAAAGCCACTACTAACATGTCAGTTCCCTGTGCTTAGGCTGTGTCAAGCAGATTAGATGACAGTAACTAAAGTCGGTGGTTATAGAAGAAAACTAGAGACATGGCAGTACTTGTCATCCTGCTGCCAACAAAATACCCTTCCAAAATGCTATTCCTCCCAAAGCACTATGTTTTTACATTCACATCACACAACCCCCAAAGCATCCAAAGTCCAAAGAAGTGCAGTCAAAGTGAAAGGAAATACTGTTTGCTTTTAAGAGGCTGCTTTTACCATCTTCTTTGATCTTTCAGGATCCTCATCTTTGGTGATGTTAAAGTCACTATCTCCAAGTTTCCAAGTCCTGCATGACGCATCTCCCTTTACCATAGCTGCGTTTATTGCAATTACCCCATGAGGAAGCAATCCAGTATTTTAAACCTTTCTTAAAATGATCCCCAGTTTTTGCAAATCTGCCTTCTAAACAAATCCCAGTCAAAGGAATTTTCATAAAGTTGTGTGTACTATACAAACAACATGCTTTCTCGAGTAAAGGCCAAACTTTGAAGAAGGAAGCAAGGCACATGAATAAAAAAATTGGATAGGCACAGTTTTGTGTGGTTTTTTTTTTTTTTTAAAAGGCACAAATGTTATGCAATTCATATAAAAATAAATTAAATCTACAGCATTTAATTAAAACAATCACAACGCCCCAAAAATTTACTAACTGCAGAAGCAAATTCCTGCTGTCTTTTGCAATTCTGTAACACATTGCACTTAGGAAAAAACACACCAATATAAAACAACTTACATGTTAATAATATATGGTACATGGGCATCATGTTACATTTCTTTTATACATCTCTAACTCAGCTGGTTTTGTGGCATGAGTAGATGGAAAAACTGTGTGAGACTTTGCCTTGGCTTCCTTTAGAAACTGGCAGTTAATGAATCTGAAAAATGAGTATTACTTGTGGAAAGCTCAAATATTTCTTCCTCTTACATTTTTAGGCTTAATGTTTACAGAATAACATACAGGTTCATACTTTTGTTACAACTATGGATTACTATTTTTGACTTCATCTATATAAACTTTAAAAAATTTAAACAAATTTTTCCAGATATTGCAGTTGATCATTTACAGACAGTGTTGGAGTTAACTTCAGTGCTATTACAAAGTAAGAAAGAGTTTGCAAAATGACTTTCAAAAGTGCATTTTCGGTTCTGTAGTTCAGCCTCGAAGAAGGTTAATGTTTTGAAAAAAATTAATGCATGTTGAAATAGTGTTTGAAAAGTAGAGAGGGCAAAGTGAGCTTCTTGCACTCCTTTGATCCAATGACTTTCACAGGTACATCAGCAGTCTGCCATATACCGCCCTGAAAAATAAAGGCAGGGTTTTTTGCAGTCAGTAGATATAGAGGTTTTTGTCAGTCCTTCCCTTGGAACACTTTAAGTAACTATGAAAAAAACAAACCAAAGACTCCCTGTGAAACAGTCTTCAACCATGTTTTTACAAAAGTTACTTATTTATGCATCACTTAACAGTTTTGTATTTTATAATGTAACGCTACAGAATACATTGGCTTACCAGTGGCAAATCTCTTCTTAAGGAGGGAAAGCCGATAGCCGGTGCCTACAAGCTCCACATCTACTCCTGAAAGGGTGCCTCCTTCACTAATGAATTGCACTGCAAGTGTAGCTGGTTTACTAGGTCCTTCTGAAACTTCAAATTTTGCCCTGAGGGATCCAGAGCCTTTAAAAATAACAAAAATGGAAAGCTGTGTTGTTTTGCAGAACAACCAATCTCCCAAAACTTTTACTGTAAGAAGTGAAACTAACATGGTGAACTTGGAGATCTACTCCTAGCAGTAATCCTACATAGATATTCAGAGAGGAGAGGACAAGTATAGTTTTGTCCCTATACTCTGTTTACAGCAACAACTAGTGAATGACTTGAAGAGAAATAACACTCATCTCTGCAAGATGATTGTGAATGTGTGTATTAGTCTGGTAAGGGCCTATTACCCTCTGGTTGGTCCCTATAATCATCACTTATGCTTGCTGGTCTGTTAGCACTTAATATCACCTGTTCTTGCATGCAGTATTTTTAATTAGCAGATGTGAAAGTACACCAGAACATTTAAATGTTGTCATGCTCTGCCTACACAAATGTACATGGACAAAACCCTTGGAAGAAATGCAGCTGTAGAGCAACGTACCCAGAGGAAAGGAGTTCTTATTTTTCCTGATAAAGACAAGGCCTGATTAAATACTTTTCCTCCAGAAATTTCTTATTTTTAATAGACACTGGTGAAGCCCCATCACATTGATGCTATTAGAAAGCACTAACAGTTCAAATTTACTGTAAGTACATTTCTGTAGTCAATGTGAGCCATTAAACCCTGCCCCAAACATTGTTTCTAGTCTGTTTTTCTCTTTTTTAAACAAGTATTTTCTTGTTCTTGCAAAATATGATGGAAAAAAGAGATTTAAATAATTAATAGTGGAATAATCAATGTCAACTATTTTCACTTTGAAAGAATTTGCTACTCCTAGTCAATACAAACTGCTAAATTATGGGGAAAGTAGGTAACTGAAATATTAGTGAGTTAAAAGTGGGAATTAATGCCTTGCTTTATGCCATGGCTTTTTCTTGATAAATTTGGTTTAAGGTCCATTTAATTTATTCAGTAGGTCTGTTGCAGTTTGGGTTAACTGAACTTCTTTCCACTTTAAGTATGTAAACTCATATAGTCAAGTGCTTAGGAAGTTTGTTCTGTGTTTTATCTGTCTGCAACTGGAGCTCACATGATTGTGTTGGACCATAAGAAAGAACCCCTCAACAAACATTTTACCACTGTGTACAAGAGACTAAAGAAGACTTAAAGATGTTCACCCTAATATTAAGTGTTTGTGCAACTTCTCTCTTTGTTTCCAAGACCAGTATAGTATTACTTTCTCTTAAACACTGAATTGTGAGTAGTATGTGTTTATACTCAAGGAAAAGGGGATGAAAAATTGTGGGAATAGATGCAAGTATAGTGGAAGCAGTGGGATATTTACAAGTCACATATGAGAACACATGTAAGATGCCATCTGCATCCCTGTCATTTTGTGCTGCTGTGCAGGTGTACAGTGGCTCTTTGGCTGGCTACATTTATGTTTTAGTGTATTTTTTTTTGTTTGTCTTTTAAAGAAACTCCACAGCTTAAATGATGGAGTGGGAAAGAAAACAAACAAACCAACCAACCCACCACCAAACCAAACCACCACCACCACCAATGAAATCAAGGCTGCCCCTACATAATAGTAATGGAAGATAGGTGGCAAGAACTGTGAGGTCAGGGAACAGCAAAGTACACCAGACACAACCTCTGTCAAATAAAATTCTCTGATTTTGTTTGAATGATCACAACTTTGCAGCCTCTGCAGAAATAGAAGATGTCTTCCTTTCCCAGGCTTGTGGTATCTTTATGAAACCAGTCGTATTTACCAGCAAATCTGTGCCCTTCACTAAATTCTTAGCAGGGCTAAAGGCCTTTCCTTTGCACCATGAATTCAGTTCTCCATGCAAAGTTCTGAGGATGAGATGCCTCCCTTTGGCTCCTGTTTTTCTGCTTCAATAAAACATTGCACCTGCAGGGGCTGCAAGGACTGTGACATTAACTGGACCTTAGAGAAAGGCAGCTGGGCAGAGGACCCCAGTTGATACCTTATGCAATGCTATACAGATGACAACTCTGGAGCAGCTGCGCATAGATCCATTTTTTTTCCTGCAGTCACATGTGGTCAAAGCTAACAACCTCAAAACGTTAGTCAAGAATCATGTATTGTTTAGTCTGTTTCAGCAAAGATTTTTTAAAAATTTTTTCAATTCTCCTCAGTTTTCCCATGAACCTCTTTCTACTTTATTTCAATGTCAGTGCCTAGAAATATAAAGATATTAAACATTTTCCTTTGAACTACCAAATAGCATTTATGTGATTATTTCCTCCCAAGTCCAAACTACTTTAGAGCTACTAACTGCTTTTAGAGGGCTTCACTGGTTTTTGAACTAATTGATAAATTTGTATTTTTACAATTGCTATTGTCATAGAACCATAGAATTGTTAGGTGTGGAAGGGACCTCAAGTATCATCTAGTTCCAATCCCCCTGCCATGGGCAGGGACATCTCAGGAAGAAATTAAATGATAAAAGATGAACTAGTAATTAGGACACAGCATGAGAAGACCTCTAGACAGATGTGAGAATGAAGAGGCTAAAATGATAACTTTTTTACTGTTACAATGTTTCTGTATGAGAAAACAAAGGAGTTCAACTTGCCTCCATTCTCAGACTTCTCTGAAATGCTCGATATTTTCCAATATGCTTTCATCTGGTCTGCGTTCCTGTAGGAGAACAGTGGGTTAGCAACAGGTACCAGATCCAGCATTTCCATTCTAGAAAAATGAGTTGTCATAAGTGACACAGAGTTTAAGCTAACTTCTGACACTGTAAGGCAGCAGAAAAGGGCACCAAGCACCAGAGTCTCTAAGCTGACAGGGCATTTTAACTCCTGGAGCACTATGCAGCAGTTCCATCAAAGGAAAGTAAGCACCTGAAAGCTGTGAGCAGTGTGAAGGGCTGATACACATTCGTGCAGCAGGAATGAAATGCTCACACAAGAAGCACAGATGGTAGTGGTTACTTGCAAGTCAAGTTATAAGATATTTATTTTTAATAAAACAAAAACCCCACCACCTAATCCACTAAACCAAACAGGTAGCACAAGACAAATACTGGAGTTGTCTGGGACATGACTATACATTTATTCTCTTTTCCATCAGCTTTCTAGACTTAGCATTCTAGCCATGGGAAGCTGTCCAAGTGGAAGACAAAGAATCTGAACTCAAGTTTCTTCATCTGATGAATCTGTAACCGAATTGTCATTAAGATCTGAGTCTTCCTAGCTAACATTAGATGCTCTGGCTGGGGGGTCCTGCTCTTGCTCAAGAATCATTAAAGAGCAGCTGGTGGAAGAATCCTGGACGGGGAGACTCCCTTCACCATATGTTCTTGTCACATTGGTCAGGGAGGCTACTGAACCTGCCTTTGCTCAGAGTAAGCTTAAGGTTACAATGGTTGCTCCCTTAAAATCATAGAGTCATAGAATGTTTTGGGTTGGAAGGGACTTCCAAAGGTAGTGATCAGGAATATCCTTCACTAGATCAAGGTTGCTCAGAGCCTCATTGAGCCTGCCCTAGAATACCTCCAAAGATGGGGCCTCAACTAACTTCCTGGGCAACTGGTTTCAGTGTTCCACCACCCTCACAGTAAAGAACTTGTTCCTAACATCCAATCTACATCTGCTCGTTTGATTTCAAACCACTGCACCTCATCCTATCACTACAGGCCTTTGGAAACAGTCCCTCTCCAGCCTTCTTGCAGGCCCCTTTCAGGTCCATGTCTTTCCTGTGTTGAGGGTACCAGACCTGGATGCAGTATTCCAGGTGAGGTCTTACCAGAATAAAATGGCAGAATCACCTCTCCCAAACTGCTGGACACTCTTCTTTTGATGCAACCCAGGATGTGATTGGTGTTTGGGGTTGCAAGCACACACTTACTGGCTGATGTCTAGTTTCTCGTTTACCTGCACCTCTAAGTTCTTTTCTGCAGGACTGCTCTCAGTTTTGACATCTAGGATTGCCTTGACCTAGGTGCAGGACCTGACACTTTCCCTTATCAAACCTCATGAGATTCTCCTCAGCCTACTTCTCCAGCCTCTCCAGATCCCTCTTGATGGCATCCTGTCCTTCAGACTTACCATTCTCATTACTTAGTTTGGTATCACCTGCAAATTTGCTGAGGGTGCACTCAGTCTTGCTGTCAATACCAAGAGAAGATTGATTCAGCCTTGCCAGGATTTTTTCCACTTCAAATGATGCTGGACAACTAATTTGTCCAATTAACACATTTAAATGCATTGCCTCTAGAAGTCTCCTGATAAATGCAGATTAATTATTCTTCTGAACCTTGCTTTATAAGGTAAACTGATCTATAAGTAGCAAGGTTAAAGCCCAACTTCCTTCTACTTATTTGCCCTCTTCGTATTAAAAAGGCCCTCTTTGAAATAAACAGTCCAGGAATTACATGACAGCTGGGCAAGTATCTATGTGCTGCTAAACCACAGACAGGGACTGGATTCTGCTCACTTTCTGCTCTAGGCTTTGTCTAGTTCCACTACCCTGTGCTTGTTTTCACAAGCTTGTAGAAATGTAATTACCCGAGACTGCTGCCTCACTTTCAGCTGCTACTGTAAATGTAAGGCTTATTAAGGTGGTGGCAGGTAGCTGCTAGTCAGGTAATAATATGTATGACACTTGAATTGAGAGCCAGAATGACATCTAGCTTATAAAAAGCTCTGCAGCTATTGAAAGGAATTTTTAAAACATTTAAATTAGAAGCTAATTTTTAAGTTAGAAAACCAAGAAATCTTTTTAACAACTGCCTTTTTTCTACTCTCTCTCTCTCTAATCCTTATATTCTTATGGATGTACCTATATACACACACAACATGTTTTTTAACCATTAAGAGATTTTGGTTTTGAATTCCTGTATTAGAAGTATGTATCCTGTCTGCTGACTGAAAGCAAGCAAACAATGAAAGTATTGTGAGGTGTATATTACTACACCACTGGAATGGGTGCATATCGTCTCATTTTAGTTTATATGAGATGGCTGCACAGGATCTGCTTCAGACAGAAAATGCCCTAACATATCTGTGCATTTTATCAAACAAACCAAAAAGATTTATCTGCTCCTTCCTGTGAAATTGTCTAGGCTTTGACACTAATGAATACACCAAAATAAATCTGAAATAATAAAAAGGAAAGCATTACTCTTACCATTTCGCAGGTGGAAGTGACTGCATGTTTGTTACTCCTCCATCTACTGGTACCACAACCTGGACATTAGACAGCACACTAGGCACGTTCATAGACTCTGGGTTGTATTTATAATCCACTCTCACATCAGTAGTGCTAGCATTACATTTCCAGTAAGTTGCAAGATTCAAGGGAGTAGACTGGATGCCGTTTGAAGATACCTGTAAAAAAACCCCAACACTGTAAAAGAATAAACCACTGACGGTAGCCTAATTAAAGTTATTCTCCTGTTGGGCAGAACTGGGGAATGATAGTAATGAATCTAACTCTAAATCCTGGCAAAGGATCTAGAGAATACTTGTCCTCCGAGTCCTTAATCACAGAATTCTGAAGATTGCTGCAGTTTAATGTAATTCCTGTTCTTTTAGTTTTAAACTGAAATAACTGAAATTTACACTCCTGTCCCAGAAGCCTCCTTGCTGTTCTGGTTTTACAAGGCAAAATAGTTTTCTTTTAGTCTTGTGTCCTGCCTCACATAAGAGCATGCTTGGGACAAAATGGCTTCATCCTTAGCAGTTGTTTGCCGTACCAATTTGGCTGCCCATGGAGAAGCAGGGTGACATGGAGTGGCATGCTAACAAGCTGGAATGGGTCATGAATCCAAAGGGATGACACAAAGCATAGCTGGAATGAGCTAAATCTAGACAATGCCTATGCATTGCAAATAGTGACATACCCAGAACTGGTCTATATGAGGGATAACAGTTCATCTGCATGCTAGTAGGCGAAGAACCATTCTTTTACTTTCACTGTAGATAATCAAACCTGCCATTATGGGACAGGCAGCCAGCAAAACAGTCCTTACCTATTGAAAACATGAGGGTTGGATGCTGCTTCTGTAGCTGAGCTTGTGCTACTGCACTGCCACATCTCTATCAACTTCCTAGTCTAATTGAGGAAAATTCTAGGTCACGTCCTGGTGTCCCCTCTCACCTTTCCTTTCCAGCCCAAAATCTTTTCTGTCTGCCAGTGCTTCTGCATGCCAGTGCCTTATTTTTCCCAACAGTAAAGACCTTAAATAGCTAAGGCACTTCCACACTAATTTCTGCAATCACAGCATGGTTTTGGTTGAAAGGCACCTTAAAGACTACCTAAGCCCAACCTGCCTGCTATTGGCAGAGACACAGCTTCCACCGGTTCTGGTTGCCCAGGGCCCCACCCAACCTGGCCCTGAACATTTTCAGGGAGGGGACCATCCACAGCTTCTTTGGTCAATCTGTTCCAGTGTCTCACCACCCCCACTGTGAAGAATTTCTTTCTTATATCTAATCTAAGACTGCTCTCTTTCAGCTTAAAACCATTCACCCTGCCCTATCGCTAAATTCCATGATAAAGAATCCCTCCTCATCTCTTTCTGTAGGTCCCCTTTAAGTACTGAAAGGCTGCAATAAGGTCCCCCAGAGAGCTCTCTTCTCCAAGCTGAACAACCCAAACTCTCCACACTCATTCTCCCAGACCTTCTCTGGACCCACTGCAGCAGATCCATGTCTGTCTTATGCTGGAGACCCGAGAGCTGAACACAGTACTCCAAGTAGGGTCTCACAAGAATGGACTAGAGGGTCAGAATCACCTCCCTGACCACACTTCTTCTGATTCATCCCAGCATGCAACTGGCTTACTGGGCTGCAAATCCAAAATGATATGTTTTTTCCTTCCATCTTTCTCAGGAATTCTTGTGAGACCAATATGCTTTTGCTAGATACAGTATGCCAAGATCTTAAACTGTATTGGGAGGATGAGGATACTGCAATGGTACTAACAGCTGGACTGACAGGCTTCTTTATTTTTTTGATATAAAGAGTTTTCTCAGATATTCAACTGTTTCTATGCAGGCCTAGAAAACACCTGTTCTCCTTTTGAGGCGAGTCTGCCTGTCTTAAGTTTTTATGATAACTTCAAACATCTTCTCACAGAATAGTCTCAGTTGGAAGGCAGAAGTGCCAGAGGTGATCTGGTACAACTACTTTGGGTCAAGCAGGACCACCTTGAGTCAACTGCCCTGAACCATGTCCATATCGCTTTAAAGTATCCCCAAAGGTGGAGACTCCAGCATCCCTTAGGGCAACCTGAGCCAGTGCTTGGTCACCCTCACAGGAAAAAAGGTGTTGCCTGATGTTCAGAGGGAACCTTCTGTGTTTTATGCTGTGTCCAGTGCCTCTGGGTCTTGTCACCAGGCACCAGTGTAAAGAGCCTGGCTCCATCCTCTTTACATCCTTCTTCAGGTATTTGTATACATTGATCCCCGCTAAGCCTTCCCCAGCCTGAACAGTTTCTGCTCCCTTAGCCTTTCTTTATGGGAGAAATGCTCCAGTCCATCATCTCTGTGGACTCTCTCCAGTACCTGCATGTCTCTCTTGCAATAGATAGCCCAGAACTGGACAGGTGTGGCTGCTTCAGTGCCAAGTAGAGCGGAAGTATCACACCCTTTGACCTACTACCAATGCTTTTCCTAATGCAGCCCAGAAGACCATTTGCTGCCTTTTCAGCAGGGGCACATTGCTGGCTCATATTCAACATGCTGTCTCATGGCATCCCCAGATCCTTTTCCCGATGGGTGGTCTCTGGAATGTATCAGTGCATGGGCTTATTCCTCCCTTACTGGAGTTCATGAGATTCCCCTAAGTCCATTTTTCCCGCTGCTTGAGGTCCTTCTAGATGTCTGACTGACCCTCTGAAGTATCCAGAGGGTCCTCCCAGCTCTGTGTCATCAGCAAACTTGCTGAGGGTACACTTTGTCCCACCATTCAGATCATTAACAAAGCTGTTAAATGAGACCTGGAAACTCAGAACTGACGCCTGGGGTATACTGCTAGTTACTGGCATCCAAATACATTTCAAGCTGCTGACCACCACTCTCTGGTCCTAGCCATTCAGCCCATATTCAGTCCACCCCCATGTCTAGTCATTCAGCCTGTACATCACCAACTTCTCTGTGAAGATTCTGTGGGAAACAGCATGTCAAAAGCCTTCAAGAAGTTTAAGCAGACAATACCCACTGGTCTCCCCTAACCACCAGGGCAGTAATTTTATTAAGTTTATCAAGTTGGTCAAGCATGACTTTCCCTTGGTAAATCCATGGTGACGACTACTGATGACATTCTTGTCCTTCACATGCCTGTAAATGGCTTGCAGGATGAGATGCCCATTATGCTGCGAGAAGTCTGAATGTCATCCAAAACTGAGGCAAAATCAAGGACAGTACAAATACAAACTCAGAGAAGGCTTCACCAAACCCACTAAATTCAAAGAAAATGTGACTCTGCTAGCAAGCACCTAGAGAAGGAGCATTTGAACCCTGCACACATGAACTGGAGTGACATGCTAACAAGCTGAAATGGGTTTTGAATCCAAAGGAATGACACAAAGCATAGCCAGAATGCACTAAGCCTAGACAAAACCTATGCATTGTAAATAGTGACATACCCAGAACTGGACTAGATGAGGGATGACAATTCATCTGCATGTTAACAGGCAAAGAACCATTCTTTTAATTTAATAGTATATAATCAAACATGCCAGAGCTCCTTAAAAAAATTCCAAAGGTAAAAACGTGTTTACCTGATACTTTAACACATCCACATTGTAATAGGATGCAGATGGATTCTGCTCTGATAATTTCTTGAGGTAGACAGTTATAGCTTGCATGTTCATCCAAAAATCCTTAGTACTGGAGTCACTTTGTGACTGATCACTACAAAGAAAAAGAAAAGCAGGAGTCAGAAGGTGACACCAAGTTTTATTATTATAGACTTATATGTCTAGAAGTTAAAAGTGAGAGATTTTTCCCTTTCTTCAGTTTCAAGAAAAAATTTTTTCCTCATGCTTTGTAACACACAATTTTACTTTCTTAAATATTAAGACAAATTAACTTCTTGCTGTCTGGTGAAAACTCTCCTTCCAGGTTATGCAGCAGCAAGTTTCCTCCACTGATAATCTACATTACAAGCAGTTAATGCTCAATTTGGATTTTACATATAACACCACACCTGTGATTTAAATACAATAGGGTGCCATAAGGATGTGTGGGAGGTGGGGATAAAAGTGGTATTTGAAAAGGAACATTACCCAGTTTAAAATAAAGCTTATAATCATTATTTGCTTGGGTTGTGACACAGTTTCACTAACATAGTAAATTAAGATTTGTGCTTGTTTGTGTTACCATACTTTCAAAAATTTGTAGAGTATAGGCTTTCATTTATTTTTTTTTTTTTAAATTAAGAGTGATTTTCAGATCATTATAAACAATTGCTTCTCAGATAACTGCATTCAACCTTAGTGGCAATTTATTAGATCACTTCTCTGTGAAGTTTAGAGTGCACGATACAGCAGAAGCAAAATCTGTTTCAGAGCTACTGATGCATGGAGTGCCGCAGACCAAGAGTATTTTCAGTTCTGATTGCTGCAGGTTTATACAGAGTCAGGATGAAGCTTTTAAGAAAACTGTTTCAGAAAAAAGAATTGCACAAGAATCAAAAACCTTCTCCTACTGTCTGCAGATACAGTGAGGTACTGCACTCATCATAAGTGGGAGTGCAGAATATGCCTGTGGAGTGAAAACTGACAATGAGCACCTGGAACACAGTAAATATGACCGTGATGGGTTGAATGTCCTATAGTAGTGATTTATGTCTGTTCAATTACCTAGAGTTTGGTTCTCAATGCACTGTTGTGATTAATCAAATTTCCATTTTCAGTAAAATACACAAACACCTACTTATCACTGCAGAGGCCTTCCACAATTCAAATAAATGAAAACAGTAGTAAAATCTTTCTGCTGCTCCTCAACCAAGCGCAATTTTAATCACAAATTCTGACATCACCACAAATATCACTCTCATCAAGAACTTTAATCTCTATAAATACTAAACAAATCACAGAATCACAGAGTGTTAAGGCTTGGAAGGGACCTCTAGAGTCCAACTCTGTTGCCAAAGCAGGGTGATCTAGGGCCGTCTGCACAGGAATGAATCCATGCAGGTCTTTAATGTCTTCAGAGGAGACTCCACAACCTCTCTGGGCAGCCTGTTCCAGTGCTCTGTCACACTCCTGTAAGTAAGCGTCTCCTCATGTTAAGGTGGAACCTTCTGTGTTCTAGCTTGTACCCATTGTTCTTTGTCCTATCACTGGGCACCACCAAAAAGAGACCGTCAGCTTCTTCTTGACATCCACACCTCAGATATTTACAGATGTTGGTAAGATCCCCTTATCAGCCTTCTCAAGACTAAACAGCCCCAGGTCTCTCAGCCTTTCTTCACAGGAGAGAAGTACAAGTCCTGAAGCCATCCTTGTAGCTTTCAGTTGAACTCTCTCCAGCACATCTCTGTTTCTCTTCAATTGGGGAGCCTAAAACTCAGTATTCCAGGTGTAGCCTCACCAGGGCAGAGTAGAGGGGAAGGAGAACCTCCCTAGACCTGTGGGACACGCTTTTCTTAATGTACCCCAGGATACTGTTGGCCCTCTTGACCACAATGATACTCTTTGCAGAGTATAATGAAAACCCCAATTACTACTATATGGGTTTAACTTCATAAATATCCATCACATCAATCCTGTCTAGTTAGAGCCAAAGCGTTAAAGCACTCAGACAAAAATACTGGGCACTTTCACTTTTTTGCAAAATACACTTTTTTTTTAGTACAATGCACTGTCAGATGCAGCTCTGCCAACATTTCATGTTAAAAAGTAGTAACATTTGATTTTTGTATGAATCAATCATTAAGTATGAAGGATCAAAATGAAATTAAACACAGAAGAATGGATGCCTGTGGTTTGACCTTATTTCAGTAATTTAAAAAATATAACATCTAAAAAGTTTTGTTTCCAAGTAATTTCTCCAGTAAGTGAAACAGAAATAGCTCAGCTGAGACAGATGACAGCTAAAACAATTCCAGCTTTTTTTTTTTTCCTCTTTTAGAAGATCTCTAAGAACTGTTTCACCAATTATCCTACTCAATTGCAGCCTTTTTAATTAACAATTCTTCCAAGCAGATACAGTTATGTGTCTGATCTACTCTAGAAATGAGACACCTTAAAACTACACCAGAGAGATTGGGTTTGGCTCCTACTATGGGTTTTCCATTTAAAGCTACTGTTTCATGACTTAATCTTACTAAATTTGCTTTAATCTTTATACTACTTTATAAAATAAATACAATATATATAAAATAAATATAATATTTATTTATATATATTAAAAAAATATATAAAATATATATAAAATAAAATATAAAATGCAAGTAAGAACACAGCTGTACTTCCAAACTATTTTGTATGACTCCTGTTATACCTGGAGCAAGTTTCAAGTCCAGTAGCTGCTGGCATTTTTAGTAGTGGCAGTAGAGAGAACTGAGCTGAGCAAGGTCAATTCAGGAAATAAAATTCTGATTTACATACACAACAGCTCACATTTTACAAATTATGTCATTTATTATTATATAAAAAAAAAATAATACAAAACCTGTATACAAGCTGCGCATTTGGAAGGATCTGCTCTAGTTTGCTTGTGTTTTTCACTCGAAAGCAGAGCACAGCTGGAGATGGGTTGCTGGTGAAGACTTTAATAATCCCACTAGGGAATGATACTGTCATATCACCAGTAATCTTCACAATACATCTAGAAGAGAATGAAAACATCAGTTTCACTGCAGCTCATTAACTGCCTAGTTTTAATACTGATTTTGCAGCAATCAAGTACTTTCACAATCTGATCAACTGAATTAAACCCAGAAAATTAGTTTCAAAAGGGATAATGTGACAAAGTACTGTCACATTCAAATTAGAAGTGAGATGAATTAAGTAAACAAAAAATAAGTTTAGCTGGTTAAGCATACAGTAGTTTTGTGGAAAATATTGCACACTATGGTTAGGCAAAGCCTAAGTAGCATCGTCAGGCACATAAGAGAGGATGAGGTGCTTTTAAGCACCCACGTTTACATGCAGCACCCGACTATGATAAAATCCCTTCTCATTTTTTCAGTGTTCTTACTGAAGGCATTTTTGTAAAGCAGGGGTATCTGAAGTGCTAGTGGGATGCAGGCCAATACAGAGCACTAAGCCACTGTTGTCACTTATACCAAGGGGAGAAAACCCCTTTGAATCCCGCTTCTGATGTACATACATTTTCCCAAAAAATATTAAAAGTCAAAACAATGTTCTTTCTTACTGTAACTTATCACATTCAAAACAATTCACTATTTAACTAACTTTGTGGGATCTGCTCCTTTAAAGTAGGCATTAACAGACTCAGTAAGGGCTACTGCAACAGGCAAGGTGTCCTGGTTTCCAAGGCTGACGGGGCTGGGACCACGTGAAACACCTAGAATACATACAGCGTATAGGTTTAATTTTCAAAAAGCTTAACAGAAAATTTCAGAGCAGTTGACTTAAGTCTGTAATTTTCACAAGAAGTTACTACCATCAAGGTCACAGAAGCATCTTGAGTATTACTTCCCAGAGTGGGTAGAAAGATATAAACACAGTGTAGTACAATCGTACTGTCAGAACACTGCTTAGCAGCCTAAGGAAACAGGACTATCAGTATGACATTACGTAAATGGACAGACACAAGAAGGTACGTATGAGACAGAAGAACACTGCATTAAAATGGCCACTGAGGAAAGTGAAGGCAACATATCCAAACAAAATTAGACACTGACTGGAGTACTTAATCCCTACTGTATGCTTATTGTATGGGGAAAAAATATGCACAACAATATCATCACAAAAATGCAAGGTGCACATTTACAGTATGCGTGAACTTAAATGCAAATACATTAATGTTACTCCAAATAAATGAACTGTTGAACATTCTTTTAAGTATTTCAGCCAAAGATGATTGCAAGTCCCAAGCAGAAACGGTTGGCAAAGCCTTCACAGATGCCTTTGCCAACAAAATATATGCCTAAAAATGCACAAAGTGTAACCCCCAATTCAAACCTTATGCTAAGGTTTTTTTGAATTGTGTACATGATTGATGAAAAATATTTTATTCTTCACCAATTTTCTCTATGTGCACTGGCAATACCAGAATTTGCATCTTTTTATTAGCACAGCAGCGCAGTGGATATCATCTTATTAATTGTTTGTAGCACTGCTAAAATATCCTCTGTCACATAACATTATCTATCACAAAGGAGGCCCAATGCTTCTCAATTAATAAACAAAATGTGACATTTTTCCTTCACATTATAAAGTAGAAAGAAAATTATTCACTACAGTATTGTTTATGGCAAATTAATCCTATTTACTCTAAAACAGTGGTTGTGCTTTCTGAGCTTTTTCAGAAGCAAAAAGAAGTTGGGACCATGTCCTTGACAGATAAATTATTAAATTCAGAGAAAATGAAAAGAAATAGTAATAACAAGAAAGTAAAATACAAGAGTTGGTCTAATTCTGCTACCTTGTACCTCACTGCACTAAGGTAGTAAAGTGTTCAGAACACTTCTCAGCACTATGATTTTTAACATAGCTTAGTGCAACACTTAGGCCTTCTTAGATCAAAAGTGATACTCTAGTCATAAGTATTAAAACCCAAAAATTCTTGTATGAATGAAGCATTCTGATGCTGGCTACAAAACACCATTATTTGTTTGTTGGTTTTTTTTTTTTCCAATATGAACAGCAGGTTGTTTTAATTCTTTCAGGCAATTCTTGGTTGATGTTTCTGATTATTTTCCTTCTCTCCTTGAAAACTATCAATAAAAGCTGTGATTTTCTATTATGTCAGGAATCCAAAAATCATGATTTCAAGAAGCAAACGTGCAATGGGAAAATGAATTAACAGCAACCAGAAACTCTGGTTGGTGAAATACTGAACTCTGTGAGTATTCTCCACTAAATCCAAAATATGCACTCAATGGATGTAGCACTATGGTTGCTGGAGTGTTTTACTGTCTTTTCCCCTCCATTTACTAAGGGACCACAAACTGCAGAGTAGAAAGGAGGTGATTACTCTTCATTAATTATACCAGATTGTTTAAAAACATCCAAATAATGTAGTATTTTACTTGTAATGGCCGTTTGTATGTTTCAATATTGGTATTTGAAAATAATGCAGAGTAGTGCAAATATAAAATTCCTCTCAGTACAAGATAAATACCGACTTCTTAACTGGAGACTCAAGAGGAATAACAACACTTTTACTTTTGAGGAACACCAAAGTGAATATAAATATATATGCATCCATACACATTTCTCTCAGATGTATTTGAGGGACTACAAATGAGATAGCGTCTCTGTTATTTGGCCTCTCCTGACTGTTTGCTACTTTTTGAATGTTTGATTCACAGAAATCTCTGTATTCTCCTCAAAAAAAAAAAAATCAATAAATAGAAACAAACACAAGTGTTTCACCTAACTTCTAGAAGCCATTGTTTTGTTGCTTTGCAGCTGAAAATACAACACAGTGCACTGGGCCTTCCACACTTGCTGTAAGCGTTCAGAAGGATGGGACACCACAGAGCTGCACCAAGGCAGCCTTACTGCTTCTCAGGCTGCAGCCCAGCAAAAGGCTCCAGTGATAGCAAAAATGGCTCTTGTGTTCTGCCACCTGCCTCAGTCCCAGCAATCATTAACAGCTCATGAGCTGTGCTGACATGCAGACAGTTGGACTGATACACTCAAGGAGGTTGCTGAACTGCAGAATAAAAGACTGCATCATTGGCCATAAAAAGGGGCAAATAAACTGGGTCCAATGGTTTGAGTTCAGCTTAGGAACAAAGAGTCTGACAATTTTAACACTGGCTAAACAGCTGTCATGAAAATATTTGTATTATATGTAAATATAGAAACATTTTTAACCTACTTCTCTTATGAGAATAAAGGACTGTGAAAGTAAAAATGTATTCACTTGAAAGCAAGCAATGACAAACCAAAGAAACAAGACTAAGTTTCACCTTGTTGCAGGGGGGGGATGGAAATAGACAAAAGATTATATAAGTGGTTATACCAAGTTTTGGTGATTTCAGCAACATGTAACCTGTTAAGCAGCTGAGCTTTCAATCTACTTGTATCTTCCAGATACCAGAAACAGCTGGAGAAATTTTTTTCAAAAGAAATAGAGTTTTATTAGGTGTAGTGTATTAGGATGATTAGTTAACATGTAAATCTGCTTTGAGTACAATACCTGGTGGTGTGTCACAAAGCCTTTCAATTGTGGGAAGATTTCCAATCAAAAGATCATCCTCTATTACATTTAAATGAAACAAAACATTGCAAGAAAACAAAATATTTCAAGCAAAAATGAGTGTTAAAAAAATTATGTAAAAATACTTTGAAAATAAAAATAAGGCTAGAGCATAGAAGAAGCATTCAAGTATGATGCCTTACAGTTTGCTTGGAAAAAGATAAATTAGGGTCAATTCTCCAATAGTAAGAACAAATGAGGTAAGCAGAACACCAGATTGTGACAAAGTCAAAAGAATATAGAGAGCAGTGCAGGGCATATCCTTATCCCCCAAACTCATTCAGCTGTCTGCACTAACCTTCCCAGCTCTCCAGGACTGCTTAATTCATACAGTCACTGCAGACAGAACTAGCCATGTTTGGTTTTGCTAGGCTAAGATAACAACCATGGCAGCCTCAGCACAGGCTTCTTACATCCTCCCTCACAATTTCACTCTGTCATTGTCTCCAACAACAAACACTCAGAGCTGGGGCTAATGATGCTGATGCCACCAACTTTCGGTTTCTTGCACCAGCAAATGAGGCATGAGGATGTGAGCCTGGATTAACTTTGTCAACCAAAATATCTGTTATCCTTCTGTGATGCTTCTCAGTATTCGGGAACTGGTGGACACCAAACTGCAGCAGCTAAGGCTGAGCAGACCACGTTGGTAGCTTTGGTCCTACACAGGGTGGAAATAGCTGCACTGCTTTCAGCACAGAAATCCCATTAGAAGCTGTGCAGATACTATCCTGAGCTGCTTAGCCTCTGCAAGACATTCTTGATAACAGTAACACTGACAGGTAACTGTATTAACTGAAGAATCTGATACAGCTTGGGACTAAAGTGTTAAGAGTGTCCAGGAGTGAAATACTGAAATTCTACCTAAGAAACAAGTTAAAATGTCTTTTTAAAAAAATGGAAACCCAACCAAACAAGAAACCCCACCACTACTAAGTTTCCTTTTAATTTATAGGACCAAGTAACAGAACTGAAGGACTTTGCTTCAAAAACATGAGAAAACCTTCTAAAACACACATGAACACTAATATGCTTTTCATCTTCATTTTTGTTTGTCTGTTTTGCTTTTACTAAACACCTCCACTTAGCTTATATACTTCACTAACTTAAGAAAAGGATGCATTAGTTTCACTTTTTGGAAACTGCAATTATAGGGTAACCAACAAAAAGAAAACAACTCAATTTTGTGAACACCTATGTTAATTCAAACTTTCCAAAATATTTCTGCATCTCTGTAATAACATCCTTATTGGTTGGACTTAGTGATCCCGAGGGTCTTTTCCAACCTGAATGTTTCTGCGGTTCTGTGATCTTCTGAACAGATACATGGTAACACCTTGTGCTTGACGAATGGATATACAAGCATACCAAAAAAGAATGCATGGAATATTAAATTTGAAAAATATTTCCCTATAGAACGTGCCATAATTAGATCTATGGTCTAATCTAATTAAATTCACTGTCCTGACTCTGAATGTCATTTATAAACAGGTATTGAAAAGGACGCTTGCAGTACCTAGACTTCAAGACTAGCATTGAAGACTCACATATAGAACAACTAACTCCAGCGAACGGTTTTCTAACAGATGGAATCTACTGGCAGAATTATGCTAAAATAAGTTTAACTGGTTAATTTACCAACTGTAGGTGTGTTTGCTGCACTGAGAGAAGCAGAAGAGGATATTGAGGAAATACTCTCTGCACGTGCCAAGGGAGCTGCAGGAGGTGGACTTGAGTTACAGGTCGATGGAGGGCTGAATGGTCTAGGCTGAACAAAAGAAATTACAGGAGTATTATACAAAGTGGTTTTCAAGAGAGAAAATAAAGACAATAAATATTAGAGTTCTTCATTTCATGCTCAAATCAGTTTCATAGTGTTGCTCAATAGATCTTCTTTAATGCTTTATCTATGTGTTTGATGTAAAACAGAAGCTCCACATTTCCCTCTGGAATCAATTCTATTATTCCATAGATTATAATTTTGTTGCCTCAGTAGTTAGGTCTAATACATTTGATTATGTAGTATCCTATCAATAATTGTGCTACAACACAGTAGCAGAATCTAAGCCTACAGCCCTACGTATGTGTACAGCAAATACGGATTTACAGAGCTACAGAAGAGCTACTGAAAAATGGGAAATGAGTCCCACGGAGGGCAACTAAAACAGTTGCAGGAGGTTGGCCTACAGATGTTCAAAAGTCTCTTCCATTCTAAATCCCTGATGGTTTTATGATTCACATAACTAATGATTATCTTGGGATTAAGCTATCCACAAGGTACTGGAACCCAGGAAGCACCTGTTTTGCTGGGTAACTGGTTGGGGTTTTGTTTCTTTTGCTTCTACTGCACTTGTTATTGGTTATGGGGCTTATATACATACTACGGGAATTGTAAAAGGAGTTGATACATAATGAACTGGCAGTCTTCCACTTGTATCCAGACAACAGCTGATTTCTCAAACAACAGCACAAAACGAGTCTCGCTGTGTGCAGAATTATACTTTATAGAACAACAGTTATCAGCTAAATTCTTTTTATTTATGAGGACAGGTTCTTTGGTCTAAGAGCAATTACTAGAGTTTTATATTGGAACAATAAAAGAATCCTGAACTGTATTTCAACCTTATTCTGACCTTAGAAACATGCAAAACATTTAAAAAATGTTTCAGTTTTGTCAAAGCATAAGCACAGAATTTTGTCCATAGCAAGAATATGGTGAAAATATCTTGCTGCTTTGGAAGACATTAAGAGGATCTTAACTATTTTTCAAAGTCAGTAAGTCAAATGAAACTCAAAGAATCATAATATTCACAGATGAGATTAAGCATGGCTTAGTCTGATATGCTGTTTGGATATTTGCATTCTTTGCCACATTCCTTATCGGCAGGTGCACCTGCACTGCAGGCAGTGAGCAGATGCAGGCAGCGTGCAACCTCTCCCTACCCAACGGGCCAGCCGATGTAATCTGCCAACTCCCATCTCTACCAACCAGCACCAAGGGCAGGGAGAAGTCACAGCAGGGCTACTTGTGTCAACACATGACCGATAAAGATCTACCTAATACCATTCATTCCCCAAAGCTTTAGTGATATTCCTAAATCAATGGAGCTTTGTTAATACCATTACTAATATTTCACATATTGAAAAATTCAATCTCATAGGCATCATATCCTTTAATTATTGATTATCGATTTGTTTGATTGAAAGCATCCAGCTAATGAAAAAAAAAGTACGCTTTGGATGCCTGTGGTTGTGTTAAGAATTGCATTGTTACAGTAATATAATTACTGTGAACAGCTTCCATTCCTATTTGGCTATGGTGGAAAGTTGTCCATGTGATTCCTTTAATATTGGCTGGAAAATAACTCCACTGTAACAGTGTAAATAAATGGCATATCTGAAATGATGTTATGATGAAGAACTAAAAAAGCAATCAATACATACTATTTCATTAATCCCACTAAGTTTCCCAGTAGACAGCTTTGGTCTTGAAGCAGGCCTTGGAGGGGGTACAATGGTGCCTACAGAAAGAGGAGTTGTGGGTCTTGCTGAAAGAAAGCAAATGTAAGAGAATAAATATTAGAAAAATCACAACTAATGTAAATATGTACTCACTTGCACAGAATAACTGACAGTTCCCTTTTGTAAAATAATCATAAATGCTTTTAAGAAAGGGTCATGTAATGCCCTGAAAAGTGACTCTAAAAATGGCATCATGGTTTTTCTCATTGCTTTCAGATGATTTTATGCCAACTATTCTTGAAGGTTGTATGTAATGAGATGGTTTTATGCAAATTTCCTTTTATGCATCAGCTATATGAATTCAGAACACAGTACAGTCTTTCATGTCTCACCACAAGCAGAAATTTCAGTGGAAATTTATATTTGGTCCTGTGGTTTTTTTATTCCTTCTTAGTGGGGGAGGGAAAGCTGGGCCTTCTCTCTCAACCCACCACACTGATAATAGCATAACTGTGTTTACAGCAGAAATTGGCCACTGAAATCCTATTGACTTCAGTAAGAACACACCAGTGTAAGACAGAAATTATTCCACTGAGTGTAAGAACACTCTAACTCACTACTCTCTTAGCTGAACTATCAGGAGTTAAAAGCAGTTGAAGAAAATACTGCCCTCCATATCCTTCTAACCCTAACTACTAACAGATGGTGGCAACAGTACAAAGATGCCACTTTTATAAAGTCACTTTTCTGAATAGAACAAATAGAACTATATTTCAAAATAAATGTTAGATGCCATCCAATGAGTACGCCAGATCTAAAATTAAATTGAAAATAAGACTGAAATCCTAATATATAGCTACATTGTTGCAGCACATCCTATTATCTTCCTCAAATTATTTTGGATGGTGCTTTTTTACTTAAAGCTGTTAGTTATTTTAAAATGTAACTTCTAAGTATGGTGTTTTCTCAGGCATTCAGTATAACTCTGCTGTCATTTAAGCACAGGAGTGTCATCACTGACTTGGGAAAGAAAAGAAACGAGGCTAACAGTGAAGACATCCACCTTCAGAGCTGCAAACCCAAATGTCCCCAGATAAATTAAAATACTAGTCATTCCTTTAAAATTCTTACTATGCCCCAACACAACAGTGTGTGCCAAACACCACATAGCCTACTGAAGTACCATGGTACTCATGGATCATGGCATGCTTGCCAAATGCAGTCGTCATTTACTCTCTCACTATGTTGTGTTACCATCACATCATCTACACTTCAAAATACTAAGTGTTAAAAAGGAAAAGTTTAAAATCCAATTTATTTAACTTGATTTAATATGAAAATATCTATACAGAATCATTTAGGAATGGAATTGTTTTTACAAAACCAATCACTTAATCTTTGAGATCTCACTCCCGTCAGACATTCCACAAAACTACATTCCTGTTTCTAGAAAAGGAAAGTACTGCAGAGTTAAGATAAATCAATGCCTTTAATGAAGTAATTTGAATTTTTCCTCTTATTTCAAGCCAAGTATTTACTTCATTGTCCTGTTTTTCAAAGAAGCTGGTGCTAACAAGCAGTTTAGTATACTGAAGTAAGAAGATGAGTTAATTTTAACATCAAGTGTGTGGTAATAATAAAAAGAAAAATGAGTCCAAAGCTTGCTTTTTGGAGTCAGTTATTAGCAAAGAGCAGTACACAATGCATGCTTGCCATACCCTTATTTGTATGAGCACAAGAAGACACTGAACTATAGTCCAGTGGTGCTGAAGATGATGCAGAAGAAATTTCAGCAGCAGTGCCAGTTTCTTCAATGAATAATTGTTCATAGCATACAGTATTATTGAAAAGGTCACTTGGATCCTCAGAAACACAGCTATTGGAAGAACTCTCAAGCAAAGCAGAAGAGGCAAGGCAGGCATTTTCAGTTTTAAAATGCAATCTTTTGGGCTCCTTCTTGTCTCTGCTTGTGTGTCTAACTGTAAGACGTTCCTCAGCAAAGGAAATCCACTGACTCTGAGACTGTGAAACACTGGATAAAGTACTGGTACTCCCTGATGGTGCTGCTGTAACACCAGATTTGGACAAAGTGATAATGGTAAAGTCCGGTGAGGATGGGCTTGTAGACCCAGAATCTGTCTGGTGTCCAAGCAAAGACTGAGATACTCTACAACCAGGCAAATCAGTAGTAGATGAGGAGGAGCTCCTACTGTGCTCTTTTAGGGTAGCTGAAGAAAAAGGCAAGAATTCAAAGTAGGACCAACATTGAAAATATAAAAACATCAGTATGCAAAAAAGTAATTCAATAATGATTGCTTCAGGATTACTAGCCAGCATGATAAATACCTGCTCTACTAGGCTAAAAATACCACACTTAAGAAATAAAGTAAAAAAGCCAAACCACCAGCCACACATTGCATCTTCTTCGCTCATAATGCCAAACAAGTAATTCTCCATTTTTTGAGTAAGCCCAAAAGTAATTTACTGTGTTGCTCTCCACTTGAGGCCTTATTTCTCACAACTTTCCTTATTCCTCTGATTTCCTCCCTCTCACCTTTGTCTTTTCTTTCTTGTGCCCTAATAAATTTTTATTTCCACTCCACAGCTTTCTGCTTTTAATCTTTTTCAAAGTTATTTAATCAAAGCTTTCCTATCCCATTTCTTCCAAACCTTTTTAACCTCTTAACCTGAACATTTGTAATAGAAATGCCCAACATAAATGGCTGTCTGGTGAATGAATGAAGAGAATGTTGTCGTGAGATTTTGTTTAACATCCTTCTATCTGTATTAACCCGTGCGTAGTCCCTAAGTGTACGAATGATGCACCATCCCCCCCAGTTTATTTTCTCTCTCATCCTATAGTCTTCAGGCTGCTGGTAAACAGGAGTTTTCCATGAGTATTCCCTGCTCTTGGCTGTTGCCTGTTGCAGTAGATGACAACGGAAGCAGAAAATGCAAGGTTAGTCAGTTCTTGACATCTTGCAGGTTGGCAAAGCTAGGAGCAATAGCAGAGTGGCATAAGGAATCAAAAAAGAAAGCAGTATGTTTAAAAGTGTACATCAAAAGCTCTCTCTGCAGTGATCCTTATCCCCTAAGCCCATATGAACAGAGTTTTAACACATCTTTCTCTTTCTTACAGATACTTTAAATGTCATGCAAAGGCTTGAAAATCCTACTATAAACACTACTCAAAAAAACTGGCATGGAAATGCTGAAAAACATTTAAAAAATACGTATGGGCGAAAATGAGGAAGATAAATAAAAAGAAGTATTTTTACAATATTTATATCTGACTAAAATATGTGTGTTGTGTTTGTTCAAGATAACAAAGTTAGCTTAAACTTCTAATAAAGCACGATTATTCACAGATGACCAAAGTTTACTTCAGTGATGCATAAACTGATGTCTGCTCAAATACCATGGTAGTTTAAGCGTTCAATGATTAACATGGAGTTATGAAACAATATCCAAAGAAAACCTGTAACAGTAAAAAGCAAAAAGTAATCTGTGGGACATGCTACACCATGATATGCAGATATGCTGGATAAAAAACAGCTAATTTATGCAATTTATGTTTTGGATTGAGGTTTTAAAAAACTTCAAGCATTAGCTTACCTGTATTAAACTTCAAGCTGAAGATAAAACACTGATTTCAAGGAAAACACAACCAGATCAAAGCTGTTTTTTTTTTTTAATTAGGTTAGTGAACACTAGAACTTGATTTAAACAACATGACTGACATTGATCCAGTATTTTTCCCACCATTTGTATTAGTGAGTTGTTATACTTTAGACCACTCACTTTCTATTTAACTCCATGGATCATTTCACAAGTCTAAATATCCTAGTTAACTCCTGGAACAATCCCTGAAATAATTCAGCAGACAAAGTTTGCCAAAGCACAGACATTTTTTACCTAAAAATGACCTAATCCCCATAGGACACTATACTCCACCACCATCAACAAAATGTAGGGCTCTCTTTTGGATGCAAGTGATCAGGTAGATGATGCCTCTCCCCATCCTGCGCCAGATATGGCTACAGAGAGTATTATGGATCCAAGTTATCTGTCACTACTAATCTGCCAGAGACTATTTTTCTCTATACAGTCCCTCCTGGCTGTTGAACTTGGTACATTTCCTAACCTGCTTGGACTTCCCATTGGGATGTAGCCATAAACAGACACAGTAACAGCCACCAGGATAACAGATTAGGTATCCTCTTCCTTCCTCCACAGATTCCAACACCAGACCAAAGGTAGCAACAGATTATTTTCAGATAGGGCCACTTCTTTTCAGCATATTCAAGGAATGGTAATTTGTAGTGAATGAGCAAGTTCCATTTAAAATCAAATGGGTTACACAGCTATGCTGGTTGCTGCTAAAAGGATATTAATACACCAAGAAGAACTGACACCAGCTGTGCAGAATTCCCCTATTAATACATGTACTCACTGTTCTTCAACCTGTATGCTTAAGCACAGCGGCAGCCACCTATGAAATCCATGATTGTGAACAAATGAGATCTATTACAATTTTTGGAGCATGAATACATAGCTCAAAGAAACTCTGAACAGTTTCTTTCTCAGGTGTGTGGAAGGAAAAGAGTCACTGCATTAAGACAGCAGGTTCTGGAAAACAGATACTCAGTGGGCAGAATGAAAAGAACTAAGGAAACAGCATATCTGCACTGCTAGTAAATAGTAGATCCTGCTTTATGTTCTCTGAAATAAACAACATAAATAATTTAAGTAAATACTTTTTAGTAAGCAAGTCCTAATAAAGCCATATTTGGTTTTGTTTTGCTCTTTTAATTTTTTCTGAAAAAGTTTCTCAACATCTTCTGCTCTCAGAATCTTCAACACACATACCCACTTAGGCCATTTTGCCTCCTCCTCCTTTACTGTCCTTCAACTAAACAATCAATATTGACTATTTTTTCCCCAGAGATGAGGCTTCAAAAAAGCCTGCCATACCAGTGTCCTGCTCACACTAGTATCCTTCTCGAATTCTGTGCCTCAACATTTCCATGCAATATCTGCCTTTCCCTTCCTATACTCCTGGGACCACCCTTTTCCTCCTAATATCCCTGCTCTCAGGTGGTGCCAGAAACTCCCCCTTAATTCTAGTCTCAGTACTGCCCTTTTCATCCATCTCCTGATGGATTATGCCTCCACTTCTCCTAACAGAATCATGGTTTCCTACAGGTAACAAGCTCCTCACAGAAAAGCTTTATGGTGCCTCTGTACTGCATAGCTAACTGGATCAACCCACCCCTGTTAACAGTGCAACATCGCTTGTCTCAGGTACTGTGACAACCTCCATACATACTTTCCCAGCCCTATCAGCTGAAAAAATAATCACTAGAAGGTGCTGTTTTCTTCTTTGCAAGTGAAAGAAGGTGATAAAAAAAGAGGCAGAAGCAATATAAAATTTTCCTAAGATAGTTACTGTTCCCTCTTCACCCTTGCTCCCTCTCTTGAAAGCCTGATACACTTGCAGCTTCAGTTGCTTATTATTTTCATGACTATACTGCTTGACTCAGCTCTTTCATTTCAACAGTCAAGACATGTCCCCTTGCAAGAAATAAAAAAAGGAACAACAGAACACATTGAAGTATATAGAGAAAGTATTTTCTACTATTAAGTAATTTACCTGAGGAAGAAGAAGATGTCAAAGAAGCAGAAGAGGAATATTCAAGAGAACTGCTGAAGAGTGGATCCCATGCCAGGAGGTCACTGTTCCCCTTTCTGTATCAAAAGTTATAAATCAAAGTATAAATGAAAAGTGCACAAAACTTGAAACATTCTTCATTATTAGTTAGCCTTTGCATCTAAAAACCAAAAGTACTTATGAGCTGCAGGTCAAGAAAATTATTTGTATATAAGGAGACTATCTGAACTGACAGACTGGTGCAAGTTTGGGTGTGGACCTATTTCACAGTGTTAGATAAAAGCCTAATTTTCAAAGATACATATATCTTTGAATCATTTTATTTCAGTATGTAAAAGCAACATCTACAAAACTGTCCAACACTGGGACTTGTAATCTCAAACACTATCGCAGAGCACTATAGGAAAAAAAATAAGCCTCTCCTATTTAAAACATGATATTTTAATAGAAATCAGTATTTTGTAATCATGTAATTATAAATGAGACAGATCACAATGGAACAAGTGCATCAGAGGGGGAAAACAAATAAACACATCTCCATTGTTACATAATTACTCTAACTCTTATGATGCAATAGATGTCCAACTTAAAATAGCACTCAGCTAGAATTTCCAATGACTTTGAGTAGTATCTCAAAATGAGACCAAATTCCTGCAAAACTGTAACTGATAGAATTTAAAATTTGCACTTACTCATTAGCTGGAGCAGAAAGCTTTGATTTTAACTCTTCACCTAAGCAAAAGACACAATATTATCAACATTATGACATTCTAAAATAAAACTATCAGTGTCACTGTAAAAGGACAGTAAACAACAGTTGGAATGTGAAACTAATTATGAATTACACAAATGAAAAAGAGAAAATACATTATTTCTGATAATACAATTCAGATACTCCTGAAATAGTTTCTAATAGGAGAGGACTAGACAGAGCAATGTATTTTGAGAGCAAGCATTGTTCACTGGAAATTTCTTCCTTAGATTATGCTGCTTAAATCAATAGTATTCTTCAGCAAATCTGGCTTGGGTTTCCCACTGGAAAGAAACTATAGGATAGAGACCAATGCTCTGCCCACTATCTCTATGGCCACATTTTGTGTGTTTGACTATAAAACCAAGAAAGTGTGCTTTGCTGAATTTTGGATCACACTAAACTTGAGTGGGCAGAAGGATTTTAAAAACTTGCACAGGAGTCTTCTCCACTGGGACTCCCTCTTTGGCTCTTGGAGGTAGCTCCTCATCACTGCTATACATAGCCTCATCTGCTTCCCAAAAACCAGGGTAACAGCTGAGTATGTATGTGTGTGTATACATATATATATATGAGAAGAGATGTCTAGAACTTACAAGTGTTTTTTTTCTATTTAAAATACACATACTCAAGAAACTTATTTCTTCAACAATTAAAAAGGAACAACCAATTGTCAACCTATGTCAAAAACCTAACATAAATAGACTAAAGTGAAAGATTTACAGATTTACACTTACTTGATGAATTTGGATTCATTAGTGCCTGAAACAGGGGGGGAGGGAAAGAAAAAAAAAAGAGGAAGAAAATAAACACAGAAATAAATTGGTTTACCAATGGTCAAAAAGCCCCATTTAATAGTGACAGGACTCACATTTGCACTCAACTTTCTAAAAGACAGTTTGCTCTTAATGCCAGGCAAAGCATTCTGAGCTTACAGAAGATCAGAACATGAGCCAGGACACAGTAGCTAGTGCACACCCTCCACAACAGTTAGAAAAGGCAGGAACAAACACTGTAGAGCTGACAAAGGGTGCAGTTATTACTAAATTCCTTCACAGGCTGAGCCAGTAAAATCAAACAGCTTATATATCACATGATACATATATATATAAACCAAAAATATTCCTAAGGTCTTTATAGTAACTCCCCTCACATTCTACACTTATTTGGTTTTCATCTAAAGATGTGAATAAAAAGCCATTCTGTACTTACAGGACTGTGTCTCTGCTTTCAAAATGTGGGGAAAAAACAGAGAAAAAACATTATTAATTTACTATGTTATGCACAGTGTTTTTATTAAAATCAGAGCAATTCTTATTCTGATCCGAATACTGTACTTGCATACTCTGATACCATTTATAGGTAGTATCGCCGTACAAATGATCACTTGATGGCTTGACAGAATACATCAGTGAAGATGCACTGCAAATGTTACATGTATCCACATTATGTGTTTTAAAAGTTTGTATATTATGAAATACCAATTAGTAAATTACATTAAAAGCTACACTTAGCTAACTCCACAGTGTATTCAGATGTGCTGTGGTGGCAATTGCAGAAAGAAAAGGAATGAGCGCTTCCAAGACTCAGAGTTAAAACCTGAGGAGCAATACTTGAAGTTACACTGCAATATTGTGTACCAGAGGTGACCTAGTGTACAGGGCAGAAAAAAAAATTATCATTGAATTTAACATTACAGTAAATTCTGAACAACACTAAATAAAAAAAATCTTTGTCACTTTTTCTCTTCTATGCATTAAAAAGATAAGAAACAAAGTAACTTACCGATACAGGTGGGGAAAGAGTGATGTTTCCTATAGATACTTTTAATTCATCCAAGGAAGGCATAGTATATTGAGAGAGATTATTTGGCTGGACAGGTTTTATTTCTACATGGAATCTCCTGGGTTCATCATCTTCAGAGTCGGAATCACTGGATGAATAGAAATGGTTCTCTTTGGTATGTTTTTCTCAGTTAAGGTGGAAATACTTCATCTGCTCAATCCATTTCGTAATTACACTCTACAAAACGCCCTGTGAATAACACAGGTAAAACAAAGACGCCTAACCTCGTTGGGAGCCTACACAGACACTTTGTGCATGTCCGCTGTCCAAAATTCACAACTGAGCTAAAATTCAGTTTTTATATTCTGTTCATTTTCATAACTGCATTATTTTCTGAAAGGCACTTTATATAACATAACTGAACAACTGCAGTATCTGCCATAACTGAATAACTGTATATTTGAAACCATCAGAATAAATGAAGGATTCTAGACTGGCCAACATTTCTGCATGTTATGCTCATGATTTCTAAGACAGCCTCTAACATGTGAAGAAAGCACTCACCTTTTTAATTAGCAGTGGAAAAAAAAAAAAGGAATCACAGCAAAAACTCGTCTCTCAAAATAAGCAAAATATACAAATTAATTTAGCCGTGGTTCTTTATATAAACGGGGTGACAATAGCTCTGAAAGGCCTATGCCAAGTTTTAAAAGATACACTTTTCTTGACAAGAACGAATTTGAATATTTTACTCTACTTAAACACAGAAATCTCACACCACCTATGAGGAGCATACATATTGTGTACCTCACTTCTGTTATTTTCACTTGGAAGTGTCAGCCATTTGAGTTAAATCTCTTCAAAATATGCCTTGGCAAAGATTAAAATTTGAACCCTAAAGAAACTCCAAATTAATTTCAACACAAAGAATCCCTGAATTGTGAGGAAAAAGTAAAATGCTTTCACCTTGCATCCTAACTGTCCCCTACAATGGACCACATCTCAAAAAGAAAGTTCGAAAGACAAGTTGTTTTTAATCAGAAGATCTTGTCTTCAAAGTTATCATTAAGTTTCAATATTCATTTCCTACGAAGCAAGCAGCTCTTGCAAAGTGCTTTTCCAACACTTAAGATGGGACTTCAGACTGACTGCCACTATGGTAAAATGATGTCATCCAACAAAGTCAAGAGTTACACAGAATGTTAGGGGCTGAAAGAGACCTTGAGAGATCATCTAGTCCAACCCCACTTTCAGAGCAGGATCACCTCTATCAGATCACACAGGAGTGCAACCAGGTGGATTTTGAGTATCTCCAGAGAAGGAAACTCCACAATCCACCTTGGCAGCCTGTTCCAGTGTTCCATCACCTTCACAGTGAAAATTTTTTTCCTCATGTTTACATGGAACTTCCTATGTTCCCACCAACAGATTAAAGAACCACGTTTGGAGGCTAAAGAGAGGAAAAGAGGAAGAGAACTGATGACTTCCTGAATCTGGACAAGGTTTTCACAAGCTTAAGTACCACCTGGCTAAGAGGATTACAAATCATTGAGCTTTTTTCACTATTTTTGTAGCCTTTTATGTTGTTTCATAACAAAAAGGATAATGTAAAAGAGGATGTCCAGATGAATCATTTACAAAGCATGAATGTTGTTCACTCCTCTCTCCCTTCCATAAATACATGCAAAGCATGCAATAACAGCCCTCTAACTTTTTCACTTTTACATCAATTCTGTAATCAGGAGGTAAGAGGAACTGCTTTTGTTAGCACAAGAAAATTCAGTGAGGCCAATAGAGGCATATTCTGCAAAGAAAAACAGCGAAGCTAGGATAATAACCTGTCCAGTTTCAGGTGCTGTTAACTGCTTGAAATTTTTCATAATTGCAAAGTGTGAAAATGCTTTTACCTGCAGCATCCAGAGAATTCTTGCTAACATATTAGGCTTGCTCTGACCTACAGCATATACTCACAGAGCTTCCCTCTATTTCTGATGAGGTGGGAAAAAAGAGGACAATTTTTCTTTTCTTTCAAAGGAAGAGCAGAGAAAAAAAAAATAACAAACCTTCATAAAAAAAGAGAACTTATAACAAAAATCTATTATACAAAGTATTATTTAGAAGATAAAAATTAGAAGCACCAGTTAGAAAAATGGCATGTGGTTGTAATGACTTGATGAAGTAACAAATTTTATTTTTAGACTGCTGAAGCTCAGTCTTTTTAAAGGTGTCATAACAAAGTAGAAGGGTGCAGGTAGAGAACAGATAGCAACCTTTTTTGCTTTAAAAGAGTTTACAAACTGTACCAATTACCTGAGAGTTTGTCAAGAAGAAAGAACAGAACACAACACAACAGAACAAACTAGGTTGGAAGAGACCTTAAAGATCATCACGTCCAACCCATCATCCAACACCACCTAATCAACTAAACCATGAAACCAAGCACCCCATCAAGTCTCCTCCTGAACACCTCCAATGATGGCAACTCCACCATCTCCCCGGGCAGCCCATTCCAATGGGCAATCACTCTCTCTATGAAGAATTTCTTCTGAACATCCAGTCTAAACCTCTCCTGGTGCAGCTTGAGACTGTGTCCTCTTGTTCTAGTGCTGGTTGCCTGGGAGAAGAGACCAGCCCCAACCTGTCTACAACCTTCCTTCAGGTGGTTGTAGAGAGCAATAAGGTCTCCCCTGAGCCTCCTCTTCTCCAGGCTAAGCAACCCCAGCACCCTCAGCCTCTCCTCATAGGGCCTGTGTTCCAAACCTCTCACCAACTTTGTTGCCCTTCTCTGGACATGTTCCAGCAACTCAACATCCTTCCTAAACTGAGGGGCCCAGAACTGGACACAGGACTCGAGGTGCGGCCTAACCGGTGCAGCGTACAGGGGCAGAATGACCTCCCTGCTCCTGCTGGCCACACTGTTCCTGATGCAGGCCAGGATGCCATTGGCCCTCTTGGCCACCCGGGCACACTGCAGACTCATGTTCATCCTACCATCGACCAGCACCCCCAGGTCCCTCTCTGCCTGGCTGCTCTCCAGCCACTCTGACCCCAGCCTGTAGCACTGCATGGGGTTGTTGTGGCCAATGTGTAGAGCCTGGCACTTGGATGTGTTAAATCTCATGCCGCAGGATTCTGCCTATCTGTCCAGCCTGTCGAGGTCCCTCTGCAAAGCCCTTCTACCCTCTAGCAGACCAACTCCTGCCCCCAGCTTGGTGTCATCTGCAAATTTACTAATGATGATGGACTCAATGCCCTCATCCAGATCATCAATGAAGATATTAAAGAGCATGGGGCTCAGCACTGATCCTTGGGGGACACCACTACTGACTGGCTGCCAGCTGGACGTGGCACCATTCACCACCACTCTCTGGGCTTGGCCCTCCAGCCAGTTCCTAACCCAACGCAGTGTGCTCCTGGCCAAGTTGTCAGCTTGTGGCTTGGCCAGGAGTTTGCTGTGGGGGACGGTGTCAAAGGCCTTGCTGAAGATATGCATGATCACCTTAAAGCTTTTGTTCAGACTTTTCTTATTTTGTTTTGTTGTTTTGCTTGGTTTTTTTTAAATCTCAGGGAAAACACATCCTCTTAATGTTTCCAAGGCACCTGATGTCTTTAGCATTTGCACACACACAAATATCCAATATATTCAAAACTCTGCACATTTTACAAAAGCTATGAACATAACACAAGGTTTCAATATAAGCATGAATACCATTTTTCTTCCTTTGCTTAGCACCTTAATCAGTATTTCCTCTCTCCAAAGCCCTGTAATAATATTAAATAGCATGCTACAATAATAGTGAAAAGGATATCTTGTGTTGCTTCTGGTTTAATGCTGTATCCTTCATCATCCACACCAGGCATGTTCTAAAAACAATAAAAATTAGGATAATGTCAAATAACTAAAACCCATGTTTTTCTTACATCAGACCAAATTCTATATTATTGAAAATTTTTATTATCACAGTTCATGAAAGTCACTGCTATTCACCACTAATTATTACATTCACCTCAGTTATGATCTGTAATTCAAAGTAGCATGACAAGATACCTTAGGAACAAAACAAAATAACCTCCAAATTTCCTGTGAAAATTGTCAAGTTTGAATGCATCTGCTTTTAATGGTTAGAAACCAAAGGAAGTTTTTATCTTTACTAGTGGGTGTTAAATAAGCTCACAGTTCTCTTGGCCCCAAATACTTTGCTAATTTCAACCTCTTACTCTCTCAAGCTAAGTCACTGGAGGCTCTGACAGTGCATGAGCAGAACCTTACCTATGCACCAGTCAGTACTTTCACGTGAGTTAAATCTTTCCAGGTTACACAAGTTGCAACTACTTCTCCCTCGCTGAAAAGACAGCAAGACTGCATTGTTGCTTTAGCAAAGAATATTCACATTAGTTACAAAGCATGGTTAAATACAAGTGCTTAAAATTCCTTTACACACCTCCAGCACCAGCCTGGATGTTCAAAGCTAATAAGCATATGGCAATTAAATAGAAATTGAAGAGAATTATGTTGAAATAATTTATTAGGACACTCAGCTAAGAGCCTGGTCTCATAAAAAAGCTTTGGGATAGAGGGAAACAAGTCTCTAATAAGCAAAATTTCAAAAATCTGCAAAACCTCACATTTGGGTATACTGAAGAGAAACTTGGATATACAGATACTTTTCCCATTCAGAAGAGCCCATTCACAACTTTGCAGGCACAGAGAGTCAACATGAACTGCTCAGATGCTTCAGTATGTTTATTACCTACAACCACAACCCAAGCACCTTCAAAATGTAGTGATTTCACCACTTACATAGTTCTCATAAAACTGACAAGATTCATATAAAGAAGTGATTTATTGTGTCAATCAGTTTATTCTACCAGAAAGTAGGTACCAAAAGGCAGTTTGACTAATAAAGATACACATTGTCCAAAACAGACCTTGCTGGTTTAAGTCATGAGACACAAAAAAAGGATTTGTACTGAAGACTATCAAGTGGACTAGCAAACCACTACTTGACTTAATCCAAAATTTGAAGCCAAATTTAAGAATATATCTATTTTGAACAGTTTTTTTGAGAGGATGATAAATATAAAAAAGTAGTTGTCCCTCCATTCTTTCTATAGATATCATAAATTGGGTGTCTGATATTTTACTAGTAAAGATTCTCTTTTAATTAAACTGAATTATTTTAAACTTAGATCAAACTCTCTGCTAAAAAGAGTGCGAAAGACAATTCTACATAGGAGAAGTAATACTGAACCAAATTAAACTGTGCATCAAACTAAGGCCAAAGAGTAGGCTTTAAACTTGAACCTTAAAATACAGAAGCAATTTCTTGAAATACTTGTAATATCTGAAACCTAGTGCTGTTTGATTATTAAAAACAAAAAGAAGAGAGAAAGAGAGAGAGAACTCAACAACAACAAAAACAGTACTAAGAGTAGGATCACACAGTCCACTACCTTAGCTCTATTTGCTCAAAGCAGAGTTTTTAGCTATGCTTGACCTCAGGCTGACCTTGTTTATATACCAAAAAATACTAATGACACTTGACATCAAAGTAAACAGAACAAAAACATATAGCTAGGTAGGTACATTTTCCTACAGCACTGCAACTTCTGAAATTTTAGTTCTTATACTAGGTACTTTTCAACTGATCAGGATCATTCATGGTTAAGATGAACTGAATACCAGCAAAAATCCTAATTATACAACATATATAATATAGTTTTTAATAATTTTAATAAAATACAGCTTTTCTTCCAGCTTGGCCACATATAAGTAAAGGATATTATTACTGGGCACACATAGCATACACAACACAGTTGGCAAATCTGACTATTTTGATATCTAATTATAAATTGGCTTACAGAAGTTATTTTCATTGCATTAATTTTAATTTACTAAGTAATCTCTAGGATAAAGTAAACCCTTAGAATGCACTAGAATCTTATAAGTTTTAAAAGTGTTAAATTTCTTTCTTAGTATTTATCTGTTATTTCTGATCTTAATTGAAAAACCAGAACCATGGGAAAAAAAATAAAATTATCATCTACCACACCTTAAGTACTGGGCCCAGTTCTGGGCCCCTCAGTTTAGGAAAGATGCTGACTTGCTGGAACATGTCCAGAGAAGGGCAACAAGGCTGGTGAGAGGTTAGGAGCACAAGCCCTATGAGGAGAGGCTGAGGGAGCTGGGATTGTTTAGCCTGGAGAAGAGGAGGCTCAGGGGAGACCTTATTGCTCTCTACAGCTACCTGAAGGGGGGTTGTAGCCAGGAGGGGGTTGGTCTCTTCTCCCAGGCAACTAGCACCAGAACAAGAGGACACAGTCTCAAGCTGTGCCAGGGGAGGTTTAGGCTTGGGGTGAGGAGAAAATTCTTCACAGAGAGAGTTGATAGCTGTGGGACTGGGCTGCCCAGGGAGGTGGTGGAGTCACCATCCCTGGAGGTGTTCAAGAGGGGACTGGTCGTGGCACTTGGTGCCATGGTTTAGTGGTCATGAAGTCGTGGGTGACAGGTTGGACTTGACGATCTCTGAGGTCTCTTCCAACCTTAATGATTCTATGATTCTATTCCACAGCAATGTCATTTTACCATGTAGCCTGTATTCATAACTTTAGACAATAAAACAAATCTAATTCATACATAACAGAGAGATGCTTTATAGCTTAAGTTCTGAACATGGAACTGAAAAATTCCTTGCTTCTTTTTAATCAGGCCCAACTTACAACTTTCTTCTAACATTGTGCAGAAAACATACTTGCTTTTTTAATTTTCTAAAATTAAAATATAAGTAAACTAAAACACCTGACCCTACACAGGGTATACACAGTCAGAAATGATGCATTTTGTGTCTCCTACTTTAATGATTCAAATATTGAATTTGTATGTTTTCAGAAAAAAGATGAGATACTCAATGTACTTTGGTATTGACCAGACAAATTATGGCACATTCAAGCACAATGGTACCTCGAAATTTTACTTACAAGTTAAGTAGTAATTTCAAAATATTGTTTTCAATGTTTTGGAACAGTTGAAAAAGTGAACAGTTTTGCTTTCTGAAACAGACTACTATTTACTAATTTACATTTTGTATAAGTGGCAGAGGACACAGCACTTAGAGAAATTCACAAATCTGATGTTATTTAAGTAATTTACCTGACTAACTCTTAGTCCCTTCTCCACACTCCTGCAGTTAGAGAACTTCATGTTATGTGGGTAACACTGAATCTTTTTACTACTAGGACACATAATACAGAGAAGAGCTGATTTCTCTACTGTTCAAACTGTTATGAATATACTGGTGATTCTGTGATTTGTGTTAAAGGTAGAGAATTCAGAGTGCACTGGGACTGAGGGTCAGGAGCTTGCAGGAGCCTGTTTTGAGGACAAAGTGGGAGCTGCATATTTTACAGACTTAAACAGAGACAGTGTGTTTGGCTAATTGGAGACACCAAGGCTGAGGAGAAGAACTGAGAATTTGTTTTCTTTAGGTAAGAAGCCTGGACAACTGAGCATGTGTGCAAGTGGATACTTTGACCCTTACCACACAGAGTGCACAGAAGCAGGGATCTGCCCACCTATTCTAAGACTCATTATCATATGCCTGCCTTCTATTTAGCATAAGTTTGTTTATGTAGATGATGTAACTATATAAGATGAAGAAAGCTATTGTAAAGCTGCTGTGGAGGTGGAGTTTTGTCCCCTCTCAAGCCCAGCGTGCTGCTTTGCTTGCCTTTTATTACCTTTTTAAGATCATTCAGTGTCAATAAAACTGTTACCAAAAACTTTTACCTGGAGTCGTCTATAACAAAACACACAGTCTTCATGAACACATATGTAGTTTTTAACTTGAACACAAAGGAAGGATACCTTTGCAAACTTTGGGTTTCTATAAGAAGTAGTTGTTAATATGATGGGGATGAAAGTCTGGTTTAACCCCCTAGCCAAACATGTTATTTGCAGTCTTTGCACTATAAAACGCCCTCCATATGGATGTGAGTTGAACTCTGTTCAAGTAACTGGAAAGACTTGACTTCCTTGGAAGTTTTCACATTCTCAGACACTCTGTTAAGCAATTAGAGATACAGACATAAAACCCAGAGCTTTCCTTGTGTTTGCAGATGTCACACAATACATTACTAATTAAGGTATTATATGTTTTTAAATATACATTTAAAATTTAGTGCTTACTAAAGTCTTTGCTTTAGGTCCTTGCAGAGTGAGTAATTTTTTAAAAAATAAAACACAAAGACAAAATAAATAACAAAGTGAAAATGCTTATAAAAAGAGCACAAGGACTAAGAATTCTATTACCGAAAGTTATTTTTGCGTTTTGGTGAATATTGTCTCAGCTTTGTTGTCCTGTTGTATCTATTATTCAAAAGCAATTGAAGAAACCACACTACTACCTTGTCATTAGTTCCCCTGGGCTATGTACAAAGGACACGAGAGCAACATTTGGACCATACTGCAGTCTAGCTATTTCACTATGCCCTTCCTCAGCAATATTAGCACTGCTTTCAGATTGGTCATTGATCAAGAAAGAAAAAGCCTTCACGAAACTTCAGCCTGACTTCTATTTTCCCTTCTCCTAGGATATGCACAGTGGTTATGAGAATACCTGACCAAGACTTGATATGCTTCAAGATACAATGCAGCTGAACAGCTCAATTTTTCTGCCAGATAAACCTTCTACATTTTACTGAACTGGACTAACTTCCTGTTACCCTAACGGGTCTGCAGAAAACTCAAAGTCAGCAGCTGAAGCTTATAGCCTGGATCAAGATTTTTTACATATTTGAGACATAAATCTGACTCAAGTATAACCTGAGGTTAAGACACAGAATTTAGGTATTATCCTCTGTTTAGGGTGCCTATTAATCCAAAAGGCATGGAAGAAAAGAGTCAGCTAGCAGTTTCTTCCATTGCCAGAAAGAAATAAAGTAGTATTTAAAATGCCCCTGATTTGTACTGTGTCAAAAACATTTGAATTTCACTAAACATAATCATGTTCCACTAATTAGAGTTTGATTATTCCAAATACAGTCAGTCCTCAGGAATAAAAATGGTGTATAATTCTATACAATTGTAATTACGCTACACTAATATGTAAAGAGGTTAATGAAAATGCCTTGATATATTTGTTTGCATTCCAGTTTGCAATGAAAAAAACGTTTCAGCATTATGTTCTGTGCATCTGTGGCTCCCTTCTTAATTACTTTTGAACTTATTGGACAACTTCAAATGGATCTGACAGACAGAACAGAGGACTCAAAGATAATTACATTACTACAGTCTTCATGAAAGTAGGCAGCCAAGTAGAAGGAGGAGATCTGCAAGTATCCCAACCAAGAGAAGTGTTACAATCCAAATTCAGATTTTACTGGATACAAACAAAACTTCTTAAGCAGTTCCTCAAAACTTTCTATTAGGGCTTGTGTCTTCTTATAGCACAGCAAACCCATGGGAAACACAGCAATTAGATATGTCTTTAGAAAGAACTTTCTAGGTAATAAACACACACAAAGCCAGAACTTCAGCTGTTATTTCTTTCTAGCATACACACAGCTAACCACCTACTTTTTTAATTATCAAGGGTTAGTTTAGTGGAAGTTACATGTGTAGACTGATGTAGCACTTTTAAATCCTATGACATACTGTCATCTATATTTAAACAGAGACTGCTTATTGAAGTGGTCAACTCTTTCAACAAATACCAGTTCTCAGCTGCCTTCCTACTCATGAGCACATAAACCAGACTTACAGCAGTTACAAAAAAAACTATTGCTAGGAAGTAATTTATTCAAATGCATCACATTTTCCAATATATATAATCTGGCAGTTACAAAAATGATGTGCACAAGAGGATGACCTGCTCTACATAAAACTACAGAACTTCTATTATGGTACAAAAGATATCTTGTAGGACGGTTCTGTTTTCTGGAAAACACAGGCACAAACTGCATGATACAATTATTTGGACTAGTCAGAAAGCCCTAATGGTATTAGCCTTATGTTCAAAGATACGCAGAATCACGTGGACATGGCAGATAAAAGTACTGAAGTCAATTCTTACTGGTATCTTATATTCTAAGATGTCAGTATATTTACCTCAGTGCTTATAGTTATATATAATTATAGAGCAGTCTTAAATTCCTGTTACACAATTAAAACGTATATTTACCTCAGTGCTTATAGTTATATATAACTATAGAGCAGTCTTAAATTCCTGTTACACAATTAAAACTCTTGACAAATAAATAAAAGCCATCTTTCAAAGTAACACATGTTGAGTATAAAAGCTCGACAGATTTTTTGTGAGGGACCGAATATGAACAAACCCATAATTGAAACACCTTAAATAAGATGAATTTTCCAAAGGCTGGTTTGCAGTATTTGCTAGCAATCAAACACAAACTATAACTGGCTTCAGGTTTATTTTTCCCTGCAATAATACTTTTCCAAGATCAATTTCTTGAAATGTGTGAATTATTGCAAAGATACAAACAAAACAATGTAGATGTCTGTAACTAATTAGATCCATTCTGGAAACTTTATAATAGAAAGGAAACCTTTAAAAATATTTTCATTTTTCTTGCTTTTTCTTTAACACTATGTTCCAGAAGAGAACACCAACCATAAAATGTTACAACAGTCCAAAGTGCTTGTTTATAAGAGGTGCAATGAATCTCATCTATATATTATACTAAATTTTTCATGAAAATGGCAGTAATGGCTTCTTCTATTAAAGAATTTACCATTCAGAATAATACAGTTGCTTGTAAAAAGCAAAAAAAAAAAAACAAACAGACCAAATTTTAAATTCCAAATGCAGTCAAAATACTGGGAATAAGAGAATGGAACCAAGTATCCATTTGTTTGTTAGACACTATGAAAGTTAGGTCTTTTTAAAAAAAAATCAAATATAAACTACATGCAGACAGAACAATTAACTTAGATGATTATAAGGTATGCCTCATGCAGAGAGAAAGAATGACAGACACATTTATGGTTGAATATTTTTGAAATGAATAATAATAAGAAAGAGGTAGAATAAAATAAACAGAAGAAAAACACTGCAAACTAAACCCAGATGTGGTTCACACTGATGACTAAGCTGTCAGAAGATATTTCCATGAACAGCATGATAATTATAGGGAAAATTCTAAAGTTACTTCAAGTGCACCCAAGAAAACAAATTTGTCTCCGAATCAGGCTGATTTTGTGTAAGACATAACCATCTCAATGTGTTTTTACACATGCTGCTCAGCTATGTGACAGAACTTACCTTTCCCTTATTTAAGAATGATTCTACTAGATTTTTTAAAACAAGTTTCTCAAGAGAAGTTTCAATATCTGGTACTAAAACCTCCATGCACTAATTGCAAGAAAATAAAATCCACAAAAGAATTTAACTTGGAATCTTAAATTGCCTAACATAATTGGTATCTCAATAAATGAAAGCTGAAAGAGTTTACAGAAAGTCGCTTAAAGTACTCTGCAAATTATTCCCTCCTATAGCTATATGGAGATGCAATGCCTCTTACATACAATTCAAGAAATCATACATGTCTAAATAAAAAGTCTCAAATAAGGAAATAAAAAAGCATTAGCATACCAATTTAAATTGCAACTGTTACTTATTTGAATTTAATAAAATTGTAATATGTATCAGAGATCTAACTGACAGGAATGAAAACCAGCCATAAATAAAATGCAGAGAGATACTGCATGTAAAGTCATATTTTAAAAAGTATGTTCCTATGCTCTATTGTCAGTGATAAAGCAAACCCTGTTGTTACCAGAAGGTTTCTTCTAAGTTGGGTCAGCAATAAACTAAACCTTATTCTTACAATTTAAACTAACTTGAAAAATAAACTAGCAAACATTTCAGTAGAAGCACACTGTCTAAACCCAAAAATGTTAAGGATACATGAATATATTACTAAAAAATAATTGTATGTACTGGTAGAGAATATGTATGGAGCAAATATAACATTTCAGCTATGTTACCAAAATACTAAATCATCTATCAGATCAATAATGTATTGCAGGGTTTGTATGCAAGTTAGATTTGATCTGACTGTAGTGCTTGACAATACTACCATATGCACTTGTTTTGGAAATAAGTGTACTTACAACTGAGTCTGCATCTGGACACTCCCTATTAAAAAACAAATCAACAAAACATACAATTATAAAATGCACAAATTATTTTATTCATACAGTTCTGGTACTTTAATATTTTCAATTAATTAGAAACACTGCATTTGACCCCTTTGCCTCTCAGACTCTGGGAAAATTGTCACTTTACATGATCCACATTCAGAGAAATGAGATTTAAGTAAAAGCTCAAAGTTTACATTCAGAACACTGCAGAACAAACACTCAAAAGAAATGCTGAAAAAAGCAAGCACTCATCATAGTGAAGGAGCTCTCCCAAAATAACAAGAAAACAACACAGCACAAAACAAAAACACACAAAATCATAAGTCCCCAAATATGAAACCAAAAATCCCAACAAAATAATCAAGGGAGCTCAGGGGGCCCATGCTGTATTCTGGATGAAAAGACTTTAAAAGTCAGATCTCTCTGGTTGATGTACACAGTAAGCAGAAGTCATCAATCTTAATGAAATAATTCACATGCAATTGCAAAATGTTTTGGACAATAACCAGTCCCCAAAGAAATTAACGCTATAGGGGAATTCAGCGTGCCCCTCTTTTGGAATTTCAATCTTAATGTTTGTCAGGCATAGTTAAGCACCAGAAGACGTCAGGAAAAAAAAAAAAACCAAACACAACAGACTACCCTCCTTATAAGAACTTATTTTTTTTTAAAAAGGGAAAATAAAACAAAGAAAAATAAAACACCAAAAAAGGAGTGATTGCAAGCACATTATTCACAAGTGTTGTATGTTTCCATTATAACTTTGATTTAAGTAGCAGTGAATGACACTGATTCTCTCTGATATCTGCAAGAAGCAGAAGCAATTACATTTACAGAATGTGGGAATATCTGAACAACATACAAATCCTCTCTAATTTCCATCCTGATAAATAAAGCAGTAAGTGCCAGTGTAACCAAACAACAGTGTTTTAATATAATCAAAGCTAGCATCCTAAACATGTACAGGGAAGGGGAGAAAAAAAAAAAAAGGAAAACCCTTCCAATCTTACTGCCCTCCGAAGTCTAAACATTAAAACTACTTTGCCTTTAAAAGCAGGTATGAAAACTTGCTAACATGGAAGTTTTAATATGAAATTCAGTAGAGCCTGTTAAGGAATCGACAGTGAGAGGAAGGATCTCACCTCTTCTGAAATGCCTCACACAAAAGAAAACGTAACAAGTTTCTAATTGACATCTTGCCTCCCTCTGCTGGCTAAACTGAATTCACAACAATATAAAAAGATGTTTTAGAAGCTTTTTTTACAGCTTGAAGAGATCTTGATCTCAAAAGGTGCAACAAACAGAATTCAGCACGTTTTAAAAAGGTCCTGTACTCAAGACAGTGTGAAGTCCGTGAAAGTTAAGAAATATGAAAGATGTGAGGCAAACTACAGTTAAAGTAATTCAGTCCACAATGAAGATTATAAAATAATCAGTGAGCTAATATATCTGAAAAAGAAACTGCAGATCTAACAGCATTCAGAGATGCACCAACAGTACCTCCCAGGATACATTCTCAAGATAAAAAGGAAAACTTAACAGTTTGTAAATGCCGTTTAACTGGAAAAAGAGGACACTGGGGTTTAGATCACATGATTTTGCCATCACTAGATGCATGATTTTTCTTCTATGAAAGAAGAACTCAGGGTCTACTATAAGGTAACATTTCAAATGGGCCTTCTGTAAGGAAATAAGGATTGTAAATAAAAACTGAACTGATAAAATCATGCAAAGCAATATTTAGAGAAGAAGTTAAACCCTTAACTAACCTGAACAGCAATACATAGCAACAGACAGTGTGTATGGTATCTCCCTGTGTAAAAGCATTACTCAACACAGCATTCAGTTTCAGTGTCAACATTTTAAAAACTGTATTGGTAAGCTGAAAAGCTTATGTACCATGAGAATTTTTCTAGATGTGGAAAGCCTTCTCTATACCAACTAAACAAGCTTACAGCCTAGTTTAACAGGAGACTTATAAAGTACTTGACCTCTGTGCAAAGAAGTTTCTGACAATATGGAGTTTTATCATGTAGAGCCTACAACAGGTTCATAACCTGAAAATGAAATCGGACAAAATTCAGACTAGCGATACAATTTTTTTTCCAAGAGATCATAAATAAGTAATAGAATATTCCACTTAAGCAGATCATGAATTCTTTGTTTTTTATTTGTGATGTTCTAGTTAATTTAGAAGTTATGGTTTAAAGTAAAAGCCTATGGCATGTATTAGGAGGTCAACATCATGACCTCGTATTTCTCTCTTGCCTCAGGATCTACCCATTTTTATAATATGTAAATATAGACACAAATAGAATAAAATTTTAGTCAAACTTCTTGAAGGCAAGGCAATTTTTTTCCCCAATTCAGAGTAGCTGAGCTGATTTATATGTGACATCATTGTTTCATGAAAAACAATTTATTTAGTTTTTCTTAGAGAGACACACTACATGTCTTTGGGAAAAAGTAACTTTCAGGAAACTGTTCAGATATCACAATGGATAAGCACACAAAGGTAGAAAGTGTTCCACATAGAAAATTTTCTTGGGAATTGAGAGCTGAAAACTGGCTTCTGCACTTTCTGTTACAGGTCAAAAGAAAAACCTGATCTCCGAGCAAGGATTCATGGAGTCATACATCCAGGAAGAGTTCATGTAGAACTTCCGTGTCTTTTCTGGCTCCAGAAAACTACTATTAGGAGTCCTAAATCTTCACTACATATCATCTGCTACCAAAGAACAGATGGAAGGAGATGCCTGGCTCACAAGAAGGCTTGTAGTATTTGTGACACAAGACTAACTAGAGTAATAACTCACATGGTGACAAAAACAATTATTTTGCTGGACACGGAAAACTGGCAGCTACAGAATCCAATCATATATTAGCACTAAACACTATAAAAATCACTACTTCAAACAAATACAGACAAATTATACACTTTTTTTTTCCTGCTGATACTGTTTTCATCACAAAAAAGTGTTGCAAATAACTTTCCAGAGATAATGGAATATGTTTTTAAAAGGGCACCAAAGCTGTCTATTATACAAATTTAAACTAAGCCTTTATCAGACAAAACGGTATTTTGTAACAATATCATGTTCTCACATTAATGCAGAGCAAACTCACGTAACACACCACACTTCTTATCGTTTAGCCAGATAAATAAATACAGAGAAGAGTGTGGGTGTAAGACTAAGTAACAGAAAGAACAAAAACAGAGGAGTGACTTAAAAAAACAGCAGCTTTGAGCCCTAAAAACAATCATGATAAAGGTGTTTAGTTCAGAGAGAATGGAACACAAATTAAAATACCTATGAGGCATTTTGCATGTGCAAAGTTAGCACCTGAAATTCCTGGGTCACTATGTTTTCAGCATTATACTGAAAACTAAAGCAGGCAAAAATATTTTGTAAAAGTATTTCTTTATAATTTTGTATGCAGATGTTGCCTCTGAGAATATTTCTACACTGCTAAGTTTGTTAAAATAGTAAAGCTATTTCAGTTAAAACAAGTACTTTTGGATCTATAAATTATGAAATAAATTGGAATATAGTAAACATAACTACTAACACATACATAGACTGCCACCACTCCATCTAAGAACTTTAAGTCACTTCCTGACAAGTTTTAACTCCTGGGAGAAAGAACATGTGCAATGAATACAGCAAATGGACATCTGTCATAAGTAACAACAGTCTTTCAGAAATGAGTGTGCACATGACATACTGAAATACTTTCAAAGCTTTTCCTGTCCTTTGGTACTGTACACAGAATTTTTTCTAATAAAAGAATAACTGAAGTTTCAGTTCTGCAAACACAGGCATCCAGTACTTTTTCTGAGTACAGAGCTATTACTTCATCAGGAGTACACACAAAGAATCACATTATCTAGAGTGTTCAAACGTGGAAAAGGGGACAATCATTTAGAAAGAATGAAATACAAGTAAGACTGCCATATTACATTTATGTTGCTTCCTCAAAATATTTATTTACAAAAAAACTAAAGTAGCTGTTATTTTTTCATATTCATAGCATTCCTCTAAACTTCTGTTAGAAGTTTATTAAACATCAGCCAAGGTTTATCCCCATAATTTTACTAGTTTTTATACAGGTCAAGGCTTCAAGATGGAAATATACTTACATAGATTCAGTATCTTTTTCCTTTTTCATTATTCCTGATAACCCAAAAGGCTTCCTCTTCCGTGGTTTTATCCCTATAGAATGAATAATTTTCATGTAAAGACCAAAGATATAAGCACATATTTAACAATGTCAAACACAGGTGCATACCAGTGCCAACACACTTTAAATGCTGCCACAAGTAATACAAAAATCTAACAATGGAGATAAGTAGAAAGCCAAACTAAGGGAATATTATTCCAATTCATTGTTAAGTAACATATCAATAAAAAAAAATTAAATTAAAATTTGGCTCACCACAATAACAACTTCAGTACTTACAAAACTGATTTGCACTGTACATCCAACTCTCCAAACTGTTTTGTTTTTTTTTAATAGAAATCGAGTGTACTGCCAGTTTTGAGCAAAGGGACTTGCCTCACAGAACCACAACAGGAGCTACTGCTCTGGCCAATCCTGAACAGCTAATGCACTTGGATCAGAAACTGAACCCTGCCTCTTCCAGCTACTGAAGATCAACACCCTCTTGTTATTTCCCTGCACGTTCCTGGTAGCTGCAAGTCCCTGTACTCTCCTAAGAAGCTGGATCTTGGTCCTGTAAAGAAAGAGAATGTCTCTTGGCTTTGCAGTTGATGCTGAGTTTATGATTTCCCAGTGCTGTAGCCAGCTCTAAGGCTGGCTTTCACTAAGTCTGAGAGAACTATGCCTCCTCTCTGTTGTTTCCTCCCTGTTCTTTTGCACTGGATTGCACATCCATTTAATATGCTGAAATTAAAATACATTTAAATATCCCATCAATATTGCTATCATGTATGCTTCTCCTCTCAATTTTTGTGAAGCAAACTAGACTGACAAACAAAATGATTAAGTGGAAGCATCTGATGCAGCCAGGCTAGAATTTTGTTCTGTGTATGATACTACTGACAGCATGCTTTTGAGCAAAATGGCGGAAATAATTTGATTTCCAAAATTTAACAACTGACAATTCAAGCACATCATTAAAATAATAAACAATTACATTCTCCTTTACAGAAATACATTACACAGGACATAATGAATATCTTCAGTCTTATTCACACATAGCTGATACTTCAATAGAGACAGAATTTGCTTGAAAATTATTTTCAGATGCTACTTTGGGCTTTACTTCCTTTATGTGCATTATGCAGCCCAAAACAATGACAAATGAAGTGTGAGCAGAGTTTCCAAACATGGATTCTCTCTGCTTCAGTCAAAAAAGATTCTAAGTCTCAGCTACAATCTTGGCAACTTAAAAGTTGTTGGCTGATACAGCTATACTGTCAACTTTGTCCCAAAATAAACACATAGCTTATGCAAAGAAAGTCGTTCTTAACTGCTTAAAACAATGCCTGTTACAAAATAACCTGAAGAAAGGCTTTGCAACCATGAAGCTGCATGAGCTGTGGCATAACTAACACTGTAACAATGGAAATAGTCCAGGTCATGTTTTAACACATGTAAATTCAGTTTAAAACACTGTCAAAAGTAAACCAAACCCAAGCCCCTGCAACAACAGGGTCTTAGCCAAAGTATATTTTTAAGAAGCATTAAAATTCTCTGATCTTGGTGCATTAGAATTACAAAGTATCATAGGTCTTTTTTTGTTTGGTTTTTTCACCACTGAAGTTTGTTTCTCAAAAAGAAAATAACTTTTTAGGGTACTTTAAAGTTGTACAGATTCACATACTGAGTAACATCCACTCCCCAGTTTCTGGTCTTTATCTACAGCATTCTTACATTGATCACTGTGCTACAACAACTCACCTTCAACCGCAGTGGATATGTTACATTCTTCAAATTCAATAGGGCCTTACAGAAAAAACAGTGAAGATGAACATCAGTCGCATTTTGTCTAAGATATTTCAACAACTATTAGTATTTCCTGAAAATACTAGATAGGCTTATTTTTAATTTAGGTGGTAACTGAAAAGGACATATACCCTTCCAATGGTCAAAGAGATTGCAAAATCATACATTTACAACAAATCAGTAAATCATTTCATTTTTTTCATACAGAAAAATTAAAATACTAGTGTGCAATTCAATTGCCTATGTTATTACAACTACATGAAACATCTATAATTGGGTGTCCTCATTTCATTAAAAGTTGTATCACTAACAAAGTATCCATGTAAACTTTTCTTTTTATTTTTTTTATGACCATCAGATATATAGAGAAAAATCAAAAGACAAAAATGAATAGCTATAGCCCAAATTTTTAGTTTTGCTAACTTTGTATGGTTAGTTCTCCTGCTTCCTCTTCATAATCACTTACCTAAACAGTTTAAAGTGGCATGCAGAATCTTAAATAGAGCAGTAAATAAGACAAAAAAGCTTTTTTAAAAATTGCTAAAACAAACAGGGGGGAAAAATGGCAAAGAACACTATTTAAGTGCTGTATCTAAACAAATTCATTATTATCGCTTCCCTTTACAGTTGGCAGAAAATAACAGTTAACTCTCACAGAATCAACCAACCAGGTTGAAAGAGACGTCCAAGATCATTAAGTCCAACAGATCACCCAACCCTATCTAATCAACTAGACCATGGCACTAAGTGCCTCGTCCAGTCTCTTCTTAATCACCTCTAGGGACACTGACCCCACCACCTCCCTGGGCAGTCCATTCCAATGGGCAATCACTCCTTCTGTGCAGAACTTCTAAGATCAAGCCTAAAGTTCCCCCTGCACAGCTTGAGACTGTGTCCTCTTGTTCTGGTGCTGGTTGCCTGGGAGAAGAGACCAACCCCCAGCTAGCTACAACCTCCCTTCAGGTAGTTGTAGACAGCAATAATGTCACCCCTGAGCCTCCTCCTCTCCAGGCTAAACAACCCCAGCTCCCTCAGCCTCTTCTCACAGGGCTTGTGTTCCAGACCCTTCACCAGCTTTGTTGCGCTTCTCTGGACATGTTCCAGCAAGTCAACATCTTTCCTAAACTGAAGACCCCAGAATTGGACACAGGACTCAAGTGGTGGCCTAACCAGTGCTGAGTACAGCGGCAGAATGACCTCCCTGCTCCTGCTGGCCACACTATTCCTGATGCAGGCCAGGATGCCATTGGCATTCTTGGCCACCTGGGCACACTGCTGGCTCATGTTCAGCCTACTATCAACTAGTACCCCCAGGTCCCTTTCTGCCTGTAATAACTTTGAGTGAGTCCATGCAGGGTTATATATATAAGCACATTACAGACAAGGCAGAAGGGAAAAACATTTGTTCCCAATTCTGTATTCAAAGCAGTCCACATCTACTACCCCAGCATTCTCCTCTTTGCCCAACCCCCCACACTTACACACCTACTTCAAGTGTGAGTTTAACATTTTGAAAATGTCTACTAAACCCAACTGAAAATCTGCACAATAAGGTGATTATGGAAATCTCAAATACAGAAATTACTTTCACTCCTGCCCCAAAATACACCTACTACTAAGTGCTCTGATTTATCTTTATTATAAAATTATGACTATTTGTAAGCACCCACATTAAATCCAAGAGCTGTGCAATTTTCAGGGCATTCTCACATAAAGTAATAAAAGGTATAGCTGAAATAATTTTTCAGGTTTTTCACTTGTACTCTTCCCAAAATGATTGTCATACTCTTAGTCTTAAAATAAATAGCTCATATAAAGTGCTCTCATATAGAAGAAACATGGAGACTACAAGCTTCAGTTTGATTTTAATTAGCACACACTGCAAAACATTCTGAATTAGCACTGTAAACAATGCAAGTGGGATTACTTTGTGTTTGATTAATACATTTAAGTACCTCGAATGGCTCTATTTGTAGTGTAATTCGCAGTATGTATATTTAGCTCTTGTGGCGCAAAATATACTATATTAAACTCAGTATAAACTACTTCATTTGGATAGCATTTCTCAAAACTGTAAATGAAAATAAAAAATATGCTTATGTCAAACAAATAGAAGGGCAATTAGCAAGCTAATGATGTAACTCAACAGTCACTGAAGTTAAGCAAACTGAATTATTTTAGATGTACTAGATAAAATCTACCGTGTTTTTTCTTTCAAACTTTGCAGGTATGCTCAAAGTAATTACTTTTAAGTCTTCAAAATTTTCCTTGTGAGCTAAAAAAGATCTGAGCGCTAGCAACAGGATGAGAATCTCAGACTAAAGTTCACAAAATCAGGGAAACATGTCCCAACACAAAACATTGGGGGGAAAAAAAAAGTTCCAGAAAAATGTATTTATAGAACTGTATGTGGCTACATAGCCACACTGACTTCATAAATACTTGATTTTCAGAATTTAAACTCTATTGTTCAAAATATAGTGAACAAGAAATTCAGAAAAATATAATCGAGAAGCTGAAGACCAAATCTATTAGCTCTTCAGTACTACACTTGATTTTTCATCACTTCAAATACTTGTGTTTCTTTTTCTATATATATTCCCATTTGGCCAGGAAAAAAAACAACATAAGCCAAACCAACCACAACTACTCATCCCTAAAACAAAAGCAGATGGGGTAAAAAAAAATGTAAATAACAGACACTAAAACATATTTTTAGAGAAAAACAGTACTCCAGCTTTTTCAGAATACCATTGTTTCCTTTCCTCTTTCCAGCTACCAAGATTGATTCCCACACAAATAACTGAAATCAATATGCAAGGCACTGATCCCCACACAAATGACTGAAATCAATATGCAAGGCTCAAGTAAAACTCATTCTTGCTTCACATCAGTATCGTTAACTTTCACAAACATCCAACACATCCAAGTTCTTGTACATTGTCCATTACACTTGCCTAACACTATGAAAGTGGTGGCTTTTTCCACAGTTCAATAAATCTTTTCTTTGCAGAGACAAACAGTCATGTTTAGAAAAGAAACACACAGATCATTAGTTAGCATTTTCAATTACATTTAACAAACGCAGGTTTACCTGCCGCCCCCCTCCCCCCCAATGCATTTCTCTCTTGCAGCAATGCATACTTTTATCATGGGAAAAAACTGCAAAACACAATTTGGAAAAAAAAATCTCAGTGCCTGAAGAACTGCCTGAGATAGTAAAGACAAGGAAGCTGTACAACACCTTACATTAAGCAGGTCCCACTTTTCACTAAGGCCCATGAAGATGAGATTTTAAAGATATTTTCTTCTCAATGATAGATACTAGCTTATTTTATGCTTCACTAAAATGGGCAGTCCTTGTAGCCACACATGTTCCCTTTCCTTTCCCTGCATCTATCCAGCATCTGCTTTAATGCAGGAAAGGTAAATAACAGTTAACAAAAATAGCATTTTCTTACAAATTGTGTGAATCAGTTACAATTCAAAAGCATTCTTTGATCCTAGTTCACTTTTCCTACTTAGCTCAAATTTCTATAGGGCACTTCATCCTTTGCAAACTCAGAGGTTCAAGATGCCAGTGGCTGCCCCTAATTGTTGCAGGTTAAGCAAAATCAAGAGTTAATTGGTATAACCATAAAGAAAAGTCTTCCAGAGGCTAAGTGAGTCCCAGGGGGATGGGCAGTTGATACCAGATATCATAATCTGTTACTGTAGTCCATTTCCCTGTATTTCTCTATTTAGGGGAGTGTACAGTCAAATCTCTCTCTCCTCTCCATCTCAGGAAGTACACGTGCCTTGTCTTGATGGTTTGTGGGGGAGATGGCTTTCTCCTGCTCTTGGATAGCAGCAAAATTTGAGCAACATCACTGGGCCTTTTCAAGCCTGAAGTAGAAGCCTGGGTTTGTAGTGGGGGAAGAAATGGGATTTCTTCAGTTTGGGATGCTCTTGGCATGCTGAGGCTGAGCGGGGTGGAGGTTTCTGGAAGGTTTTGGCCTGGTAGGCCCAGGTGTATCCCTTTCACCTGAATGCCTTTTGTATATATTTGTAAATAGAGTTTCCATTTAAAATTCCAACACAGTGTAGAACATTTTTTTTTTATTTACTCCTTGGGAAGGGTTAAAATATCTTTTCTGTCCTTTTGCCCTGGGTACCTCATGGCTCAAAACTAGGACACTACTGAATTCACAGCACTTAAACCATTTAGTTCAGCATTTTCCTCCAATACCAAAACATGTTTGGTGGCTCTGTAAAATTCATGTTTAACCTGACCCTACCAATACAACACATGTTGAATTATTTGCTTGCAGCAAAGGCAAATTCATACATCTTGCCCTTTTAAGTGGGATAAGTGAAATTTGTTGCAGTTTTTAATTTTCTTAAAAGTTTTGTTCTGCAACTTCAGATCTTCCAACAGTTCTGCTTTCTATGCTCCTGCTGTAGAGTAGTACATTTTGCCTAAAGAGTAGTATTCTTAAACCAAACTAACATTACAGAAATAGACATTTTCTATGGTTCTCTATGGTGAACCAGTTTAGGAAATGGAATAGCTCTGATGAGTTTTTGGTAGCCCACATAACAGCTGGGGTCTCCTGGGGGCAGAGGGTTTTGTGCCCAAAGAGATAATAGTACCGTAGCCCAGCCAGGAAGTGTGCACTATGACTACACACACAGAGAATCCCCCAGAACAGCAGGTTGGAAGGGTCCAACCTTTCTAGGTATCAGTGCAGTTTAAATAAGATGGCCCAGCACCCTGTCAAGCTAAGTCTTACAACTATTCAATGTAGAGGAATCCCTGTGGGAGATGATTCCAGTGCCTAACTGTTCTCATGGTGAAAAATTTTCCTCTTATGTCCAATTGGAATCTTCCCAGGAGTAACTTATATCCATCACCCCTTTTTTTTTTCATGTGACTCCTTGTAAAAAGGTAATCTCCATCCTCTTGGTATCCACTGTTTACATTCTGGTACATGGTAATAAGGTCTTCCCTATATGTTCTCAAGGCTGAACAAACCCAGTTCTCTCAGCCTTTCTTCATACGACGGGTCTTCCAGGCCTCTGACCATTCTTGTGGCCCTTCTCTGAACACTTTCCAGCGTGTCCACATCTTTTTTTGTACAGTGGGGACCAAAACTGCAGGCAGTACTTGAGGCGTGGTCTGCTAAGTGCTGATACACTAATTCTTTCTCTCTGCTGGTGTTATCACCAAGCATCCTGTTGGCTTTCTTTGTTGCTGCAGACCATAATCTTCTGCTAGAACCTGCTGCAGGCTTCTAGCCAGTCAAAAGGCCTTAGGCACACACAGTACTAAGGAAGCACAGCATCAATAAGGAATTTGGATGCTTTCTTAACAAATTCCTCTTCTTTGTCCACTGTGCTTGTGTACAGGGAAATGAAAGCAGCTGCTCTATCATTGAAAAAAACCCCCAAACTCAAAAAGCTGTCTTTCAAGATTCCCTATTCCTTAATCAATATATGGTACAGTCACAAAGTCCCAGTGTGTTGGTTTTAATGGAGATTGCCAAACAGGGGTAATATGCAAACTCACGTGCTGGTATCATAGGAACCTTTTTAACAGCTATACAAAGATTAAAGATACACTGCCTCTTCTCTCGATGACAGGAAGTTTTCTTAACAGACTTGTACTAAATGAATGAAGTACAGATAAAGATTCAACATCAACAAAGACTTCAGCTCAAAATGTGGAATATTATAATCACCATGATTTCTGAAGCAAGTACAAGCCTGTTGTCACACAATGAAAGAAAAGTAGTTGTTTCGCATTTAAGAGGTACTGCTGCTGGGGACTGAAGTCATTCTGCAAAGTGACCTTTAGAATCTCTGGCACCTGGTAGCCCTAAAAGCCCCAAAGGGCAGTCTAAATATTGCCACACTGCAATATGACGACAATAACTATATTCTGCATTACTACAGCGAAAGCATTGAGATTTCCTTTGTTCTTTGTCTCATAAGACCACAACAATGTGAATCAAGAAGGAAGCCTACTCTCAAGCATAAAATAAAAGCAAATACTGGAACTAAAAGAGCACTGTAAAAAAACCAAACCCAAACATTAAGATGCTTATTGGAGTAAGTAAAACATAATAGATGAGATCTAGTTCAACACTTGTAAGCCTCTGAATTAATGCTTTATTGGGTTAAGCATGGATAGTTTCATGCTCAGGATAACTTTTTAAATAGTCTATTTTATAATCTAGTCTACCTTGATCCATAGAATAACTATAGCTTAAGCATCTCCAATACCTGCACACAGAATGGAAATTACTTGCTCATGTGCACACACAACAAAAGTAAATAATACTGTCCATAAATTAAGGTTACTCTTTGTGGCAGAAAGAGATATGCATATCTAGTGGGATTTCAGTCACTTAAGAGATACATACCCAGCTATCAGGATGTTATAACAGTTTAGTACTGTGTAAAGGAAGCAGGCATCAAAAATGAGTAAGCTGCTCTAATTGTATGTAAACATTCCCACCAAATGTCACATAAAACATTTTATGTGGCAGGTTGCCGCAGCATACAGCGTTTTAGCAGTGGGACAGATATGAGCATGAAGAAAAGGCAAAGGGACAACGATTTTACAGATGTGGAAGCAGACAGCTGTTATCTGACAAAGACAGAAGCAAATAAAGCAGCAGTGGGTTATTTATGCGCTTGAAAATGAGGGAGAGTTAGTTTTAGAACAGAAAAGGCAAAAAGTAATTGGAAGAAACGGAATTTTTTTGTAATTAATCTAGTAACTAAAAATGAGCCACTGGCATGAATTAAGTGAATCTGCAGCTTAGGGCAAATCTCCTAAATAGCACAGTGCAGTTTTTCTTGTTACGAAAGGCATGTGAGTATGTAGGCTTTCACGACACCAAGAGGATAAGTGGGTGGCTAGCAATAACAAGATACGGTTCTTAAGTTAAATGCAGAAAATGCCACTGCACTGTAAATTACATTACAATATCTACTACATTCTGGAGAAGAGAAGCCTCAGGGGAGACCTTACGGCTCTCTACAGTTACCTGAAGGGAGGTTGTAGCCACGAGAGAGTTGGTCTCTTCTGGTGTTGGTTGCCTGGGAGAACTAGAGGACACAGTCTCAAACTGCACCAGGGGAAGTTTAGGCTCTAAGTGAGGAGAAAGTTCTTCACGGAGAGAGTTGTTAGCTGTTGGAATGTGCTGCCCAAGGAGGTGGTGGAGTCACCATCCCTGGAGGTGTTCAACAGGGGATTGGACATGGCACTTGGTGCCATGGTTTAGTAGTCATGAGGTCTTGGGTGACAGATTGGACTTGATGACCTTTGAGGTCTTTTCCAACCTTACTGATTCTATGATTCTTAGCACACCGCTATGAAAACAGTATTTTCAGAGCACACACAAGGCAAGTAATGAATACAGTCTATAAATAACCCTACACCTGCTACTTAATTTATCTACAAAGTGACACTAATTATCTTGAAGACAGTTGTCAACTGCCTTGAGTAGAGTTATAAAAGCTATCTCCATAAAACCCTAGACAGAGGTTTTTTAATCCATCTGCACACCCCTTACACAAAACCTCTGTGAGGGAGACATTGGGAGAGTGTTTTGCTAAGGTCAAAATGAAGTAATTTACACTTTAAGCAATTGAGGGAGAAAAAAAAAGTTTTACTGTTTGAATTCTAAAACATGGCAAACAAAAGTCAACTGCCATTACTAGGAAGGAAAACATAGTATTATGTCAAACCCTGAAAAAGCCCCCAGTAAGTATATCAACGAACTGGAAAATCCTGGGGAGCTAAAAAGGCAAACAAATCAAAAAGTCAGTAAATCAACTAAAAACTGTTTCACATTTGCATCTGCTTTTGGAAACTGCCTCCTTTCCAGTTTAAGGTGGGGCTGTGCATGACAGAAAGTACGTATTTTTCTTAATTACAACTCATTTTCAAGAACCAGAAACACTCAACTATTCTAAAAAAAAAAATCTGCCCTTCACTGCATTGCAAGGAATCAGTTTACACACACACATGCACACAAACATTAATGTTATCTATTTCAACAAAAAGCTTTTAATAAACCTTCATAAATCTGTGCTTGTAGTTACAAATATGATAACAAACCATATTCTTGTTTTCAATAAAAACAAAAGTTTTTCTCTTTGAGTGTAAATCATGCATGAAAGGAGGACAGTTTTTTTTTAAACTGCATATGCTTCACATGCTGCTTCAAATGGCAAAGCTTTGCGTGCCTGGCTCAGTGCCAGTTGACAGCTCAGCTGGATATCAATGCACATTCTGCCCCCCCTTGCAGCGTGTCACTTCTGAATTGTTTCTGCAGTAGAAAGTTTATTCAACCTCTCTCTCAAATTCAGTGGACCGACCATCATTCTGCTATTTAATCACAGCAGAACAGGTTATTTTTCTGACAGCACTAAAGCCAGAGAGCAATTCCTAATGAACAGCTTGATACAAGTGGAATTTCGACTGTTTTAGCCTCAATTAATTCTGCTGTCAAAACAAATGACTGCTTTTAGTGTTTAGATGTCAAGCTGCATCACAAAGGTCAATTTTGTATGTACACAATCATACAAGCAATCTTTCTCTTGCTATCATCTGATACTGTGACATGCTTATCCAAAAAAACAAACAAACAAACAAAACCCCAAAACCAAACAACCACCAACACAAAACCAACAACCCACCACCACCAAAATCTTAAAAAAAAAAATTTAAAAATATAAAATATTTTTTTAAAAAATCTAAAAAAAAAATCTACATGAATAATCACGCTTTCAAATTTAAAAGCCAGGAAGCCAAAATGGCTTTTCTCAACATTACTGTTTCTAACACTAACTTCTTGGATTTACTGCTTGTCCAAAAAGCAGAAGTGATCCTTTTTATAAAACATTAAGGAGAATTTTTATTTTTCCCCAGAAAAGTATTTCTTATGCTAGATTAAAAAAAAATTTAAAACAACAGCAAATTCACACATAGCTTGTTTGTAGGCATGCAGGCTAAAGAGAAATGCAGATTAGAGGAACGGATGTTACTATCTTTGAGGAAAGTATTTGTGATATGTTTATCAAGCAGTACCAGACCGCTGCAAGCAAGCACTAGTTTGTGGATTTGATCAGGAATACATTGTGAACAAGACAGTAGTATTTAAAAACACAACAACTGGCCTATTAATATATCAGTCTGAAAGAAAATACTGAAGTAATACTGGTAAAACTGTATCTTTTAATCTAGTTCTACAAATACACAGTTCCATCACAATAACCATTGAATTTCTGATTACTCTTATATCCTTAAGGTTATATATTGTCCTGCCCGACACATAGCCTCTAGAGATGCTTCCAATTTGACTGAATCCTTCTTCAAAAACAAAGAAACAAAAATCATGTTGAGAAAGAGAACAACAGCATAGTGACACCACTCCTTTTGAAACATTAAAAAGGTGATAGGGGCAGCATAAGTAAATGCAATTACCAGTAGTAACATAGGTAGCACTTTAAGGAAATTAAGTTGTTTGCTTTGTTGTTTTTGGTTGGTTGGTTTTGGTATGGTTTTGTGGGTTTTTTAATAGATGAAGAAATTAACATACCAGAAGAGCATCTGCTAAACAAGCAATCAATTCTAACCCTGATTCTGTTAGGAGACTTCCAGCCCTGCAGCCAGTTCACCAGATCAAAGCAAACATCTCAGGCTCTTTTGGTACTGTGGGCATAAGCTCTGTGAATACAGCAAGTACACTACTCTCAAGGACAGTATTTCCATATGGATTACAGAGCAAAAAAAGTAGACAAGCATCATAACCTGAGTATCTTTAAAATAATTATTAAGACTTCAGGTGTTTAACAGCAACAAGGAGAGGTAAGATTTTCTTTCCCTCTAAAATAAAAAGGTGGAAAACATCCTCACTTAGAACACATTTTTTATTGCTCAGGTAACAGAAGAATTTTCAGTAAGAGACATTAAATACTCATGCAAGGCAAGTTAGAGATCCAACCAATCTGCATTGCCAGAATATGCCAACAAACAACAGATGTTTCATCTGCAGTTTATGAAAGCATGAGGTGTGAAGAAAAATTAATGTCAGCTAAGACATCAATCTGCATAATATCATGTTCCCCAAGTCCAGTTCTCCACACCGCTCCCAACCCTTTTCTCATCCTTTGCTACTGTTCTACTGCTTTAAACTTCAACTACACCCCAAAGTCCCGTTCTGGCTGCGTGAGCAACAGGATGTGAGGTGTGGCTGGTTTTGAACTATCCACAGCCTGAGGGGATGGCCAACATACACATGCATACAAACACTAAAATGTGTCCCGACTCTCCAAATGAATTATTTGAATCATTACAACTTTTTTTCCCTTACATAACTAGTTTAGGCCCTCCTTTTCTTAATAACTCCTAATTTTTATAGTCTTTGAAAATGTTACTTTTCTGTCATACTTGGTTGAAAGAAGCAAAGTCTTGTGAAAGCCATATGAGTGTGGGGAAAAATACTACATAAGCCTAGTCTATAAATATTTGTAATAAGTGTCTCTCCCTAACCACATAATGCACGATTCACCTGCTGAAGGTAAACCATAGTATCACAGTATCAGTCAGGGTTGGAAGGGACCACAAGGATTTTCTAGTTCCAACCCCCCTGCTATGGGCAGGGACACCTCACACTACATCAGGCCGGCCAGAGCCTCATCCAGCCTGGTCTTAAACACCTCCAGGGATGGGGCCTCAACCACCTCCCTGGACAACCCATTCCAGGGCTTCACCACTCTCACAGTGAAGAACTTCTTCCTCACGTGGAATGTGGAATCCTTCGTGGAGTACTTCTGCAGCTTATAGCTGTGCAGGTGTGTGAGGTTTGTCTCAGACAGCTGTTCTTTGTATTGTATTGTGTTCTGTGTTCTTCGCAACCATGTGTTCAAGCAACCATGACAGTCTGCTCGTGGAACAGCCTACACAAACACAGGTGAAACTGTGGTCACCTGGAGTACTGGTGTGCTCACCATCTTGTGATCACCCTAATACTATGTGCAGGCAGCCCACAAGAATGCCTCAGCCAATACAGGGTCCTGACGTGTCTGTGCCATCATACAAGCAGTGCATTTTTGACGTCTTCCTAAGATTTGGGATTTTTAGTTTCAGAGTGTCCCCTATCATTTAACACAGCTATACAGGGTTTCAGAGGATTGTGTAGTTTTGTATCACTTTTGATAATCTGTTCAGAAAGAACAAGTAGGGTCTTGTCACATCTTTTCAATCACTGCTTTAGATGCTATTATGGATAATATGTGTATTTTGTGACTTTAAATGCTGTGACATATTTCAGGGTCAAACATCTGCTATGTTAGGCTCCAAGTAGCTCTTTGAAAGGGTGACTTTGTGGTAATCCTTAATAATATGTCTCTTAACATTATTCCTGTGATTGCAGCTTTCTCCCCTTGTCAAGGCCCAAGCCCAGAGGAGGGGTTCATGGGAGGTTCTTCTAGGCACACCCAAGAAGTGAAGCTAGACAAACTGACACAAAAATGTCTAGAATGATTGTAGGTTTATCAACTGCATGTTTGTGCAAATCTGTTTGATTATATAGTTGCTCTTAAGGGTGATTACCTAGTACCTGCCAGAGAGAGAGAAGTGAGATTAAGAGGCAAGAGGATAGAAAGCATCTCTGCTCAGAGTTCCAGTGATGATCCATGTGCTGAAGGTGCTGGTGGTGGGTCCACGTGAACTGTTTGTGGTGCTGCCTTTTGTTGCTAATTTCCTTTCATTCTCTGCCTGGGGAGGGTGGTTGGTAGAGGTGTTACCACAGCAAGGTGAATCATGCACTCTCTGGGCAGGCTATTCCAGTGCTCCATCACCCTCACAGACAAGTTTTTCTTCATGTTGAGGTGGAACTTTCTGATTTCTAGCTTACATCCATTATTCCTTGTCCTATTACTGGGTGCTGCTGAAGACACCCTGTCCTCTTCCGCTTGACATCCACTCCTCAAATATTTACAGATATTAATAAGATCCCCACCCAGTCTTCTCGTCTCTGTACTAAACAGTCCTAATTCTCTCAGTCTTTCTTTAGTCCTGCAATCATTTTCATAGCTCTTCATTGGGCCCTCTCCAGTAGATCCCAAAACTGGATATAGTATTCCAGATGTGGTCTCACCAGGGCAGAATAGAGGGGGAGGAGATCCTCCCTAGCTAGGCCAGCCAGTCACACTTTTACTAATGCACCCCAAGATACCTTTGGCCTTCTTGGCCACAAGGGCACATTGCTGTCCTATAAATAATCTACTGTCCACTAGGACTCCAAGGTCATTTTCTTTGGAGCTGCTTTCCACAGCAGGACACCTATCTATACTGGTGCCTGGTGTTCTTTCTCCCCAGGTGCCAGACTCTACACTTGTCGTTCTTTAACTTCATGAGGTTCACCTTTGCCCAGCTCTCCAGCCAGATCTTGCTGGACAGCAGCACAACCTTCAGGTGTGTCAGCCACCCCTCCCAGTTTTGCATCATCAGCAAACTTGCTGAAGGTACTCTCTATTACCTCATCCAGGTCGTTAATGGAAGACATGGAACAAAACTGGATCCAGTACCGATCCCTGGGGTACACCACTGGCCACAGGCCTCCAGCTTGACTCTGTGCCACTAGTTGCAACCCTCTGAACTCTGTTGTTGAGCCAGTTTTCAACCCACATCACAGCCCAATCATCTATCCCACATTTTTTTGATTTTTGTTATATGGCAGACTGCATCAAATGCCTTACTAGAGACAAAGTATATGACATCCACTGCTTTCCCTTCATCTACCCATGCCTTTGTAGAAGGATATCAGATGTACTATCATACTGCACCATTACTGCCTTTATAATTGTGAGTTAATCAGAACTAGGACTCCATGCAACACAAATTAGAGGACACTGATTCTAGACTGCTGTCTGCACAGTTTAGGCTTTCAATTTCCTTAGAAAGGTAGACGATTAGGTAAGATGGTTTTAAGTCCAGCCTTAGCATCTCATGTTTGTTTCCCTAGTTTGAAACCAGTTTTCCTCAAAAAGCTTGTTACAAGACTCAAGGCATTGCCCTTCTGAAACACTGGAGTCTATTAAGAATGAACAACCAGTGCAGAAGTTATAGATAGGTTTCCAAATCTTGCCACATTTCAGAAAATTCCCTTTCTTGTAAGTTCTGTGATAGAAAAAAAAACAAAAAACCCAACACCAAAACCCACAAAAACACTTATTCCTTCTAATTTTGCTAACTGCACTTCTGTGATAATTTCATGCTTGAAAAGGAAATTTAATGGCCTACTTAATTCTGTCCAAAAAAGATTTCCTATCTTGAAAGAAAAATCTATATCAAAACCTTTCCCTCTACATTAATCCCCAAAAGTTTATGCTACTTTATGCAGCTAAAGTATAGGTCTTTCTTACTTTATGAGCACAAAGTATCTCAGCATGCTATTTCTGTTCACAAGTGCTTAAAAGCTCTTCATCAAATGTTTTGGTTTGTTTCATTTCCATTTTTATCCCAGTAGCACTTATCTAGAATACTACTGCATTTTGTGCTATCATGTAGTATATTTTTCTTACTTAAGTTATTCTTGCAGTCCCAAAAAATAATGTGCTTCAGGCTGCAGCTGGTTTTGTTTGTTGTAACAATAAAATGCAAGAGGACCCAACAATTCTTTATCTTACTGATTTCAACATCATTCAGCTTTCACCTTGTCACATGTAAAGATGTTGTCTAATGTATTTTCACCAATTCTTCTAGCCTTCTGCTTGCATTAAGAGATTTTTTTGGATGAAACCAGTAGCATTAATCTCCTGACCATTAAAAATTAATAAATGAAAATCTAAACCAAATTTGCAACTTAGGTATATATCATTATTAAAAATATATGCTGGAAGATAAGACTTCCTAAACTCCATATAAGTTTTGGCAGGTTTGAGTTTATGAAGGGACCCAATTTTGGTAGGCTAAATAAAATAGACATCTAAGACAGGAATTAAGATGTATTTCTTAGTGCACACTTGAGATTTCAACTCCGCATAGAAAACAAAGCTCAATATGATCCTTATATACCTTTTTACCTGCCTCAGGCCCAGCTTTCCATAAAAATCTTCAAATGTATGGACAATTTCTCGCAATAACTTCTGAAATATGCCTATGATCTGCCCTCCTTCACAAGAAATACTTTACAGAATTATTTGGATACTGTTAATGTACTAAACTCATTCCTCTGTCAGCATTCAGTGTAGAATTATGAGTTGGGTACAGGCTCTACGGAACTGCGACAATTCAGACTGTTTATGCACCTCACCACAAATACTGGCAGCATTGAAATATTCACAATATTTTCAGAAAATACAAAGAAAATAATTTGTAAGAACATAAAATAAATACTTGTTTTGTTACACTTCCTTGTGGAAAAGAGGCTCAAAGATGTCAAGCAGGGCTGTTAAAAAAAATTAGTATTAACCATTCTCAGTGTTTATTTCCATATACTTTGTTGCTGTTAATGTCCTTGAGAAGCATTTTTGTAAGTGTTAGAAGCTATTATGTTATCAAACAAACCCACGGAAAAAATAAATGCCACACCCAGCACTGTTCCAAGTCTTTCTCTCAAAGCAGAGCTCATTATTCACACACACAAAAACCCAGTAGCTCTCATCAAAGCAAAGTTCTGTGGCCCTTGTTTTGCCCCACAATCTCTGGGAAAGGACTAGCTTGCTTCTAACACTCTTGTTTAATAAGAATACCAACATGGACTGAGCATAGCTGTACATTTACATTATTTGCACTAACATCAGAGATGCAGTACAGCTTGCAGCAATGCTTTTTTATTCACTTTGTGGGGGGAAGAAGAAAAAAAGGATACTCCATAGGCATTTAGGACTAAAATGCCCACAAAAGCAACCAGGAAAGACCTGTTAGCATGTCATGAACTTCCACCAAATTTTGCACCAAGCCCCCTGCCAGCTGACAGGCACCTAAAACATTATTCTAATCAATCAATAATTCAGTTGAGATCAAGGAATCAGACAAAGGTTGCATTAAAGCCTAGTCAAAATTTGTCTAAGTGTTTACTAAATTAAAGTTTTAATGCTTTATGATTCTGGAAACAGACAATGCTGGCAGCATTAACAAACTTGTCAGAAATGCAGATTAAACTGATTTGCTTACCATTCAAATAGTAAACATGGTACATCAACAGTTTTGAAGCCTGTGAAAATTCCACATTGCTTTCAGCAGACATGTCATACCTAAATGAACCATTATTTTTTAAGGCTTAAAATACAAAATGTGTCAGGTCTCCAGCTAAAGAGCTCAAAAATGTGTTCCCTCAGAGCAGACAAGAATCACCAAGCACACTGACAAGAATACCAGGGTTTTTTTTCCTTATATCTTGTGAGGCATTTAAGATCTTTACATTGTATGTATTCCAGGTCATTGATAAGTTTCTCGACTCTAGATTACTTCACAGCCTTCTAAGAATTTCAAAATTATGGGGAAAAAAAATTAAATTATGAATTAACATGTCTATTTGACATCCATTAATTCAAACTTTCCCATGACTGGAGTTAACCAGGAGCCTTGAGACAATTTGTTTGAATAAGCAAATAAAGCAAAATAGATTTCAGCAACTCCAAAAAGTCAGCAGACCAAATATTGATTTTAGTTAACATTACTATCAATTACTGAAGAAACTGCCAATTTCTGGATTTGGTAGAAGGAGCAACCAGAGCAGAATTTTGTGTGTCCTTTTCTGAATGTTGTTTATCTGTGGAAGTACTCAACGCTACTACTCCCAGTAACTAAAACAGCAAGGAGCACAAAATGAAAACACTTTAGAATACATAGAATACATAGAATAAACCAGGTTGGAAGAGACCTTCAAGATCATCACGTCCAACCCATCAACCAATCCAACACCACCCAAACAACTAACCCACGGCACCAAGCACCCCATCAAGTCTCCTCCTGAAAACCTCCAGTGATGGCGACTCCACCACCTCCCCAGGCAGCCCATTCCAATGGGCAATCACTCTTTCTGTATAGAACTTTTTCCTAACATCTAGCCTGAACCTCCCCTGGTGCAGCCTGAGACTGCGTCCTCTTGTTCTGGTACTGGCCGCCTGGGAGAAGAGACCAACATCCTTCTGTCTATAAGCTCCCTTCAGGTAGTTGTAGAGAGCAATAAGGTCACCCCTGAGTCTCCTCTTCTCCCGGCTAAGCAACCCCAGCTCCCTCAGCCTCTCCTCGTAGGGCTTGTGTTCCAAACCCCTCACCAACTTTGTTGCTCTTCTCTGGACTCGTTCCAGCAAGTCAACATCCTTCCTAAACTGAGGGGCCCAGAACTGGACACAGTACTCGAGGTGCGGCCTAACCAGTGCAGTGCACAGGGGCAGAATGACCTCCCTGCTCCTGCTGGCCACACTGTTCCTGATGCAGGCCAGGATGCCATTGGCCCTCTTAGCTGCCTGGGCACACTGCAGGCTCATGTTCAGTCTACCATCAACCAGCACCCCCAGGTCCCTCTCAGCCTGACTGCTCTCTAGCCACTCTGACTCCAGCTTGTAGCTCTGCATGGGGTTGTTGTGGCCAATGTGCAGAACCCGGCACTTGGATGTGTTCAATCTCATGCCGTTGGATTCTGCCCATCTGTCCAGCCTGTCGAGGTCCCTCTGCAGAGCCTCTCTACCCTCCAGCAGATCAACTCCTGCCCCCAGCTTGGTGTCGTCAGCAAATTTACTGATGATGGACTCAATGTCCTCGTCCAGATCATCAATAAAGATGTTAAAGAGCATGGGGCCCAGTACTGTAATGGGTTGGGGCAGATCCCCTCCCCACCACAGGCAGAAATAACGACTCAGACAAACTGATTGCAAAAGTATTGGAGAGTTTAAATAGAGAACAGTGAGTGTGCACAAAAGGAAACATAGTGACAAGAAAGGAACCAAAGTAAACCCAGAAAGACTCCAAACCCCACCTGAGGGTGCATCCAAAACCCCCAGGGCTCCTTCTTCCCCCTCCCTCTGCTGGGCTAGTCTCAGCTGGCCAGGCCTGAGACTGCCCATCCCCCAGTGGCCTTGGGCCCAATCAGGCCCATGGCCGGGAGATCTCTCCCCCAGTTACCAAGTCTCGGAGAGGGAAGGAAAGAGGAAGTGCCAGACCCCACCGCAAAATTTATAGTGGTGCAAGGGATTATGGTAGAAATACCTAATTTCCTGAGTCCACCCACTGGGATGGACTTCTGGACACAGGAAACACCCCTGTAGCAGAGGGCACCCAGCCCAAACTGATCCTTGGGGCACACCACTAGTGACTGGCTGCCAGCTGGATGTGGCACCATTCACCACCACTCCCTGGGCTCGGCCCTCCAGCCAGTTCCTAACCCATCGCAGTGTGCTCCCATCCGAGCCATGGGCTGACAGCTTGGCCAGGAGTTTGCTATGGGGAACGGTGTCAAAGGCCTTGCTGAGGTCCAGGTAGACTACATCCACAGGCCTCCCCACATCCACCAGGCGGGTCACCTGATCATAGAAGGAGATCAGGTTGGTCAGGCAGGACCTGCCCTTCCTAAACCCATGCTGGCTGGGCCTGATCCCTTGGCCATCCTCTAAGTGTTGTGTGATTGCACTCAGGATGACCTGTTCCATAATCTTTCCTGGCACTGAGGTCAAGGCTGACAAGCCTGGAATTCCCTGGCTCATCCAACCAGCCCTTCTTGTGGATGGGTACCACGTTGGCCAGCTTCCAGTCATCTGGGATCTCTCCAGTGAGCCAGGACTGCTGAAAAATGATGGAGAGTGGCTTGGCCAGCTCATCTGCCAGCTCTCTCAGCACCCTAGGATGGATCCCATCTGGTCCCATGGACTTGTGGGGGTCTAAGCTGATGAGGAGAGCTCCTATCACTTGCTCTTGGAACACAGGGAAACTATGCAACTCCCTGGCTCCTTCTGCCAGCTCTGCAGGCCAGCTGTCTGGTAGACGTTCTTTCCCGCTAGTAAAAATTGAGGTAAAGAAGGTGTTAAGTAACTCTGCCTTATCCTCATCCTGTGATACAACATTTCCCTCCATGTCAACCAAGGAGTGGAGGTTGTCCCTGCCCTTCCAATATATTTATAGAAGGACTTTTTGTTGTCCTTCACATCAGAGGCCAGTTTGAGTTCCAAATGTGCTTTTGCCTCTCTAATTTTCCTTCTACATGCCCTAGCAACCTCTTTAAACATCCCATGGGTTGCCTCACCTTTCTTCCAAAGATGATATACCCTCTTTTTTTCCCTTAGTTCCGTTAAAAGCTCATCACCCATCCAGGCTGGCTGTCTGCCCCGGCGGCTCCTCTTCCGGCACATTGGCACAGCCTGTTCCTGAGCCTTCATCAGTTCTTTCTTGAAGCAGGTCCAGCCCTCCTGGACCCCTTTATTTTTAAGGGCTTTCTCCCAAGGAACCCTCTGAATTATTTCCTTGAGCAACCTGAAGTCCGCCCTCCGGAGGTCCAGAGTGGAGGTCTTCTTGCTGCCCCTCTTAGCTTGACCGAATACCGAAAATTCAATTATCTCGTGGTCGCTGGCCCCTAAACAGCCTCCGACCACCACATCACCCACCAGCCCTTCCCTGTTGGTGAAGAGGAGGTCACGCATAGCCTTGCCCCTGGTAGGCTCACACAGCACCTGGGATAAGAAGCTGTCCTCCATGCAGTCTAAGAACCTCCTAGACTGTCTCCTCTCTGCTGTGTTGAGATCCCAGCAGATGTCAGGCAGGTTGAAGTCACCCATGAGGACAAGGCCAGGAGATCTTGAGACAGCCTTAAGCTGTCTATAGAATGCTTCGTTGACATCATCCTCCTGGTTGGGTGGTCTATAACAGACTCCAACCAGGATGTCTGCCCTACCGGTCTTCCCTCTAATTCTTGTCCACAAGCATTCAACCTGATCGTCCCTAATCTCTAGTTCAATGGCATCTAGTGCCTCCCTGATGTACATGGCCACCCCTCCACCCCTTCTTCCTTGTCCATCTCTCCTGAAGAGCCTGTAGCCATCAATTGCAGCGCTCCAGTCATGTGAGTCGTCCCACCACGTCTCCGTGATGGCAACTACGTCATAACTTTCCTGCTGTAACAAGGCTTCCAGCTCCTCTTGTTTGTTTCCCATGCTTCGTGCATTAGTGTACATGCACCTCAGCTGGGCTGCTGGTTTGGCCTCTGACCCTAGCTTCCTGCCCCCAGACTCTTGCCTGAGGGGACTAGTTTCAGCCCCTTCCCCCTTCGAAACTAGTTTAAAGCCCTGTCAATGAGAGCTGCCAGTTCCCTTCCCAGAATCTTTTAACCTTTGGGGGACAGGCCATTCTCATATACTGTGACCTTTCCCCTTCTTTGGGACAGATGTACTCCATCTGTTGCCAGGTGGCCTGGTGCAGTAGAAAGTTTACCAAGATCAAAAAACCCAAAATTCTTTTGTCTGCACCAGCCTCTAAGCCACTTGTTGATTATGGCTGCTGTCCTGTTCCTTGTGGTATTCCCTCCTGCAACTAAGGGTATTGAGGAAAAAATTATTTGAGCACCTGTCCCCTCAACCAGATCTCCCAGGGCCCTGAAATCATTTTTGATAGCCCTGGGAGTTCTGATTACAACATCATCATTCCCTATCTGCATAAGTAGCAAAGGATAATAGTCAGAAGGCTGTACCAGCCTGGGCAGCCTTCTGGTAACATCATTAATTTGGGCTCCAGGGAGACAACAGAGTTCCCTATGAGATGGGTCTGGCCGACAAATGGGGCCCTCCATTCCCCTCAGAAGTGAATCGCCAATAACAATTACCCTCCTCTTTTTCTTGAGGGAGCCGGTCCTGATGCCAGGGGAGGGTTGTTTAACCTTAGGCTGCTTTGCCTTAGGCCATTTAACCTTAGCTTGTTTACCCTTAGGCTCTTTAGCCTCAGGGAGAACCCCAGATGATGTGTTCTCTGGCAACAGGACCACCTCACCCTCGATCTCCAGTGCCCCATACCTGTTTGTCAAGAGCAGTGGGGAAGGTGTGGGAAGGCAAGGAGGCTTAACCTTGTGTCTTTTGAGAGGAACCTGTGTCCATTCCCCTCTGCTTTTTGGGTAACCAGCCTCTGCTGTGGGAGCCTGCAGGGCCTGCTTACTCTTGTTCATATCTTTCCCCCTCTGGTTTATCTCTTTCCTCTTCTGGTTCATCTCTTCCCTACATTCCCTTACACTTTTAAGACTAGCAACCTCATCCTTTAGTCTGGCCACCAGATTAAGTAGGTAGTCAATCTGCTCACACCTTATGCAAGAGTTACCCCTACTACTCTGCATCTCAAGAGCCAGGCTCCAGCACTCTCTACAGCCAGACACCTGAACAGCTACCTGCTTATGTTCTTCCTCAGTCTGGGTTGACACTGACTTTTTTAGGGAGTTTTTGCTACGAGTTACAACCATGACTGTCCCTGACCACAGCACCCACTAGAAAAAGAAAGGAGGAAAAAAAAAAAACCAAAAAAAACCCTATTTACTATTTTTAATATTTAATATTTTTAATATTTACTATTTGTGCAAGAGCCAGTGATGGCAAATCAATGGCAAATGTGGACAATAAACATTGTAAAGCACTTTTGTTATCATGTAATCCGAATATTTGATGGATTGTAAGCACTAATTTTACAGTGTTTTAAAAAATGGACCCACCATAAAGTTCAAGTTTTTTTGATTGATAATGAAAGGAGACAAGAGGTGCTGTTACTGGTTTGTGTTTTCCATAGCCCAAATTCTAGATGTAGTTACTGGTAAGATTTAGAAGACAACTTGCATGTGACTACTACTCCTCTTTGACAGAACTCTGCCTGTGTTGCAGTCGCAAATCATGTTCTGGTTTATCCAGGCTGTGAAATATGGATCAAGCTAGCACAAAACTATGGCTTTGATTTTTATTATACTTAAAAGATGACCCAGTACCTCTCTCACACTGAACAATGACAGAGCATATGTAATAATTGCTACCTGCAGATTGGAGGGAAAAGAGTCGGTAAAATCATGGATCTCCATTTTTGTCTGTATTACAATAAAAAAAAGACTTCCTTTTTATTGTTTAATAAAAAAAAAGGCAAAAATAGGAGAAACCACATTATCAACAGCTGCTAATAATGACACTAGAACAAATTAATGAAAATTAATCATCTAGATTTGTTCTTTGCTCATGTTTTGTTTAGAAAATGCAGCACAGCTGAGTCTTTTCATTTAGCCTGCAAGGTACCTTTACAGGTGAACTGTGGACTAGGCAAAAACTAATAAAGAGACAAATGCACACAGTTAGTTCCCCACAGATGAAGACGCAGTAATTTAGCAGGTGAAAATCATCCATGACCAACTACATTTATGTAAGCACTCACTAACCTCAAACACATCAGTTACTATCCTGCCAACTTCAGACTTAAGTCCTAGGAAAAACCAAAGCCGTTTCTATTTCATGCACTATCTACTTTTCACATAGGAACAACACAAACCTTTAATAGATATCAAAATAACTTATTTATTAAATATATACTTTTGCTGGAAGAAAAGCAAACATTTTCTGCCATGCAATAAATGCATTTTCCAGGAAACAGCCTACCACAAACAGAAAACTGATTCATCAAAAGCAGCCGACAAGTTTCAACCAACACTGCAGGACCATGTGAGTGAAAAGCATCTTCCAACTGATGGAATCAAACCTGCTATTAAACCTAAAAGCAGGAACACACCACACAATCATAGTGGAAGGGAGCTCTAAAGGTGATCAAGTCCAATCTCTCTGCAATAAACAGGGACATCTTCAACCAGGTCAGGTTGCTCAGAGCCCCAGCCAGCTTGACCTTGAATGTCTCCAGGAGCACAGCATCCACGACTTCTATGGGCAACCTGTGCCAGTTTCACCACCTTTACTGTGAAAAATTTCTTTCTTCCATCTACTCTGAATCTACCTTCTTTCAGTTTAAAACCCTTACTCATAGTCTTACCACTACAAGCTCTATGTTCTTGTCCCCATCTTTTTTGCAAGCACTTCTTAAATATTGAAAGGCCACACTAAGATCTCCTTGGTGCCTTCTCTTGTCTAAGCTAAATAAACCCAACAATAACCCTAAGTCCTTCTGCCTCTGCTTGTAGGAGGGGTGTTCTAGCCCTCTGATCACGTTTGTGGCCCGTCCTGTGCTGAGGACTCCAGAGTTGAACACAGTACTCCAGGTGGGGTCTCACCAGAACAGAGTAGAGGGGGAAGAATCACCTCCCCTGACTTGCTGGCCACCCATCTCTTGATGCAGCACAGGATACAGTTCGCTTTCTAGGCTGTGAATGCACTTTGCTACCCGATGTCATTTTTCACCCACTAGTATCCGGAAGACATTCTCTGAAGGGGTGTTCTCAATCCCTTCATCCCTAAGTCTTTAATGATACCAGGGGATGCGTCAACCCAGATGCAAGACTTTGCACCTGGCCTTGTTGAACCTCCTGAGGATCAGTCACATGGTCCCACTTCACAAGCGTGTCCAGGTCACGCTCAGTGTTAGAAACAGTTCAGAGAACACATCACATTCTGACCTAAAACCTTACTTGTTATTGCTGGTCCTGCCAGCTCTCCTCTTGATTGTCAATATTTTACAAGAAGTGAGTGTTTCTTCAGTTTAAAATTAAAAGATTTGCAACTGGAAGTTTGAGGATTTTTGTTCGTTCATTTGTTTTGTTCTACACTGAATGGAAGTAAGAAAGCAACTAATGAATGCAACTTCAAATACTGCATTAGTAAGAACTACAAACTAAATTATTTTTTTTTTTTTTTAATTTAAAAGTAAGTTCAGTGATAAAGCTGACTAGGTAAGTTATTTAGACAGCAGTTAAACAAGAGACCGTGATAAAGCTGACTAGGTAAATTTAGGTAGCAGTTAAACAAGAATAATTTTCTGTACGTGATGTTAAAAAACCTTGGAAAGCATTACTGCTTGAAAGAAGTATTTGTTCTAAGAAAACGAGCATTAAACCCTAGAAACACCTGTGGATTCTGACTTCAGGAGGAAGAAAACGGCCACCAGAGGGAGCCCACTGAAATCGGTACAAAGGACACAGCTGCACCAAGAGAAATTCCAGATACACAGATGAAAGTTTAAGAAAATTGCCTAGAATTAGAAAACTTTAAAGCAAGTTCTTGCAGTAAGACAGCCCTCCTCAGTATATTTCAGATTAATTCTTATTTTTACTGATAGCAAGTGACCTTTGCTATGAAGAACTGTAACAAAGGGTAAAATACTCTGAAATAAACTGAAACACTTTGTTACTCATCACTAAGTTTACTCCAAATTCAGTATTTCAAAAACCAACCCACCATCTAACTTAGTATACTAGCCCACAAATAACATGGAAGGGAGAAGGCCTACATAGTCTGGGGAATTTAAAAGTAGTTCCTTCAAACCAATGTAGTTTTGTAATCCTAAGCAACAGTGACAAGAAGCATTTTTTCTACATTTGTTCTGTAGAAACAAGTCAATATAATTTTAACTTTTTTTTTAATATTTATATTTATCTGAGCAGCCATCTCCTCCTCCAGTCTAATTAATAAATACATCACAGAGAAAGACAGACATTTGCTCCATGGCTTAAAATACCTTTCTGTTAAGAATAGCTCTCGAATGCAGAGAGCTATTTTTCTAATCACAGAAAATCAGTCCTTACCATACTGGAAGTTTACATTTAATTCTTAGAAGGCTGACACCTCACTTGGCCTTCCAGATCTTTGTAATTGTCAAAGCTGTATGATTCTAAGCTAATAAATGAATACAATAGAAGCAGAACCATAACCAATATCACCAGCAGTACTGAGAGACTGGTTTTTTTAATGTCAGTCTAGGAAAGTCTTACACAGCACACCCAACAAGCAGTACTTTCTGAAAGTGCTACTCAGTTTGCTGTTTACTAAAACAATCTACATGCAACATATTAAAATGGCTGATTTCGTAAACTAACCAAGTAAACTGATACAACTGTTCCAAAAGTCAATAAGCAGCTTTGTAGACTGATCTGAATATACCCCTACATTCACATTAAGTAAGTATTTTTACAGTATTTTTTATATTATGCAGAAAGAGAGAGAAAGCAACATATAGTTTATGCAAGGAACTTAAGTCTTGACATATTTCACTGATGTAACATGGAACTACTATTTAAAAGCTTGATGTAAGGTCTACATAGAGGGACTCAGAGCTACAAATTGCCATGCTTTATGAAGATGAATATTGCATGTACATAATAAATTGTATGTTACCAATTTCTATGAATTATTTAATATCAAAGCTAGCAAATTTTGAGAAATTTAAATTGTAAGCACATTAAAAATATAACACAGTAACAGACAGGCATTTGGCCTTTTATTAGGAGTGGAAATCTAGTTCTAAAATTACCATTTCCTACTCTGTTATTTTTATCTCTTACCAGGTCTTTCCTTGCCAGTTCCTTTTGACTCAGCAAATTTCTGTATTAAACTCTCAACCGTAGTGTTTGTCATGTTATTAATAAACTCTTCATGCACCTTCAAAAAGAAAACAAACAGAAAACAAACACCACACACACAAAAAAGGGAATTTTAAAACCAGTAATTAAATTATAAAGCAGTGTTCTCTAGAGTTAAGGTTCACAAATACTTGCAAAGCTTGCAGAAATCAACAGGCATTTTATCAAGGAAATTCCTTCTTTGATTTATTTACGAGTGTGTACAAAATACAGATACAAATTAGGCACAAAAGACTACAGCTTGATGACAAGTCTAGGATTTATACTTATTTCTTCTGTCTAAATGGATTGTGTATATATAATATGCTGAATTTGTCAGCAACATGTACCACTACAATGTCAGGAAGACAAGCAGTCTCCTAAGCCAGCAGCAGTTAAGGGTGTGACCTGTTACTGCTGTATTATCACAGTTTCCACCTGCTTAGTAAAAGCATTACCGTTGTAATGTTTTCAGTCTGACAAAGAAACAAGCATATGCGGTTGTTAAAGTTTTTCCAACAATGTGGTACGTATATGCTTTAAAAATAAATAGCATGACCCTTGCAAAAAAACCCCCAAAAACAACCAAATAAAAAAATAGCATGACCCTTATGAAAAAATAAAAACAGAACAAAAAGACAACAACTGAGGAAAGTAGTGACTAAGTGTGTGCAAATAAAACTACACTTCAAAACACCCAAAAAATTAAGGGATACTTATAAAGATAATTAATTAAACCTACTGAAATCTAAGGAAAAGATACTATAGAAGTCTCTGTTACTGAAGATCTTTTCTCAAACTCCAATCTGTATAAAAAATTTGGAAACTATAATTTCAAGTTTCAGTTGAAGAGAAGAACAGATATGCTGCTCATGTGTAAAGTAAGTGCTGATTTAATACACAGAAAACAGAACTTTGAAATACATTAAAAATTGTACAAATTGTCAAAATATCTTGCCTCCTCTTATGATAGAAATTATTCACATTCTGTAAATTTAGACTGAGCTTATAAACGCAACAGGAAGCCATAAACATTTGAGCTTACATTAATTCCTCATAATTCAAAATATGTGATCTTATAATTACAAGCACAGTAAAAAATGTTTGATTTAACAGTTAAGAAATATATGTAACAGAATGCAAAGAACAACAGAAAAGGTAATATAAAAGTTACCTCTCCTATTTGTAAATGAATTTCTTTTATGGTATTCGACAATGATTCTATAATTTCTTTCATACGAAGAAGGTGCGTTTCTTCAATGTCTTGAAATTTCTGTAAACCAAGACAGTCATAATGAAAATATTTCTTGAAGTATTTACTACTGGGATTTTAATAATTAAATACACTAAATGGAAAAACCAACCCAATTGTCTTTGTCAGGTCTTGATAACAGTAATTACAATACTTTGGAAAGGAAGACGCAGAATTTAGAGTTATGAAACAATGTACTTTAAAATACTGTATCATTTTAGCACCCTTATCCATTATTTTTACTTACTCCTTAAACTTCAATCTACCTTGATTTTGCAAAAGTCTGACCTATTTCTCACAAAAAAAATAGCATTAGAGGGTGTTTAAAAAAAAAAAACAACACACACGTTCTTCATTTCCAAAGAGCCTTAATTTTTTCACTTTAACCCAGAAATCTTATTTCTACATTGGTTTAGCACTTCCTTCTGAACACCCTTTCCTCCTGCTCACAATATACACATGCCTTCTTTTTTCCTCGTTAAGTTTGTAGCTGTTGCTTTTTTAAATGATTAATTTGTTTGATCTTTAAACTCATGGTAAGTAATCTTTGTGGGTGGTTCCATTTTAGTTAAGACTTCCAGCTGACAGCCATTTTAAAAATCACTTTCAATGTTTCAAATGACCCCTTCACATAGCCAAAGGGAACTAAAAATGTCTTCATCCTCCTCAACAGTCGACCATAATTGTCTTGAAATCTTTGTTTACTCCTGCTATTTCCTATTTCTCTTCCTATTTCTGTAACTGCACATTCGAGTGTGCACATACTTCAGAATACCATTTAATCCTCTCCTGGTTCTCTGAAACCGTCTCTTCACATTTTACATCTCCTGCTACTCTGACTCACAGACACAACTCCATACAGATTGGCCAAATATCTCTAATTACTAAACTCTCCTGTTTTTTGTTTTTTTTTTTTGGCATACTTAAATATATCTCTAACCACTGATCAAGCAGATTATTTTTTTTAATCCCAGCAGCCTTCCCCTGAATTAAAGACAACATAGCCATCCTCTGTAGTCTCCTCCATAACATTACTTCTTTTACCGACTGCCTCGTTATAGAAGTTGTGTTATTTTGCTTCCAAAGCTATTTATGGTCTACCTCTATAATATCTGCTATCAGTCACTACTGGGGTGTCAACATATGAACAGAATGTATTCAACATCTGTTTCCACAACCTAATTACAATCAAAAAACAGTCAGCTTTTGAAATTATGCCAATGATGCTTCCATCATGTTTTGGTCTGAGCTCCCCAAAAATCTGCAAAATAGAGGTGCCAGTTTTCTTTAAACCCTTCTCTTTAATGTATATCAAAACAATTTGCCATCTAGATTTATTTTTTTTTGTCAGTAGGAAGGTCCCTCTTCCCCAGTTGTTTCCTTCTTTCTTGTTTATTGTTTTATACCTAAGATTTAAAGTCTTTGAAGCTGAGCCATCTTAGCTTTTTACAGCACATAATACATAGAGGTTCTGATCAAAGAATAAAGCTCGGTAATATATTACAACCACACAATTCGTAACACACAGACATAATCATTAACTAAACTGTTTACTTTCACTTTTGAAAGGTAGGTCCACCTAAAAAAGATGTACTCAAATCTAATATTAATAACCCAACAATGCAAACCATTTCAGAGTGCTTTAAGCTACAATACAAATGAAAGATCACCACTGGTGGGATCTTAAGCTGTCCAACTCAGTATACACAGTTTAAGTGTATGACTCAATTTTATAAATATGTCTATTTTCCTTTAAGTTTTACACCATTTTAAAAATATTTCTACTCATTCCTGAACTTCATCTCAAGTTAACAGCAAAATTGTCCAAATTCAACTCTACTCAGTTCTAGATAAGACCTAAAACTTTCAAAGAACTTTTCAAAGAACTTTTAGCACTTTCAACTAATGTGTGAATTTCACACATTCAAAAACCTGACCAGCTATGTGACTTTCAAAAAAGTTCCTAGCAAGGTGGAAATTCTAGCAAATAAGACATGATGTTTTCTGAGCATCTACACAGTAATTGCATAATACAATTATAGCTTTACTCAGAAAAATAAAATATTTTAACAGGAGGAATTCCTGTCAAATTCAATTTCTAAACAGTGAACTAATGCTTCTACTTCTTTAATCACAATAAAACCTTCCACGTTTATAAGAGCAAAAACCGCAACTTGAAATTTAAGATTCACCCTCGCAAAATAATGTATGGTGAACCCCTTTGGTTTAATAACTGCAGGTAAAATAGTAAATGAGAAGAGCCACAGAGATTACAGTCTGAACTCCAAGCCCCTTGATGCTGCTCTTCAACCAGCACTTATGTTATAAAGCTGGCAAGATGTCAGCATGGTATCAAATACCCATCAGCCGATTCAGCAGGTGGTTGTGACTGGCTTCCCAGATGAAACCAAGACACATATTCATGGGAGTTATTTTTCCTATCACATCATCTTTACAGTAGCCCTCTTGAAACCAAATTAGAGATGCAGCTACACAATATACTTAAACCCAAGAGATATGACTTACGCTGTCAGAATGGCATTTTTCATTTCCAATATGGAGAGATGTGTAAAGTTTCCAGGCGTCCATTATCACATTAAGTGAAAATTTAAATTAAACTCTCCTTGTATTAAACTCTCCTTATCTCAACCTGTGGGGTTTTGCATTTTGCTCCCGATTTTCCTTCCCATCCCAATGTTGGGGTGAGGTGGGACAGTAGTGTGAGCAGCAGCATGGGGCTCAGCTGTGGCTAGACCTGAAACCATGACATCTTAGCCTACTTCAAATATGTCATACCTACCTAATAACACAAAGTAGAACAAATACCACCTTCACATTCTTTTTCTAGATACAAATTAAGCTGTTACTTTTCTCATTTTTTTGTTATAGTGGATTGTTAAATGGATTTATATATCTTTTTCAGTACATCAGTACATCATGAAAAGTCCAGCTAGTTTGCTTGCTGAGTGCCCTTCTTCCTTCCCTAATTCACTGACAGGAAAATCAATTTCAAATACTCTTCAGGTTTATCTTCTGTCAGTTCCAAACAGGAACTCCTTTTCATGCTTTCCTGCTCACTGGGGATGAATTCATGCTGCAATTAAGCAAAGTCAGCTTATTGAAATTATACTTGTTATCTTTTTTTCTTATTTTGGAGAGTAGCAAGTCAAACTGCTCTAAACACAGTCTTGTATGGTAAGGAATAAATAGCAGATAACTTTTCTGAAACTATAAATAAATACTTAATACAACCTGACTGAACTTGCTCTGCAGTGGAACAGAAGCACTTACAGGATCTATTTTAGTGGTGGGTTCAGTAATTTCCAGAGAATTATAAAAAGCACTTAGAAGGCATACGTTTTTATTTTAATGAGAGAAAAATAATGTATATAACCAAATTAACTCAAACTGAAAAGAAAAGCATAGGGAGTACAGCTTCTTAACCAGAACTGAGTTAGGATACTACACAAAACTATCTCCTGCAAACTCTTCAGGGAAAGGTTGCAAAGACTCCTAACATAAGTCTCATGTTAAAAGCAAATTTTGCAATAGCATGCCATGCCTGAGCACTATTTTCTTGCTAAAGCCTGGACTGTGGAGTGGGAATAAAGAGTTCTGGTATGTGATATATGCAGTACCCTTTCTGTAACAGCTGTGTTGAGTATCTATCTATTCAGAGATGAACTAGATGAAATTTTAATTAAATTCTCAGTGCAGGAAAGCAGTTTACCATTTAGGACAGGGCAGCGTTTTACATGTCAGCCTACACAATCCTCATGCTGTGAAATCTTAATTCTCAGCAAGTTAAGGGAAATTGTAACACTTTACCATTTAAATGTTAGAATACAAGTACGGCTGAATCTCCCTAATAATTCTATCTACAGCTAAAAACATACCTCAAAACTAATGGAAAAAAAAGGGAAGAATTTTCAACCAAAAGGAAAATTCCCATTTGCAAAAGCTTTACTAAACCCAGAAAAATATACAAATAAATATGCCAGCTAGTCCTCAACTAATTATTATTACTAAGAGAACTACTAAAGTTTCTGCTTGAAATCTGGGGCAGTGGGAATAAGGGCTACTATCAACAGATTTGAAAAGGCAACTTCAAAACTAACAAGAAGCAGCATATGCAATGATATCCTCTTGAACTTGATATCCTCTGGAATACAGATTTGAAGTCTTTAAAAAAAATAAAGAACCTTGAGCAGATGTTAAGAGCTTCTCACAACCTTAGGTAAACACTGGGAAAACACTTTAAAAAGCTGTAACTGAAATGTTTTGCCAGAATGATAATGAAAAAACCACAATGGATCCCAGTATTAGAACTCCTGTGAATGAGTTCTGAGTGTCCAGCAAATTACAAGATTTCTCACATCACCACAGCACATCCACAATATGTACATAAGTTTTGCTTTCTTCCTATGAATTTTTTCTGAAAGTCTTTCTAGAATGCTAATGCTAAGCTGTGTCACTCAAGGACAGTGCCATCACAAATACTGACCACACATGGTCAGTATTTGCTCTTCAAACATACTACTTCTGCCATTGCTGTTCATATCAATTTCCTAAGGACATAATTACGCTTTTCAAAAGCTTTGCTTTCAGAGGTCTTCAGAGATATGAAACACCATATTTTAATCTATTTTAAAAGTAACTCACTTAATGTAACTTACCTGCGCAGTTTCTGTCATTTTCTGTTCAAAATCAGATTTCAATGCAGCATATTTCTCCACATAGAGTTTATAGGTATCTGTAGCTTTTTTTGATTTAACTGCAGCCTGTAGATGAGTAAAAGAAAAAAGAAAAAAGTGTCAAATGTCACACACACAACCAGATCCAAGGTTTATGAAGTCGCTATTAAAAGAAAGTTTAATATGATCCATTAAAAAAAAATCTCCAGGGGCATATGAAAACAGAGAAGTACCATGTCAGATTTCACCACCAAATAACTCAGATTCAAACCACTAGAGATTTCTGTTCAAAGCTATATATGAATCACATTAAAAAGGTTAAAAAAGCAACTACCTTGTTTAAATCCCATCCTCTTATCAGCAATGACAAATTTATAAGTGTTTGGAAATAAAATCTGTATTGCTGAAGTTAACTTATTAGCCCCTGACTAATGCTTAGACCTGCCACAGAAAATCATGAAGGAAGCAGGTTTCAATTACAGAACAAGAAGTTATTTGTAGAGTTCTGAAAGTTAATGAGAAAACAAAAATGACCCCGGAATAAACATAGAGAAGGTGAAATTCTCCATTAGTTGAAAAGTAAAGCCATTACATCAGTAGAATTTCTAAGATTAAGAGGTATTTGAAAGTGAAAGTTATGCAGAACATACTGATGGACATACTGATGCAGCTCAGTGTTGTTTATCATAGTCCTTATTGGCTTTATAATTTATTCATACTTTTTTGTTGCTAATAAACAAAACCAACCTTTCTGGGAGTTTAATATTCTTAAAAGAAAAGAAATATACAGGAAAATCCCAATATTTAATGACAACAAAATTAAATTAAGTAATTGTCTATGATAGAGAAAAAGTTATTTTCAAAGTTTACAGCATGGCATTTGACAGAGTATTTCAAACTTTGACACTGTTGCTATTTCTGAGTTAACAGCCAAAGAAAATAAAAATCATCTTGAATTTCAGCTTTTATTCTAGGCTCATAGTTCAACATGCCTGTTCTATCTCACTGACATTTCCCATCAGCTTAATTAAAAAATATTCTCAGTTTGTTAATAGCATCAGTGAAGACAGTTGTGTATTTAATATTTGTTCTGGTTATCAACAGCTCTCCTCCCCTACTGCAAATTAATTTCACCCACATTAAAAATATAAACTATTTCTCACTTGCAATGACTCATACAGCTGACCACTACCTATAACTTCCAAATGAATTAACACAAAGACGCCCTTTGGAAAAAGAGGGTTATATTCTGCAATTTCCAAGAGAAAAAGAACTGAAGATCCTAAGTAACAGTATAGCATTAACACTTGTTCATCAAACAGGACTTCAAAGAAAAAGAAGCTAAAGTTGCATTTTTCCACTTAAAAAGAAAGCTTAAGTAGATCTTAGTCACAAAACTTCCAAACCCAGCATTACAATGAATCAAGATCACTCTATGAGGAATATGTATCCTTCAGGCATTAAAAGAAGAACATGACAGACTGCCCAAATCCATCAGTTCCTTGTACTGAATTTTATTTCATGATTCTCACTCTTGGTAATTTCCCTGTGTGCACGAACAAAACAGTTTAATCTTGTTTCCCAAATGCTGCTCACTATGTTAAACGTACAAGGTGTTCTATCAACATGTGTGCTCTGTGTAAGGTGATTCCAAATGTAACCATTGAATAGAAAGGAAACAGCAAGTTACAAGAATTCAGAATTCAATTTTTTTTGTAAAGCATTACATAATTGAACCTCATATGCATGGGATGTTGGCAAAACATCTCTTACAATCATGTTTAACGATGAGCGGAACCTCACTGATGTGCTGAAAACATCTACCAAAAAACAACTATTCAGCAGAACAAAATGATGCAACACGTGATCACTGTATCATTAATTAGCAGTATCTTCTGAAAACAGCATGTGCCTATTCTCAGGTGAAGTGGCAATTGCTACAATTCAGTTTAGAATTCTATTTACTGTAAGTGAAAGGATCAGCCAAGAATTTTTTGTTAAGTCACTATAAATAGAGAAGTTCATATGTCAGAGAATAACAGGAAATTATTGCACAAGTTAACACAAATTTTCAGCTTGAAATGAAAATTGCAAGGTCACAGATACCCACTCAGATTCTTCAATAAAGGATTGCTCCAAATATTGGAATTCGTTATAAGCTCTTAGTATCTCAGTTCAGATTCACTGCTTTTTGTTACAATAGTTCTGTGATTTTGACAGAAAACATTTCATATGGTGCTGAAAGTAATAATCCTATTCTCTACTCTCTGCCAAAGGAAAAACAAATTAATATAGTAGCTGCCACTATGTTTCCGAAATGACAAGTAAACTCATTACTGCGAAGATGTGGCAGTCACTCTACCTACTCCCACTGGAAACATTTTTAGTGTACTTGCAGAGCAATCAACTATGGTCCAGTTGTTCAAAGAGAAGTATATGGGTAAGATGCATAAACCATTAGAAAATACCCTTCATCCTTTCCCCTTTCTTATGCAGACACCAGTGGGACTGAGTACTTTTTGTTTCCAAATGAACAACGATGACGTTATATCCTAAAAAAAAGTGCTCTGTTCAGTCAACTTTTTCTACAGAAAAGTTTCAATCAATTCACAAAATATCAGAAAAAAAATACACTTTGAACAGACGGTCAGGAAAACTTTTCCAACCCACATACTTCTGATTCATGTCTAGAATACCAAATTGACTGTCATTTGAGATAGAATATAGGAAAAAAGCTAGATTTATATCCAAGATAAAACAATCACAACATGTTCAACAGGATCACTTCTCTCATCAGTGAGAAGGCAATAATCAGCACTCTATGTTCCATCTAGGCAGTGGTATACGAGGCACTAAGATGATTCTAACATGAACAGAGCTGTACATAGCTGTGATTGAAATAGAATTAGACAGAGCTATCAAGACTGAAAAAGACAAGACAGTCAGAAACAGGGAAACACGACTTCTTTCCTCTACTAAAGTTTCCTGAAAATAGGAAGAAGTTATAGTGATGACAGCAGAATGAGAGGTGATTCCTCCCCTCAGCTCAGTACTGGTGAGGCCACACCTGGAGCTGTGTCCAGCTGTGGACTGTCCATTGCAAGTCATGGACATTTTGGAGAAAGTCCAGTAAAAATGATCACAGAATGGGAGGGGTTGGAAGTGACTTCTAGGGACTGAGTCCAAACCCCCTGCCAAAGCAGGATCACCTAGACCAGGATGCGTGCACATGGGTTTTGAAAGTCTTCAAAGAAGGAGACTTCACAACCTCTCTGGGAAGCCTGCTCCAGTACTCTATAGTAATTTTTCCTCATGTTGAGGTGAAACATCCTGTGTTCCAATTTGCTTGTTGTTCCTCATCCTATCACAGGCCACAACTGAAAAACAGACCACCCCCTTCTTCTTGACACCCAGGATTCTGACATTTGTAAACAGTAAGATCTCCTCTCAGTCTTCTCTCATTCAGACTTAACAGTCCCAAGCCTCTCAGCCTTTCCTTCTAAGACAGGTGTTCCAGTCCATTAACCATGAGGGAGGAGAGGGAGGAGAGGGAGGAGAGGGAGGAGAGGGAGGAGAGGGAGGAGAGGGAGGAGAGGGAGGAGAGGGAGGAGAGGGAGGAGAGGGAGGAGAGGGAGGAGAGGGAGGAGAGGGAGGAGAGGGAGGAGAGGGAGGAGAGGGAGGAGAGGGAGGAGAGGGAGGAGAGGGAGGAGAGGGAGGAGAGGGAGGAGAGGGAGGAGAGGGAGGAGAGGGAGGAGAGGGAGGAGAGGGAGGAGAGGGAGGAGAGGGAGGAGAGGGAGGAGAGGGAGGAGAGGGAGGAGAGGGAGGAGAGGGAGGAGAGGGAGGAGAGGGAGGAGAGGGAGGAGAGGGAGGAGAGGGAGGAGAGGGAGGAGAGGGAGGAGAGGGAGGAGAGGGAGGAGAGGGAGGAGAGGGAGGAGAGGGAGGAGAGGGAGGAGAGGGAGGAGAGGGAGGAGAGGGAGGAGAGGGAGGAGAGGGAGGAGAGGGAGGAGAGGGAGGAGAGGGAGGAGAGGGAGGAGAGGGAGGAGAGGGAGGAGAGGGAGGAGAGGGAGGAGAGGGAGGAGAGGGAGGAGAGGGAGGAGAGGGAGGAGAGGGAGGAGAGGGAGGAGAGGGAGGAGAGGGAGGAGAGGGAGGAGAGGGAGGAGAGGGAGGAGAGGGAGGAGAGGGAGGAGAGGGAGGAGAGGGAGGAGAGGGAGGAGAGGGAGGAGAGGGAGGAGAGGGAGGAGAGGGAGGAGAGGGAGGAGAGGGAGGAGAGGGAGGAGAGGGAGGAGAGGGAGGAGAGGGAGGAGAGGGAGGAGAGGGAGGAGAGGGAGGAGAGGGAGGAGAGGGAGGAGAGGGAGGAGAGGGAGGAGAGGGAGGAGAGGGAGGAGAGGGAGGAGAGGGAGGAGAGGGAGGAGAGGGAGGAGAGGGAGGAGAGGGAGGAGAGGGAGGAGAGGGAGGAGAGGGAGGAGAGGGAGGAGAGGGAGGAGAGGGAGGAGAGGGAGGAGAGGGAGGAGAGGGAGGAGAGGGAGGAGAGGGAGGAGAGGGAGGAGAGGGAGGAGAGGGAGGAGAGGGAGGAGAGGGAGGAGAGGGAGGAGAGGGAGGAGAGGGAGGAGAGGGAGGAGAGGGAGGAGAGGGAGGAGAGGGAGGAGAGGGAGGAGAGGGAGGAGAGGGAGGAGAGGGAGGAGAGGGAGGAGAGGGAGGAGAGGGTTAACCAGGTTGGTAAAGACCTTTGAGATCAAGTCCAACCTATCACCCAACACCATCTAATCAACTAAACCATGGCGCTAAGTGCCCCATCCAGTCTATCCCTAAACACCTCCAGTGATGGTGACTCCATCACCTCCCTGGGCAGCACATTACAATGGTCAATCACTCTTTCTAGGAAGAATTTCTTCCTAACCTCCAGGCTAAACCTCCCCTGGTGCAGCTTGAGACTGTGTCCTCTTGTTCTGGTGCTGGTTGCCTGGGAGAAGAGACCAACCCCCACCTGGCTACAACCTCCCTTCAGGTAGTTGTGGAGAGCAATGTCCCCATAGCCTTCTATTCTCCAGGCTAAGCAACCTCAGCTCCCTCAGCCTCTCCTCATAGGCCTTGTGCTCCAAACCCCTCTGGACATGCTCCAGCAACTCAACATCTTTCCTAAACTGAGGGGCCCAGAACTGGACACAGGACTCAAGGTGTGGCCTAACCAGTGCTGAGTAGAAGGGCAGAATGACCTCCCTGCTCCTGCTGGCCACACTGTTCCTGACACAGGCCAGGATGCCATTGGCCTTCTTGGGCACCCTGCAGGCTCACATTCCACCTACTGTCAACCACTAGCCCCAGGTCCCTCTCTGCCTGGCTGTTCCCCAGCCACTCTGACCCCAGCCTGTAGCTCTGCATGGGGTTGCTGTGGCCAATGTGCAGAACCTGGCACTTGGATGTGTTAAATCTCATGCCCTTGGACTACGCTCATCTGTCCAGCCTGTCAAGGTCCCTCTGCAGAGCTCTCTTACTCTCCAACAGATCAACTCCTGCCCCCATGATGATGGACTCAATCCCCTCACCCAGATCATCAATAAAGATATTAAACAGGATGAGGCCCAGCACTGATTCCTGGGGGACACCATTACCAACTGGCTGCCAGCTGGATGTCACCACCACTCTCTGGGCTTGGCCCTCCAGCCAGTTCCTAACCCAGCACAGAGTGCTGCTGTCCAATCCATGAGCTGACAGCTTGGCCAGGAGTTTGCTGTGGGGGACGGTATCAAAGGCCTTGCTGAAGTCCAGGTAGACTACATCCACAGCCTTCCCACATCCACCAGGCAGTCACCTGATCGTAGAAGGAGATCAGGTTGGTCAGGCAGGACCTGCCCTTCCTAAATCCATGCTGGCTGGGCCTGATCCCTTGGCCATCCTCTAAGTGTTGTGTGATTGCACTCAGGATGACCTGTTCCATAGTCTTGCCTGGCACTGAGGTCAGGCTGACAGGCCTGGAATTCCCTGGCTCATCCAACCGGCCCTTCTTGTGGATGGGCATCACGCTGGCCAGCTTCCAGTCATCTGGGATCTCTCCAGTGAGCCAGGACTGATGAAAAATCATGGAGAGTGGCTTGGCCAGCTCATCTGCCAGCTCTCTCAGCACCCTAGGATGGATCCCATCTGGTCCCATGGACTTGTGGGGATCCAAGTGGCTGAGCAGGTCTCTAACTGCTTCCTAATGTGTCACAGGGGAACTATACTGCTCCCTGACTCCATCTGCCAGTTCAGGAGGCCAGTTGTCCAGAAGACAACCTATCCTGCTATTAAAAATTGAGGCAAAGAAGGTGTAAAGTACCTCTGCCTTTTCCTCATCTTTTGTTATAACATTCCCCTCCATGTCCACCAAGGAGTGGAGGTTGTCCCTGCCCCTCCTCTTGCCATTAATGTATTTATAGAAGGATTTTTTTGTTCTCCTTCACAGCAGTGGCCAGTCTAAGCTCTAAATGGGCTTTTGCCTCCCTAATTTTTTTCCTGCATGACCTAGCAACATCCTTAAACATTTCATGGGTAACCTTTCCTTCCTTCCAAAGATAATACATCCTCTTTTTTTCCCTTAATTCACTCAGAAGTCCATTGCCCATCCAGGCTGGCTGTCGGCCCCAGCGGCTCATCTTCCGGCACATTGGCACGGCCTGTTCCTGTGCCTTCAAGATTTCTTTCTTGAAGTAGGTCCAGCCCTCCTGGCCCCCTTTGTTTTTAAGGGCTGTTTCCCAAGGAACCTTCTGAGCTAGTTCCTTAAGTAAGCTTAAGTCCACCCTCCAGAAGTCCAGAGTGGAGGTTTTGTTGCTGCCCCTCTTAGCTTGACTGCATATTGAAAACTCAATCATTTCATGGTCACTGGACCCCAGACAGCCTCCAACCACCACATCTCCCACCAGCCCTTCCCTATTGGTAAATAGAAGGTCAAGCATAGCCTCACCCCTGGTAAGCTCACACAGCAGCTGGGCTAAGAAGCTATTCTCCATACACTCTAAGAACCTCCTAGACTGCCTCCTCTCTGCTGTGTTAAGTTCCCAGCAGATATCAGGCAGGTTAAAGTCTCCCATGAGAACAAGGTCTGGTGATCTTGAGACAGCCTCTAGCTGCTTATAGAATAATTCATCAACCTCTTCATCCTGGGTGGTCTATAACAGACTCCCACCAGGATGTCAGCCCTGTTGGCCTTCCCTCAAATTCTCACCCACAGGCATTCAACCTGATCATCCTTGATCTCTAGTTTCATGGTGTCTAGAACCTCCCTGATGTACAGGGCCACCCCTCCACCCCTTCTCCCTCGCCTGTCTCTCCTGAAGAGCCTGCAGCCGTCAATTACAGTGCTCCAGTCATGTGAGTCAGCCCACCATGTTTCTGTGATTTCAACTACATTGTCACTTTCCTGCTGTACCAAGGCTTCCAGCTCCTCTTGTTTGTTACCCATATTTCGTGCTTTAGTGTACATGCACTTCAGCTGGGCTGCTGGTTTCACCCCTGGCTCCAGCTTACAACCCTCAGACTCGTGTTTGGGGGGGGGACTGGTTTCAGCCCTTTCCCCCTTCAAATCCAATTTAAAGCCCTGTCAATGAATCCTGCAAACTCCCTTCCTAGAACCCTTTTCCCTCTGTGGGATAGGCTGTTCTCATGTGGAAGGATCTTTCTCCCCCTCTGGGACAGATGTACTCCATCTGTTGCTAGAGGACCTGGTGCCATAGAAAGTTCCCCAAGATCAAAAAACCCAAAATATTGTTGGTGGCACCAGCCTCTGAGGCACTTGTTAATTACACCTGCTTTCCTGTTCCTTTCAGTATTCCTTCCTGCAACTAAGGATATTGATGAAAACATTACCTGTGCCCCTGACCCCTCAGCAACTTTTCCCAGAACCTTGAAGTCCCTTTTGATTGCCTTTGGACCTCTGGTTTCAACCTCACTGCTCCCTATCTGCATAACTATCAAGGGATAGTAATCAGAGGACTGTACCAGACTAGGCAGCCTTCTGGTGACAGCTTTACCCAGGCCCCAAGAAGGCAGCAGACTTTCCTGTGGGAAGGATCTGGCTCACATATGGGGCCCTCCATACCCCTCAGGAGGCAATCACCAATAACAATTACCCTCCTCTTTTTTTTTTAAGGGAAGAAGTCCTGATGTGGGGGGCAGGCTGTTTTGCTTTAGGCAACACTTCAGATGCTGTGTCTTCTGTCTTCTCATTCACCTCACCCTCAACTTCCAGTGCCACACACTTGTTTTGCCAGGACAGCTGGGAAGGTGAGGGGAGCCATGAGGGTTTTAACTTGCCTCTCCTAACAGGGACCTGTATCCATTCCCAGCTGCTTCTTGGGTCACCTCCCTCTGCTAGGGGACTCTGCAGAGCCTGGTTCCTCAAATCCAACTCCCTTTCGCATTCCCTTGAAGTCTAAGACTAGCCACTTCTTCCTTCAGTTCAGCCACTAGATTAATCAGATAATTGAGATGCTCACTCCAGAATTGGAGATGATACACCAGATCTCACTAGGGCAATAGTAGGGGAGGGGAAATTCCCTCAACCTCCTCAACACATTGTTCTTAATGAACCCCATGCATAACATTGCAAACCAGGACATTAACATCTTTCTCCATAGAACAGCTTTGCAGCTGGTCAATCCCTAATCTATTCTGGTGCCTGGGGTTATTCCTTCCCAGGTGCAGGTCTCTACACTTTCCCTTGTTGAACTTCATTAAGTTCCCCTTTAACCAACTTTCCAGACTGTCCACGTCTCAAGGAATGACAGCACAGCCTTCTGGGGTATCAGCCAATCCTTGAAGTTTAATATTATCAGCAAACTGCTAAGGGTACACTTTATTGCCTCATCCAGGTCATTGATTCTATGCTAAACAAGACTGGACCCAGTACTGGACCTGATACTGACCCCTGGCTACAGGTCTCTAACTGGGCTCTGCACCATTGGTCATGACCCTCTGAGCTCACAATCCTTCTCACTGTCCACTCTTCTAACCCACACTTTCCTGAGCTTACCTACAAGGAAGTTACAGGAGATGGTGTCAAAAGCCTGGTGAAGTCAAGGTAGACAACATCCACTGCTCTCCCTGCAGCTACTCTTCAGTCACACCACCACAGAAAGCTAACATCAAATGCTTTGGATTGCTAGGGACCTTCAAAGTCCACAGTAAGTCTAGTCCAATTTCCAATTTCCACAGTAAGCAGGGACATCTTTAACCAGATCAGGTTGCTCAGTTGAAACAAGCATCATAAGCATCTTTAAGTACAACTGAATCTTGTTCTCTGGATTTAAGGGACACCCTAAGTCTCTTCAGGGTATTTTAAACCCACTCTGGCCCTGCAGAAGGCAGCCAACCAGACTGGTCAAATGTGATTCAAATTCATGCTAGCTGCTCCTGATAACGTTTTCTTCCATGTCCTTAGAGATGGCCTCCAGAATGATGAAAGGACTGGAGTATCTCTTCCATGAGGGAAGACAGAGTTGGGACTACTGAGCCTGGAGAAGGAACTCTTAGAGATGATTTTACAAGTGTATATGAAAACCTGAAAGGAGGATACATGGAAAAGAGACAGGGCCTTTCCAGCAGTGCCCAGTGACAGAATCAGAGGCAATTGATGCAGACTGAAACACAGGAGGTTCGGCCTGAACCTCAGGAAACATTTTTTTTCATGTGAGGCTATCTGAGCACTGGCACATGTCATGCAGGGAGATTGTGGAGTTTCCATCATCAGAAATATTCAAAAGCTTTCTGGATATGGTCCTGGGTGACTGGCTCCTGGTGGCCCTACTTGAGCAGTATGGTTGTCCAGGATGGCCCTGAGGGTTCCTTCTAACCTCAGCCATTTTGTGACTCTCTGAATGGATCAAATTTCCCAGTAACCCAAGGATAATCACAGTACCACAGTATCACTAAGGTTGGAAGAGAACTCAAGGATAATACTAAATACAAAATCAAGATACTAATCCCTTGGGATTTGGGTCCATGAAAATGGCACCCTTTAATTTAGCACTGAAAGTAGTGTTGATTTGTTTTTCTTCACAATAGAACAGACTTCAAATACTCATGTAATTATCTACTTCCTTCTCATTGAAGGGACAACCCAAAACCTCCTACTCCTTAATTCAGTAACAAGGGCACTGAGTGTTTGTGTATTTATCTAAGGAAATGTATTGAAAAACAGATGCTGAAACAATTACAAGCGATTGCGGTAAAAGCCACTAGAAAAGATTATCATACAAGGCAGAGCTGCAGTGCTGTTAGAACAGATATGGAAGTGTCAACAAAACTAGGCATTCAAAATACTGTAGACATTACCAAATAGCCACAACTACTACTATTAACCCTTTCTGAGCAGTAACACAAGTGTGTTACAATGCAGTGAATTAAATAAGATGCCACAGAACTACCTTATCAATGTCTCTCTGCGTTGCTCCTTCCTTCTTCAAACGTTCTTGTTCAACACACTTTGCATTGTAGTTTTCCTTTGACTTCTGCAAGGCCTGAGTAATACTTTGAATATTTTGCACTGCTTCCAATGTTCCTGAAACATCTTCTTTAGTCTGCAAAATATCACACAGTTGTTAAAACCAAACCATTTTAATGTTAAGTCACTGGACATGACGAATTTAAAAAAAAAAAAAAGAACCACCTTTTTATAAGCTTTGATTTGTTCATCTCCATACTTGTGAAGTTCTTTTATTAGCTCTTGTAATCTCCGCACAAGATCCAAGTGACAGCTTGCTAGTTTTTCTGTTGAGGTTTTGAAAACATCCCAAACTGGTGCAAACGTCCTAGATTGAGGAAAATGATACTTAATGTTCACCCTTTTACTTTTCTTCCTTTTACTTGGCTATGATTTTTTTTTTTAATACTGATAAATTATAACTGGTAAGTTTACAGAAGCTCACTTCTTTTCCAAAAACTGAAACAAAACAAACCTCCAACAACTGCTATAAATTCTTACTAAATGTTTTAAACGTACTTGGAATCCCATCTACTGATTTTTACACATTTTTTGGTTTACTCGTATTGACTTTAATGAGTAAAATGAAGCAAAGCTGACAATCTTTTCCATCATCAGCCCAGAATACTGCCTATTAGATCCTAAAGATGGAGTGATAGAAGCTCAAAGTAATTTAAAATGCAAAAGTATTTTTATGTGTATACTTGAATAGTGCAAACAAATCAGAAGTGACTCAGTTGAGTTTCTAGCTGTCTTACTGCAAAGATGATCTGCTATCCATTAAGAGATTAATCATATGGCAAAGAAATGTGGAGAACAGGTAATTTCTCCAAGTTGTAGTTCTATAGTGACTGGAATTCTAGATCAGTACTGTAAATATACATCCCTACCTCAGTCTCCTGCTTAAAGCTGCTGAAAAATTAATACTATACACAGCCTTTAAAGTACTGATATTCAAGCTAAAATGCAGAGACAAAATCTTTGAACCATCAGCAACAAGCAATATCAAATTATTCACTGATGAAAGCTCCCCATATTTCTAGCTGTGATTACTACAAATATAAATAAAAAATAATCTAGCCTTTTCTAAGGGTCTGAGTTCTCATTGGCATAAACTTTCTAATAAAAAAATCCAGTTTTTAGAAATACACTCCTTGTATAAAACTTTCATTAAACTATGGAACAAAATCTACTGAAAAGCCTCATTCTTAAGATCTCTGAGGACAGAGATAACACTTCAAAAAGCAGAAACAATATAAATAAATAAATTTACTGCCACATTTGCAGACCATATGTTCTCTCTTCAGAATAACTACCACAAGCTTAGGAACACAGAGCAGAAAGCCACATTCTTTATTATCTCTGCAAAGATCTCAGCCTTAAACATGTTAACAGAAAAATCCCCAAAGTGGAGGCATTGTTCTTTCATTCTGTGAAGGAAGAACTGTATTGTCTTGGGTGTTGTCCTACCTGCATGTTATTTTGCATGATTACTGAAGAACTATCAGTTTTAAAGAAAGGTGGCAAAGTTATACTACCTTCAACATCATCAATAAAACATTCAGAATCAAGCTTTATTTACATAGTTATTTCTGTCCTGTAACTTACATACCCAAGTTGTGTGTAATTGCTTGCTGATTTGGCTAGTTTTGTCATTGACCTTGAATATGCTTCCTCTATTGTAGCCCTGTCAAAGAAAACCATCAAAAAATACAGTCAACACTCTGAAGATCTTTGAAGACAGATTAATATGCAAACAGGGAACTTTTTACTTTACTGAAAATTACTCCATTCAAGTGACCACTAAAAACTATATGCAAAGTCACACAAGTATATTTAAGAACAATAATGTGAGAAGCCTGTGACAGACTGTAACCAGAAACAGGAGAAAACCTAGAGACTCAAGCCTTGAAAAAGTTTAGCGCTTCTGTCTCTGCTGTTCTGCTCTGCCTTAGTAATCATCAGAACAAAGTGACTTCAACAATCATCTTCCTCACAACAGAGCAACAAAATCAAATACATATGTAATAAAAACATTAAAATGAGCAATCTGAATGCTTACTGAGCAATTTCACTAAATAGGATCTTGTCCAGTTTTTTGTACACTCATTTTCAAAGAAGATTGCCTCAATAAATGATGATTACTTTGGAAAGCCTCTTCCCATGCTGAGCTTCATTGTATCTTCCTGCACTCAAATCTACAGTTTTACTTATCTTTTGCAGATTCCTTAAAGCCTCTGTTGGAGCAGGTACCATGAATTAACAGTCACACATAACACAGCACTGACTCTCTGCAAGTCCCTTCTCCCATCAATTTTCCTATTACTAAGATAAACATAATTTTATTTTTCTACCCTAAATCAATATTCAATATGTGGAGAATCCTGGGTTTAAGAAAATACTGTAATTGTCTTTTCTTAAAAATGCAAAAGCTTGAAGGATTTTCTTTCATAACACAAGCCAAAGAGAGGTAAAAAAGTAACATGAAGAATTCAGCCTTCTCTCAAGCTATACCAGGACTATAACCACTTATTGTTGAGGTAGAATGCTATTAGTTACATTTTCTGAGCAAAATGAGTTTTCTTATCAAAATATGAAACAAAGTAGCAGTCAATTTGAAACAGGCATGTCTTTATTCTGACTGAATAACTATCCAGTCACTTGGACATTTTTCATCAGTTAATAAATCAGTTTGGAGAAGGAGCTTAAACTGTACAACAGAAACAAAACAGAAATGTTACTGCAAATGAACACATTTCAAACGCTTCTACCTTTTTCAGAGGAAAAAACTTTGCCATTTCAGAAAGTTTTTGCAGAAGTTTGGAAAGAAAAGTATTTTTTAAAAAATCCTTAAGCTGACTATAATTATTTCCCACATCCTATACAATTTTTCTTTTTTTCATTATTTCTAAGGCTGGAGAACAGGGAACAATAGACACTTCCCTGATTACGCTGCACACCATCAAAACACTATTCTGAACAGCACAAGCAACAGAGACTGGCTTCACACAGACATGTGTCCTTTGTGCCCTAAGCAGTTTGTATATCAAAGTAAGTTCAAGCACCTTTCCCTTCTCTTTGAAATCACTCCAAAAGCAAATTCTCTGTCTAGTCTGGAGAGTCCAGGAATCCTGACTGACCAGATGACTACTGTCAAACACTAACTCTAACTCATTGAAAGTATTATCACCAATTCAAATCTGCCTCCTCTACCTAGCCAGTGGTTTTCAATTTTCACTCTCCTGTCTCCACTTCTGCAAAAAAAGGCCAGTGTGTTCCAAAGGAATGGAAGGACAGAAGCAAAGGAAGTTCAAATGTATACAAGTTCATTTTTCGTGGGGTGTTCCAAAACATACGTACATGGAAATGAGGATGTAAAAACATTAGGTCTAGGAGTCTCCTAATAAATGTTGTTAATCCACTTACATACTGACAGCAGAAAAAAGTACTACAAACCAATATTCAGACTATACTTCACAGAGGAAGAGAGGCAACAGATAATTGTGTGCAGCATCTTGTAACTTCTTTGTAATAAACAGAGATGCAAAATAGAATATGGTCAAGGCAACTGGACTGCTGTAAAATAATGCTCAAGAACTGCTGCACAAAATTTCTTTTGAGATCAACAATTTGACTGATGTGGATAAATGTGTGCTACTGAACCCTATTTATTTCCTTGGAAATTTATTGTCATCCTAGTAATTTCATAATGTTAGTGAAGGGCTTCACTGCCCAATATGGATACTTGGAAACATTTTAACTAAAATGAGCACACCAAATACTTGAAGTCCATCTATTTCTTTGAAACTGCAAACCATATGCCACAAAGTACCACCAGTCTGAATTGGGATTGGTCAATGATGCACCCCTCACTTAAAAAGACTACCTATTTGGCATTCAACTGCATTTTTCAATGGCAATTCAGCATACTGAGATGCAACAGTAAAGCATGGTGAAAGAAAACACAGTGGAACAGATGGATATTAAATTTAATATCCTGATGGGATAAGTTCATTGGAGAGGACTGAACCTATTGCTGCCGGCCCACACCACTGACAGGTGTTTTTCAGCCACAGGACCAGCTGCTCTTAAGGAACTATACTGAAGCCTTGTCAAATATATTAAAATGTAGCACTAAGAATGCCAGTGAACCTCAGTGCGTTTATGAGAACTGAAAATTTCCACATTCCACAAAAAAGCTGTTAAGATGGCTGCACATCAGTTTGGTATATCCTGATCTATGCACAATAACTGAAACGACATTTTTTCATCTCTCATTATCAATAAAGTGCCCATGTGGATCACCATGTATTCCTATATAGTCATCAATGATTAGTCTTAAATGTTATGCAAGCTTGCTTAGCTAGGAACCAAAATTGACAAATCACTACAATTAGTTAGCAGAAACGTCATCTGAAACATTTTTGATATGTGGAGAAAGGTCCAATTTGTTTTTTACTTATTGCAAAGGCATGTCTCATTGAAAAATTTATTTTGAAGGAGCTTACAAAATGAAAACTACTAGAATGCCACATTCTTTTTATTAGTGATTTTGTGTAGAAAGAACTGTCAAGTTTTATTTATGCCACTATATTAAAGCAAAGCATTCATGCCAGATATAGCAGCAAGTTATTGTAACCATTTACATAAGACCTTTCACCTTAGGACCAGTATGAATACAACATAAAGGAGATAAGAAGCAGAGTAAGAGAACTTTGTATCTAAATGTGGAGGGTAAATCAAAATATTATTTATTTTACATCCATTACATTAATTGTATCCAGATGAAATACAGCTTACTGCTACAAAACCTGAGTGACTCCAAATATTAAAGCAGGCTACAAAGGAAGGATCCAGGCACTTGTAATGATAAGACAAGGCAAACATTTGTAACAGTAAATATTAGAAGTGCAAGCTTGTGAGTGGGAGCTTATGAAGCCTTAATGACTTCTACTAAACACAAACAGTGTGATATCCCTCTGCTCAATCCAACATAGGATTGCATTGCAACTCTGCTTGGCTTCACAATGTGTTCTCAGAAATCAGGGATTCTTGAAACACTAGATTCCTTGGGTTGTGTAGTTCTTCCAACAGAAGACATGGGCTCTACTTGGTGGAAAGATTTTGTAATTTTGTCCAATTCACTTGGAAACTATGTTAGTGAAACTGAGAACACATCAGATTTGTGGTCATAACATTTTGTCAAATTTTAAAATAAATTCTTAGTTGAGAGCCATTTGAGGCCAAAACTGAAACTGACAAAAAATTTCAGAAAACAAAAGCTGTTTCTGTAAACAGCTTTTACTGCAAAAAGCTTTCACTGAAGTCCTCAGACAGTCACTTGCAATTTTCCTTGTATCATCTGGTGTCATTATCTGAATTAAGACAAAATACTGAGGTGGGCACACAATTTTGTCCAGAATGGATATGATGTTCAGTGTAGCAGTAGCAGTGGTCCTTCACAAAGAACTAAAAACATTACTACATTGTCTGCTCTGGAAATTGTCACAACTGCAGACTTCACTTCTGTCCTTCAATCTCACAGACAATATCTGTGCTATTTTTCTGCATATTGTTTTCTTGTCCCTATTTCTTTAATAAACCTAGTTTCCCAGCATCTTAATCTGAAAGCATAATTTCTTTTAAATCATACTAGCAGTTGCTAACACCCTAATTCTACATCTTCAGTAAAAGACTTTGTAAGAGTAACTATTATGGCTAATGTAAATTATTGCTATTCTTCTGAGCGCACTGAAAATTTTGGATTAATTTAAATAAACTGCTGGACACCTAATGTGACACTTCTGTATTTTTACTCTTGTTTAATTCAATTTAATTGTGAAAAGTCCAAAGCTATTAGAAGTCATTAATTGATGCTTAATAGTTACTATTCATCTTAATGAAGTAGGTAAGAAGTAAGAACCAGATACTCTTGTAGGACACAAGAGATTTTTAAGTGTTCATTGATTTTTACGTATTTTGCATGTTACTGCTAAGTGCAACAACAAACAAAAAACTATGAACAGTATATTAAAGAGCCAGGATTATCAAGGATGAATACTTACCTTTCTCTTATAAAGTCTGCTAAGTCTTTTGTTGACAAATGCCCATGTTTCATGTTGTGATAGAGGACATCAAAGCCATTGTTCCTGTCCCCCTAAAGATTTGATAATAAAAAAAGCAGAACTATGAAACAACATCCTAAAGCAATTACACAAAGTACTGAGCCTACACATTTTAATAACTGATCAGGTTTAAGAAAGCAATTTCTAATGCTTCAGCTTTTAACCAACTGCTGTTAGCTCCCTTCAAACCACTATATTTAGAGCAAACAAAAATCACCTCAGCAGCTACTACTAGTCTTCTAATGGCAACTCTTTCATTATATATTACTAGGCTATATACAAATCAATTTATTTTCTAGATTTCTACAAATTTTGTATTCTTTCACTTCCCGTATTGTTAAAAGCATACCTAATACTGTAGTTCCTCTTCACCCCCCTCATACCTTTCATTATTTTCCATGAACTAAAATTCACACTTTGAAATCACTGGATGTCCCACCTCTCCAGTTCTTTACATTTCATGTATTTTTCCTCTGCTTTTTGAAAAAATGGTTAAAAAACTAATCTCTTCCCTCTCATAGGTAGTTTCCCTTTGACATAAGTTTAGTTATAAAACAACATTTTCCAACAAGGGCTATCTCACCAATAAAACAGAGACACTGTCCTAAACTTTGCTTTAGTGAACTCAGCCATTTTATCACCTCTGTCACCACACTGAACTTCCTCCAGACAGGAGAAAGCAACAAAAATGAAAGGAAGGAGAGGCATGGCACAGCATAATAGCATTGCTACAATTGAAGCTTTCCTGTCAAAATCTCTGTTCTATTCCTCGCTTCTGGAAGCTTCATATCATTAACACAGCTGCATATATGTAGGGAGATCATGTTGTCCAACTGCCTAACAACCACCTGCCAACACAGGTTAAGGGCAATATTGAAAGCCTGTTGCAGTGTTTGACTACCCTCTCATTAAAGAAACACTTCCTAATGACCACTCCAAATGTCCCATGGCACAGCTTTGAACCGTTCCCGTGCATCCTATCACTGGATCCCAGAGAGAAGAGCTCAGCACTTTCCTCTCCATCCCCTCCTCAGAAAGCTGTAGAGAACAATTAGGCCACCCCTCAGCCTCCTTTTCTTCAAGCTGGACAAACCCGTAGTCCTTGAGCACTGATCACAGGACATGCCTTCCAACCCCCTCCCCAGCTTTGCCACCCTGCTCTGGATGTATTGAAGGATCTTCATATCTTCCTTAAAATCCTCAGCTTTTCATAAAGGCAGTTCTACACGTCCAGTGAGAGGAGCCTGAGGATTTGGTCATAGACCCCTCCAAACATTTCTGTGCTTTCTGTTCTGGAAAAACTTGTATGTGCAGCAATAAGGTGCACCTGATCAGAGAAATTACACAGCTCAAGAATAAAGCTGGAGAACAAAAATAAAGATCAGTGATCCAGATCACTATGAGGACATAACAGTTGCACTGCTTAGCAGATGTGGGAGCAAGAAGGAGAAAGGATCAGCCAACTTTAGTAAGTGGAAGCACCAGGGGTGGATGGAAGAACTTCACAGTAGCCATGGTAGTAGACCCACTACGGCAAAGTGTTAACTGCACTAGATAATAAATCAGCCAACAATATAGCAAGTTACCTTAAAGGACACCACACATCGACACACCTCAGTGCACAGACACTTTTCTGCTTAGAAAGTTATACAGTCTGTCCACAGTAGTTATGTTCATGAAGAACAGCTCAAATAATTCATAAAATAAGAATAAAAGTCTGTATTTAGAGTAATGACAGAGACATAAGCTGTGGCTCAGAGGAAAAGCAGTAAAACTTAGAAAAGCCAAGTATGCATCCTTTTACGTGCACATATGCCATCCACACTGTTTATTTTTGTTTTGGTTGCTCTTTCTCAATACCGTCCCTTCCCACATACATAGTATAAAATCTTTTATGCGGAACTTTCGTGTGCAAACAATTTTTCTTCATTGACTGTTTTTACCTGCCCCTTCTGGTGACAACAATAATAGCTGGGAGCACTAAAATCCCAGTAGTGGCCTACTTAAAAAGAAATAAATAAATGCAGCATATAGCAGAGGGAACTGGTGAGACCTTCCACTCCCATTCAGAAGCAATTATTATCCACTGCTGTGACAGACAGCAAAATCAGATGCAGATTTTTTTAGAAGTTGCATCTTGGAGAAAGAGGAACCTCTCTTGCTACATATATCAGGTCCTACGCCACATACCTCCAGATCAGTCTGAAAGACTGTCATTTTGCAGGTAAAACATCATTGTGTTGAAGATCTTGTCATTACTCAACAGAAAATGAGAGCACCTGAATGTAAAAGTTAAGTGGTGCCCTTTCCGTACAGGCTTAATTACTATACAGTTCATTACCAGTTTCCTACTTCTAACAAACTCTCTTCAGAAGATGTGTTCTTGCTGACATTTCTCATTTTACACTGCTACAAGAGAGCTCTTTTGTGTATATAGTATAGATGTCTCCGGATATCAAGCCATAAGAGGAAACAGACTTTGAACACAAGTAAACACATAAATAAGCCTGCAATGAAGTATTACTGACTGACTTAGCATACAGACTAAATAAAGCCATGGAAAGCAAGGGCAAACAGCCCTTGCATTTCCCTTCATCAAGAACTGCACTGATTTTCTCATGGAAATGAAAGTAACCCTGTCAGCAGATGTGAAGTCAGAATTCAGCATTTCCATGTGCATAACAGGAAACAGATTACAGGAACTCCGTTTTACTGAACTACTTAACAGACTTGGAAAATTTTTAAGAATAAGTTTCTTACACATAAAGATGATTACCTTTGGCAAACTAGACAAGAAATTTCTAGGCAAACTCAGTATTTACTTCCTACATGCTTAACCAAATTGTATGACTGCAAATTCTGTCTAATTTGGACAAAAAATGCTCAGTATTAACACCTATTAGTGTAAAAAGTTAATATTGTCTCTTAAAGCACTGTCTTTTTAACCAGTGCAAATATTTCTCACTTACAGGGACTTCTAAGTTCCCATGACTGGTCAGATACATACTTCTTTTTTAGCTACTGTAAGAAGCAAGAGAAGAACAGTCTTCACAGCGAAACTAAGCCTAGGAGACAACAAAAGGCACATGCAGTTCTTAAATGCAATGTGCCCAAACTTTAGAAGCTTGATGTAAGAAGTTCAGAAAATCTGTCTTTTCCTAAGTTTAGCAAGTAAAAAAAAATTTGACAGTAAGTTAATTATTGGAGTTTCAAACTATGCTTTTAGAACATGTATTAGCAGTGGTTAAGCATACACAGACATTCTTTCAATCCTTTAAACATGACATTAATAAAAAGGAACAGACTAAGAAAACTCTGCTTTTTTAAAATAAACAATTGAAGTCATAACCTGCCTGATCCCCTTTTTAAAACAGCCTACCAAACCCACAACTTACTCTCCAGAAGACAGGCTCACAAATACTCAAACTGCAACACTTAAAGTGGTACCCCCACCTTAATTACAAGATTTCTTTTTAACTGTAAAGAAGTTTAGCTCTCTAATTTACTTCAAATTGTCGTAACAATAAGCCCAAATTATGACTCCAAATCCTAGTCAAACCTCTGGCAAACACAATATATCAATAAAATACTAACATCCGCCCATCTTGGTAGGTAAATGCTAAATGGAAAAATCCTAGAAAGGAGTCAGTGTGGGAAACAGGATCACTTTAGTTTTGGGGGCAAGAACAAAGACGCATGTCTCCTTTCCCTCTTGTTTTGGTCACATCCAGAGAAGCTGTCCTATAGCTAGTTTTGCCCTTAAATTGTGCTCCTCTGTCAGATACAAGTATGGGAAAGCCATGCCTCTGACCAACAGATTACGCATGCAAGAATTCTAATACAGATACACTATAATGGCATCAAAGTCTTTCTGGTAAAAAACAAAAGTTGTTTCAAGAAAATTCCAGAGTTGCACAAATGAGTCAAACAACTGTACAAAATCCATTAATGGGGACTACAGGAGCACAACTCTCTCATACAGATGCAGTTCAATATTTGCTGAAACTAAGTAAAACTGCTTGGCAACTACAGGATGATTAATTTTAGTTCAACTGTACAACAGACTCAGAGTTCAATCCTGCAATTCTAAAATGAAAGTTCCAAATATTAATCAATCTCTTATTTACTCAAACTTAGGAGGACGTACACTAATCATTACTCTTCATCCATTTGTGCTGTTTACAGTATCACTAAGGTTGGAAGAGACCCCAAGGATCATCAAGTCCAACCTGTCCCAACAGACCTCACAACTAGACCATGGCACCAAGCGCCATGTCCAATCTCCCCTTGAACACCTCCAGGGACGGCGACTCCACCACCTCCCTGGGCAGCACATTCCAATGACTTCTTTTTCAATCATTCACAAAAGAGTAACACTTTGAAGAAATAAAGCGACAGAAATTCTTCTAAGCCCAGGGAAATGGAGACTGATTTTAGATGCCCTGAACAATATTGGTATAATTTTCTTTAAACTGCGACTCCTTGCTGCAGTTTCAAGTAAATAATGTGTGCATCATCCTTGTCAAGTAGGCAGTTACTCAAGGGACCCTGAATATGTTAACATGCTCCTGTGATTAATATTATGATGTTACATTTTTTAAATATGGCTATCAATAAATGTCAATGCCTCAGTGCCTGAAACAGAAAAAATTGATAGCATCAAAGCATGGAAAGAAGCAATCACCTGATGTTTATACAGGCAACCTATTTTATTCAGTCCTGCAAGTTTTAAGAAGTCAGAACACAAAAGCAACCTGGCAATTTCAACTTCTTTCTTCCAGCTTCACAAATTATATTAAATCAAATTAAAATCAGATTCAGAGAAGCTCTACGCATGAAAAAAAGGAGCTACTTTCCTCTAGATCTTAATAACTGTATGTATTTTTGGAACAAAAAGATGGGAAGTTATCAATTCATGCTGAGGCACACATGCAGAGGGAGCAAAAACGGCAAACACTACACAACAGCCCTCTCAAACTGAGCATCCAACTGTATGCCAAGCAAAAGAGCAGCACTGTGTAAACACATGAATGGAACTCCAGACAGAAATATGACAAGTCTCAGTGTTATTCATATCATATATGATTGACACTGGATTAACTGCCAGCCCTTATGTGTTTAAAAAGCTCTTGAAAAGAAAGGAATCCTCCTCACAGCCATTCTCAAAAGCTATAGGTAACACAAACAATTAAAAAAGATAGCACAAAAGAAAGCCAAAGTCAATTTAAATATATTTCTGTATCCCAGAACTTCCAGAGTTAACAAGCATAGCATTTGAGACATTTTAACCAAATTAATTTAAAATCATTAATAAACAAACATTCAGTGGCTTAGAAGTGGTTTTGACATAATAGACTTACAATCAGCAGAAGTATCATCTGCACCATCTGTACACCTAAGCTTATGCAATACTTCCTAAGTAGTGATAAGAAAATAGTAAAGTAACAAATGCTTTTTATTCTACTGCATCAGTACAGGTGTACTCAAAGTGACCATATGTAGCTATGTAGAATGGAAATAACCTATTAAAGTGTTGACTTTAAATTACATCATTGTTTTGATGCAGCAGCAAGCATCCAATGTTTTATGACAACATCCTAATTAGGACTTGAGAATGTTTGCTCATGTGACTTGAATGCCCAAAACTTAGTCATAAGAATCACAGCCATTTATAGCCTGCACTACTAGTCATAATTTTGGATGCCATAAAAAAGTACCTATATCCTACTGACTTGGAAAGCTCCTGCCCTAGAATGCTGCGCTCTATCAGCAGACCTCTACTTTTCTCAAATGGCAATAGAATTTTTCAGGTGACAGTACAGGTCTCTGTACTTCAGCTTCACACATAGTCTTTGTTTATCACTCAGTGACCTCTTAGAAGCAGTCACCAGATGGCAAGCCTATGAAACATCCCTTTTTCTTACGTTCTTAAGAACAGCAAAATAAATAAGAAATTTCAACTATTCAAACACATTTTTTGAAGCACTGCAAGATTAAAGTCTCAAGTGTCAACACTCTTACAATAAAGAAGCTTTGTTTTGTTTACAGGAGCACGTTAAGGAAATTCTTAAAAAGACAGCAGCCTAAACAGTGTGTACAAACTGATACACATTGACATATATATGACTCCCTTTTTATAAAGAAATCTATTTTCTGACATCTTTTCCTACCAGTTACAGCAAATTGCCAGATCAGGAGGAGCACACTATAGCTCATGATCTGGACTCCCATTTTCAATAAACTGACACAGCAAACTGATGATGGTATGTACATCACATTGTTATTAATTATGTTTTGGATTAATTGTCACATCACTGATTTAGAAGACATAATGACCCTATTCCATATGTAACAAACCCATTCTGTCCAGTGTTGCCTAGAAAGATAAGGCAATACCACCTCTCTTCCTCCTTACAGATTTCTCTTCATTAAGACATTACACATCCAGTGCATTTTAACAGCAAGCAGCTAATCTCTATCTTAACTTTATCACCACAATTCAAAACATAGACAGATCGTATGTATTCCAGGTCTTTCAAAGCACTGCACCAGCAATTCTGAACAACTGTTCTGAAAAGGCATTTGAAAGAGAAGCATGATTCAAAATGCACAAACTCATAATTTTTGCTTGATTTTGTGGATATACAGAAATTCACTACTTTCTGACTTTAAAACTTGAAAGATGTTTGCCCACAACAAAGAAGTTGTAGTCCCTATTTCTTTTTATTTAATTTCCACATGAAATAAAGCCATGTCTTTGGTATTACAAAGGTTTCTCAAAGTTTTTCGACTTCAAGACCCACTCTAATGTCTTTGTCATCAGCACAAGACAAACACTGAGTCAGTTTTAGAGGTAGGGAAATAACCTGCACCTACAGAAGAAAACCTCCTTCTCCTGGTGCTCATTGCTCACCCACACCAGGAGTTTTGCCAGCAGAAAGAAAGAATGGGAACTTTGTGTAGATGTTCAGTACCTCATATCTGCTGTATGAAATAGGTGGCAATACAGGCAGGGGGACACAATGTACGGGAATGGCCCACTGCCTTCACCAAGTTAACAAAATTATTGACTACAACTGAATTAAATGAACATACCGTAGTTAAATAGAAAGTGTTTAAATTCAGCTGAGATAGCTGAATAAAAAGCTTCTATTTTATTTTAATCCTAAAAGAAGACAGTCACTTTTCCAAAGAAAATGTGACTTATTTTAAATCTTACTTTTATTCTAAAAATGTGCATATATTATACTGACCTCCCACAATGAAAACTCAAATGAAGCAGACATGTATGCTGAAAGCAAAACTAATATCTTGTTTCATTAAATTTTAATATTTTATTGAAAATTAAACAATGCTGCATACAAAACATGGAAACTGGCTTGAGCTCTGCTTATTCTCAAGAATGACATACTGCATTTCATGGATTTGTGAAAACAGTTTTCCCTAAACACTAAGGAAAGCTGTTGCTTACAAAGAAAAAGCAGACATCTAAAACATGTTTTCTTTTTCCTTCCTCTTCTTTGTTTCATTCTTGACAAAGACCCATTTTTGTATTTCACGTATAAGCTGGTAGAGATGCACATTAAAATTAAACGTGCAAAGAAGTAGCAACCACTGTAAACAGCCCAATGATTACAAGAACACTTTCCTTTAATTTTCAGACCAACTACAGTCACAATGAAAACAAGTTTCATTTCATGTGAAGCTTCACAATAATCTACATTCGTACTTTATGTTTTTTTTCGTTATATGTTACTATCAATTTAAAACCGTGTATCTGCAAGGACACGACTGATAAATTGTGATCCTGAAACAGGCTGGAAAGCCTGTTGTTTCCGTAGCTGGCAGCTGTTCCGGCTGTACCTTCTGACATGCAGACAGAGACAAGTTATCGGTACAAAAGCACAGAGCTCCGAGGCGCAGCTTTGCGTTTGCGTGATGCAACTGCTAAGTTGTACGGTCAGTGCTATTTCCCTGAAGAACTGCATTGTTTAGGAGGCTTAACGAAGGGGGATCGGACCGCAGCCCAGCCCACATCCACGCACCACGGTGCCTGCGAGAGCCAGACCCCGAGCGCCGGGTCTTCCTTTCGTGTCCGCGCAACCCTCCGCCCGGCGCCCAGCAATCCCTCTCCCCGCCAACTGACCCCGAACCACAGCGCGGCGTAGGGGGCCGGGAAGGGACTGGGGGTCCCTTCACCCCGCCACGGGCTGCCCCGGCGAGGGCAGCGGCGGCGCAGGCTGGTACAGTGCCTCCCCCAGGGCCCAGCTCGGCCAAAGCGAGCCGCAACAGGAACAGTGAGTGGCTGCCGCCTTCAGTGCCGCGCCCCCCGCGGCAAGGCCCCGGCCCAGTCCCAGGGGTAGCTTGAAAGCCGAGGCTGTTCCCACAGAGAGGACCCCTGCCTCACCGTGTCGTACCCTGCCTATTCCACCCGCGGCGCGGCGGAACTTGCCCGCGGCGCTTCCCTACCCAGAAGTTCTCCACGAAGTACGCCATCACCACCTCGCCGCCGCCCTGGCCACCGGTGAGCCCGGCCCCGGCCGTTTCAGCTGCCGAGACGCGACGAAGGAAACGGGCGCCGCCACGGCGTACCGCCCTTCCCGTGACGGCGCAACCCCCTCACCCCGCACAGATATACCGCCCCCAACTCCGCGCATGCGCCCAGCTGCCGTCGGGCACCGGGCCCCTGCGCAGGCGCACAGCCTGCTGGAGAAGGGAAGGCGTTGGGAGTGGGGCCTGCTGTGGTCGTGACGGTGGCCGGGGCGCAGGCCACATGGACTGCACGGCCGCCTGCTTCCCTCTGAACCCGGTCGGGCGGAGAACCGCCACCTCCACAGGAGGACAGAGCACGGCATTTCCACCGCAGCACGGCCGTGCCCCGAAAGCCTCAAACCGCGGCGTATGGCGGGGTGGCCATCTCGTGAGTGAAGAAACCTCCCTCTGTAGAAAACCGAACGTAGCAGCAGAGAGCAGGCTCAGAAATCTTGAGTAAAACCCTTTCAAACATGTTCAGCAAACACTTGCGAACGGCTGCAATACAGTGTAACAATGCATGGAGGGGAAGAGATCGAAGCTGTTTCAAGTGGCTTCACAACCACGAATCGATCCAGCCAAGTGAGGCAAGATCCCTCAAAGTAGGCGCTGACTAGCTCCTCTGGGAACTTTGCTGACAGGACGCAGCCTGCCCAACTACCTCCTCTCACAGGATTTTACAGTTTAGAGTGGCATGCTTCTAAAATCTCTGCTTTCATTTTAAAACTAAAGAGTACAGAGAAACTGTTTACTTCAAACCTTTAACGATAGTTCAGTTTAGTTTTCAGACCCATCCTTTCACTTGAGGTAGATTATTAGTGGGGGCGATGCTGATTGCTGAACCAGAACCCAGAGCCACTGGAGTGCCATTTGTTGCCAGCCTGTACCTGGAATGCTGATTTTCAGTGAGAGAACCTTAATAGATTCTTTATGGCAGTCAGAACCACTGGGCTCCTTCTGGGACCCCAAAATTCTCCTGTTCTATCCTCGTAAGACAATGTATTACCCAATACAGCAGTTAGGTTTTCATTATTGACTAAAAAAATTGTCAGTGAGGTCTAAGTAGTGGTGGAAAGGTCTACAGCTCGTTGTCCTATGCAAACAGCTAGTCTCATGGTCCTGTGCAAACACATGGTATGTGCTTTATCCAAACTTTAGTCATGGTCTTAGCACAAAGCTTTACCAAAGATAAAGTAAAGCTGTGTGTTCAAGGTCCTCCCTTCTCCTTTATGGAAACCCTCTCAGCTCTATTTTGACAAAAATCTCATCTGCTTCTGTTACCAAAGTGGCATGCACTTACAGGGTTAAACTCTTCTTTTAGATTACATACTGGAACAATGAAGAAAGGGACTTCTAATCTATACTAGACAAGTATATAAAAATGCAACTGACTAACATAGTCAGCTTCTGGCTTCAAAATAGTGTCCCAGACTAAACTACTTACTATGATGTTAAAATACACTTCTCCTAGCTAGAAGCTCCTGGCCCAAAATAAACCACTCAACTCTCTGAGCATACTGGGTGAATTTAATAGAAACTGGACCTTTAATGCACAGTGAGCATGAGACTAATCAGTAGGTGTTGACATGAGGCATAGCTAATGTATTTCACCATGTAAATACTCACTGCGTATTTCAACTGGCGTGCTCGCTTGGTGGAAATACCCACACCCAATCACCCAAACTTGTGCAACTTTGTAATAGAATAGTATTGGCTTTCTACACTGTTATTTGTTGTATCAGAAATGCTGTGTCCAGCAGGAGTAGGAAGGTGATTATCCCCTTGTACTCAGCACTGGTGAGGCCACACCTCTAGTATTGTGTCCTGTTTGGGCACTTCAGTACAAGAGAGACATAGAATACATAGAATAAACCAGGTTGGAAGAGACCTTCAAGATCATCGCGTCCAACCCCTCAACCAATCCAACACCACCCAAACAACTAACCCATGGCACCAAGCACCCCATCAAGTCTTCTCCTGAAAACCTCCAGTGATGGCAACTCCACCACCTCCCCAGGCAGCCCATTCCAATGGGCAATCACTCTCTCTGTATAGAACTTTTTCCTAACATCTAGCCTGAACCTCCCCTGGCGCAGCCTGAGTCTGTGTCCTCTTGTTCTGGTACTGGCCGCCTGGGAGAAGAGACCAACATCCGTCTGTCTACAACCTCCCTTCAGGTAGTTGTAGAGAGTGATAAGGTCACCCCTGAGTCTCCTCCTCTCCAGGCTAAGCAACCCCAGCTCCCTCAGCCTCTCCTCGTAGGGCTTATGTTCCAAACCCCTCACCAACTTTGTTGCCCTTCTCTGGACTCGTTCCAGCAAGTCAACATCCTTCCTGAACTGAGGGGCCCAGAACTGGACACAGTACTCGAGGTGCGGCCTAACCAGTGCAGTGTACAGGGGCAGAATGACGTGGAGGTGCTGGAAAGAGTGCAGCGGAGGGCACTCGGCGAGAGTCGTCACTGCCGTTTTCCCACGTGCTTGCTGCTCGGGATCGCTCGGCCTCGCTGCCTCACCAGCGGCGCATTTAAAAAGCTACCGCCAGCTGGCGGGTGCTTCCGTCCAGCCCGCGTGCTCTCGCTCGGCCGCCGCCAGACGCACGCGCCGCCGCCCCACCTTTTCTAAATCTTTGTCCAACAGCCCCGTGGGCAGGGCTAGGCATGGTGGTAACTTGTCCCAATAACTCCTTCAAAAAATCAGTCTTGACTCAGAATGAGGGGGAATATAAGCAGGTAGGTAGGTGTCATATGCAAGAGGTAGGTGTCCAGGCATCTGGCTGCAGAGAGTGCTGGAGCCTGGCACTTGAGATGCAGGGTAGTGGGGACAGCTCCTGCATTAGGTGTGAACAGATCGACTATCTGCTTAACCTGGTGGCCAGACTGAAGGACGAGGTTGCTAGGCTTAGAGCTGTAAGGGATTGTAGAAAGGAGACGAACTTGAGTAACCAGGCTCTGCAGGCTCCGCCAGCAGAGGCTGGTTATTCAAAAAGCAGAGGGGAATGGACGCGGGTTCCTCTCAAAAGATGCAAAGTAAAACCTCTTTGCCTCCCCTCACCTTCCTCACTGCCCTTGGAAAACAAGTATGGGGCACTGGAGGTCGAGGGTGAGGTGATTCTGATGCCAAAGGACACAACATCTGGGGTTTTCCCTGAGGCAAAATAGCCTCAGGCAAAACAGCCTAAGGTTGAACAGCCTTCCCCTGGCATCAGGACTTGCTCCCTTAAAAAAAAGAGGAGGGTAATTGTTATTGGTGATTCCCTCCTAAGGGGAACAGAGGGCCCCATATGTCTGCCAGAGCCTTCTCACAGGGAAGTTTGTTGCCTCCCAGGAGCTAAGGTTAGAGATGTTACCAGAAGGCTGCCTAGTCTGGTGCAGCCCTCTGATTCCTATCCCTTAATAGTTACACAGTTAGTGAATGATGATGTTGCAACCAGAACTCCCAGGGCTATCAAAAATGACGTCAAGGCCCTGGGAGATCTGGTTGAGGGGTCAGGGGGCACAAATAATTTTTTTGTCTATACCCTTGGTTGCAGGAGGGAATACCATAAGGAACAGGTCAGCAGCCATAGTCAACAAGTGGCTTAGAGGCTGGTGTAGTTAAAAGAATTTTGGGTTTTTCGATCTTGGAGAACTTTCTACTGCACCAGGTCAGCTGGCAACAGATGGAGTACATCTGTCCCAGAGGAGGGGAAAGGTCACAGTATATGAGATCAGCCTGTCCCCCAAAGGTAAAAAGATTCTGGGAAGGGAGCTGGCAGGTCTCATTGATAGGGCTTTAAACTAGATTTGAAGGGGGAAGAGGCTGAAACCAGTCCCCCCAGACAGGACTCTGAGGGTGGTAACTGGAGTCAGGGGTGAAACCAGCAGCCCAACTGACGTGCATGTACACTAATGCACACAGCATGGGCAACAGACAAGAGGAGCTGGAAGCCTTGTTACAGCAGGAAAGTTATGATGTAGTTGCCATCAAAGAGACGTGGTGGGATGACTCACATGACTGGAGCGCTGCAATTGATGGCTGCAAGCTCTTCAGCAGAGACAGGCAAGGGAGAAGTGGTGGAGGGGTGGCCCTGTACATCAAGGAGGCACTAGATGGCATTGAGCTGGAGATCAGGGACGATCAGGTTGAGTGCTTGTGGGTGAAAGTTAGAAGGAAGACCAACAGGGCTGACATCCTGGTTGGAGTCTGTTATAGAGCACCCAACCAGGATGAAGATGATGAGGCATTCTATAGGCAGCTTAAAGTTGTCTCAAGATTGCCTGACCTTGTTCTCATGGGTGACTTCAACCTGCCTGATATCTGCTGGGAACTCAACACAGCAGAGAGGAGGCAGTCTAGGAGGTTCTTAGAGTGCATGGAGGACAGCTTCTTATCCCAGGTGCTGCGTGAGCCTACCAGGGGCAAGGCTATGCTTGACCTCCTCTTCACCAGCAGGGAAGGGCTGGTGGGTGATGTGGTGGTCGGAGGCTGTTTAGGGGCCAGCGACCACGAGATAATTGAATTTTCGGTATTTGGTCAAGCTAAGAGGGGCAGCAAGAAGACCTCCACTCTGGACTTCCGGAGGGCAGACTTCAGGTTGCTCAAGGAACTAATTTAGAGGGTTCCTTGGGAAACAGCCCTTAGAAACAAAGGGGTCCAGGAGAACTGGACCTGCTTCAAGGAAGAACCCTTGAAGGCGCAGGAACAGGCTGTGCCAATGTGCCGGAAGATGAGCTGCTGGGGCAGACAGCCAGCCTGGATGGGTAATGGCCAGCAGGAGCAGGGAGGTCATTCTGCCCCTGTACACTGCACTGGTTAGGCCGCACCTTGAGTACTGTGTCCAGTTTTGGGCTCCTCAGTTTAGGAAGTATGTTGACTTGCTGGAGCGTGTCCAGAGAAGGGCAACAAAGTTGGTGAGGGGCTTGGAACACAAGCCCTGTGAGGAGAGGCTGAGGGAGCTGGGGTTGCTTAGCCTGGAGAAGAGGAGACTCAGGGGTGACCTTATTGCTCTCTACAACTACCTTAAGGGAGGTTGTAGACAGGCAGAGGTTGGTCTCTTCTCCCAGGCAACCAGTACCAGAACAAGAGGACGCAGTCTCAGGCCACGCCAGGGGAGGTTTAGGCTGGAGGTTAGGAGGAAGTTTTATACAGAGAGAGTGATTGCCCATTGGAATGGGCTGCCCAAGGAGGTGGTGGAGTCACCGTCACTGGAGGTGTTCAGGAGGAGACTTGATAGGGTGCTTGGTTGCATGGTTTAGTTGATTAGGTGGTGTTGGATGGTAGGTTGGACGCAATGATCTTTAAAGTCTCTTCCAACCTGGTTTGTCCTATTTTATTCTACTAGTTAGCAGTTATGTTGCATGATTATAATCCTAATTTTAGGGGGAAAAAAAAAAAAGGCTATTTGGCTTTAGTGTGGTTTGCATATATGTGAAAGGAGATATTTTGCTGAGCCCCTCCCTCAAAAAAGCATTCCCAATACTGCTTTTTGCTCTCTAAGACTTGGTTTGTCCAGTTTCCACTTTTATCAATCAGTTCTTTTAAAAGTGTGCATATCATCTGAGATGTGGCATTACAGAATCATAGAATCACTATGGTTGGAAAAGAACTTTAAGATCATTAAGTCCAAGCATTATCTAACTCTACCAAGGCCATTACTACACCATAGCATTAAGCAGCATATCTAGTAGATGGCTTTTAAATACATCCAGGGATGGCAATCCAACCATTTCCCTGGGCTGCCTTTTCCAGTCTTTGATAATACTTTTGATATACATTTATAGATCACCACTGTGAGATATTAACTGATTTTGATTCAAATTGTTGCATTATCTCACCAAAGTTCTTTCAAAACTAGCAGTGATTTCTCAAGATTTATAGGAAGTTTTAATTACATTGTTTTCAACCTCCCTGGAATGATGTCTTCCATTAAGCTGCATCAGACTCACTGCATGCTTAAATGCACACTTCTAGTCATTTATCTAGTCACCAAGCTTGATTGCATCCCATTCATTACTTCACTTACTTAAATTATGAATCCAACAACATTGTTTTACAGTGAGTCACTTGATGCCAGTACTCCACCTCTATTCTACTCTGCTCTGTAGCTGCCCAAAGCATGTTTCATCAAATCAACCTTCAATCAAACGGAAGGATGAGAAAGTATTAATGCATACTAGTAATGACAAACTGAAATAGTTTAAAGGTTGTGGATTCCTTTTTGACTTCTTCTAGCTACCCATATTTCTGCATGAAAAATTCTGGGAGGTTTATAATATTTAGGAGGAACTTATTACAGAAACACCATACTGAGTTTTTACCTCTATGGTCTATGTAAGGTGGGAAAATAACATGATAAATGATTATGCTTTGATGCTGCCAAGCATACAGTGGTTAGCTGAATTCATACTATTGACGTGTCTACATTGGACTCACATACATGTTTAGCTACTTGCCTCCAAATATGTCAAAGAACCTGAAGTGGCTTCTTATTTGCCATCAACTAGTAAAAAATAACCTACATAGAAAAAAGACTGAAGTAATTAATGCATTTGAATTCAGCAGGGGGGGGGAGGAAGAAGTGGGGTGTGTGTGTGTGTTTGAAGTGTTCTCATTGCATAACTTCATCTTTAGCTGTGTTCGATAGTACCTGCCATTCAAGCTGGATGTGCCAGACCACAAAAATCTTTTCCATTCTGGTTATAATACAGAACAGAAAAAGGAAGGGTAATTGGTAGTAGAAGGGCCAGATGCTAAAACAGTAAGATTCCATAGTATCTTAGGAAAGTATTCGTAGTACAGCATAGTGAAAGAAATGGTGCTTGTGTTCTTAGTTAAACTAAATACAACTTATTATGGTACTAACAAAGATGAAATGCAGAGGTTTGGGAATGAGTTAATGGAAGATAGTAAACTAAATACTGAAAAATAGTAGTCTGGACAGATCTTTTAACTGTCTAGGTGAGAAGCAGCTACTTGAAATAATGTGAAATAGGTAAAAATGATTTTGTTATACAGGTACTTAATTAGGATTGGACTTTAAAAATCAGAAGGGTAGTATGAACGGGATAGTTAGAGAATGGTTTGCATTTGGGGAGAAATCATGCTATGTGATAATACTCCTTACTCTTGATTCCTTACAATATCTGTAGATACACATTCGTGCTTACTGATGTTAGCCACCAGCTTGAATGTCTGGAAGAACTGAACTCTACAGTGTCCTTATCACCTTGATTAAACTCTTCAAGCCTCAGTGCTTACAAATACACACCTACTAGTAATGAATTAAGAGTGCCTCCCACCTCCACAGACATGGAGTAACCTCCTCTTAGTTCTGCCAGATTTGAAATTTAAAAAAAAAAGTATCCAAGGTACTTACGGCTCTTAAATAGATGAACTAAACTCAAAGAGTTGTTAGACTAGGCAATTATTTGCCCAGCAGCCCCATTAAACACCACCATTTTATGGACTGAGAAACAGTTACACAGACTAATGAATGCTTGCAATAAAAGACATAGGAGTTGTGGTCTAAGGTTCCAGCCAGCCTCCATCTGGTTTTGGCACAAAGACAGTGGTTTTGGTGTGCAAGGCCGTGGGGATGAAGAACATCAAAATCAGCTACCTCTTCCTCTACTGGAGAAACTGTTGCAACTATCTTACTCCCTTATGCTGTGTGAACAATTAAAAGAAAATGATTTCTTTATGGAATTCTTTGTCACGTGATTTATCTGTTCTTCCAAAGTATTTCCAAAGCTAGAAGGAAAAGGTGCCCACATTTACCCAGCTGGACTTGGTTTCAAACATGGTTTCAAAATGTTTATTTGGGCATTTTTCAGAATGAAAAATGTCCAATGTGTTAAGTGGGGGGAAAAGAAAAACAAAACCACAAACAAAAAACAACAACAAAGCCAAACCATGTACGACAACTCACAATTTCCTTCCTATTTTTTTTTTTGGGGGGGGGTCTTTGTTTATTTGTTTAGGGTTTTTTATCTTATTCACTGTATCCAAGTTTCCAAACTACAGGACCTTTTCATTTCTATATCTGCAAGCACAGAATTCCCTCAAATGTCAACATGAATATAAAACTTTACGATAGCTTAAGGAAACACAACTAAGTGTGCCCTACATGTAAGGGCACTCGACAGTGATTTCAAGATAAAAGCACTGCTGAATTCACATCACTCCTCATTGTAAACCTGCCAGCGTAACCGTTCAAAATGTTTATTTCCATATTAAGTAAAGATTTGACAAAACCCCATTTATACCTGAAAATACAAAATACATACTTGTGTTCACTCTGATGATTCAAATGCAAGTCTGGGAAAAAACAACAAAACAAACCAACAAAACCAAAAAAAACCCCACCACACCTGCTGTTGCAGTTTGAGCTGGGTGCCCCCCTGGTGCATTCACTTCCTGTGTCCAGAAGTCCAGCCCAGAGGGATGGACACAGGAAATTGTGTATTCCCTACCATAATTCTTTGCACCACTATAAGATCCAGTGCGGAGTCTGGCACTTCCTCTTTCCTTCCCTCTCCGAGACTTGGTAACTGGGGGAGAGATCTCCCGGCCATGGGCCTGATTGGGCCCAAGGCCACAGGGGGATGGGCAGTCTCAGGCCTGGCCAGCTGAGACTAGCCCAGCAGAGGGAGGGGGAAGAAGGAGCCCTGGGGGTTTTGCATGCACCCTCAGGTGGGGATGGGATCTCTCTTTGTCACTGCGCTTTGGGTTTTCTGTAACATTCACTGCTTTCTATTTAAACTTTCATCACTTTTGCAATCCGTTTGCCTGAGTCGTTATTTCTGCCTGTGGTGGGGAGGGGATCTGCCCCAACCCATTACACCTGCTGTCAAAAAAAACCAAAACAAAAATCCCCAACCAAACCAAAAAAAACCCCAACCCCAAACATGAAAAACTACAATCCAACAAGAATTCTGTATATGCCATCAGTCACATATATATGCATTAATATCTGCAGCATAATGGCATCTCTCTTCCTTAAAAAGTGGACTCGTAACTGGAAACAGCAGCATTTTAAGTCCTGCATTATACAGATTAACATTTGGGTGTCTTTTGGGAAGTTTCGATGCTAGGTACTGCTCACTTTATGCAAAGAAGGGTAAATGCCTCTGAAAGAAACATGGTTTACATATGAATAAGTAGTATGTTTCATTGTGAGACAATCTGGGATAACAAAGGTTAATAATGTCCACTCTGTAAGCACTTAACATACGTGAGTTTTACACAAAAAGTTCCTACTAAAATTGCTTTTTCATTTAAGTACAACTCTAAAATAGACATTATTTTAATTTTTTAAGGAAATAGCATGACCTATATTTAAAGTACAATCCTTTGCACTTTTGAAATCTAACCACGATGTAGTTTTTAATCAAATTGATAGGCCAGAAATATGATAAAATATGATTTATTAAATACCAAAAATTATTTGTCTGAGCCAATTTGATTCAGGTTCATTTGCCCGGTCGATGATAGGTTAATTACACACAATAGAAGGCTATTAAACAGTGGAATAACAGTATAGAGAATTCAGAACTTGGAATACAGAGGAACAAACTGGAAACTTCTATGCATGAAACAAACAGCAATGCTGCCTTGGGTGGCGAGATCAGCTGCCTGGGGTTCACAATGGAGCTAACCAACAGGTAAACAAGCTATAAACCTTAGAAATAACCAGGTACACTAGTGTAAGTTACTCACGAACCACCGAGCTGCTAACTACCATGACCTTTGCTGAACAAAGTGATGTTCTGAGTTTGTATTTATAGCCCCAAAATCTTCCCCAATAAATTGCCTTTTTGAAAACTGAACAGCCCAATAGAATAGAATAGAATAAACCAGGTTGGAAGAGACCTTCAAGATCATCACGTCCAACCCATCAACCAATCCAACACCACCCAAACAACTAACCCATGGCACCAAGCACCCCATCAAGTCTCCTCCTGAACACCTCCGATGACGGCGACTCCACCACCTCCTTGGGCAGCCCATTCCAATGGGCAATCACTCTCTCTGTATAGAACTTCTTCCTAACATCCAACCTAAACCTCCCCTGGCTCAGCCTGAGACTGTGTCTCCCCTGAGTCTCCTCTTCTCCAGGCTAAGCAACCCCAGCTCCCTCAGCCTCTCCTCACAGGGCTTGTGTTCCAAACCCCTCACCAACTTTGTTGCTCTTCTCTGGACTCGTTCCAGCAAGTCAACATCCTTCCTAAACTGAGGGGCCCAGAACTGGACACAGTACTCGAGGTGTGGCCTAACCAGTGCAGTGTACAGGGGCAGAATGACCTCCCTGCTCCTGCTGGCCACACTGTTCCTGATGCAGGCCAGGATGCCATTGGCCCTCTTGGCTGCCTGGGCACACTGCAGGCTCATGTTCAGCCTACCATTGACCAGTACCCCCAGGTCCCTCTCTGCCTGGCTGCTCTCCAGCCACTCTGACCCCAGCCTGTAGCTCTGCATGGGGTTGTTGTGGCCAATGTGCAGAACCCGGCACTTGGATGTGTTAAATCTCATGCCGTTGGGCTCTGCCCATCTGTCCAGCCTGTCGAGGTCCCCCTGCAGAGCCTTTCCACCCTCCAGCAGATCAACTCCTGCCCCCAGCTTGGTGTCGTCAGCAAATTTACTGATGATGGACTCAATGTCCTCGTCCAGATCATCAATAAAGATGTTAAAGAGCATGGGGCCCAGTACTGATCCCTGGGGCACACCACTAGTGACTGGCTGCCAGCTGGATGTGGCACCATTCACCACCACTCTCTGGGCTCGGCCCTCCAGCCAGTTCCTAACCCATCGCAGTGTGCTCCCATCCAAGCCATGGGCTGACAGCTTGGCCAGCGTTTTGCTGTGGGGGACGGTGTCAAAGGCCTTGCTGAAGTCTAGGTAGACTACATCCACAGGGCTCCCCACATCCACCAGGTGGGTCACCTGATCATAGAAGGAGATCAGGTTGGTCAGGCAGGACCTGCCCTTCCTGAATCCATGCTGGCTGGGCCTGATCCCTTGGCCATCCTCTAAGTGCTGTGTGATTGCACTCAGGATGCCCTGTTCCATAATCTTGCCTGGCACTGAGGTCAGGCTGACAGGCCTGGAATTCCCTGGCTCATCCAACCGGCCCTTCTTGTGGATGGGCACCACGTTGGCCAGCTTCCAGTCTTCTGGGACCTCTCCAGTGAGCCAGGACTGCTGGAAAATGATGGATAGTGGCTTGGCCAGCTCATCTGCCAATGGCACATTAACTATTCAAATCCTGCCAATCAGTTCAAAATGTTGTCTTGCAGGCAAAACTGCACACGCCTTCTCTCATAGCATCTGACATGTGCAGTTGCCTCTCTGAAACGTGAGGCTCAAGGTCCAGCTTTCTCCCCCTCCAGGCAGCATTAATGGCACCTGCGTATTGGCTCCTTGACCTCAAACCTGGATCCTGTAAATGGGGGAGGAAGGAGAAAAGGCAGTGGCTCAAACAGATTTAACTGGCTTGTCAATGCCTCATCCAGGACATCACAAACTTAGTCATAACATTCAGCCATTTAAGATGCTAGCACTTAACTCTACTCATCTTGTCTATCTACAAAAAAGGACCAAAGGAGGATCCAGGGAACTACAAGGCCTGTCATCCTGACCTTGCTATGGGGAAGATTATGAGCAGTTCACCTTGGGTACGTGCTCATGTGGCAAGCTCTGGATAATGCTGGGATCAGGCCCAGCCAGCATGGATTCATGAATGACAGGTCCTGCTTGACCAGCCTCATCTTCTATTGCTAGGTGACCTGCCTAGGAAGAATGGCTGTGGACATTATCTCCCTAGAGTTTAGTAAAGACTTCATCACCATCTCCCACAGCATTCTTGAGAAACGTGCAGCCCATGGCATAGACAGGTGGACTCTGCTGGATTAAAAATTGGCTGGATGGCCAGACCCAAAGAGTTCTGCTAAATGCAGTTAAATCCAGTTGGTGGCTGCTAACAAGTGGTGTCCCCCAAGGCTCAGTACTGGGCCAGTTCTCTTTAACATCTTAATGATTTCGATGAGGGGATCAAGTGCACCCTCAGTTTTGCAGATGACACTAAATTGAGCAAGAGTGTTGATCTGCTCAAGGGTAGGAAGGCATTGTAGAGAGATCTGGACAAGTTGGATTGTTAAACCAAGACCAAGTGCTGGGTCCTGCACTTTGGTCACAACCCCAAGCAACACTACAGGCTGCAGGGAGAGCAGCTCGAAAACAGCCCTGTGTAAAAGGCCCTGGGGGTGCTGCTGGCTGGCTGAACATGAGCTAGCAGTATGCCCAGGTAGCCAAGAAGGCCAACACCATCCTGGCCTGTATCAAGAACACTGTGTCCAGCAGGAGAAGGGAAGTGATTGTGCCCCTGTCTTCAGCCCTGGTGAGGCCACAGCTTGAGTGCTGAGTTCAGTTCTTGGCACCACAGTGTAAGAAATACATTGAGGTCCTGAAGTGTGTGCACAGAAAAGCAACAAGGCTGGTGAGGGGTTTGGAGGGCATGGCAGATGAGTGACTGAGGGAACTGAGGTGGTTGAGTCTGGAGAAGGTTAAGGGGAGATCTTACTGCTCTCAACAACTACCTGAAAGGAGGTTGTAATGAGGTCAGTGATGGTCTGTTAAGTAACTACTGATAGGATGAGAAGAAATTGGCATAAGTTGTGCCAGGGGCAGTTGAGGTTGGATACTAGGAAACACTTCTTTATGGAAAAAGTAGCAGAGTGTTGGAACAGACTGCCCAGAGAGGTGAAGGAGTCACCATCCCTGGAGGTGTTCAAGAAGTGTATAGATGGGGCACGTCAGGATATAGTTTAGTCGTCATGGTGGTTGGGTTACAGTTGGACTCCATCTTAAAGGTCTTTTCCAATCTCAATGATTCTATGATATACACATACTAATTAACCTCAGACTCAAAATTAGAAGTCACATTCTAAGATCAAGCTCTAAGCTGGATATTAGGCAACAAATACATTTGACTGACAGAAGTATGTTCTATCAGGTACCCCACAACTTATGGAGCCAGAATGAAAAAAAACTTCCACCCATTCCCTCCTACCTAGCCACTGCCTTCATTGTCTTCTCCCCTTTAGAGAGTGAGATCAAAGTCCTTCATTAAGCAGACTTTCAGGTGAGTATGAAGCAATTAATTTCTACTATAAACGCAACTATAGCAATTTGGTATAACAATTTTACTGAATTTAATCATTACACTATAGAAGCTACCTGTACTAGATATATGCCATTGTCTAAATTGTCTACATGATATTGACCAACTCTTAAACACTGGAAGTGAACATAAAACTGTTCAAATCAACATGGGTGGATTCTGACCAGAGAACTACTGTTGTTAGTTTTGTCCTTTAATTTTAGACACTCCTGTATTACAAAGATACATACACAAAATGACAGATCTTTAAGTAGTTTGTATTACCATGGTCCCCTAAGAGTTAGATAAATTGGACTGAGATCTCACTGCAAGCTTTGGCTCAAGATCTTGAATAATTTTAGTTTAGTCCTCTTTTTATTCATGTTATGGATAGCACAAGCAATGCAATTATTTTTTTATTTCTCCTTTCCCATTTGGTCAGACTTAGCAAGCATCAGTTGTTTCAAAACAAAAACACACTCACTGTACCATTTCTCTGCAGTAATGTAGTTACTACCAGTTACCACCCAACATTCAGTTGATGTAAGCCTCATTTCTACACCCACCTGCCTCAAAGAGCATGAATCATCTCAACTGAACTGACCCTAACTTATCAAAAAAATTTTCTTTCAGGTAAAATGAAAATCCTTTGTTCAGGTGACTCCAGAACTTACAGGTATGAACCAGAAGAGTGCATTACTAGGTCAGGCAAACCTAAGTTGAACATGGAATTTTAGTATTTCATTAAAAATTGGAATGCAACATCTGTATTTAAACAACTTTATTAACATAGTCAAGCAGTGATTAACATTCACATCTATTATGTCACATACAAATGTAAATACAAAATTACTACAGTACAATATATATTCTCTGCATGATCCAAAATATTTGGTGGCCCCAAAAACTCTTTAAAATTCAGCAGCTTATCAAAAATTAAAACCATATTCTATTTAAAATGAAGTTCTGTTAGCACATAAGCAGACTTCAAGAAATATCACTCAATTTAGTACAGTTTGAGAGGTTGCAGGAGGATATGTTTGAAGGAAACATTCCAACATTGTGGTAGATACAGAAACATCAGATTTAAAGCTTTAAAGCAGAACTTACACAACCTAAGTTGCCAGCAGAAAGATCCAGTCATCTTTCATTTTAAACTATTTTGCATACTGCATCAAATTTAAAATTTCAGAAGTGTCTAGTGTTCGTAAGTTAGACAACACAACGTAACTACCTACCTCTTCCCATGAAAAAAGATACTATGCTGGAGATTTCAACAGCAAAATGAATCTGCTTATATCAATCCTTTATTTGTTAATCCCCATCCTCCCAAAAAAAAAAACCCCGGCCTTCTCAATTTTGTTCTCACCTAAAGTAAGGAAACAGATACCTAAGGTGAAAGCACAAGAGAACCAGCTTACAGAAAAATGATGCTACGTGGTAAGCGCTGAATTTTTGGACATGTGGATTTGGCTTAAAGTACACTGTAACAACACACAGGGATTCATCTTATAGAGCCATTTTAAACTTCCCTTATATAAGTACATTCAACTGATTAAATATCCCCATTATTTTAGTAGAATATACTCTACAAGGCAAGCAAGAAGAGTGCTCGCTTCAGTTTCCCATTTAAAATAATACCCTAAAACTGGCTTGCTCCAACCATTAAGTGCAAAGAGCAAGCATCAGTGGCAGACAAAACCAAACCAAGTTTTCTACCAGAGAAGAGTATCTAGCAGACTGATGGATGCAAGTCATTCTGGAGAATGCATAGGTATGAGTGAAATACACAGCTACTGATCAAGCTTTATTTATTCAAGATGAGGTTACTGGAAATACTTATGTAATATATAAAAAAATACGTATTGCAAACTGCATCAGCATCTGAGAACTGCAGGATGTTTTGCCGTTTCACTGTGGAGCTTAACCTTTACCCAAGATAAAAAGGTTACTCTTTAGACCCTATATAGTAGCTTTATGTGTCAATCATCCTTATGGAAGAGTTAGTATTGAAGCAATTAGCATTAAGTTGCAACGTCATCCCTCGGAAAAAATCTGAGACAATTTCTGATACAACGTTGCACTTAAAGCATTTGTCAGGAAATATTTCAGTTGTTTGAATGTGGATGCATTCTCCTCAAGGGAAGAATGTTTTCGCACCTTATCTGTTAGTACATTCAATATGAATAAAATAGATGAAGCAGAAGTCATTATTGTCCCACAGTAGAAGGTTAATTTAGAGGAAGTTTAAGACAGAGGAGATGCCGAAACAAAAATGGGCAATGGTGCAACTAAGACACATTGTTGTTAGCATGGGTTCTGAACATAAAGGGTATAAGAGTCTTCACCTGAGATAAAGCTAGTATTTGATTATTCCTAAGTAGCAATGGGTTTTGCCACTTGCAGTTTTAAAATATACATTTTACTATTATACAATATATGCAGTTTAAGTAATTAAGATTGATGCCAACATTAAAGTCCTAACAAAAATTAAAATAAAAATCACAGTGTGTACCAATATTGTTAGTTACAAAATTCATGCTACTTCATAAATTTGAAAAATTATAATGATTATAAATTTTAACCCCATTCTTCTAGAAGTGATTTTTTTTTTTTTGAGTACAAGCTTTAAGGAGCAATGAATTAAAGCGTAAGAATTAGCTTATTACAATTTAAATATATACATATTCATGGATTTAGAAAATAATCAAGCTTTGGAAAAAAAATCTACAAAATTGGATTTTACTTGCATTGATTACAATAACGAACTGTTCTTTTTCCCTAATGAAATGAGCTGTTTCCTGAATGTGTATTGAGAAAAATTTAGTATTGAGCTTCACTTAAGACTAATTTAACAGCAATTTAGAACTGCCAAAAAGATGCATTTATAGGGATTAAATACGCTTTCTGTTGCCAACTTAGGTTGATCAGCAGCTTTTGTTCACTCTCAGAATCCTTCAAGAAGGGAAACTCAAAACAGGAAAAAGGCATATATAAAAACAGTAAACACTGACCTCCTGAGGTTCCTACAACAAAAAAAAAAAATTCAAGTAGAAAATCTACATCGTTCCTTAGCAGTGGCCATTTCTGTAGTTTAGCACACGAACAGTACTTTATTCAGTGTGTAAGGAGCAAATGAAGCAAGCCGTGCTTTTAGCATGCCAAGAGGCAGAAACACTGGAATGTAACAAACTCACAAGTCTACCAAAATAAACATTCAGTCAACATTCAAGAACTGTCAAGACTACACCACAAGAATCAAGATGATTTTCAGATATCCCATGATGCAATTGAATTTTAAATGTTAATGCTGATTCAGAACTTTTCTTACCTCACATTATACCCTAAATGGCTTCTGCAAATCTTTGCACTGTATTATGCATTAGAAATGAGAGAACTAAGACAAAAGACTATTTTTGTCAGTATTATTTATTTCTGCTTTAACGGTTTTCCTTGCTGTTATACCAGATCTGTTCACAACTGCACAAATACTTATTAAAACATGTATCTACAGAAGTGGCACTCTAAGCTAATCTAAGGTGAGGTGGAGTGGTTTTATTTGGTTAAAGGGGCTTTCTGATATTTAAGAAGTTCAGTTAAACTCAGCTTCTAGCTGTTATGCTATGGTATCACTTGAATAGGTCTTCTATTCTACAAATTTTTTAACACCATTTAACCAAAATTTCCCTAATGCCCAACACAAGCAAAATGAAAGCTAGTTTGGAACTAAAGTAACATCCCATACTAGGTTTATTTTTTCCTTTCCAGAATTTATTTTTAATTGGTTTTAGTGACTTAGTAATTTATTTCTACAATAAGAAGGAACTTTTTTCTTGCTACCAAAGCAATGTAATTTGAAAACAAGTCATGACATGCAATTTTGGCCAAACTGAATAAATACTATGCACTGGCATTACTTACTGTACTTCATACAGTACTTGTCCAAACTAGTTATCTGGCATAATCCACAACAATTTGAAATGCAAAAAAAAAAAAAAAAGAAATAAGAAAAAAAAAGAAAAAAGGGAGTAGGGGGCTTGTAAAGCATGCATGCTATCATGCAGTGCAAAAATAATGAAAATCCCCTCTTTAAACAGCATTTAAAAGCTCACACTCACAAAGCTCAGACTTCAGTGCAGTGGCTAAATCACTCAAACAGTCAAAGAACAGAACCATGCAAAGAAAAGCAAGTTCTTATAAAACCCCAATCAAACAAATAAAACCAAAAATTGTTATCCAGTATTCATTCTGCAATGCAAAGGTGAGAAACTAAATCTACAAAAAGGCTGTTATGGCTTAATTTTCTTTTGCAGATTAATTATGCAGCACTTGAAAAATGGAAAGGTGTGGCTTCACCTCTGACCAGCAGAGTTAAAAATCTCTCCATTTTCCCTTATCATCATGGGATACTCTTTAGGCAATCTAAATTATTAGACTCGCCACTTTCAGATGGACACGAGATCAAGTGTACCAGTTAGGATTTCACATTCACAGTACGTAAGAAAATACACATGGAAGGAAAAGTAAAGTGTTAACTTAACAAGGATTTATTCACAGGAATACATGTAAGTAGAGGAAGAAACCAAACCAAAACAACAACCAAAAAAAAACCCTCAAAGCAACAAAACAAACAACCAACAACAAAACAACAAAACAGAAAGGAAAAGAAAAGAAAAGAAAAGAAACAAAAGAAACCAAAACCACAACAGAAAAGCTTAACAAATGAAATGAATAGGATCCAAACCAACTTTTGCTCTGTAGCTTTAAACTTGCACCCTTGTGCAATTAACTACATCACAAAGGGCCACCAACATGCGCCAATACAGTGTAGATACCCTGCATTACATCCATTAACTTAAACATCTCTTTTAAGATCATGCTTTGAACAAAAAGAAAGCGTAGAAGGTAATATGTTGAGTGGAAATAAACATGAATATAGCGACCATGTCATCGACTTCTACAATTGCCTTTACGTGCCAACTAACATTTATGCAGCCTTTAACAGGTCTTACCACGTAACTCATTTTTAGAGATTCTGAAAAAATCACTAGTATATAACCATGCAGAAAGCACATCACACTGACAGCACAGAGGCAAATATTTTGCACAGCTATATCAGCTTTCCACATTGTGCAGGTTACACACAATACAATATCAATCTTACTCTTAACAGATCCTAAAAAGGTATTTCAAGGCCTAATTGTTAACTACAGTACTTTATATCTATATTCTTAACAAAAATAAAATCCACAGAATCTTAGAAAGGAATTTTAAATGCAGGGCTATATTGAATTGGTAAACTGCAACACAAAACTGGCGCAACATAGGTAAATGTATACCAATTTCACTCTATGTGATGCAAGCATGCTACTTTCCCACTAATTTATTTCTGATCACTATGAGCCAGAATGCATGCCTGCACCTTAAACTGCACGTTAAGAATAATGCCTTACTCTAGAAATTAAATCTAATGAAGTACAATAATCAAATCATATCCACTACTTTATTCTTTTTAAGGTAAAAATTAAGATGTCAATCTTCTCTTTGAAGTGTCCCTCCCCTTGCCCCCAAAAATGAAAGGAGTGACTTATTTGGCAGCTTGCTTCATTTTGTCCAAGTTAACCTTTGTTAATTTACAATGGGGTTCCTATGCTGGACACTGCAAGCGCCTGCTCCTAACACAGACACAAGCTGCATTTTAACTGTACTAACTTCAATTGTGTAGTTCTTCATTAACATGCAAATACCTAGGAATCCCATCAAGCAGGATGAAATAATGTAGAAAATCCTTACTTAAAAAAAAAAAGAAAAGAAAAGAAAAAAGCCTTTTACTGTTTGTGACCCCCATCCTTAGGTTTCCTTTGTTGTGCGCAAAATATTATTCCTCTTTACGTATCCCTATGATTCAATTATACGGTTCTTATTTTGTACTATTCCCCACAATATTCCAGAATGCGCTGTTTAGTGACTAGATTTTTTTGTTTTTTTCTTCTTCACATCCAGTGCAGAGTTGTAATAGGAGACAGATTTCCACCCACAAAGGCTCCAGATGTTAAAACATTTCCCAACATCGACTTAATACAGTGACGGCAACACCTCCCTCCCGCCCCTCCCAGTAGGGTTGGGATTGTACTGTATTCCCTACTGGTTTACCCTTCCCCCCAGTAAAGGGTAGCATTTTCCCTGGGTGCAGAGGCTCCCCCATAGTCTCCCAGACTGAAGGACCTGTGAAAGGAAAAGATCAAAGGTACAGTTAAATCTTAATTTGAACCTTAATGGACAGATCTGTGGATAAGCAAATAGCATTTTTGTCTTTAAGTAGTAGGTGCCAACTTTTAACTTAAAAATTAATTTATACCTAGATTTTCCCTCCCAAGTCCATTAAGAGGGCCCACTTATACGAGGTAAATTATTCATGAAACAACAATGCATCCTTTAAATCCACACTGACATTTCCACTATTGTGGCTACGCTTACATTTAAGATAAAAGCATCCTATAAAGGTTAACAAACTTTTCCATTTTGCACTGAATTATGAGCTAGTTATGACACTGAGAAAGATATTTACATCAGAAATAAAATGCCCTCCTTATTGTCTTAATATGAAAATGTTTGAAATCAATGCATGCTTTATCTGTTTTCCAGATCAAACATGTCATTCAAACATAATTTCTTATGCCACCACAGACAGGAAAAAAAAATAAATCTTAGGCTGACTTAAACACACACCAGCCCCACCCCAAAAATAAAACCCAAGCTGTACAGCTGTAGTATATTGGCAGAAATGATTAGCGTTCACCGCAGAGATCATCTTGTACGTTGTTCAGAGAATTCTGGACTTTTCATGGCTGAATGGTGCTAACAAACCTCCTAATTCATATGACATAAGGAAGCCTGTGTCTTTAGCATGTTGGGTTGAGGATCATACTCAGTTTATTAGACTTGAATTGGCACTTTGTTAAACCTACACTTATAATCTTACTTTGATACACTACTGATGTATCAAATATTCACTTATTTCTTACTCTCAACTGTAAAAATAACAGCCTTTTGCTACAGCTACCATCATTTAGGTATACTATCACCCCCTCATTTTCCCTTCTTATAGGAAGGAAAGGTATCTTGAATATCTGAAAAATTCTAGTCTAATTAATTAATTTTCATAGAATGCAAACAGGAAGGAAGTCTGATAAATGGCTGTTTAGCAAGGAAAATGTGTACTTACCTCTAATTATGGGATTGCAGCTACAGCGCACGAGGTTAAACTCCATAGTAAGCTGCAAGGCGTTCTTTTAAGGGAAGAGGAAACTGGTCAGAGAAACGCCTCCAATTCTCATCCCCAACTTGATTTTTAAATCCATGAAGAATCTACAAATGAGAGGGGGAAAGTCAAGATAATCACTAAAAAGAGGATATATTACTTATTAGCAATACATGCAGTAAGTCACATATTGTTAGATTGTACATCTGTTAATTTGAATTCTCCCAATTTAATACTGAAATACTACTAAGAAAAAAAGGAAGTCCAGTAATGTCTTTCCTAACTGAAATATGTTTCAAGGGTGGCATACAGGTTGTAGCTACCCATGCAAATTACTGTGTGTACACATATCTGTATGTCTTTTAAATGAGCAAATTTACTTAAAAACTAAATTTAGGCCATTTCAAAATGCTGAATATTTTATCAGTTGACATAGTTAATATATGGCTAAGATTCCTACATTCAGCTTTTACAAAAAATGTGTAATACAACATGGGAAAAAGCTGAGGCAAAACTGCAGCCAGCATTTGACAGAATGAATACTGTCAATTTCCAGCACAAATACAGAAGCATCTTCTGAAAGCCACGTTTTAGCATGGAACCTGCAAGATAACTGTCACTAAAAAGGATGGGATTAAAATATTTCATGTTTGAAAGATCAGGAATCTGCAGTCAGTGACAGTCAAAAGCCAATGAAAGACCTAAAAAAACCAAACAACAAACCTACAGGTTTCAGTCCAGTCCTTCCAATGTAATACATGAAAACTAACAAAATGAAACAAAGCTATCAAAAAAGTCTTAGTATTGTTAGCCTTCAGAACAGGAAGTTAAATGACAAACATTAAAAAGAACAAAAGCACAGGAAATTGCTCGCCCTTGTAGAAAACTATGCCAAGAGGCTCTAAACCTTTTGTTTTTCTTTGAAAATTCAATGATACTGAATTGTGGGACAGTCTGTCACAAACATATTCTCACAGAAAAGGCACTGCCAAAGTTAAACCTCATGGTACTAAAAGTTCACTCTCAATACAGCATTCTCAAGTAGACTGTTCTTAAAGACAATGTAGCAATATTGACATTACAGTGTCACTAGTTATTTTACTAATTTTCTCCCCAGTAACTTTCACAAGCAGGCTCACGTATCTTTCCTAGCCCAAAGACTCAAGATTATCCAGCTGCCACAAAACTACTAAAATCTAAACAACATTCAGGTACAACAAAGCATACTTTTTAATCTTCCAGTGGAGTTTTAACAACTGAGATTCAGCTACAGCCTTCAGATACGTTCTTGCAAGTTGTATCTTCTGTCAGTGCTCAAAAACTAAAATTGGGAAATCCAGGATTTTTTTGTATTGTTCCTGAAAGGCATCATTTTTGGAAAAACACCTAACTGGAATTGTGTATTCACGAGGAAGTAACCTAAAAACCATGCAAGCCATCACTGAAGAAAGCTTTGGAACCTCTCTTGCGTCGCAAAACCGCCCCCGAAAGAACACACTTCAAAAAGCAAGGATGTTCTTATGCCAGGTGACCAAGAACCATTGTGTCTAGTTTTAGTACAGTAGATCCTACATGGACAACTTGGAAAGAAGCTGAAAAAGGGGAGCCTAACTTAGGCTTTTAATCTAAGACACTAGGAGCAAATCAAAATGCATCACATTCTGATTCTGGGTGGGGTATTTGTTGCTTGCTTTACAAAAGGGCAACAGTCCTGCTTAAATTCTACTGCCACTTTCATCTAGGTATCTTGAAACTTGCTCATTCAGCAGGGATTCAGAAGAGGATCAAGCAATCCCAAAAAGTTATTTTCAGCAGCACTAAGAGAAACAGACCAGGATACTGCTGGAATATTTTTCATTTGCAATTTTCTAGGTATGTCTGCAAAATAAAGCAGGCATCTTATCAAAACAAAACAAAAAATTGAAAAATTGAATCATAAAAATCTAATTTTCTAGGATAAAAGTATGAAATCCCCATTCTTCCAAATGTAGGCAAAACACAGTAGGCTGGACATCATAAAAAGCTTTTGGAGGATCATTATCACCCCTTCAAACAAGATCTCAAGCAAACTTATCAGTACTATTATTTGGAATAGCACAAATGCACACAAACTACAGGTTAAAAAAACCAACCCTCAGGATTTTATTGTTGCTTTGTCTGAAAATCTGCAATCTTGCAAAGAAGCCTTTACAGCCCCAAATACGTAAGTGCTAATAATGGAAAGACAGCCATGAAAATGCCACAAGTATCCAAAACAACCACCATGAGGATATACTGTTTTATTAGAAACCTTACCTTACAGAACATGTCTCGAAGATCATCTTTTGGACTAATCCACGATGCAACAGCATCACAAAAAAAAATAAAGTCCTATAAGATTAAATGATCACATTGGTTAGAATATATAAGTCATAGGTCTGAAAGCAACATTTGATCTTCCTTCTATAAACCATGAGGGTCTCTGATCCTAATCCACAACTGGTTTTACGTATTTTTTTTTTCAGTTAATTCAGACAATAACTAAGTTACTGTATGCCTAAGTGTTCTGAAAAACAAGTTGCTGAGTGTAGGAATATCTTTGCTTAATTGAGTTTTTGATTAAATGGAACCACAACAAAACCCACCAGAAACCACCCCAACAAAACAACCTAAACAACTCTCCCATCCCACACATTTGTCTAACATTAATTCTTTCAGTATACACACTAAGTTCAAGAATATCACCTTAATAACAAGCAATGAGCTCAAGCTCACAACACTCTCTCTTCTCATGCATTTCCACCTGGAGAAATAAGCTGGTTTGTTTCTTTAAGCAGAACCAGAAGGGTTTTTGGGACACAAAATTTTTAACAAACAGGTTCAAAACTAAAGCCACTCTGACATCCCTATATATAGAAATTCATGGATACCTCCTACTATACAAATAAAACATGAGGATAATGAAAAAGCTCCTTAATTATACCCTCCCCTTATATGAAAGAACAAATGGACAGCAGAGGGGAGAAATGTTAAGTATAGAGTAAGACATAAATAAACTGAAGATTTCAAAACAAGGTAGAGGCCAAACTCCTCTGTTTCATAAAGAATCCCAGTCAAGGGGAAAATAACCCTCCTCTTGGAAAATACTACATTACTACAGCTTTACTTTCAAGGTGTGGAGACTGAAGACCAAGTCATATTCTGCTCTTCAGATGCACTATTTATTTTAAAGAGATGCATGTTCCCTGTCACATTGACTATTTAAGCAATATATCGAAAGTTGAGTGAGATCCTTCCCTGCCCAAGATTCAGTAACAAATGGATGGTTACTGTTCTTGTTCCGCTTCTTTTTTTGAAGCCTAGCTTACATGTGAAAAATGGGACCATCATCTGAAAGAAGTACCAAAATACAGTTACTTCCAATCAAAGTTCATTATTTACATATTCACTGAGTGTATAAGACATGAACTGAATTTAACGATACTCCTTTCCTTTGCTAGGTGATCACGACATTATCATTCACAGTATAAGCATTTTGGCCTTGCTGACCTCAAAATAAAGCTACATCATCTGTAGGAAAGCAGGAAGTATCTTTGGAAGGTTTCAGGACAAGAAAGAACAACAGGCCATTGATACCGGAAGGTTGGCTTGATGATAAAGAAGAGCTGACCGTGGTAAATAACCTGAAGTGCGAGACAGAAGGACATTTGCCTCCATGCTGGAGAAGATCAACCTGATATGGGATGAAGATAACAATGGACAGCTGCATACCAAAGGAGAAAACTCAATTAGCAGCAGTGGTTCAAGAATGTCAGGGAATTGCTTACCCTGCTTGATTTTTCCTATATAAGCTGCTTGTTCTGTACCTATAAACGATTCCTGCTTCACCAACAAGGGAGTCCGTGCATGCTTTCTGATAAAATGGCACCCGTATCGGGAATTTCAGTGAGATCTTTCTTCAGACTTATCCTCATCCTCGGATTGCACCCCCAGTGAGCCGAACGGGAGAAGTGAGCAGACGACGCGTCCATCCCCTACACTGCAGGTCAGGTACAGGGACTGCGGCTGGGGAAGAATATGGGCCAAGGAGCCACGAGATCACAGCAATTGCACCATGATGTGCTTATGCGAATTATCAAAGAGCAAGGGTATAGACTGAGCTCTCAAAAACTTACCCTTCTGTTGCTGTGGATAAATCGCAATTGCCCCTGGTATCCTGAATCAGGGACATACGAATTAACAGAGTGGAACAGGGTTGGAGAGACCCTCTCAGAAGCACAAAAATCCGGGAATGATTTTTCACCGGACCTTTTAATAACGTGGCGCATACTATGGCTAGCGCTGACCACGCTAATGAGTAAATCCAACAGCACTTCACCCTCGGGGACTCTAAACACTCCCATTACCCGTGCAGGCCCTCAGAAGCAGGATGAGCTTCCTACAATCAACAAAACACAGGCAGAAACAAGCGGTCTGGCTGCAGGGCACGCGGGGGACAAAAGAATAGACACTGATGACCCGTCAATGCGAGCAAAAGCTCCTAGTTCAACAGCAAAAGAGGCCGTTTGACGTGCCCCTTAAGAAGTCTAAGACATTGCCTGATGCAAATGCAAAATACGCGGACAGCAGCTCTGAGTCAGACCCAGAGCTGGATGATCCTTTCGATCAGGGCTCCACCGCTACAGAAAAGGAGCCAGGTTTATGTCCACAGGTACCTCCGCTTAAGGCAGCTGTAGCAGCTGCAGAAGGAGCAAATCCTCAACCGGCGCAGAAGAAACAAAGAAAACCAGATGCAAAGTTAAAACCACCGACTCAAGTAACTGATGAAAAACTAATTTCTTTTGATCCCGACAGCTCCGCTATTCAAGAATCGCTCGACAAATCAAACCAGCCACATTTCCAACCCACAGCACCAAGTTTATCTTCCTCTCTTCCCTTAAATGCCACTACTGAAATTGTTAACTCTGTTCCCTATCCCTTTCCTTTTCCAGCAGGATTTTACCCTCAGCCTCTTTCGGTTCCTATACCCCAGCAGGCGGGGGCTTTGTCTACCCCCCCGCCACCTTATGGAGGTGTTTGTGTACCTCCTGCAGCTACTATGAGTAATATGGGGGTGAGGGGTAACGGGATGCTTTATCAAGGAGGCAATGTACAGGATGGTGTTAAAATGTCTAATGGACTGTTGATTAATGAACATGTTCCAAGTGTAGCTGCACGATTGCAAATTTCAATTTCTGATGTTTTAATGGATAAAGATATAAGGGTTTTATAAATACAGAAATGTTACAGATGTGTGCGATGCCAGGAGGGGTGGAAAACAGACCAGGAGTTGGGACTGCTCCCGTGTATCAGTCTCTGTCATAAGGTATCTTAAGAGAACTAAAACATCATTTTGAATCCCCCCTTTGTCTCCTAGTGGGTCAGAAGAAAGGTATTCCAACAGAAGCGATAGATGGGCTATCCACAAGGCAATTAGAAGTGATTGTGAGTTGCTGGCGAGAGCCCAAGGAGAGGGCTGAGCCCACCGCTCCCTTCTTGGTAGGACCATTAGGTGAGGGGAGTGGTGTGCCTCCCAGAGCAGCTAAGGGCTTCTCCCCTAAGTGGTGAGCGGGGGGGTGAAGCGTGATCCAACAGCTCACCAAAAATGTGTAAAAGGACCAAGGTGGAATCATTAAAAAGCATCAGCTGGAACTGCAATTAGCAAATATACAACAGGTGCGGACTGATTCAACACGGCAAGCACTGAACAAAGATCTTAGCTGGTTGAATCCAAAAAATTGGTTCTCAGGCCTGAATCTACAAGTGTGGGTTATAGGTGGAATCCTTGTAGTGATTGGCATTGTAATTGTAGTGTTAATGGTATTTGTAATAATAGCTTTTAGGACTACGAGGATGGTCAGGACACAAGTGATGGCCGCTGTTAAAAACAATATAAAAATGGGGAGTTGTAGGAAAGCAGGAAGTATCTAAGGAAGGTTTCAGGACAAGAAAGAACAACAGGCCATTGATACTGGAAGGTTGGCTTGATGATAAAAGAAGAGCTGACCGTGGTAAACAACCTGAAGTGCGAGACAGAAGGACATTTGCCTCCATGCTGGAGAAGATCAACCTGATATGGGATGAAGATAACAATGGACAGCTGCGTACCAAAGGAGAAAACTCAATTAGCAGCAGTGGTTCAAGAATGTCAGGGAATTGCTTACCCTGCTTGATTTTTCCTATATAAGCTGCTTGTTCTGTACCAATAAACGATTCCTGCTTCACCAACAAGGGAGTCCATGCATGCTTTCCAATAATCATCTACTACATGGAATCACATCAAGCTACACTTCTATCACACTCACACTTCAGTTTTTGATAAACTTCACACGAGTAAATGAAGATCTACTCATGTATCTTACTTGGACTACTCCACTGGGGTTGACTGAAATCATGGTACATATCCCACGGAATGCTGAATCCTTTTCCTCATTGTCTCTTATGTTTCGCAGAGAGGTGCACCTAGCAAGGCAGAGAACAAAACTTAGGTAACTCTATTACTACTTCTTCAACCAAATTGAACCTAGATGACAGTATTTGATGGAATAAGTCACACTGACAATATAACCTGAAACACTATTTTGAACACTTAGGCACTTGTTGCACAGAGTCCTTTACTAGTGGATTCCCATTCGGCATCTCTCCAGAATCTTGTTCTCCTGTTACGCTATGGCTAGTTAGAAAGTGTGACTTCTATTCCATTAAATACAACCAAAACATGTATCTGAAGTATTTATAGAAACTATCAGTAGAAGCGGAACATATACTACCACAGTATGAATTATGTCAGATACCACTTACAGAACAGTTATTTAACTTTTACAGCAGCAAGCAAACTATCTTATACATAACAAATCTAGAAACATATACTCCTTACAGCAATTCAAGCCTCAGACTGAATTTTAAGTAAAGTAATGCACAGTTTAAATTTTACAGTATTTGCATGCATTCTATTATCATTCTGGTGGATTTTAAAATGCTCTTTCATAGTCAAGCTTTAACACAGCAAGCATGTGACAATCTTATCCCATGCATAAATTAGTCGTTAGCCACAACAAAGAATACATGACGGTGCTACTAAAAACTCACAAACCTGATAGGACAAGATTAGTCACATGGTTGGCAATGATTAAGGATTGAGATTTTGTAACCAACTGAAAATATATCTAAAAGTGAGATAGAGAGAAGAAAGAAAGAAAGAAAGAAAGAGTGAAGAAAAATGAATTAAAAAAAAAATTGAATAATACACACCAGGGTCTTATAAACTGCTGTAGCATGGGGGCCACCTCTTGAGGACAAACGTAACCAAGACGACCAATTGTTATTGCTAAGGTAACGCAATCACGGTTATACACCACCAAACGCCAACCAAGACATGAGCAAATGAGGGGGGAGGAGAAAAAATAAAGAAAAAACAACAAATAACTCAGAAACAGAAACCAACAGAATCTGTGTATGATAATAAACATAAGATTTCACCAGTTCTGTTTATTACCACCCCCTAAATATGAGGCAGCAACATACATGGTATACTCTCCAGGGTAAAAGAAAAATTAAAGAAGTAAATGAGAGAACACCACAAACACAATTTAAAATCCAAAGGCTTTCTGATGTAAACAGTCATTCTGCCCTCTTCAGAGTAATTTCTTGCAGCAAATTTACCTACCATAAACTGTGAAGCTTTTATTCGAATGTAGTATTATGGATACTCTTCATAAAAAGGAGCTAACAATTTTCAGTTTTATTATCAAGCACAGTGAACGTTTTTGATTCAATATTTTAACATATCTCAGTAAAAATACATTTAGAAATGCTCTTACTTGGAATATATTGGGGTCTATCTAAAAATACTTAATAGAAGGAACACTTCTCAAAGCACTAAATATTTGTCTTCAGAGGCTTGCAGAGGACTTAAAATGGTTGCTAGTTCACAGCAACTCACTGCAGAAAATTCTTTAATCCCAGTACTTCTCCTGTTCACAAAAGGCTTCCTCATAGAAGTCACAGAACAATCTGACTCCTGATACCAAGATGTAAGGATATTAGAAGCAGAACCGCTTAATCACACAATTAAGTAGTTTGGTCCTTTGTTCTGAGGGACAGGGTGAAGAAAGTATTATTGTGCAAATGTGTTTTAATGGTGTTTGCTCAACTCACAAAAGATTAATCTTTAGAAAAAGGAGAGGGTGGGGAATAATGTATTGGGATTACTGGAAGCAAAATACATGAATAATACTAAAATCCAGATTTATATGAAGCAGAGAAAGGAAACCTATATTCAAGGGACATACTATGCAACACTCTAACAGGCATTTGTGAACAGTTTCATGAAACATGCAATAAAGCAGATGATGCTTTTTCCAATAAAAGTTTGGTGTAGGATATACTAGCAGTTTCAAATATACTCATTCAATGAAAGCTGCAGCTCACTGTTAATGTACCATTTTGCTCTGATGTTACTTGTACTACAATTTTCATCAGATCTAGCTTGTAACACTGCACTGGAAGTGCTATTTTCAAGTAAAAATACACTTGAGTTATCTGTCAATTTGTCACAGCTACAGTGTGTACAATGTATAGTAATCTCTGTCAAAGCTCAACCTTTTGGTATCTACTGGTTATTTTCTATGCAATTACTTGCACTCAATGTTGTCTCATATTTCCACAGAAGTGTGCTCATTACATAGCAAAATCAGAAAACTAATACTCTTGCACATACTAGTGGCATGCAGCGTAATATCCCACAGCAAGCTTGTAAGTACACCACATTGAACATTGATTTGCAGTTATGCATCCACATTTAAAGTAACTATTAAGAAAAAAAAATTAAATTAAAAAAAAAAAATAAAAAGAAAAAGAAAAGTTAATGTTTCAATGCTTCCAAAAATTCTCTAACAAAGATGGAAGCAAACATTTAAGTACTGGATGCCTCTCAGTTACAGGTATTATACAGCTATCAGTGCAGAGGAAGGGTGTCAGGGCAGGAGCAGGGAGAAAGAAAATATATATTGCTATGCTATTCCATGGTATGTTTCACAACAAGTAGGTACCGTGCTCCAAAATTGTATTTTCAAGAAGTACCTCTAACATGCCAGAAAATTAAGCAATTTTCATTTGATGTTCACCTTCCATACTAAACAGGAGGAGGGGGGCAGAGAAAGGGCAGTTTTTAAGTTTAGAGAATACCAGAGGAAAAAAAAATATGAGTTGAACAGCTCTCCAATTTATCTCCTGCTTACTTCAACAAATATAACTGTACTACTGAATTTGCATATTTTTCAATCACATCTGATATGACTAAACCACCACTCTCTTCCAATAGTTTTCAAGCATGAAAAAAAAAAAATAATTAAAATTTTCAATCAGTAAAATAGTAGTAACTCAACTGATTTCTGGTTAAAGTTTTGTTTAAGTATGGAAGGTGGTCTTCATACCAGAACATGTCCTCTATAAATGCAAAAGAAACAAGCCTCAGAAATTCTAATTCATTAAGGCATTTGGGGATTGCTTCCAATTTGGAAGGCAAAGCTCTGGGCCAGAACATAGAACATGCATGCAATTATTAGAATTCTCAGAAATTTATTATGAAGTGACCAGGTAATGGCAGTTATACATAATTTCAGTAATGTTCTAGTAGAACTGCCATCACAAATCTAGATTTTTGTGCATAGTACTAAAGGTTTCTTTAAAAACACAACTGCATTTCAGTTAATTATTTCTTTCATATATGCCAACTACATTTGTTTTGAGCACCAGACATACATATACAGTACATGTATGTAAGGACATGTGTATATTAAAATCTCTGTGAACCAAGTCTTTAAGTGTTACTGCATACATTAATCATTCGATGTAAATAAAACTGGCATACTACTTGATAAATATAATACATGTTATAAACGTGAGCAATAACTAAGAATTTAGATACAGGATAGATGGTTTACTCCAAGACTGAGACTTGTAAGAGCTTCTGCAAAACAGAGTTGCTTTTGCTTATAAAACCAGTTCTGGTATGGTTACCAAATGCAAATATTAAAATTGTTTTTAACTCTTTCAACTCCTTCATGATGTATGGTTCAGTTTTTGGGTACCTGTGTTCTCTAACAACGTCTTTGGTGTGTTGGGTCTGTTAATTATTTCTACAAGCTGGTGCAACACCATTGGAATATAAGGCTGCATCTCAATACCTGAAACAATCGAAAAAAAAATATTCAGAAGAAAATGATCATTAATGTAGTAAATCTAAATAGATTGGGTACTTACTAACAAAGACAAGAACCTCAAATTTAATTTCAACATTAAAGTATCACTAAAAAACCCAAACCAAACCACCTAAAAAAATGTCCAGACTAAACCATGCTGAATCTGCAGACACTGAAAGAGACATTAAAGAATCTTACCCATTTGGATGGAGATTTCTCCAATTGCCCAGGTGGCATTGTTACAGACAGAAATGAATTCAGGATTTAGGTTGGTTCCCAAAATTGGCATGAAATCAGCTAGAAAGAACAACATTTTACATTCTCATCACACAATATAACCATCTTGTGCCATTACTGTATTGTCATGAGGTAAGACTTTGAGAAATTATCATGTAAACCTATTTGAATGCTTGGAACGTTTTACACATGAATTACAAGAGTTCTGTATTTCTGTTACATATCAGACTAACGTGGATTTTTGAGCCTAAGCAGATCAATGCAAATATTTTCAAATTATGATTTTAAAGTTCTTCCAATAGGCTTTATCTTTATGTAACCTTAGAAACACTTTTTTTTTTTTCTTTCCTTACCAGGGAGGGGTTAAAGAATGGAAGAGGGATAAACAAAACCACCACATCTACAAGTACTTATAATACAGTTAGACAGCCCTCAAATCAACTGAGTAATAACTCTGTATTCAGCTATGCTTGAAAAAATAGTGAAGCCTAGAAAGGGCTCATATCTTTAATTGAATTATAAAAAACAAAACTAAAAATTAGTCTCAAAGATAGATTATAAGGTCAGCTAAATAAATTTTGAATTCCAAGCCCCTTCCAGCATTCATTTGATTAAGTGTACCGCAAGAAGTGTAGAGCGAAAAGTAATAAACAAACCAGAACCTACCCTCTAGCCAAGTTTTCTGATTTCATAAATACGTATATAATTCTAGGTAACAATACAGTCTAGTAGAATAAAAACTATACATTCAAGAATTTATCAAAGCAAGCAGTTATTGTAATGGGAGTCTATGTACATCTGTTTTGCTCCATTCCAGAACAGGTAGCTTTTTACATCATAAACAAGATGGAACTTTCATACTGTCTACAAAAACAAGAATCTTTTCAATATACAATTCAAAACAGAAAATTCTACAGGCCCTCGCTGATAAAGGAAAATGAAAACTTACAACAGGAAAAGGCAAACCTCAGAATAGAGAGCTTAACACTGGCTAAACTAGCCTCTTACCACTTTGCAAAGCAAGTTCATTGTTTTATATGTAAAAGAAACATACCGATGCAAGGCTTAACATGCTGAAAACACGCCTTTGTCAGATCACCTAACAATGCAAAAGAGCTCTGCCGTACCTCAGGCATCTTATCCTAAAGAGAGGAAATAAAAACAAAGCAGTTCTGGAAGTGTTTCCGATTCTCTTATGAATGAAAATCCTTTGATCAAACAGGCTACTCCTCTCACCTGCATGCATTGGTACATTAATGTCAGGATATTGCTGCGAGCCACTAGCTGTTCAATGTTGCCTCCAAGTCCTTCAGCTAAACCACTGAGTAAATCAAGAGCCACAATCATAAAATCTTTATCTGGAGCCTCATATTGGTCTGGCTGAGCATTATGCAACTGCAACAATAAGTACACATTTTTAAAATGAGTATTAGATTTTCTTAGCATTTTAGTTTTTTCAGAACTGCAGCTTCATTTATACATTCTGTGGTTATACGCCAGATTTCCCCACAAACCCATAATTTCATATAGTTAATACACTGGTTTAAGCGGATATTTGGTAACATCGGAATAGCAATTCAAAAATACCATGGCTTGTGCAAGGGTTTTCTGCACCAGATTTACGCAACGCTGGTACACAGGTTCACAGTATGGAAGAAAGCCAGACTGCAAGGCAGTAGCAACTGATGACAGGCACTGCAATTGAAAAAAAAAGGAAAGCAAACAAACAGTTACTACCTTTCCTCACTTCCCTGAAGTACCTTTTATTTGGGAGAGGTAAATTAAAAGACACTACCATTTTAAGTGCACCCAATAGTAACTGACAAACGACCTAGAAAAGCAGTACTAATTAGCTGACTCAAGGCAACTTTGAGCAAGTTGCTACTCTCTCCTACAAGGGGCAATGGTTTCAAACTGAGAGGAAGGTATTAGGAAGACATTTTTGAGGGTGGTGGGATGTTGCAACAGGTTGCCCATGAAAGTTATGCATGCCCCCTCCCTGGAAGTGCTCAGGGCCAGGCAACCTGAGGGAAGTTGTCCCTGCCATGTGGCAGCAGGGCTGGAACTAGATGAACTTTCAGATCCTCCCCATCCCAAACTATTCTATGATTCAATGAAAAATAGTTATGATAATTCAGCCAGCACATGTACTAAACTTCAAGATCTTGATCATGTACCAGCCCTAACATGTTACTTCAGTTATGAAACTGGTTTTCCTAGAGGTATTTACTTGTTTCACATTCAGAAACTGCACAGAATAGACTACATTATCTTGGGTCATACCTTCAGCTAGTCTGCCAATAGTTTTAATGGAGAGATGAAAGTAGAGCAAAAGAAAGAGAAATCAGGACTAAATAGAGGATGGGACATTTCCTTTCTTTTTTTTCCCCGCTAAAAGAATCTGATCCAAGGAAACACTCCAGAATGGCAGAAATCTAAAAGACTTCTGCTAAACATCCTGACATTTCATTAGTCACATAATTTTCTTACTAGTCAGAATATTTTCTGCATGATGGATGATACTTAGAACTGTAAGCTTTTATAGCTATACTTCCTAGAAGGAGCACATTTAGTAGCACAATTCCTGAAGTTTTATTAAAAATATTTAAGTACTAACATTTACCTCTAATAAAGGGAAAAGATCTTTATCTTCATCCTTCAACATGTTCCACTTCTGGATTAATGGAGGCATTAGCATCTGAATATATTCCTGTTTAGGATGAAAATATATCAGCTGTTGAAACATTTCACTGCATTTTATTTCAAAAATAGAAAGTGGATGTAGTAAGATTTGAGATATGTATACACACAAACACACACATTTTATATATATATAAAATATATTCCACTTTTTCAGAAAAAAAACAACCCTGATGTACTGTAATTCAATCACTGTTGTAATACATAGAAGTAATTTAGTATCAGAATTTGCAATTTGTCTTGAGATTTTTGCTGAAGTATGTAAGTAGCTTTGCAGAGGGAATCTTTTCCTTTAAGTTTTATTTCAGGTTATCTCCTGGCTCGTTAGAAATCTATAATTGACTCAGGTCCTGTGGAAAATGTTTGTACTAGCAATGCAATCTGGCTGTGCATCTGTTTTTCTCAACCACTTACCACTGCCCTGATCCTAAAATCTTATCTCCCCAAGTTCTTGAAACTTCTTTCTCAAGCCACGCACAGTCCATGAAGTAATTTCTTATTTCTCCAGAATGACACATTTACTGCTTCTGTATAGAGCTGTTGCTGTACCTTCCCTGCCACTGCACAGCCACAGTCACATGAATAATGAACAAAGCATCATTATAATGCTGGTGTTTCCAGAAGGTATCCAAGGAGCCAACAGATCTGGTAGCTAATGCTTTGTACATAGATACGTTCTAAGTGACTGAAGGAAGTCCCACCATCACCAAGAGCTCCTCCTGGTACTGTCCAATGACAAGATGGCCAGGGCCAGAGAGAGACTGAGAAAGAAGTCTTTTGATGGTTCAGAGTCTTGAATGGCAAGTAAAATGCAAATGAAACAACTCAATTTTATTCTAGTGTGTCAATGTTATGTGAAGCACTATAAAAAAATAAGTCAAGTTACAATAACCATGAGAACTGCACTCATGGCAGGTATGCATATTCCATTAATATCCATACACTAAAAAAAAACAACACACCTACTCCACTGTATTTGCCTGTGCCATATCTCTGCTTTTTCTAACTGATTCTGTGTTTTTATATATATAAAACAAATGCCTCTCTCTCTCCGATAAAGCAATTTCTACTAATGACATGATCCAATGCATGGGAAAGAGACACATAGAACATTCTAGCTATGAAGTGGTTACAAAAAACCCCATAGCCATTAGAAATTAAAACACACATTCCAGCAGTTTCTCTAAAGTTACATTTCATATCTAAATGGAAATATTTGTCTCTCCTAAGCTTAAAAAAATCTGAGCACAAGAGGAAAAAAAAACACAAACACCGACCCTACCCCTCTCAAAACACCACAATGAGAAGCACATTTCACAGGCCGTCACACAAACAACTGTTGATTCAAAATGTTGAATACTTGTAAAGTGGGAAAAGTACACACAGTTTATGTATTTTACCTGCAAATATTTAGTATTACCGAAACCTACACAGAAATATCAGCACTTCAGGCTTATAACATGTAAACCACACTACAAAAAGCACTGACAGTTTTATGACGAGTGCTTCTAGAGAACATAAGGTATACTCACTGGTTTATTTAGATGATGTCCTACAGAATCTGCTAGAGTTCCTATAGCATCATAAAGAATGAGTAGGTTTTTATGCTGGTATTTACTAAATGCGAAGACCAAAGTGTCAAGTATATATGCAAGATAAGGAACAAGTTCTGTACAAGCCTCCTCTTCTAGAGTAGCAAAGGCACTGGGGGACAAAAAAACCACAATGCAGGTTAGCATCTTGGAAAAAAACAACAACAAAAAAATGAAACAAACCACAAAACCAAGATGACCCCAAAGTACCCTACACTAACCATTTCTGTTTAAATATAAAACCATATTATTAAATCCTCAAATTTATCTTAGATTATTTCAAAACAGTATTTATGAGATACCCTTGATCTATTTTGAATGAACACATGAGGAATTCAGCCCTTAAGACTGTAACAAACACAATCTAAACATTCCTGTAAACCCTGTTATGTACATGCAGGAAGCCCCCATCAAGAAAACCATTGCCGTACAGAACCTACAATATGATAACTGAGATTTTAGAAACTATAAACAAAAGCTATTTAAGTTAAAAATAGCTCACTCTCTCTATTGTACGCTGTAGCTGTGCCTAGAATCCCTAGTGCTGTCATCATTTAGGTCATCAATATATACTCTTAAAAGTTCACTAAATAGGAAGAGAGATACAGAGAGCCATGAAAAACAATGCAAAGACAAGGCATGAACAATTTTAGGCAGCCTTGGTCAAAGCACGTATTGTGGCATCATAGAAACTTTTCAAACACTTGATAATTTAAATGATAGCATTAAAAAGTCCACCCAGAACTGAACACCACACCCCCCCAAAACACACACACCAGACATGCTGCTTCAGAGACACCACGGGAAGAAAAAAACAACTATGAGCTACTGTAGTATGACCATATTAGCCTGTCCCTGTACTAAAAATGCATGCATCACCATATGAGGGTCAACAATCCTCTGCCAGTGTGCTGCCATACACAAAAGTATGGCAACTGTGAACACTAAGCGGATTGCCTTCTTACTATATTTAATATTACTTAATATTATTATATTGTTGTGACATATTCTTTCACAAAGGCATATGATGTAAGCAAGAAAACATGTTTCAGTAACATACCTTTTTGGGTGTTACCAACTAAAGAAGCAGTTGTTCAATAGCACCAACAATTAATGTTAGATATCCACTATGATATGTAAGTTAGTGACGAAAACATACAAATATCATATGACCAATTTTTAGCTTGGTAGACATTAAATATCTGCAACTATTCACTGTAGGGACGCAGCATTTTGCTCCTCTCCAAGAAGGATCGTTGCATTTCCTTGCAATTTAGAAAGCTAAGGATTATGTAACAGGTCTATCATTCTTAGAGTTTCCCAGGCAGTTTATTTTTAGCTGCAAAAGTAATTTTAATAACTGTGTTCTAAAGGAAGAATTTCACAGAACTGAGCAGATGTTAAAGCCCAATGAATCTGCTAGTCAAATTTTTTAGAAAGTTTAGAGACAAAAAGGTAAGAGTGTTTAATACTCAAATCTTACAAAGTACATTTTATTGAATTCATTGTATCTGTTCTCAGGCAAAGGTATAGCCAGTTCTTTAGTGCAAAACTTAGCACAACGGCTTAGACCTCAGCCTGGTCCTTATGTACAACCAGTATTTAGGGGCAGGTTATAATAGTCATCACACCACTTTAAAATACTTGCATGTTTTAAGAATACAATAGAGAGTAGATCTAGCTCTGCTTATTTTGGCATTCTTCTGTAGACACTCCTGCCCCACACAAACTGACATGTAGGAGATTTATTTGATGATCTTCCTGCACAAGAGATGCATTCATTCCCATTCTGTTCCTTTAATGGGAAATTTTTAAACATTTATTTTAAAAATACCAGCAAACAAGGAAGAGAAGGGAATCTCATCTCCCAAGAGCTCCCTCGAAGATAAAGAATATCCCTGGAAATATTCATAACCCAAATGTTTTGGGAATCATAAACTAAATATAAACAACATCGGTAATCCAATGACAGGGTCATTTTAAATTGCAATTATCATTGACCCAGTTCACAGGCATATTAAAAGCAAGCCAGATTTCTGGTCAAGGAATGATCACACATTGAAAATAAAAAATGTCACAAATGCCCATTTTGGGGATTCATAGCCTCCAAAAAGAAATTAGACATGAGAAAAAAAAATATTATTTCATTTTCATGTTATTACAGCTCAAGAATAGTTTGTGACTATTCCAGAAGAAACTTATCTACTACTGTTGAAAGGAAAATATATTAACATCTAGAAATGGAGTCATGTTTATCAATACAAGCGTTAAAATAGTTTCCCATGAACAAGGGGTGTCACAGATTGCGCTTTTTGCTTATGCTTTGGCTTACCTGCAGGCAGCTTCTTGTACTCTCTTGTTGCTATCTAGGATACGCTTTAGCAACTCAGTCATTAATGGCTTCAAGTATGTGTCTGGGGGTTGACTAACTACCCAGTGTGCATAGCGACTAAGAGTCCAGCATGTAATGGAGCGCACAAGAGCCTTTTTGTCAGAGAGGCACTGAATAAGGTGAGGGATCAGCTCAGGAAGATATGGAATCATACCCTGCATGCAGCCTACAAGAAAAAAAAACCAACATAGCCATACTGGAATTAACAGAAATTTCTCTTGTTTTCTGGTTCCTGTAAAGAACCTACTGTCATTCTCTGTCACATAGGAATACACTTTTACAATACACAAAGCAAGTCTATGTAATTAAGTTCTAGAAAGCAAGCTTACATATGCAGTAATTTATATCCCCAACTAAACATGCACTTGCTTCAACCTCAGTGTTTCCCCAGTCTCCAGAAATCCTGCTTTACTAAATTCAATGTGGCAAGTGCATCCAAAAGAGTTTATAAAGCCTGGAGATCCTATGTCAGTCTACTCAGAGTAACCAACACGATAGAGAAAGATTTGGTCTTGACCACAAACCATTACATTATTAAACAAGAACTCATTAACAAATGTAATTTCTTCTTCTTTTTGACTAATATGGAATTATTGACCAGAAATAACAGCTACATGTTTCAAGTCAGCAAGGGCAACAGTACACTGAGATTTGCTAGAAGTACTGACTTTTATGGGGGACTAACCGCCCTGGCATTTGTTGGAAGAACAATACAGTTCACCTGACTGGAAAACAGGTTCCTGAAATGCATAAAGGACTTCTTCATAGAAATGTTAGATGTGCTAACCAGGAATGAGGCACTGCTGGACTTGCTGCTCACTGCGCAAAAAACCCCCTGCTTTGTAACATATCAGTGATAGCCTTGGCTGCAACAATCACAATATTGTGGAGTTTGGGATACTGCTAAGCATGCTGAAGATCAGTTCCAAGACACAAGTTCTATATATTTTAAAAGAGCAAACTTCAGTGTGCTCAGGGCTTATTTGGAAGAGATCCCCTGGGAAGTCTCCATGGTAGACAAAGGAGCTAGTGAGTGCTGGAAGTTTTTCCAAGAGCACTCTCCTAGACACAGGAAACCAGATCATCCCCTCTAAAGGCAAGAGAAGTATGTGGAACAAGAGACCCTGCCTTGATTTAACTGCAAGCTTCTGGGTATGCCTAGAACCAAAAGAGAAATGTACCAGAGATGGCAAAATAGAACACCACGTGTTGGAAGATTACAAGGGCGTTACCAGCATATGCAGAAATGCAATCAGGAAAGCAATAGCTCAGCCTGAACTGGAACTGGCCAGAGATACCAAAACTTCAAGAAAGGGTTCTTCAGATACATTAACAACAGGCAGAAATGGAAAGAGACTACAGGCCCGCTATTAAATGGAGGAGGTAAAATGGTCACAAATAGCACTGCAAAGGTACAGATCCATAACACCTTCTTCACCTCTCCTTACCAAAGCTGTTAGGTCCCAGGCCATGGGAACAAAAACACATGTTGATGCAGACACATACCTGTCTTCACTGAAGGAATAGGAATAGTTGGTGTGTCAAGTATTACAGGAGCTTGATCTGCACAAATTGATGGGCCTGGATGCCACCCACCTGAGGGTGCTAAGAGAGCGGGCTGACATTGTTGTGAGGCCACTCTCCTTATATACAAGAAGTCACAGAGGTCAGGAGACATCCCTGAAGACTGGAAGGCAGCTAACATTGCCCCATCTGTAAGACTGGTTCTAAGCAGGACCCAGGAAATAATAGACCCATTATCCTCACTTCAGTCTCTGGAAAAGTTCTGGAACAAATCTTCCTGGGGACTGTCACATGTCAACTAAAGCAAGTGATTGGGAAAAGCCAGCATGGATTCACGGGGGGCAAATCATGCTTGACAAATCCAACCACCTTTTACAAAGAAACTTGCTTGGTTGACACAGGGCAAGCGGTTGACATTGACTACCTGGACTTCTCCAAGGCTTTTCATGTGGTCCCTCATGGCCTCCTCCTTGAGAAATGGACACATTACAGCCTAGACAAATAGTCTGTGTGATAGGAAGGGAACTGGCCAATAGGCTGTACCCAGAGGATGGTGGTAGACAGCTCTTTCTCAGCCTGGCAGCCAGTCACAACTGGGGTTCTCTCAGGATCAATATTGGGTCCAATGCTGTTTAGTACTTTTGTAAGTGATCTGGATGTTGGGATCAAGAGCAACCCAAGGAAGTTTGCAGATGACACCAAAATGAGTAGGGAGGTTGACACTATAGAAGGAAAAGCCACCCTCCCAGAAAACCTGGACAGGCAGAAGCTAGCAAGACCCTTATGAAGTTCAATAGGGACAAGTATAGGGTCTTGCACCTGTTATTACCTAACCCAGGAGTGCAGCTCAGACTGGGATCCACCTAGCTGGAGAGCGGCTCTATGGAAAGAGGGACCTGGGGTCTTTGGTGGACAACAAGCTCAACATGAATGAACAGCATGCTGCAGTAGCAAAGAAAGCCAATACCATGCTGGGTTGCATGAGATACAGTAGTCACTATCCCACTCTGCTCAGCGCTTGTCAGAACACACCTGGAGTAGCGCATGCAGTTTTGGTCTCCATGGTACAAAAATGACGCAGACAGGCTGGAAAGTATCCAGAGAAAGGCCCTGAGAATGATGAGAGGCCTGGAAGTCCAGCCATACGAAGAAAGGCTGAGAGAATTGGGTTTATTCAGCCTTGAAGAGAAGGCTTAGGGGAAACAGTACATAAAAAGGGTGACTACCAGGAAGACAAGAGACTTTCTTCTTACAGTAAGTCACATCAAAAGACAAGGGGCAATAGGCACAAGTTACTCCATGGGAGATTATTATTGGATTCTACAAAAAAAAAATTATCACTATGAGAACAGTTCAGCACTGGAATAATCTCTCAGGGGAAGTACTGGATTCCCCTGCATTGGACAGTTTTGAGACTCAGCATGACATGGTCCTGGGCCATCTCATTTAAACTATACTATTACCTAGAAAGATTGGACCAGATAATCCTTGAGGTCCATTTCACCCTAGCAGTCTGTGATTCTATGATTCATGAAAGACTAATAAACATATGCTGCAGAGTTAGAAAGTAAGAAATTAGATTTTTTTTTAAAGTTATTTAGCCTCCCAAGCAGAGGAAGTAGAGATTAATCACAGAAATCAAAGCAGCTAAGAACATACACTTGTTTACATAAATTCATCTGCAAGGAATCACAGAGCTGATTCATAACCAATCAAAAACTAAGCAACCTGATATGCACTGTTGCTTACCTTCAGCAATTGCCCCAAGAACAAGGATACCAGATTCTTTAACGACCCATTCAGGATGGAAGAGCAATTCCTTCAAAAGGGGCAAGATGTGTGGCAGAAGTTCATCACGGAATACATTGGCAAGGACATCTAGAGCAGCAGCAGAACATTTCCCTAAGGGAAACAGATGGTGTCAATTTGAAGCAGAATATTAAACAATCACTAAGAAATAGGGCACAATTCTGATTTTCAAATACAAATCCATATAGCATATACCAATAAAGATTTCTTAACTGTTCTGCCTTCTTTCAGGTCATCATTGCTAGTCAAATCTAGCTTTTTCATCTTCAGTCAAAATTGTGAACCCTCTTGTCATTTCAGCTACCTTTTTTGGAAAATGTATTTAGCTCTGCAATAGCTATCCACAGCAGTGAAAAGAGCAGCATTATCAATCTAAAACTACACTATCTTTAAAAAAGAGGCTTTATGGAAACAAACATAGTTGCACTTGTATTTTCCTCTAAAATCGTAGTAATTTTAAGAATAGAATAGAAAAAAACAGGTTGGAAGAGACCTTCAAGATCATCACGTCCAACCCATCAACCAACCCAACCCACCTAAACAACTAACCCACGGCACCAAGCACCCCATCAAGTCTCCTCCTGAAAACCTCCAATGATGGCGACTCCACCACCTCCCCGGGCAGCCCATTCCAATGGGCAATCACTCTTTCTGTATAGAACTTCTTTCTAACATCCAACCTAAACGTCCCCTGGTGCAGCCTGAGACTGTGTCCTCTTGTTCTGGTGCTGGCTGCCTGGGAGAAGAGACCAACATCCGCCTGTATACAACCTCCCTTCAGGTTGTTGTAAAGAGCAATAAGGTCTCCCCCGAGCCTCCTCTTCTCCAGGCTAAGCAGCCCCAGCTCCCTCAGCCTCTCCTCACAGGGCTTGTGTTCCAAGCCCCTCACCAACTTGGTTGCCCTTCTCTGGACTCGTTCCAGCAAGTCCGCATCCTTCCTAAACTGAGGGGCCCAGAACTAGACACAATACTCGAGGTGCAGCCTAACCAGTGCAGTGTACAGGGGCACAATGACCTCCCTGCTCCTCTTGGCCACACTGCTCTTGATGCAGGCCAGGATGCCACTGGCCCTCCTGGCTGCCTGGGCACACTGCTGGCTCATGTTCAGCCTACCATCGACCAGCACTCCCAGGTCCCTCTCTGCCTGGCTGCTCTCCAGCCACTCTGACCCCAGCCTGTAGCACTGCATGGGGTTGTTGTGGCCAATGTGCAGAACCCGGCACTTGGATGCGTTAAATCTCATGCTGTTGGATTCTGCCCATCTCTCCATCCTGTTGAGGTCCCTCTGCAGAGCCTCTCTACCCTCCAGCCGATCAACTCCTGCCCCCAGCTTGCAAAAGTCTCAAAATTGTTTGATCGTAAACTTCAAGGTACATTCACCAGTAGTGAAAACTCAAGGCCCTTGGAAGAAAAATAATAAAATAAAATTATGGGCATATGCCTGAATCTCTAAGTATTCCTTAATGAGTCTGCTTGCAAAACACATTTATGTCAGACTTATCAGAATATCACTAGCTATTTTCTGTTACCGACTTTAAAAATCAGTTTGTGGCATCTTGTCTCCTTACCACACAGTCCATTGTTCTAACACATACACAGGCCATCAAAACTATGGGGTTCTCACAGCTATCTCTTCATAACTAAGGTATACTGTCTTCTGGTCAGAAGCAAATTCCTTCATACAGAAAAGAACAACTGGTGATGGCTGTAAGTATTAGTATGTTCACATGGGAACAACAAAACCCCACAACAAAGCACTATTAAGCTTCCTCCCTAGGCTACTGACATGCAAGAGGGTTTGTTTTAAATTCTGAACATGTGATACATGACTTTTATTATCATGTATAATTAAAATCCAAAGTCCAAAAGCTCTGTAGTTTGATCAGGCATATTAAAAAAAAAAAAAAAAAAAAAGCTTACAGATCAGTTACACAGTCTCCTGAAAGACTCCTCATCCCTGCTATTCACCAATTATGTCAGTAGATAGTTCCTTTTGCATTCAAAAATCAAAGTATTTTTGAAAGTATTTACTGCGATTCTTGTACTACACAAGCAGCAATATTTTAAAATGGTTTACACATTACTTTGACATACTTAAATTCCAGTCAGAAATAGTATCATCGTCATCAAGTTCATCATCATCATCATCATCATCTTCAATACCATCTTCTTCATGTTGCTGGGCCACTGTCCGTGAACGATGAAAACGAGGTCTTATGTCCTGTTCACTATCTGGAATAGCTTCATCTTCTTCAACATCCCCCTGTTTTATCAGATAAACTTTTATTACATATTAAGGTTGCTTTCTTGAGCAACTTCCTATATTGCTCAAGGAAGTTAAGAATGTAGTTTTAGTACAAGATTTCATAGAGCATATAGAACATCCAATCCACATCGCACTTGTACTGCCCAGATAACTAAAGACGCCATTGTTCCTGCATTCTTCTGCTGCATTTACCAGAAAAAACACAGGAAGATAAAAGCAGAAGAGTTAAGCTTCAGACAAATTATCCTTCTAAAGCACCCTTCTTATTAAGAAATTACTCTTAATGAGAATGAAATAGAAAGAAGCAACAGAGCAAATTCTAGTACCTAGCCATATTCTAGTAGTGTAGTGACAGAAAAAGCTGTGTGTTCATTCTGGAAGGCATTAGAACTAAATTTTGAACATTTTTTTTAAGCTCAGCAATTTGAGAGTAATAGTGTCACAGCTTTGACTAAATGGACTGGTAAGCAACAAGGGCAAAGCAGGAAAGCCTGCAAATTATTTTCCAACACACATGGCAACCATCACATTTAGTATTTGCAATAGCACACCTTGCCCTGGAAAGTTAATTGTCTGTTGAACAGGAGCATGCCAGATCTGCCCATTTTGATCTGAATCATTCTGACTGGTCAGAAGCTAAAAAGATACTTTTAAAGAATAACAGAAAGCAAGGCTCACCTTTAACAGAATAATATCAATCTCTGAATATTTCATACCATTTACCAGCACAGGAATCAGCCTACAAAGAAATATTGATACATGTCAAAATGACACAAGAAGGCAAGGCAGTTCTGGGTTACTTGGGCCATAATTTTATCTGTAATCCTCACTCCCCCAGCTGAAAATTAAAAATCTTAACAATTTAGCCTACATAACAAAAGCTAGTATCCAAATCAAGCTCCATGTCATAAGCTTCAACAACACACTGTAATTTGAAGTGAACAATACTTTACAAATGAAACTAGAGGCACAGATGGCACAACTGGGTTTTAAACTTTTAAAGAACAGGTATTTGGAGTAAATTAATCACACAGAAAGAAACACCTTTCAGAAATTAAGTCTAAAGAATTCAAACTTCAGTAATACATATGATAAGCTGCCTCTCACTAATAGTACTTATTTTATTTACTTGTGGCTGAAGACTACTACCTCACTATTCTTAAAGATGGAAGTCTAACAGCATTAAGCTCTCCTGTCCATTTATGACAGTAAGACAAATCCCCCACATTGAGAGATCTTGACTAACCTGTACAAGGATTTACTTCGTTATTAAACTGGTTAAGGCTATGGGACTCTATCTGTATAGATACATAGCTAAAAAAGTACTAAAGGCAAAGTCAAATACTTCACATAAAAACATGTTCTCCACAAAAAAAACCCAAAACCAACAAAACCCCCCAAACAAACAAAACAACCCCCTGAAAAACAACCCCAAAACCAAGTATTGCATGACAAATCAAGGACTAACCTAGAATCAATTTCTCTATATTCTGCAGTTGAGTAGTATTCTTTTTGAAGGTAGCAGGCCAGCAATAAGACTTACACATTGCAGTAGCATATTACCTTCTGAATTTTTAATGAAGGAATACTAAGAATGCACATTATCGCCAACTTGTTGGCGTTTCTGCAGCATACTTTATGATATAGAAGCTATGTATTTTACAGGAAAGCCTATAGTAGCAAAATGGAACAGGATACTAGATACCAGATTATCAGGTTTTTAGAGATTTTGTTCCTCTTCTAATTTAAAATAAAAAAAGTTAAGATTATTATCAAGCATTGATAAAATCAGATAGCTATCTAGTCAAACGGGACCCACCAACAAGCAAATTGCTTTCAGCAAACATGACACTGAAAGATCATGAGAGAAATGTAATGCTACTCTTACTTGTGGTTGGTTATGTTTCTGTTTTTTAAACTCTTAAAAAACCCCAACTAAACCAACAAACAAAAACACAACCATGCTCCCTCCCCACCAAAAAAAAACCCAAATCAAACAAACAGCAAAACATGAAAGTTAGGTATGATGCTGTTGTAGCGTCCCTGCTCATGTAACAAAATAGATTTAATACTCTTGTTTTCCAAATAAACATGATATGCTCTGGAAAGGCATGGGTAAACTCAAGAATTGTGCTATCGCTCAGTCTTCTGAGCTAAAAAAGTAGAAAGTAAAACCGTTAAACTTAGAAGCTATTTCTCATCATGTTGGTTCATCTGTTTTCAATTCCAATTCCTCCACTGCTATAGAAGGTGCTTTCATCTTAATTCTTTATCTTACTGCTTATGAAAACTGAAAATTTGCTAGTTTTCAATTGCTTCAAATCTCTAATGCTTATTTTTGCTGAGAATGAATCTTCCATCTGTGATGCTTTTCTTCCACTCCAGATCTTGAGACAAATGCCCTAATACTTAAAAATTTCCTTCCATGCATACATAAATATATATATATATTCTCTATACAAGTAACCAGGAACAAGTAACTGAAGATTAAAGGTGACTATTTCAAAATGAGAGCTGTAATTCTTAATACTTACTTAGTAAGATGCCGACATAGTACATCTTTACAAATTGGTTGTTCAGCCAAAGTCAGCCAAAACTCACAAGCCTCCAAAGCAACATTTTCATCTTGGTCCTGCGTCCTCTGAAGCATATACTACACAATACAAAAATAAATTACCTGTAAACTCAGCTTTAAGTGCACAGAAGAATCTAACACCACTGCACAGTGTGTTAGAAAAATCAAGACTATACTACCATAGCAATTTTCTTTCTTTGGGGCAAGGGGAAGAAGCAGATCAAGAGACTACTTGCAGCTAATCATAAGAATAAGCCAAGAGATTTCTTTCTTAATGCTAGGTGATTCATATTCTGGATTTCTTCATTGCTTAGGTGGGAACATTATTACCAAGAAATTACAGAGACCAAACACAATAAACAGCAGTTTCCTGTAATTTTTTTTGTCATGTATTCTTCACTGCCCCTTTGCACTTTTGAATAAAAATGTACAATTATATCCTTTGTAAGATGGAAATACTTCTTATGCCTGGTACCATAAAAAAAAGTGTCTCACTTCCACACCTTATCTTGATTACATAACAGGATATAATTAAGTAGAACTCATAATTAAGAGTGGGATAGTGGTGGTGGGAGGGAAGCCTCACCTTTTTCTACCATGCATGGCAATTCAGAGATTCAGTATCAAATGAAAGCTTACTATATCCAAAATTTTAATCCTCCTTCCACCAAAAATCATAACACACCTGCATAAACAAAAAGCCCAAGCTGACTCCTGCTACATCAGTTTTACACACAACTGCCAAAACAATTTATGGAAGAATGTTGCAACTTACAAAAATAGTAATTCCTGCTTTCTTTCATGCCAGCTCTTACTTCTGTAAGAGCTTGTTCCTCCATTTACTTTGGAAATGGAATGCAGCTACCTTGCCTCATACATGGATTTACAAAAGAAATTCCTTTTCAGTTGCTCTATACTAAGTGAAAGAAGGAAGTGTGGGGATATTTGTCCATGGTGTCCGTCCTTCAGAGCAACTGCAATGTGTAGAGCCCTGCTTCCCAGGACCGAAGATAGTCTGCTGATGGGAAATAGAGACTAACATGTCTCTCTTAGTTTGCTTCCACACACAGCCTTTGCTCATGCTTAGCATTATTCAATTGCTTCTACCTTTTTACAGGGTACCTTTTGTTATATTTTTCCCTCTCCTATGTCCATCTAAGAAGGGGAGCGATAGAGCTGCTTCGGTGGGCATTTGGCCTGCAGCCAGTGCCAAACCACCACAGTGGAATGTGGGGGCCTTTATTATCCTTCTGCATTTCAGGGATACAAGGCTTGCCTCTTCCTATGGAGCAGCAATGAAATGCCAACTTCCCCTCAAGGTTCACTATTGTACTTGAGAACTCAATAGTAACAGAGGTAGTGCTGGGTTCTGAGTTGTCAGTAGATCACAGCTCAGAAAAATTGGAAGAATGCCCTACTCGTTGGCAGAAAGGCTTCCTTAAAGCACCTTTAAGTTAAAAGATTTGGCATTTTTACCCAGAGGACTTGAAAATCCACTGCTTTTGGAAGACAAGAGGCAATCTCTTTGAAAATGCCCCTCACAATGTCATTTCCTCTGTAAGTATCTATTTTAAGTATCATACTATGTGCTTACTGCAGTTAGCAGTAGACGGAAAAGGCTCAATGGTGTAAGATAGCCATATACACAGCCTGGAAATTATAGCAAGAACAGTGACCCTAGTAACATAGTAAAATGTGGAAAGGATATTCAAAGGTGCTTTTAAAAAAAATATTACGATGCCATATCTTTTAATTGTAATTTATAAAGTTACATTAACTTCAGGCAACGCAAGTAGTTGCTTTGCCACACTTAGTATCATAGGAAGATTATACAGTACAGTTTTGTGTGTTCTGTAATATAACAAAGCTGACACAACATTGCTTAAGTCAAATCATCAAGACAAGAATAGCAGAATACACTAAGTATTAAGAAGAATGTATCTTTTGAGCAGTTACAGACATGTCTTTGTCTGAAGAAAGCAACAGGATGCAGAAGTCAGGATTTCTACTGAGAAAGACCTCAGAAGACATGACTTTGGAGAAATACTCTGCAAGCACTGAAGTACAATTTAGTAACTGAAATGCTGTGTTGGTTTACTCCTGATGTATCCTGCTACCAAGTTCTCAGACAAAAAATTAGAACATCTGCTTCTGCTCACCTAGAATTCTGCTCATGCCCTAAAAAAATAAAAAATAATTACAAAAGTCTACAAAATAAAAATCCAGCCATTCCTTTATGCTCCAAGGATTTGGCAAGGAAGTTTAAACCTGTCTGTTTCAGAAGCATGATACCCACTTAGCATCATTTCTTTCTTTTAAGATTTTCTTCTCTTTGCAGCAGCAGTGTTTTACTTGGAGGCATTAAAGCCTCAAAAATTTAAACCTTGCCTCATTTGAATATTGAGTAGTCAGAGCTCAGATATTACATTTGCACATATCAGGATGCACACAGAACTGGGAAAATCCATTAACAGTATTCCCCAAAACAGAAAAACAGTCTGAACTTCATTATGAAACAGAAAATCACTAGTACTGTCTTTTGTAGAGAGGAAGCCTACTAACAGGCTTCTCAACAGCAAAGTATCAGATACAATGTGCATACAATCTTGATTCCTCTTTTTTTTTTTTCTTTTTCCCTTTTTTTTTTTTTTTTAATGGTGGGTTGGTGGTATCTGCCTACAAAATCCAGAAGTTCCTTACTGATCTTGGGAGGCTGAAGAGCCACAGAAGTTATCACTTCTTGACAATACCATGCAAATGGCAACTTAACACCTTTTTTGTGTTGTCTGCAAATAGTCCTTCTGGAATTTGACATGGGGCTATTTCATCACTTGTTCACATAAAATCTGCACGAGAAACATTACAATCTTAGCTCTATTTCCAGTCTGGCAAGTGACATATGTTCACACTAGCTAGAAACTACCAACATTTCTCAGAAATGTGGAACTTGTAGCTCAAACAGTTGAGCAGATAAAAAAATTAGAGCTGACTGGTCCTTCGGTAGACAAGTCTGCACTAAATTCAGAATGGTAAAGGAACTATCAAATGATATTAACCTCTACAACAGAAAGCAACATAAAGCAACTTCATTAGTAGCTCAAAGATCATCTCAGCCCTGCAGAATAACACACCTTATCCCTGCTATGGTCAGATAGTCCAAAAAAGTCAATGTGCAACCAATAGCAGCATCAGCACTAGATTTTTAACATAATCTTTTCCTGGGCTTAACCAATGCATGGCTGCTCCACAGTATAGCTGATCTCAGCCATTTCAAGATAAATTGATTTAATGAAGAATAAACAACTGATGTAAGCATGGCCTGTCAAACACAATGTCAAACTGGCAATTAGCTAAAAAGAAAGTTTTGCCATCTCAGTCTTAAAGGAAAGTGAAGAGTAGGCAAATGCAAGAGTAAGATACCAGTTCTGATGAATGCTTTTCTTTGTAATTATTTCCACAACTCCAAACAGGTTTTTCAGCACGTGGTATAAAACCCAGCACTCACCTCAACTATACTAATCATATGAGGAAGCAGACGATCCATTCGAACTTCCAGCAACATTACCAGAGCATGGCAAACATTTTTGCGCACTTCAGGCTCCTCATCACCCGCCAGAGCAAAAAGATTCTGTTGGAAAGCAGTATCAGTTGAAAAGCTTCATATTGTCTAATTGAAACTGTATTTAGATTTGCATCACTGTCAAAATAAAGTATGCGCATACATATTTCTGTACTCTCCCACTGTATACCTCAGAATACTATTTCTTAAAGACATATGGTTTAGCAAATTAACTCTCAATGTGTATTGTACCATAACCAAAACATTGTATTTTGTTCTCCTAAACAAAAATGAACTTCCAAGATTGAAACATCCATCAGTACCTAACAGCAGTAAATCAAATGCTCTACATAACCCAAAACACCACCCTTCCAAGCCATGCTCAGAGAGACCCAGACAGACTCAGCAATCAATGATCTTCTCATCACAGGTGACAATACACCTTTATGCAACAAACATTTCCTCTGTTTATGAAGAGGAAGCATCTTTCAAAATGCTATTTTTTGGGCTTGGAGAGTGCTTAGGCTAATCAACCCTAAGCATAATCATACAGAATGAACTTCAGTCCACAGGGACTGAAGCTAAGAACAGACAACCAGAAATGGGGAGTTTGTGAGTAGAGGTAGTTGTAGAATATAGTTCAGAACTCTTGATAAATCAGATACGCAATTTTACTTAGTCCCACAATCAAGAACACACACCCACCTCAATAAAAGAATCTATGTGCAACATAAGAGCTTGAGTTCTGCTGATGATAAATTGATTGACGCATGCAACAGCATGAGACCTAAAAATGGAAATTAAAATACATATTTTTCATGAGTTAAAACCGTTTTCTAAATGGTATATAGGTAACAAAAACGTTAGAAGGCAAATACACATTTTTCCAAATACCTTATAGAGGTTAGAGGTCACAAATCTGTGCATCTACAGTACCACTAAGCAAAATTACTCAAACATTTCAGGTACCACTTTATACTGCAATAGAGCTAATAAATATTTTAAAATAAAGCATTTGTTAAATAAAAAACAGAGCAGGATGACTACATCTAGCATATCTATTATTAAACAATATGCAAGGACTTTCTTTTTGAATGTATCATGATTCCTGATCTCAGGTATTAAACAATTCTCTGCAAATCGGCATGGTGAAACTTCAGCATGCCCTTTTTTTTTCATTAAGTATCCAACTGTCTTTGCAGTATTAGTATTTAGTGAGACCTAGAAGTGTCCAAGAACATAGGTAAAGCTTAAAAGAAACACACATTTGTAGTAGTTACCTACTAAAACACTTGTAGTAGAAACATACTGAAAAATTAAGCATTGGGTTTTCTACTTCACGTAAAGTCATTATTTACAGCTCTTTTTCAGAGGTACAAAACTCAAATTCTATTAGCAGAGGCACAAAGCAAAACTACATGTAAAAGCCTTTGAAGAATCCATTAAAGTGTTTTTACTAAGGGAACTCTGAACTTCTGTTTGGATGTTTCTTGGAAGAGTGTCTCATGAAACACTGTTCAAAAGTTGTTCCTTGGCAGATTTATATAGAAAGCATTTTACTGACACTACTAGTAGTTCTCATATATGTACTGCAACCATACTGCAGATCAGCAGGTATTCTGCTTTAAACGTGTTTAACAGTCTGAAAGCCACAAACATCACAGCACAGAAAAAGTGTGTCAAGGGAAAAAAAAAAAAATGTTTTTCTCCCAGCTTTACAGAAGTATATTTATCTTTCCACAAACGAAAAGTTCATGCTTTGCTACGTATTTTTCTTAGTGTGCATCTATTTTATCTGAGTTTCTCAACGGTATTTGGATCCTATGATATATTCTGAGCTACATTCCTCCATAAAGATCTGCCACCTCCAAGTGGGAGAATCTTTCAACAGAACGTTTAAACACGCATTAAAATACACATTTCACAGAAAGGTTCAGGTTGGAAAGCACCTCTGGAGACCATGTGGTTCAACCTCTGTGCTCAATCAGGGTCCCCTACAGCCAGGACCATGTCTAGACAGTTTTTGCTTATGTCTAAAACAGACTATCACCTTTGTGGGCCATGTATGGAAGTGCATGGTGACTCTCATAGTAAAAAAGAAAAAAAAAAACCAACAGAATTTCCTGATATTCAGAAGGAATTTTCAGTGTTTCTTTTTGTGCCCGCTGCCTCTGGTCCTGTCACTGAATACCACTGGAAAGGGCCTGGCCATGCCTTTTTTGCTCCCTCCCTTCAGAATTTACATACATTGATGAGCTTCCCTAGTCCCTGCTCTCTCAGCCTTTCCTCACAGGAGAAATGCTCCAGTCTCTCCATCTTCAAGGCCCTTTGCTGGACTCTCTCCAGTATGTCCATGTCTCTTTTGCACTGGTGTAATGGGTTAACATAGAAGTGAGGTAAAGTAACACAAAGAAAACCTCTAGGTTTAGACAAAGAGTTGAGATACAAGGCTTTAATAAGGAAAATAAGATAACGCACAATTACTGTAGCCTATCTGCAGAAAAAGTGCAGCACTAACACAGAAAGTAGCAGCAGAAGTCATCAAGGTAAGCCCCAAGACCTCCCATCCCATGCCAACCCCAGTGAAAGAGCCCAACACTCCCAAACACAGAAAATGAAAACAGCAACCAGAAGAGGAAGCCTCTCATGTTACAATCTGAAGTCCAATCCTCATAATACTTTGCTCTGGCCAGCACTTTCATTTTGAAGCTGGCATGATATAGCATGGTATAAATAGGAAATTCAACACAACCCCTAACAACTGGACAGTCCATAACTGGACACAGTACTCTATGTATGGCCTTATGTAGAAGATGAGCAGAATGAATCACCTCCCTTAACCAGCTGGCAGCACTCCAGCACAGAATATCATTACTCTTCTTTGTGACAGGGGCATACTATTGGCTCACTTCAGGGTAGAAGCTACCATTCTTTGTAATGAATATTACCAAAAACTACTTAAATCTGGAGTATTTTCCTTTATCCCACACTTCTGTAACTTTAAAGAGACGAAAACAGTTTTATAGGGAAAAGATTATGAACCTATTTAATTTTATTCAACTGAAAAACATGTATCTTTCCACATTTTGCTGCAGTTAAGCAGAAAATTTCTGGCAAGAACTCAAAAACTACTGTCAGCAAAAGACTTGACTGCCCCATTGCCAAAGTCATTATAAAAGGAACACAAAATTCTTCTTCCTAGTCAAAATATTACCTTCTGACTGCAGCACAGAATTTTTCATAATAATATGCAAAAACTTCAGAAAGTTTTTCAAAATCATAGGCTGATTGTATATTTGGAAAATGTGTAAAGGGGTGAGGTTACTGAATTAACTAAGCAGATAAACATGGAAATTACTGATGCATGGGATCTCTGTGGATCACCACAGCATCATTTAAAAACCAAAGCACGTTTTAAACAGCTCTATAAAATGGCAGCCATTCTGCCTATTTTAATGACATTTGAACCAGTAACTGTAGTTCAACATATAAACCTACCTTATTTTGGGGCTGCTGTGCTTGAAGAACTGCAAGAACTTCGGTATCATGATATTTAGCGGTCGGTCCAATACATCACTATCTAAAATTTCAGCAGAATCTTCACATATCTTCTGAAGAGCCCCAAATGCACCCTATTAAAAGAAAGTATCATCTTTGACAGTCTGAAGAAAGCAAAATGTTAAGGGTTTTGGTTTGGTTTGTTGTTTTTTTTTTTTTTAATAGAACAGGTGATTTCAGCAACACAGTAAACATAGCTAACTAAATACAGAGGGAAACTGAAGCATCCTTACAGGTGTTTTATTTAAGCACTTTACACCAACATCTGTTAGCTATGAAGCTAGGTGAGTCAGTAATGGCTAAGTGCTAATGTTACTTTTAGCACTCTACACTCATCTGTTCAAACAGTTTTAAAAATGCTTAAAAGCTAGCCCTTCGAGAACCATTTAAGCACAGAACTATCCAGGTTAGTTACATATATAATTGTGTTTCCTTTCATGGTTTGCTACGGGGCAAAACCAGAACTCTGAATATGATGGTCAGTTTGAACTTAACTTATTCTATGCCTTGAGAAAGTAGAACTAAACCACTACCTTGCACAGCCTCCTGAACTATTATCCTGCCTTTGAGGATTACTTTTATATAACAAGTGTTTCGCACACTTCCATGGAGACAGCAGCAAGTAATTAAAATGGTGTGATTTTTTTTAAAATCAGACAAGGCTTTTTTTTTCTTCTAATAGTTTAAAAAAGCTAAGTTGGTATTTATTTTGATCCATACACACTGAACAAAACAGCTCTTTAATCCTTATATAGCAATAACAGACTGCTTTTCCAGATTAATCAACAAGAACAATGAACTCTACTTTTAAGTAAGAGTAAATTCAGGATCAGTTTGGTTATGCTGATGATGCCTAAAAGATCAGACATCATGGAGCGGCACCTCCAGAACACTTCCAAGCTGATATGCTGTGACCACACATCTCCAGTCATATCCTGCTCTTAAGCAAAGAAAACAAATTTGTTAAAATGAACAGTAAGAACACGGAATGCAGACAGAAGTATCAAATTTGAGCCACGGTTCTCAGAGGGCAATATATATGCACACATACATAGATACTGTACTATATATATACACAAACACAGTGTCTATGAAACATGATTAAGATGATAAAATTCAGATTATAATCTATTTATAAGCCTCCTTACCTCACAGGTATTATAATCTTCAGAATCCAACAGGCTGCAAAGCTTTGGTAAGAGTTCAGGCCAATTTTGTAATTCCCCTTTTGAGGCAATGGTTGTTATCAGAATGCCTAAAGGAATCAGAGGGATGAAAGAAATGAGCTCTCATGCACCTTCACATGTTTCATACCAATTATTCTCCTCTCAAAGATTTAAGGAGTTCAGAGATTTTTTTGTTTTGTTAAGAACTTACAAGCATAAAAAGAGGAAGCACATTTAATTGCAAAGGTGAGTTGTTCCTTCCTGCTACCACGTAGGGCTCAGATGCGAGAAACCAAGCACAAATTAATTCCAGTTAAGGAAATAATCACATGGAAGCACTGCAGGGCAGCTTTGGCTCTAAATTTACTAAACACTGTACAAACCTTGACCTCCAGTAAGCATACAGGATCTGCCTCGTTCACCTTTCCTTTATGATATAAAAGCATGAATGTGGCAATCTGTCATTCAATAAACTACAACCCAGTGGTAAGTTGTGTTCAAAACTTCACTGTGTTTACACAAAACATTGTGAATGCATTCTAAGACTGCAATACCTACTGAAAGCTTAACACACTATGGCAGGTTATCCAGTGATCAGCTGTAGCAGTTGGCTAAATAAGATCCTGCAAACAGATAGGTCAGCCCAGAGAGTCACTAATTCTGTTTCCAATAAACACAGAAATCCCAGAAAAAACCAACTATTTAGGTGACAGGAACAGGGGTGGCTTATAAACTAGGACTGACTTTGCATGAGTCCATTTTGCTTCAAGAATAATTCATTATGCTAATGACAGTTACTTCTAATGAGCATAAACACAGAACAACATGGCACTCATACAACTAGTAATCTCCCAACTAACAAGTGATGCAAAAAAACTTTCCTAAGCTTTTTTCACTGAGCTAATCACAATGAATCATTTTTCTTTGGAATAAAACATTAAAAATCTTGATAAATTTACAAGAATACAGGATAACATTACAGAGCATGAGACATTCTGGAAAAGACACACAGTAACAAAGAGGTATTTTGCATAACGTTTCATCTGATGTAATAGGCTGGAGAACCCACAAAGGGCAAAAAAGAAAAGTAACCCACAACTTTCCATCTCCAGAAGTAGTTTGTATCCAGCCCGCTTGAAAACTGCAACTGTTTAGAAAAGATTCCCAAAAGCCTATGGAGATCTATGGAATCTTAAAGATTGCATTTGTCCTGATTTGTAATGAACTTCAAAACAGTATTACAGAATCTGTTAGTATTTCACTTGACAAATGTTAAATCTAACAAACGTAGCAATTGGATTAATAGAGCAAGAGAACCAACTCCAGAGGGGTGTCAGAAATTAGCAAAAAAACCCCAAAAACCAAACCATGGTTGTCATGACATCACCTCTTATGTCACTGTTTCAATTAAATGCAACTCCTGTTTCCACCATCAATTATACAATAAAAAAAAAAAAGAACATAAAGAAAATGCAGCTGTTTCAATACTTTAATGCAAATAAAAGTGCTATGGGGGTGAGGGTAGGTGGTCATGTCACATTTTGCCTCTGTAGCTCCTAAAGTTGGTTTCTGCGCTCCTTAATACTAAAACCCTTAACTTCTAACAAAATACCCGCTCATAAGGCAATCACTAACTTTCTCATTCCTTCTCCAATGAAGCTCTCCAGCCCTGACACTGAACACCCAAATTATTTCCCCTGCTTGCATTTAAACAGGAGCTACACTAAAGTCCTGATCAGACTAGAAGCCCCAGGCAGTCTTACGAACAGTTATAGACACTGCATAAATAGATGACTTTATTTCCTGGTAAATTAGTGGTTCCTTAACACACCCAATCTTTGCTCATATGCTAACAAGGTAGTCCAACCTCACTATTAAGACTAAAGGCTACAAAGATCCAGCATTTAATTACTTCAAATGGAGAGGTACAAAGCATGTGCTAAATAGCAATTCTTATGCAAGCATACAGTTCATCAGTTGCTACTCATCTTCAGAGTTCACACATGCTTGAATAATCTCTGCAGAATTCACTTAAAGCTGAACAGTAATTAACTTACTTATCCACAACCATTTTGTAATAGGAGAAATAAAAGAGTAACTGCTTGAAAACAAACCATTCCTTCTCCCAAGACACCCACGCACTACAAACTGTCGCTATCAAACAACCCTTAGAAAACAACGCAAATCAGCTGGAATGTATTCTTCAGTCAGTTCCACTGCATTCCACTAACAACTGCTATAAGCAAACAAGAAAGTGTGACTCCTACAACCTGAAATCACAAAAACACTTGGCAAGCAAAGTTCCTACTGCCATCAAGAAAACAGAACATCAATAACATTAATAGTAAAGTGGCTTCACAAGTAAGAAGACAGCGGGGAAAAAGCTAACAGATGGACACTTTTCTCTAGTCCATAACCCAGATGTCTACAGAGGGAATCCTATAGAAGCAGCAAAGTAACTCTTAGTTTATTTTGTAAGAGGATTCAGCTGGTAGAAGCTGAATTACTTTCTGAACTGACATCCACTCCCATTGCCTCAAATATACATTTTTTTTGCTTTTTTTTTTTTGAGTGAACAAGGAAAACTACTATGACCCACCACAATGACAACTGGAGGAAATCATATTCTCAAAGAGCAGACAGAAAAGCAAAGTAAAAATAATGCAAACATGAAAATTTTATGAAAAATGTAAACTAAAACAATGTATCTACAAAATCAGAAGTCAACATAAAAAAACCTCACTGGAAATAGGTATTTTTAAGGTCCCTTCCAACCCAAGCCACTCTATGATTCTATGATCAGCACACCACATTTTATCTGCTGTTTTTTGGCAGAAGGTATTTTAAACCAGAGGCTCATTACGCAAATCTATTATGCATGGTATGATGATTCCCTGAAAGGATGTGCATGTGTGTGCATATGGGGTGTGGGGTGTAGAAAATCAGCTAACAGAAGTGTTTCATTGATGCAGGTAGCATACTGAAATAGTTCTGAAGTCAGACCTTTACCTTGTTCCTATTTTTGGTATAGAAATTGCCAGCAAGATAAGATTATTTGAATATACTAAAATTGATGTTCTGTTACATTTCAAGAGGTATGAACCAAATTGCTTCCTATTCAGGTAGAAATCATTTAGCAACAGTAAGCATGACTTTTGTATATTCACAATGAAGACAAATATTGGCATTAATCATGAAGTTGGGACAATTACAAAAGCAAGCAGTTTTAGGAATTTAATGATTTTTCACATCAGTAATGTTTTCAGTATACAGAAGACAGCAATAAAAGCAAACTTACCCACTGTAGCTCTGATTAAGGGGGAGGAATCACCAATGTTGTTCAAACATTCGCTTTTAATGAAGTCAGTTACCCCACTCGGAAAGTTATGGAAATGTGCTTTTACATTGTTCTTCAAGATAAGACCACTCAAGGAACGTGTTGGTTCATCTGCAAAAGACAATAATTACAGTCAACCTTGAGGAAGCTCAGGAATAAGGCAAATTTCCAGAATAATGTGAGAAGAGAAAAGCTTATACAGACATATGAATTTTAATTCCCTTGTCTCTCCTTCCAGCTACTCCCATCACTTCATGTACACCAAAGCATTTTGGATTCAGAACTTGCCATTTCTATCTACTCCAAATTAGAATACCAGTACTACCGATTCTGCATTGAAAGAGAAAGTTTTGTATAGACATCTTGGCAAGGAAGAGATCTGAAGTCACAAAACATAGGAGACTCATGAAGGAAACTGGCCAGCCAAAGACAGACATTCTGATTATTCTAATAGGCTTGTTGCCACAGCAATACTTTAAGATATTCATGACAAACCTGCTTTCACCATAGTAAGATACAAAAAAGATGTAGGGACTATGCAGTAAATCCTCCATACCCTAACTCCTATAGAAATACTGTTCAATTTCTCTACAAAACAAGGTATTGTAAGCCTTTCAGATAGCAGTAGTTTTATTGATCTATTAAATTGTTATACAGAGAAGAAAGAAAAAAGTGTTTGAACAATGGTAACAGGTATTACACAGTGTGAACCATATAAAAGAAAGAGTGGCCAGAAGTGACCTGAACTGGGTAAAATCTTAAGTTGAGGCAACAGTTCTAAGCTCTCTTCACTGAGCCTTCTTTGCCAGCTAACTTCTCTTTCTGGGACAAGCAGGAAGATTTTTCATTTACAGTGGAGCAAAGTCCTGTTTGGTTCTTCAAACAAGGGCATGAGTATCTAGATGTTACTTGTGAAATGTGTTGCCAGTGAGATCTAGACATTCAACACAAAGGATTAGTTGTTAGTGTAAGAAAATTTGTATCTACAGTTCCTAGCAACTCTGATCAGCACAGGAAGCTAATTTTAACTAGCATTTTATTTGCATTTTTTTGTATGAACCCCCAATTTTTCCAAGAAATAAGCATGTCTGAAGTTCCTCTGAGCAATAATTAGTAATGGAAGTAGAGACAGATACCAGTCAGTTCTCTGTCAGAAATAGGCAGGTTAACTAGGTGGCTTAGATAAAAATCAAGGTCACACTAAAGTGAAACTTGACCATTATCTTTTCTTTATATCCTAAGGTATACAGCAGCATAGAAGATCTTCATAGTAAGTGATTGCAACAAAGATTCCATGGGATTCATTGTGAAAGTCACATTTCTGACAAATGAAAAAACAGTTAATGAAGCCACAAAAAGAACATTAAAAAAAAGGCAAAACCAATTATCACCATACCGAGAGGTGACAAGCAGAAATCACCAAGATGGGCTTAATGCTAAACAAACACCAATAACTTGAGCAGCAAAAAATGTGATACTCAGGCATTTAAACAACAAAACAAACACACCCAAACTGCGACCATACCACTCAAAACCTTAATTTGAGAAAAGAAAAATTCTGACTGCACAAAGGTGTTTATGGAATGATGAGTTTTTGTCACCTTAACAGCTATGCTCTCAGGAGACAGTAATATAGGTCTGGACAGAATTCTTCCTGTAACACCACAATTACAGGCAGATGGCCTATAAGCTGAGTAAGACACTCTATGTTCATAGATTCTGTCATAAATTCTGTCAACTGTATGCTTCAACCATCAAAAAAGACCAGAGCCTTCCTTCTATCTCTAGCTGTGAAAAGAAAATCATTGACAGTTCTGTATTAGGAAGAATGTGCTCTGCTATTCCCTGCATGTTTTTAAGGCCAGGCTGGATGTGGCTCTGGGCAACCTGATCTAGGGGAAGGTGTCCCTGCCTATGGCAGAGGGGTTGGAACTAGATTATCCTTGAGGTCCCTTCCAACCTGGACAATTCTTTGTTCCTGTGATTCTATTTCAACTAAGTTATAACCTGGTCATAAATGAAAAGAAGTTTCTTGCCTCTGCGCTGGTCAAGTGCAAGACGACACTTTGGAACATTGTTTAATAAGCCATGGTGGTCTTAGGTTGATGGCTGGACTTCATGATTTTAAAGGTCTCTTCCAACCCAAATAATTCTATTATTTGATGAATAGCTTCTGTCCAAATATAAAAAACTACAGTGTGGACACCTTTGTGCACTTGCCAGCAGAAAAAGACCCTATTTCTTCAATGTTGGATTTGTCAGTAACCTTAAGAATTCTGGTTTAAACTGTCACAGTTACTACCATGTCAGAAGCAGGACTAATGATGTTTCAAAACATGTGACAAGTGACCTTGAAATGTAGTTTTAGTCTGAAATTAATCAGTGCTCAATTGACTCATGTGAGTCATGGAAAATAATCAGACACAACAGCCTAAGTTTAGGAACCTCTCTAAGACACTGAAACAAAGCTGCAAATGTTGCACTGATGCTGATTGTTGCATAGTGAATGATTAGTAGCAACCGCTACGCTTCTGAAGATGGTGTCATAAATAACACTGAGCTGTGGACAGTACGGGAAGGGTGTTGAACTGCTGACAAATAATTAGCTTATTGGTTAGTTACAGAAGTTTCTGGATGCTAGCAAATAATGACCATAGGTCATATCAGAATGCCAAAATTAGTACACCTATGCAGTCTTGTAAAAAACATGAGAAGTGTTAAGAACTAAGCCTCTGGTTTCACTCTGCTTTCAGTTTCACTATCATATCCCCACCAATCAGCCAGCTCAGCAGTATGCCACTCTAACATCATTTTGTGTGTCATCTCCTGATCCTGCAGTTAAATCAGCACTTGAATTCTATCAAAAGAAGACTAATCCTTAAGAAATGGAGATTCAGTGTGACTAGACTGTGTTCACTACAAGATCCAAAGCTATGTAACAAAAGCAGGATATTGGTGTACCTCGAGAGTATCTAAAAAGCAACATAATCTCCTTGGTGTTTATTTATTGTGGGCAAGGGGTAGATGACAAGTACCTTTGCATTAAGTCTAGCGCATAGTGAAAGGAAACGGTAAGTTTCCCAATAGAAGTTGCTTAACCAGTATTTGGAAGCAAACAAATTACTATTTAGAGTTATTCATTCATCCAAAGAAATTACTGGGGTCAGATGCATAGTTTTGCCACTCCTGAATATGTTATCAAAGGTGAATGCTATATACGCAAACATGTGACAATGTATGGTATGAATTAACTGTTGGAACACAAGGGTTAATTGGATGACTAGGGTGAGGCTATTACAAGTTGAGTAATTCAGAACACTGTTCAAACTGCTGAATTTGAAATACAGGACAAAACAAGACATTCCCCAACACTACTGTTGTATGGGGTGCTGTGCACTGGAACTTTTTGCTATTTCTCCTGATGTCTATACCCTATAGTTACCAGCAAACAGAAAACTGTGGCGCTATGAACATACAGCTGAACTATTTTGTTTCTCTGACACCCTTCCTTGTCAGTAAGGCTTACATGATAATGCCAAATTAATTCAAGACAAAATATTTTTTTATTTATCAAGACAGTATTCAAGGGGGAGGCTGTTTTGTTTGGGGTTTTTGATTGTTTCACATCCTCCCACCCCCCCCAAATTCAGGATGAACTTTCTGTAGACTACAGTAACCTTTTCAACTAGCAATATTAGGTTGTACTCCACTGAATAGCAGAATAGAGTTTTAGCACTAGGGGAAGGTGCTCTTCCTAAGCAGCTGTGCACCTGGCTACAATAATAAAACACAGAACATGAACTAATTTTTAGTTTAATATCCCTGTATACAACTTCACCTTATTTTATAAACTTTTTTTTCCCCACTAGTATTTAGCTAGACAAGCATTCTTATACTAGGAACAAACGAGGATCCTCTGCTATTCTGAATATGCATGAAAATGAGATTATATTGAAGAAGCTTTGATCTGTGCCCATGCTGCTCTTTCTCTTCCAAGACATTTAAAAACCACCTGCAGTCTCTTCAGTTTTCTGTTTCTACCCACAATTTAATCAGCCTTCTTTCTTTGGGGAGGGAGGAAAATTAGGAGAAACAGAGTGCTTGCCATTTTGGAATTCTTAGCGCACCTATGACTTAAAGCTTGTCAGTCAAAATTACCCCTGTTGAGTAGTATATCCACTGATTTAGAAAAGAACATCTATCACTCCAAGTTAAGTAAATGCTTTTTCCTTGGAGATACCCAAAACCAAACAGAATTATACTGATGAATCTGCATTTGCTTTAATAGCCAGTGTATGCCACTTCAGAAGCAGAAGCCACATTAGGAAGGAATGGTGTTGTCCAGTTCAGTGCTGCAGGGCTAAGCTGTTATAAGCTGCCTACACTGAGCTGAAAGCAGACTAGAGTCATTACTGGTACTTATGACTGTCAAGGCACTGCTGTTCCTCAATATCTTTTGAAAGCAGAAGTCACGTAAAATCTTCATGTGGCTCTGAAGAATGGAGAAATACATCACTACAGAAGGAAGGAGCTGAAAATGCTTTGCAAAAGCACCAGTAATGCCCAGCCAGGTAGAGACATTAGCATCAAACTGTAGGATCAACATGCTTGATGTCCAAGTAGAGACCAGTGACAAGTGCAGTTCCTCAAGAATCTGTTCTGGGTCCAGTGCTGTTTAATGTCTTTGTCACTGACACATAGTGGCATTGAGTGCATCCTCAGCAGATTTGCCACCACCACCAAGCTGTGTGGGCGGTGGACTCACATGATGGAAGGGATGCCATGCAGAAGGATCTTGACAGGCTTGAGAACTGGGCCAGTGCCAACTGCATGAGGTTCAACAAGTCAAAGTGCAAGGTCCTGCATCTGGGTCAGGCCAATTCCAGGCACAAATAGAGGCTGGGTGCAGAGTGGGTTGAGAGTAGCTCTAAAGAGACTTGGTGGTGCTGATTGATGAGAAGCTCAGCATGAGCTGGCAGTGCACTCATGCAGCCCAGAAGGCAAATCATAACCTGGGCTGCATCAAGAACAGTGTGGTCAGCAGGTCAAGAGAGGTAATACTTCCCCTTTACTCTGCTCTCATGAGACCCCACCTTGAATACTGCATACAGTTCTGGTGTCCCATCACAGTAAGAACATGGAATTGTTGGAGCAAGTCCAGAGGAGGGCTATAAAGATGATGCAAGGGGTGGAGCACCTCTGCTGTGAGGATAGGCTGAGAGAGCTGGGATGGTTTAGCCTCATGGAGGCTTTAGGGGTGGACCTTATAACTGCCTTCCTGAAGGGATCCTACAGGAAAACTGGAGGGGTCCCTTCCAACCTAAGCTATTCTATGATTCTTTCAATTGTTTTCAGTAAAATCAGATAATTCTAGAATTGGCCAAAACACACTATTTTTTATGGTATTGAAAAAATACTTGGTTTTGTTCTGAGTTCCACTCACTTTGAGCATAAAAGGAAAGGCATGGTTACTTGCATATAAAAACCATAACTTGCATTCCTTTATAAGGCTTAATCAAAGTGGTCAGCTAACAAACTGCACCTGCCCCAGCAATGCAAGATAACAAACATGCTGAAACTGTTATAGCACCTCTATACCTCACAGCAAGTCTACTTTCTTAAGATCTACAAAGACACAGTCCTATGGCTTCTTACAAGCCTTTACAGCCTAGATCAGACACCTGCAAGTAGTCTTAAGAGTAGGGGACACCATTTTTTCAGGTAGTAGGCACCTCAGAACTGTACTGAATCAAATACTGACTGGTGGACAAAACACCTTTAGAAATCACACCAGCAACACTTTTCCTTTCTATAAAAAACCACCACATAGTGTACATGAAATGCCAGTATCAAGCATCCCTAAGATTTGACAAGAGAAATAACCAAACACTACTGTATAGGATAGTTTTGCTATGCAAGTATGCAAAAAAGAAACAAACCCTCCCTGCAGTAACTACATTCAGCTTGTAAAATGCACTAAAGACTTCAAATAGCTAGCTAAGTATCTGAAAATCATCCTAAAAAGTCACGTTTATTGTGAGGGCAAACCAGACCTTACTTAAGGCTACCTGAATTTCAGAAGAAGTCACAGCAAACAAAACCGCAAGTTTGATAACTTTAAGAATAAATGGAAGGACTGAAAACTTCTACCTGAGAGAAAAATACATTATAAGGCACACATCTGAAACACAATGAAGAGCACTTTTGAAGAACCCAAACCAATGTCATTAAGTACATGAAGCCACTTGGCTACTCAGCAGGCCAAAACACTCAAAGCTCCCTGGGAAGATTCCCAGGAAGGTGCTGAGGACAGCCCTCCCTTCAACATACACAAAATTCTTTTCATGGCTTCCTTGCAAGAGCCTGGAAATAACTGCCTCTGCAAGTGTGCTGGCCTCCTCCCTTGCTGCTGTGCCAGGCTATTCTAAGTATCTACCTGAAAAGAATTAGGTATGTTGGGAGAAGGTCCATGCCCTGCTATTTTCTTAAGCATTTTCTGGAGTGTGCTAGCCTCCTCTGGAGATGGATTAATTCCCAAATAGCAGCCCCAGACTCCTCCAAAGGATAACCTGAGTTTTATCCATGTTAGAAGTAGTTACATTGCTCTTTGCATCCCAGGATCTCTCATAGGCATCTCTAGGAGTACTTCTGTTTCTTCTGGACACACCAGGTAGCAGCCTCAGACTCTTTTGAGGTAACTATTCAAAGACAATTGTGTGTGTTGGGGGAGGATTCATGCTTGGTAGCTCTTCAGGAATTTTCTCTATGGTCAAGAAACTTGTTATTTACAAGCATCATTCTTTTTTTAACATTTTCCTTGTATGGGCTTCAGGGACAGGGAAATAGAGAATAATGGAGATCCTATACTGATTCTGGATGCTCAGAGTAAGGAGTTCCACAACTGTGACTCCGTTCCAGCACTGAATCACATAAGACAATCGACTGGGTAGCTTAAGCATGTCTGTCAATACTCTAAAATAATTGACTGACTAATTAAGTAACTTCTCACATGTGACCCACACTACTTAAAAGCCTTTTCCTTAAAATCTGTACTGTAATTTAAAGGCATGGAAAGGATCAATTAGCCACTATACACAGAAGAAAAAAAATAAATATATGGAGTTTTCACTGACCTGACAAAATTCACATCTTCCCTTAAGATATTTATGCACTTCAATTACTTTACACATTAACTCAGTCAGGCTTAATTTCCTTCTGCAATTCTTCACGTATCTGAACTTAAGAAAAAAGTACTTTGCTGTTAGAGTAGGACACTACGTATGTTATGCAGCAGTTTAAACTGTAATGGTAAATTAATCTGACTTGGTCTTCTGAATTGTAATGCAATCAGATTAACTCCTGGACTATGGTATTGGGGGAGGGGAGAGGTAAAGGAACATTTGGTTTTCTGGATTAATCCTGCTCAAAGATACCTTTCTGAAACTGGTAGCTGTCAAAGTAGTATCTGACATCAGGCAACGAAGCTGAGCATGAAAAGATCAAAGACATTTTAACAACAGTATGCCAAGAAAACTCATGAAGAAACTGCTGTCCAGATCAAGTATAAATTCCTATACCCATTAGAAAACATTCACATCAAACCTACAAGACCACTTTGGATCCCACTAACAGTTTATAAAAACCCATTTCAAATTCTGTTTGCAGAGCTAGATGAATAACTACTGTCAAGATTACTGGAAAATAAGTTACCATCTGCGCATATAATTCAGTTGAAACAAAAACTTAGGGGGTGGGGGTTCCCCCACGGTAATGTTCCATGCCGAAGTACTCTGAATGACTAAGTCATCACACGAATGAGATCAAGAGTTGCAAAGACACACCACTCTCTTCAACTAGTTTATAGAAATGCGAAAGTATTTTAGAAATAAATATGGAAGAGCATCCTCAAAGCCTAAGACAGTACAAAAGCAGTGTTCTCAATCCCAGCTTGTTCACCTTCAGAGTGAAAGATCATCTCAAGGATTCTCATGCTTGACTGCTACAGCTTTGCAGCAGGCCATGATAAATTCACTGAGATAATATTAGTGAAAAGAAAGACTAGTTTCCAACTAGGATGAGTTTAAGAATCAGCTACTAAAACACAATCCAGTACCAGAAACACACCCGATTTATGTAGCTGCAACAGGATAGATAACCACAGGCCAGTTTCAGACCAGTACAAAGCTACCATTCCTATCAGCCAAGTCTTGCCAAGAGCCCACTGGACAGGGTACACGGAGACAAACAAAGCTTTACAGAAACTGTACAAAGTAACCACATCCTCTGCCTCATGTTAGAAGGATATAGGGTACATCTGAGAAAGGACAAATGTGTTTTGAGAATAAGGATAGGCAACCTGAATCTTAACTAGAATTAGATATATCAGTAGTTCCGTTCTTTTTTCATCACACAAAGAAGCATTAGGCATGTCAAATCTTACCTAAGAAGTGGTAAGCTTTGACATCAGGCCATATCAGGCCAAGCAGAATGTGACATTAATTCTGACCCCATATAAAGACAGCTTCTCTTTTTTCATTGATCTGTGCTAAAACTCAAGTCAAAGAATGGCTAACACACAGAAACATAGCAGAAATACAGTCTGCAGAGATTACAACATTTCTATTTATTTTCTTTTTAGAGTTGAATGTTACCAGAAAGCAACATAGTAGTCTTTTGCTAATACACACAGGCCATGCCATATCATAGTATGTTGATATAACTTTCCCCCCAAAAAATAGTACTGTGGGGTTATGACATCACACTCAATGCCCCCAATGTAATTTCAAGTTAAAAATAGTAAGAAGAAAATACCGGGTGGTTGATGAAGTTGTCATACATGTCATACAAGACAGATGAATTGAGAAGGATGCTATTTTTTCCAGTCTGTTTTAGATAGGGGGAAAAGGTCATTCAGTGAGACTTGGACAGACTGCAGAGCTGGGCAAAGAGGAACCTAATGAGGTTCAACCAGGGTAAGTGCAGAGTCCTGCACCTGAGAAGGAATAATAAACTGCACCAGTACAGGTTAGGAGGTGATCTGTTAAGATAACAGCCATATGGAGAAAGACCTGGGAGTCCTGGTGGACAACAAATTATCCATGGGACAGCAAGGTGCCCTTGTGGCCAAGAAGTCCAATGTTATCCTGGGGCGCATTAAAAGTGTGCCCAGCAGATAAAGGGAGGTTCTCCTCCCCATCTACTCTGCCCTGGTGAGGCCCCTCCTAGAATATTGCATCCATGTCTGGGTTCAAGAGGGACACGGATCTACTTGAGAGAGTCCAATGGAGGGGTACAAGGATGATTGAGGGACAGGAGCATGTATCTTATGAGGAAAGGGTGAGAGACCTGGCAGTTTTTAGTCTAGAGAGATCACTGAAAAGAGATCTAATACACATATATAAATACATGAGGACTGGGTGTCAAGAAGAAAGGGACAGTCTCTTCTCATTTGCGCCCTGTGACAGGACAAGGGGCAACAAATGTAAGCCACAGCACAGGAAGTTCCACCTCAACATGAGGAAGAACTTCCTTATAGTAAAGTTCACAGAGCACTGGAACAGACACCCAACAGAGATTGTGGAATCTCCTTTTCTGGAGACTTTCAAGACCTATCTGGATGCATACCTGTGTGACCTACACTAAGCTATAAGGTCCTGCTCTGGGAGGGGGGTTGGACTTGACGATCACCAGAGGGCCCTTTCAACCACTAACATCCTGTGACCTTACAAGCATTCATTTATAGAAGGTGTAAGCACAGGCAGGCTTTAGTACATGTAACTTTGAGAACTTCATCATTATGGTCAATCAGATCTGAAACAAACTCAGAATTATCTGCGTTATGATACCTAGAGGTTCTTCTGACCTGCTTCATGCTTCAGTTTCCTTGGACAACTGCCTTAACTAGAGGCTAGAATTAGGCTGGGCAAGACAGCTCGGAGGTTGAGATTAGGACAATACTTCCTCATGTTTTCCTTCAAGGAAAGAGACTTGGACTACACAAGCACAAATACTAAAAAGGAAAGGAGGATTTAAATGCATGACCTGGAACAAAGAAAGGAAGCTGCAGATCACCAAAGAATGGAACAAAGGCAAAGGTGATACTCCCTTGCAACACTGGACTGTTTCAGTTAAAATCACACAAAATACAGAAAGTGACCTGGGAAGCAGCAGCAACATTCACATGATCACCACTCATTAAAAAAAATACAGAAGCCTATAGGATTCTGAGCTCAGCTTGGAACACAAGGAAAAAAATTAAAAATAAAAAAATCAAATACCACAAATCCAAAACTAAGGCATTCTCTTCAAGGTTTAATACCTGCCAAACCAAGAAGAAACACTTTCACTAGCAGAACACCTGAGTAATGTTTTCATTTACAGACAGAGAAGCCTGTGAAGCAAACACTGGAGGGAAACAGAATTTAAGCTTTTGGCAACGGAAAAGCTGTACCTCTGGTGTTAAAGCAAAGCCCCTACACAAAGTTTATCTAAGTATCTTAGAGGCAGGCATCAGTGAAACAGCTATCTTTGCAAGGAAAAGTTATTTGCTTGCAGAGGTGTAAGACTCTGGCCAAAGATAATTTGGTACAACCATCACTGCAGTACAGTAAGGCTGTTTAACATCAAATACTACAGAATTCCCACAGTCGGGAGCTGTTATTTAAATGTATCCTTAGCAGAGCTCTCAGTATTGGTTGCAAGTGGCAAAAAAAATTATTCAAAGGTTAGTCAAATCTGCTATCAAACCAAGCTCTTTCTCCCATGCACCATCTAAGGACCTTAATTTTACTGAATAAGTGATCAGTGATGTTGAAAGCTTATTTTCATAGCTCCTTCTGCTGGGATGGTATGGCTATAACAAATGGTGAACTTCCCAACAATACAAGTATCTATGCTTTGGTCTGTGGTGTAAAGCACTGTGGTTCCTTCCCCTAGCCTACAGTCTTGACACGGCTGCAGGACAAATGCCCAACAGAATTCTCCTCAAAAAGGGAAAGGAAAGAATACTTTCATAGGAATAATGAAAACAATTACCTACCCGTTGAGTCCATCACATTTTCCCCTACTGGTCCCAAGGAGGATGCAAGAGTATTGTAGTTAACTGAGTAACAGCTCCAATAGACTCTTTACCTTGCTTGGGCAGAACTAATAGTGGAAGGCTGTAGAGCCATACTCAGCAAGAGATTCTGACACATCACTAAATGCACATTAGTGTGCAGAACCTAAAGTTCAAATGATGAACAGAATGAAGGGGAAATTAGCAAGTAAGGCAATGATAGAAAACAAATGGGGGGAATGTGCAACACTACTTTTTCATCACATTTTCTGCTACAGATTCCACTACTGCACTCTCCCATCTTTCATTTTTCTGTTAATGGTATAAAGCATATGGTGTATCTACACTGGCACCCTTGCTCAAAACTGTAATACGCTGGCTGATTCAGGTCTCTAAAGCTCTCAAACTTGAGATATTCCTCCAAGGCCTTATATATGACCAAGAAGCTTCCTACACAGAACATAGAAAAACACTGGAATATGTTGGGATATCCTCAAATATGAAAATATATTTTCTTCCTTCTGTTTCCTTCCTCTCAAAAGTGACACCACAACCAAAAACACTATTTACAACTTCGTATAAAATGTTCTTGCCAGTTCTTCAAATGTTTCAGGGTCACACAAGTAAAACCTTATTTAAAGTGAAAAAAACAACCAACAACCAAGCATCCAGAAACCTTGAGGTGAAACACTACAAGGCAGAGAAAGCAGGACAACAAGGAAAAAACAAAAGACAAAAAGAGTCAAACATACTGATTACAAATGTAAAGAAGGCCAGGTGTGCTAAAGCAATCTTAAAACAAAATGTCTTTCATGACTGAAGACCTCACAAATCAGCAGGTGTACTACACTGGAAAGAATCTTTCACACATGCTGTTCATCACTAAGAAATTGTCTGAATTTACCAACTGGTAGAGAATACATAATGTGCCATGGGTAGTTTGTACTCTTGTCCACAAGAACAGGGTAACAGTAAATAGCCGGTTGCTTTCTAACTGTGTTTTACTAGAATTGAGACTTCTGAATGCAGATTCTGACAGACATTATCTTCAATCAACTCTAGCAGGTGATCTTCCAAATATGTAAGTCTAATTACTAGGAATATCATTATCATAACTGAATTTAGCATCATGTTTTGTAACGTGTATAGTCATGACTCAAAGTTATTCCAACATTTCACTGCAGTCAGATAAAGGTATGATACTCCAACATTTCTAGGAGGATTTCACAAGACATATATAACAGAATCTATTCCAAGGCTGAAACTACCAGCACCAGTAAGTTATCAGACTTCTGCCCACAGAGACTCCAGAGAGGAAAAATTACTCTTATGTCACTATGGAGCAAGAGCAATCAAACTGACTGTAAACATCAGCCTTCCATTTCTTTCAAGCAAAACAATCTTTCTTTAAAGGGAAAAAGTGTATAATTAAAGAATAAGTATCTCAAAAACTTACCTTCAGACTTCAACTTTGTTAAAACAAATATCAGGTAGTTGTTGAAATCTGGATACTGATTGAGTTGTTCTAGTTTCTGAAGAGAGAAACTGCTAAGGAAATTTGCATCTTCACACACAGCATTTATAGCTTTCTGGATGCCAAGATTATCAAGTGATTTTTGTATTGCTGCGTCACTTCAATTGTCTGAAACTATAAGCTCACAATATACAGCATACAAACAATGTACAAACAGTTTCTAGAACTTTCTTATTGAAGCAGCAGCTTTTAGTTATGGAGAAATTGAGGGGAAAATTATCTGGGGCTGAACAAATCCTTAAAAATACTTGTAGTCACAAAAAGAGAAAAAAACCTTCTTTTGTACAATTTTGGATGTCAATATTTACACTTAGAAGCCTGCCAAACCTAAGAAATTCAGAGACAATGTTCTTTCTCCTTCACAATAAACAGAAGCATTATATCATTAAAACAGCTGACTGAAAAGATACTCATTTTTGTATTAGATACACTGTTAACTAGCCACCTGTTCAACTGTAAGCACACAGATAATTGTACCAAGAAGCTCATGCTTCTCCAGTTTCATAAAAGAGAGACCAAAAACCTCCTAAATGATAAAATGCTCTTTAAGTGCAGGAACCCTGATGACCTTTCTGAACAGCTGTGAAGGTATGCCGATTTCCTAAAATTTGTCATTACTTTTGCCTCAAGTTTCCCAGTATCCTGCCACTGCTTGGCTAAAGCAGCCATCTGGCATTTTCCTCATATCCTGTTCTCACACCCTGATACTAGTAGGCTTTCTGCTCAACAGTAATATTTTAGGCCAGTGCAATGCTCTAAGTTACTAAAACTACTGGATATCATCATTATGGCAAAAAATTAAGAGCTTAAAAAAAATAATTTAGAAGATATAAACTTACTTGCTCCATCGGCATTTCCTTTAGCTTCTATTTAGCTAAACCTCTAAACATTCAAAGTACCTAAAACTTCAACAAATACAAAATCCCTTCCTTCATAAGGGTCTACTTCCTTCCAAAGAGGAGAAACCGATGTCTCGATCACAAACTTCAGATACTTCATTTTTAGTTATTTAGGGTATCTGCATCAGGTAGCCACTTCGGTGGAGAAGCCTCCTCTCTTTCCACTTAGTAAAAGAATAAAGTGTACTTGGCACAGACACAAACTCCCTTGCTGTGAAACACACAGGTGATTGAGCATAAAGCATGAGCATGGCAGGGACAAGTGAAAATAATATAGAACACTCTACATGGCCCCTGTAAAGGGGAAACTACACATCCAGAGATGGTTGTCAAAGGTGCCACACCAAAGAGCTGCTTCAGGAGCAGCCAAGAAGGGAAGTAGCACACTTTGAAATTCTTTTCTGCTTCTTCAAGCTCCAGAAACAATCACCAATCAGTCAGGTGAACATCACTAACAAGCATGAATTCCAATGAATCTATAGCGGAAACAGACCAGTAGTAAACAGAATGAACTGAAAGAGCAGTATTTACCAGAAGCTTAAGAAAACATTTAATTGGTCTAGGAATCAAACAAAAGCTTACTGGCCATGTTTTCTTAACTTCTTCACAAACTACTTTTTTACTCTGAAGCCCTACAAATTCATACCTTTGTTAACAAAGGGTTTTGGCTAGCCTATACAGCTCATTTTTGTAATGTCAGAGCTCTGAGGCAGCAATAGCATGTTAAAAAACTGAAACATACCTCTAAGAACATGACGACCATGATAAAAACTACCTTTACCTTTCATATAAGAGCGGAAAGGCTTCCTAAGCTGACCACATCTGATACAAAAGCCCAGAACTGAAGTAAACTTGGCTTCTAACTAAGCTCTAAAATAATGAGTGTGTGTGTACATATATATGTGTATATACATACATACATACACACACACACGTATATTCTAATCTACTGAAATAATTCTGTTCCTCTCTGTGAAGTCCTTCAAACAACTGCCTTAAATAAAAAGGGCTCAGGACAATAAATACACATCCATCATAGTACTTCAGAGCTTCTAGATATTTTAAAGCATATACATGTGGCTAGCTCACAAAGCACGAGACAGTAGATGTGGTCTTTATTTTTCGAGACCTATTCCATTAGTCTTAATTTATAATTTTACTCTCTCAATCTTTTGTTACCTACGGCCTTCTTATTTCATCACTGCAATGGGAAGTGCCTCAGTGTAAAAAAACCAACAGTACCCCAAAATGCACAGCAAAACAGCACACGAATCTGTATGTAACAGATTTCCCCCCTCCCGTTAATTTTAACAATAGTAACGAGCAGTACAGCAGGCTCACGCTTCCAGGCAAGTAAACACTCTCACGACGTATCAAAAATGTGGAGTGTCGGAACCAGCAAGCTAACGAGGGCGTGGAGGCAGCGACCCCGCCAGAGGCACTCTCCCCACCATTTAACGCTTTCGCCTCGAATCCCAGTGCCGAATTACTCCAGAAAGTCCCTACTCGCCCCCCACTTTGTCGCAGGGACGACGGGCACCCCACGATGACTGCTCACTTGGCGGGCCGCGAGTCACTCGTGGCCCCCTGGACGAGATTTGCCAGGGCGAGGGCCGCGCTCCTAGCCCGTCACGGCCGAGGGCCAGGAGCTGGCGACGGCCCAGTGTGGGGGAACCCGGGAAAGCGGGTGATACCAGCTGAGCCGCGCCAGAGCCTGAGTTTTAAAAAAAACAACCAAACACCCACCCAACCACACAAAACCACACACAGAAAACACACCAACAGAACTACAAACAAACAAAAAACCTACACCCCAACACCCCCAAATTAAAAACACCACCACAAACAAAGCAAAAACCCACCAACCCCCAAACCGACTCTTGGCTCCGGGCTTGCAACAGGTGCCCACACCTCACCCCCCCCGGCGAGGGAAGGCGGCCCCGCGGCCCACAAGCTGCCTCGGTGGTTCAAACCCCGCGCCACAGCCTCCCGCTCCTGCGGAGGCTCGGCCCACCGCGCTGTGGCGACTCGCCTAGCAGGCTTCGGCCGCCGCTGCCGACTGCTGCAGTGTCGGCCTACTGCCGCGTAGGCCTCATACCCCCCGCCCGCCTTCCCTGCGCCCGCCCAGGCCGACCGCGCGGCTCAGGCCTTAACCAAGGATACTTGTTGCACAGCTCTCTGCGTGGTGGTGTCCGGCGACTGGGACTCCTTGAGCAGCTGCAGGATCTGCTGGAGCCCCTGCTCGTCAGGCTTCCACTCATACTCCATCTTAGCTCGCTGGAAAACAGCAGACAACAGGCGGCCGCAGTTAGTGGCGCGGCAGGGCCCAGGCCCAGGGTAGGCGGGAGGGCGGAGAGAAAGGAAGGCCGAAGGGAGGATGGGAACATCGCGGCACCCCGCTCACTCTAGCTCTCACCCCCCCCGCAACACACACCCCACCAAGGACCCCACCGCCCGGCCTGCCAGCCCCGCCACTGGACGGACTCGAACAAAACCGACCTGCTCCCGCCGCCACCCGCCGAGTTCCACGCCGAGCTGACTGAGTCACGGCGAATTTGTAATCTGGCCCGGAGAGCCGTCTCCCGTCCTCCTGGGTCCTAGCGCCGGGAACGCCTGCGTCGGGCACGCCTCCGGCCGCGTTGGGCCTACCGGCGCTGCCGTCAGCCTTTCTGTGGTGTGTCCCACGCCGCCAGACGCCTGAGGGTGACAAAACGCGGACCCTTTAATCCCTGCCGGCGGGAAAAGGGCTGTCTCCGCCTCCCACAGCCCCCTTCGAGAGCAGAGAAAACCTTCAGCAGCGGCCCCAAACAGGGGGCGAAGCGGCTCCGGCCCCAGCACGGCCTCTTAGGACGCCTGCGGCCGCGCACTCGCAGCGTCTGGCAGCCAGTAGCCTGGCTGCCGCCCACGGAGGAGAAGCAGGGATGCAAAAGCAGACCCAGCAGCAAGGAACATGGTACCTGCGTTGCCGTCTGCTGTGTTTCTACGTGATTTGGTTGAATGCTGAATAGAAGTCCCCAACTATGCAAGAAGGGGGGTTGTGTATGTAAAAAAAAATCAGAAGACACTTTCTGAGTAACTAGTGTATCTTACCCTTAGCCTCAGAATTATCAGGTGAGATCTCAGGTCAAAATTAGCAATTTACATATATAATATACATAAGTATATATATAATACATATGCATTACATGTTCTCTATTTTTTTCTATATTACATATATGCTAATGGGCAAAATAAGAACCCACACTTCTTAAAGCTGGTCTAAAATATGAAAATTAAAAACTAATTCCTTGGCCTTTTCTGATCTTACTTTGTCACTGTGCTTGTAAATGTCTCGCCTGATTGTATGAAAACTAGTTTCACTTTCTGCTGCAGTACATAACTTGGTATGCACCTCACAGTCTTTAACAATTAGAGGCATTGAGAATAGGGAACATTAGTACCCTAAGTAATTTGTTGTGTGGCTTTTCCTCTCACCTCCCTAAGTCAACTGTCCAGTCTCTGGCTCAGTATCCTGAGCCAACTTTCCTTCTATTACTATGAGACTGCCCCTGTACACTGCACTGGTTAGGCCACGCCTTGATATAGTGTCCAGTTCTGGGCCCCTCAGTTTAAGAATCTGGACTTGCTGGAACATGTCCAGAGAAGGGCAACAAAGTTGGTGAGGGGCTTGGAACACAAGCCCTATGAGGAGAGGCTGAGGAAGCTGGGGCTGCTTAGCCTGGAGGTGACATTATTGCTCTCTACAACTACCTTAAGGGAGGTTGTAGACAGGCAGAGGTTGGTCTCTTCTCCCAGGCAACCAGCACCAGAACAAAAGGACACAGTCTCAAGCTGCACCAGGGGAGATTTAGGCTGGAGCTTAGGAAGAAGTTCTACATAGAGTGATTGCCCATTGGAATGGGCTGCCGAGGGAGGTGGTGGAGTCACCATCATTGGAGGTGTTCAGGAGAAGACTTGTTAGGGTGCTTGGTTGCATGGTTTAGTTGATTCGATGGTGTTGGATGATAGGTTGGACACGATGATCTTGAAGGTCTCTTCCAACCTGGTTTATTCTATTCTATTCTTGAAGGTGACAAAATTAACTATGGCACAGCCTCCACCAAAACAGCAAAAGGAATCATCAGAAGCAACAAGACAGGCAGTATACATAAAATGTCTACATAACTGTTTAGTGAGGACAGTGGAAGAGGGTACTTGATGGATCAGGAAATAATGCACACTTGAAACAAAAAGCTGGAAACAAATAGCAAAGAAGTATGCAGTACAGCACATGGGAACAAAACCAGCATATTGGAAAAAATTAATAAACAAATGGGATGTGTTTGTAAGCTCTTCTGTTTAAGCAACTGCTATATGTACCACAATGTTGTTTTGGGGACAGACTATCAAAGCAGCACAACTCAAAAATCACTGAAATGTCTGTAAGATGGAGTCAGCAGGGTAGGTGTGTAAAGGTGTGCCACCAGTTACTAGGAAAGACTGAGCACAAGGTTTATAAGGAATTTTTCTGGCCAGGGTCAATCTCCTTGTTTCCTTCTAGTACAGAATAGTGTCAAAATAAAGGTTGTGTAGTCAAGCCATTAAAACTTATGTTAATGGCTCACCATAGTGATCCTTGCACAGCTAGACCAGAGGAAAGCTGAGGTCAAACAGATTAAGAAAGTGCTGGTTATCTCTGAGACTTCTGGCCTGCTGTCAAGCTTGTTTGAAATTCACTCGGGCTTCAGAAGTTACTATACAGGAATTATGACACAAGGATTACATTTGTCTCATTTTATTAGGAAACCAGACTAGACAAAAATAACATTAAATATGGGAAACACGGGAAGATGCCAGAAAGAAAAGTTGAGAGACAGAACACAAAAAAGCAGGAAGAGCATCCATAATGAAAAAAAGCATGTTTCTTTTTCCATAGATGTGACCAGAATTAAATCCTGGTAAAATCTGTCTGCATTAGAAAGGAGATAAAAAAGCCTACAAATCCAAGTATGAATGGGAACCCCTCCAATTAGTGGGGACATCTGAATGCTTTAGACAATCATCTTCCAAGACAGGTCCCCCCTTATGTTCCATTACAGGATGCTTTGCCACTAGGAACCATTCAGCAGGGGGGAAAATAACTGAATCAAGAAGAAAAGAAGGAAAACAAACAAACAAACAAAAGTAGGCTGAGAACAAAGGACATTATTGAAAAAAATAAAATAGTTTCTGTTTTCTTTGCCTCTTAGTTTTGTACTGTCCATTTTCCTCAAGCAAGTCATCTTGTGTAGAAAGGAATTCCAAGTCAAACTTACATGAAGTCCCAGGCAGAGCCATGAAAGCTACCATTCAAAACGTAAAATGGCCTGGTTCATCCTACTCAATCAGTAGAATGCACTAGAAATAAATTTGAAACTTTTCACCCATATATGTTAAGAAGACAAAAGTTTGCTGAAGACAGGAACTTTGCACAAATGCTAGTAATCTTTGATTTCTCTCTAAGCTTCAGATGTCGTGCACTAGCCAGAATCCTCTGGTATCAAAACAGTGTGTAATATTAAGAAAAAACCCCAGCTCCTCACCAAACACTGTATCTTTAATCCATTCCTCTCTTCACAAACCCTGACATCTTCTGCTTGAGCACCCACAGAAAGCCCAGAAGTAATTTTTTTAACTTTGGTTTTAATGTCAATATTTTCTTCCCTTTCTGTCTCAAAACATCCCATTAAATGTGAAGTGACACATACCTAGCATTTGCGATACAAGGAAACAAAAGGAACAGCTACAATGTGTAGCACTACTAATTTGTTAAAAATCTAGTATCTAGAACAGTAGCTTTGAATGCACAAGGCAGGGTTCAATTCTTGATTTTTCCTAGGGTATTTTTTTCTCTAATGTGTCCTTAACATCACATTAGAATATACTTGGTGCTAGGTATTTTTATCTCTCCTGTTGCTTTCCATTATGTTAAAAACAGATATTAACAGGAACCTGGATTAGGAAGTATTTTCTAATCAGCAACCTGTATAATAACTGGCAGTGAAGAGACAAATGCAGGCAGCAAATAGGAGATTCTTAACAGAATATTCTCCTCACTTCTCCAGCAATCTCAGTGTACTGAAAAGAGAAAGAAGAGACTGATGTTTGCAAGTGCTGCTTGCGTCCCAACAAGCAGCCAGAAAAGAGGTCTGTACTACTAGGAAGATGGCATCCCTTAGATGCCATAGCCTCCAAGCTGTACTTTGGGAAGTACAACTTCTCACTGCCAGTGTTTTTGAAACTAGCTTCAAATAGTAATTGTCTAACCAAAATTAATTCTCAAATTTGCCCTAATTTCAGAACAGTTACACAATTTCAGTCACTTTACTGCTCAGAAAAAAAAATCCCAGTCTTAATTTTACTACAATGGTAATAATTGTAATGTTTTTGTGGTTGTTTGGTTTTGCGTGTGTGCGTGTTGGGTTTGTTTCCTCTTTTAAAGAGAATTCAAATCGGTTACCTTCTTGTACCTTCTGCTACCTGTAAACCTGGTATTTAACAATGGGAATTAATAAGTAATCCAATCCATTGCTAAAAATCAAACCTTACAAGTTTCCATGCAGACTGTTTATAGTGTCTCCCTGGCCCTTCTGTATAGCAAACTTGTATTCCCTGAGGAAATAACTGTTAGTCCCTAATAGCTTTCTGTATAAACTCTTATTTTAGGCTAATAGTGATGTGGATTAAGCTAAGACGGAAAAGGTTCTCATAATATAGAATAAATGTGTCTATGTGAAGGAGCTCACACAGAATAGCTACTGCTATATTATTATGCACCACCTTATGCCTGGACACATGTGCTGAGCTTTCACTTACAAAAATACTTGTAGTCCTTGCATCCAGAATATCAGCAGAGAATACATTTTAAAACATTAAGTCCGGTCTTCCTGAGTTCAGCCATGTGATACAAGATTAATATTGAATAGTCTTTAGAAGAACATAGTTGACCCTGTGAAGCACCAAAGTGGTTACTAAGGAGACAGACTGAAAGACAGTCTGAAAGGATTTTCTGCCCTGACTGCAAGCCTATAAAATTAATTGTCTACTTTTTCAGAGCTGATTGGTCATTGTGATGGAAGTATTGTTTTAAATAGAAATCTGAGGAAACTTTAGAAAAATATTTTTTAAGAATACTTTTAATATTATTATCAAGATTACTTTGTCTTTGTGGAGTCATATGGAAATATTAGCTAGAAGAGGCTGTAAGCTTACTATTCTCTGGCTAATATAACAGTACTTAATGTCTGTTGCTTGTGCAATTCTGTTCAGCACAGGACTTCATGATAGAATCTGCATGAATGGTATTAAGTTCCCTCGTGCAGAAACAAGAGATGAAAAGGTTGACTACGACAGTACTAAGAGGGAATTAATCTAACAGAAACTAAGAGAAATCTAACGCAATCCAGCATACAGTGGTAAGCCCCGTACTATACTAGTACCAAAACAAAGAATTTACATCATTGGTAGGGTTAAGATTATTTTTTGAATTAACCTTTTTCTTCTTTCTTTTTTTTCTTCTAACTATGAATAGGATTCCTTCTGTCTGTAAGGAGAAGCCAAATATGACAGCAACATTCAAAGTAGTACACACATGGTCTTTCAGAGATAATACAAGATTTGGGTACTGTTAATTTACCTTCATTTCTTACTGTCATCCACTGCTTGCAGCTGGTAGGTCTAGGAGTAGAATAAGAAGCTGAAGAAACTGAGAGAAATTATGGTGTTCCTACTCTCTTGAAGAAGCTAATTCTGTCTTGTGTTGCGTGTCATGCTAGAAATTGTGTGAGGTGTGGATCCCGTAGTACAACACCTGGTAATGAAGATGAACTTCAATGTCCTGGAACACTAGACATTTCGATATTGGAGGCAAATAAATGTGTAAAATGATTTGCACTCCATGGAATATCAGCATGGTGAGGGCCTTTTGCTTAGAATACCTACAGTTATAATAATGTACCTGCTTGGGAAATCTGCTACACTGTTGCCTGTGAGAAAGGTAGAGCTATTCTGGCTCACCAGTGTTGTGGTATCTCATTCCACAATTTTCTTGTTTATTTTCCCAAAGGTGAAGAGCACTATTTGATTTTGCAGATAACATCTGTAAAACCTGTATTGTGGAGTCCCATTGAGTAGACAAAAAAGTATGCATAACCTGACGGCCTGTAATTCCACTCTACTGACAGAAGTATATTCCCTCGTTAGTTAATGAACACCTCTGCTCCTCATGTATCAAACAGGCACAAAGGAAAGACCACAGCAATTTAGTTTATATATTTATGAAAGTGCAAAACTACCACACCATTGCAGATAAAATGGATGACAGGCCACAGCACACACTAACATTTGATATTTTGTAGCTCAACTGTTTAACACAGTACAAATGAGGCAAACGTCCAGCTAGAAGTCAACCTGGCTGCTGCCATGAGGAATAACAAAAAGGGCTTTACAAATACATTAGCAACAAAAACAACAACAAAGCCAAGGAAAATGTCGACCCTTATCAGATGCTATCAAGGATGAGGTACTTAATGCCTTCCTCTCTTCAGTCTTTAATAGACCTCTTAACCTCAGGGTATTCATCCTCCTGGTAGGGATGGAGAGCAGTATAAACTCCACATAATCCAGAAGGAAGCAGTTAATGACCTGTTATGCCACCTGGACACTCACAGGTCTATGAGGCTAGATGGGATTCACCCAAGAATCCTGAGGGAGCTGGCAGAGGAGCTTACCAAGCCATTCTCCATCATCTATAGGCAGGCCTGGTTAACAGAGGACGTGGCAAACAATTGGAAGCCTGACAATGTGACACTGATCTACAAAAAGAGGCAAAAAGAAACTACAGGCCTGACAGCCTGACCTTGCTATGGGGAAGATTATGAGCAGTTCACCTTGGGTACGTGCTCATGTGGCAAGCTCTGGATAATGCTGGGATCAGGCCCAGCCAGCATGGATTCATGAATGACAGGTCCTGCTTGACCAGCCTCATCTTCTATTGCTAGGTGACCTGCCTAGGAAGAATGGCTGTGGACATTATCTCCCTGGAGTTTAGTAAAGACTTCATCACCATCTCCCACAGCATTCTTGAGAAACGTGCAGCCCATGGCATAGACAGGTGGACTCTGCTGGATTAAAAATTGGCTGGATAGCCAGACCCCAAGTTCTGCTAAATGCAGTTAAATCCAATTGGTGGCTGCTAACAAGTGGTGTCCCCCAAGGCTCAGTACTGGGCCAGTTCTCTTTAACATCTTAATGATTTCGATGAGGGGATCAAGTGCACCCTCAGTTTTGCAGATGACACTAAATTGAGCAAGAGTGTTGATCTGCTCAAGGGCAGGAAGGCATTGTAGAGAGATCTGGACAAGTTGGATTGTTAAACCAAGACCAAGTGCTGGGTCCTGCACTTTGGTCACAACAACCCCAAGCAACACTACAGGCTGCAGGGAGAGCAGCTCGAAAACAGCCCTGTGTAAAAGGCCCTGGGGGTGCTGCTGGCTGGCTGGCTGAACATGAGCTAGCAGTATGCCCAGGTAGCCAAGAAGGCCAACACCATCCTGACCTGTATCTGTATCAAGAACACTGTGTCCAGCAGGAGAAGGGAAGTGATTGTGCCCCCGTCTTCAGCCCTGGTGAGGCCACAGCTTGAGTGCTGAGTTCAGTTCTGGGCATCACAGACATTGAGGTCCTAGAGCATATCCAGAGAAGACCAACAAGGCTGGTGAAGGGTTTGGAGGGTGGTTGAGGGATCTGGAGTTGTTTAGTTTGGAGAACAGAAGATTAAGAGAAGGCTCTCTTTGAAGAATATGCACCAAATTCAAGTAAAATACATCACCAGTTCTTTAACTGTAGTCAATACATAATTTAATAAACCAAGGAATTTTAATGCAAAATATGCATAAATCATATATACCCCCCACAGAACAGTTTACAGGGTTTTTTTGTTTGGTTGGTTTTGGTTTGGTGTTTTAGGTTTGTTTTGTTTTTTACCACACCACCTTAACAATTATAAGTAATAATTATGCAATAAAAACACCTTTGGTATACTTTACAATAGAATGTAAAAATTAGGAATCTTATTAAATAAGAAACAACATGTAAAGGTACAGAGGCCCTTTTGCTAGTAGAAAAGAAGTAACAAATGCAAAGACAAAAGGTGTATTTATTTGCCTGTTTGTTTTGATAAAAAATGAGATGAAAATAAGGAAAAGCAATAAATCTATTAAGAAAAAGAAAAGCTATAAATGTAAAGCAAAATTAAAACCAAATACACAAAATTAAACTTTCAATGTAGAGAAGTTTTTCCTTATGTTCAGATGGAAACTCGTGTTCCTAGTTCGCACCCACTGCTCCTGTTCCATCACTGTGATCACTGAAAAGACACTAGCTCAAATCTCTTGACACCCACGCTTCAGATACTGGTAAATGTTTATGAAATCCCCTCAGTTTTCTCCAGGCTAAAGAGCCCCAGGTCTCTCAGCCTGTCTTTGTAAAAAAGATGCTCCAGTCACCTTTTTGTAGCCATCCACTGAACTCTAGTTTCTTGTCTGTTTTGAACTGGGGAGCCCAGAACTGGACATTGTACTCCAGATGTGGCCTCACTAGAGACTTTTAAAATTATTGTTATTTTTATTTACACTATTTAAATCAGACTGTTGTCTTTTCATTGTAACTGAAGGGTAAGTGTTCTGTTCCCTGGATAGCCTAAGTAAGGCTTATCTAAGGTCTGTAAGATGCTGTTGCCTTAAAGAAGTGACGATATTTGGCTTTATATTGCCAAATGCCAGCCAGTTACCAGCAAATGGAAATTATATATGAACAGGCAGGGACATAAAAGGAAAATGTCTTAAAAAGCTTCATGCTAAAATCTGAAATTTACTATTTTATCCTGTGAGACTGAGTACAGTTGTTAGACCTTCTCTAATCTCTAGTGTCACATAAATATTCTAAAATTATGTTCTCTTGCAAGAGAGTGAGAAATAATTACTGATCTGGAATGGAGCTCCCGCCAAAAGACAAAACTCAACACATAAGTATCAGTGAAGGGGAATTAAGTGCTCAAACCATACACATGAACAAAAGGAATGATCCCCTGACCACCTAAATCAAAGAAGCCAAACTGTCAAGATAAATAAGCAAACAGAACTTATTTAACCTTACTGAGACCACTAAGGAACAACTGCAGACATTCCTTTGTCTTTCAAGCCTCAGATGAGTAAGAAGATTAAAAAGAATAAAGCATAAATGCAGAAGTACAGCCCGTCCCTAAATTGTTCCTACATACCAAACCCCAAGTTATTGCAAGGATCACACCATGTTTTAGCATTTGTACCTACAATATTTGCTTTATGTAATTTTCTGCTTAATTAGTAATTGACAGCAGTAGTGTGATCTTGTTAACGTTAGTTAAAAGGAACATTTACAATGCCAAAACAAATCTATTTCAATGTATACATTGACTGTACAGCTGCAGGGTCTAAAAAATGTATGTGTCTTTGGATCACAGGAACTAGCTTTGTGGGTGGGAGAGATCAGGTTCTGTTAGTAAAGATGAGGATCCAATTGGCATTGCTGTGAACCTACTGAGCTTCAGTCACTGAAGTGTAGGCCATAGTGGCTTGGTCCTGAGCATTTGGAATGGGCTGCCCAGTGAGGCTGTGGATGCCTCCTCCTTGGGAGTGTTCAAGACCAGGTTGTATGAGGCTTTGAGCAGCCAAGTCTAGTTGGGAGGTGTCCCTGCCTATGGCAGGGAGGTTGGAGCAGATGATAACTAAGGTACCTTCCAACCTAAGCCATTCTATAGTTCTATATAAACAGTTGAATTTGCAGGTATATTAAAATTAGTAGTTTAAACCTCCTCTGAGTATCAGTATTTTTAGATGGCATTAATAATATGAGTTGAGTTTAATATAAAAATCCAGTATGATCCAAGTGCTGTAACACTAACTAAGCAGGAATTATGTGACACAAATATAAAAGAATAGAGTAATATCTTTAGAAATTGGAACAGTATTAAAAACTCCTTTAGAAAATTTACATTTTTCATCTGACCACAACAATAAAACTCACGAAATAAGCAGTCATGAAACCACCATAATCTGAGCAGTGAGGATTATTTCAATTAACAGATGCACATTAAATATCTAGTATCATTTTTCAGGGAAAAAATGCTTTGACTTTTTCAGTTTAAGAATATTCAGCCATCTTCTAAATGCTCCTGGATATGACATCTGAAGGTGGGATTTAAGAGAAGTCTTGGACCTCTCAATTAAACTAGATAGTGAAGCTGCTACCACTTGAAGCCAACTGCCATCACAAAAGAACACCTATATAGTTCTTCTGCAGAGACCATCATGGTCCTTTCTGGCAATGAGCTTTTACAAGATCACTGAATAATTCCAGGTAGACATGTAGACTTAACACTGTTTGGTTAATAAACAAAGAAACAAACAAAACCCACCACAAATACAGGAAGTAAATTTAAAAGTAATATATAACAGTATCATCATTCTTACTGTATTCTTTCATTTTAACCATTGTTCTTTTGAAAAAGCATTCTCACAACTGTACATGTAAGACTAGCTTTAAAGCAGTATTGAACTGTGTAAAGGAAATTGCAAGCAAGTCTGAATGCAAGCAATGCACCTAAGATTAAACTTGTGCAGTGAAGTGGCTACATCACTGTTCCTACACATATTGTTGTTGTGTAGATGAATTATCAGGTAAAATTCCTTGGGGAGTTAATACAGCCTTAGCCAAAAAATGATTGACATTACAAGTGCTACCAATCCCATAGCAATTATTTTACCTCCTTCTACTCCAAATGCAGAATTTCATGTTAAAGAAAGTAACCTTTGAAACTGAAAATGAAACTAGTATTACATAACACATTCAGGTTACAAAGGCCAGACAGATTTAAGCAATCTCAACATGTTAAGTAATTTGATGAGGAATTTAATTGTCATTCTTACTTGAGTTGCAAGTTTTCAATATTTCAGACTTTTAAATAATTTAAAGTCAGTTTGTAGAGGATTTAAGAGTGGTATTTGAATCACAGATTAGCTGCAGAGATTAGTTATTAGCCTAAATAGTTACATATGTAAAGTAATTCCCTCAAAATACTACTAACGCAATCAATACAAAACAAATACTTCAAAGCTTTAAAGGTTTTTCTTTTTCCCTTGGCAAATGTAAAGGAGATTTAGTGGCTAAATGGTAATTAAAAATAATTCATTTTACCTTAAACACATAGATCACTTAATAACTTTTAAGTCTATTTTACTGTATTTTTTATAAAAATCCATTTCAAACTCCACTAAATAAATTTGCTGGCATGCCACATATCATCTTTGTCTTAAAGAAACAATGTGTCCACTACATGAAATGTAAAGCTATAAACAGTTGAAACCACAGCCACAGGATAAACTATCTTTCATAGTTCTCATTCTCCTTTTATCTGCCTACTGTAGGGTTTTGGGTTCCCCCCCCCACTTTTTATATGTTTAAATTCACTTGTAAGAAATACACAGATTTATTTGGTTGGTTGGGGTTTGGTTTTGTTCTTTTTTTTATTTTTATTTTTATTTTTTAACATTTCTTTCACTAATCAAACTGAGTATTTAATAGAACAATAGAACAACAGAATAAACCAGGTTGGAAGAGACCTTCAAGATCATCGCGTCCAACCCATCAACCAATCCAACACCACCCAAACAACTAACCCATGGCACCAAGCACCCCATCAAGTCTCCTCCTGAAAACCTCCAATGACGGCGACTCCACCACCTCCCCAGGCAGCCCATCCCAATGGGCAATCACTCTCTATGTAGAGAACTTCTTCCTAACATCCAACCTAAACCTCCCCTGGTGCAGCCTGAGACTGTGCCCTCTAACAGTGCACCAACTTTAAAATGGTATCTCACACACCATTAAATAAATCCACATTGGAAAAAATTGGTCCTACCATTACAGCATACCAATATCAAGTGTTAAAGTTGCTCAGCATGGGTAAGACCAACATGGAATTTAAGTATTTTTTTCAAGACTTCAAAATTAAAGTCTAACTGAGGAAAACAGAGTTCAAGCCCAAACACATTTATAGCTATATTAGCATAACCTTAAGGGATATCTGTATAATAACCAGTTTTTTTCTCACATACACTTACCAAAAATGTAGACAGGACAAACTTCACCCAAATAATAAGATATACTTGCTTGTCTTCATTCAGGTCTTCCTAGATGCAAGGCTGAAGTGATTCATCTATGCAACACTGTCACAGAAGTGTCATGATTTTTATCTTAAATTGTTGTAATTTTCTGGAGAACCCAAGGTTTAAAAAGCAACAACGAAAACATTGCACTATATTTGAGCACTCTGTTGAATTTCCTGTGAACTTGAGGTATCTCTTGTAGGCTCCACGAAAGATGCTGTAAGTGATATTGCCGAACTAAAAATCCCATTCTATAGCAGCTTTTCTAAAACACCTTCTGATGAATATAATATTTTTGTCAGAGACCTCAAATTCTCCTATATTGGAAAACTTAAATGAGGTGAGGTCTTAATTTCTTATCATGAGATCTAATATTTCTGTGTATCAGTTATAACCTCTGATAAGAGCACCGGGAAATCTCAATGAAAAATACATATACTATTTTCTACTATTGTTCTCCCAAACTTTTAAAATTTCTGACATACTAAAAATCCAACTTGTATCACCTCAGAAAGTTTAGGATTGTTATTTGTTTTCAAAGGTATACTCTTTCTCAAAAGCTTCAAGAAATAACTATGGTAAAGAAGTTCTAAATCATCCTTATGTCAAATTAAATCTGCATTATATCTAAATTCAGAAACATCCTGTCCAAGACATCTTGTCCAAGACAAGACCTACAAGGAGATCCTTAGAAGGCAGGCTCCACTATTTTATTAATCTGTTTTTGTTTGTTGTTGTTAAAACAAAACAAAAACCTCAAACATAAACAAAAACCAAGCACACACACACAAACCCACCATAAAACCACCACCACCACCACAACCAAAGAAAAAAAGGGACAGTCTCACCCCAGTGCTGAGATTATCAAAACCTCACTATGATCCATTAACCCTATTACTTATCATAAAAGAAACAAAGCAAGGGCACTAATCTCAGTGTCTGCTGATTCTCAATCTCATGCACCCAAACAAAATCCATATTCTACACTATGCTACTAAAGCCTATATTTTCATATATTGTTACTTCTTTTTTGACCTAAAAAGCTGTATGTCATCTTTCAAACACATTGTATAACAATTAAAACAAACAAAACCCAACCAAACCACAACAACTCAAACCAAGAACAACCAAAAAGACACCAAACAAACCCAAACCCAAAACCCCACTGAGCTCTGTGGTGGCTACTTGCTAGATTAAACTTCCACATAGAATTCCCTTATCAGTATCACATCTTCCAAACCACAGTTTAGAAGATTGCAAATGGAAGTATGAAACAAAACAAAGCATACCTTGAAGAATGCTCTGTAAATGAGGGAAGCTGTGAATACTGCCAGGTGTGCTTTATTTCATTTTTCTTTGCTATTTTGATTCTGTTAATCAGTGAGAAATTAAGAAACTCACTAGAATAGACAGTGCCTAAAATATGCTTCCTTGGTAAAATGAAAGACATATTATCTCCATCAGGTGTAAAATGTATGGCAAATATTCATTGACTCAGAAATCTAATAGGGTTCTTTCCTGGGAAAACCAGGATATTCTCCAGAAGCAAATAATCAGCTGGATTATTACCCAAACATATGAAAAGTTTAAAAGCTTTTAAAATCAGTAGATATGCAAAGACATGATACACATACTTGCACTTCTTTGTTGGAGAGAATCATGAAACCACACCTTCCCCCCCTATCCTCCCAATCATTTCCTATCATCAGTTGGTCTACTTGAATTCCTTTTCCAAGCAACTTCACAAGTATCTCTGCTTCAGAGTCCAGTGTTTTCAGCCTAGTGCTGACTGATTTCCTCACACACGAGCAAAAAAATGTAATTACATGACTCTTGTGTTCTTCTTAATGCAACTGGTTTCCATTCATTCAAAAGCTCCATTCAAACCTCATCTTGTTTTGGTTTTAACTACTTCTTATGGGGCAGATTCGACAACTGAGGCTGTCACCTCATGCCAACTCCACTTACTTACATCACACCTAATGGAGTGCAGTGAAATCACTCTTGATTTCCAGCCATGTAGCTCAGGGCTTGCCAGCACAAGAAAGTTAAACCAATTTAGCTTAAAACTTCCTATTCAATAGTTTGGTAAATACTGTGCAAAACAATTAATTTTAATTTAAGGTTGGCTTATTTTTTTCTTCCTGAGAAATTGACTCAAGCTCAGATGATGTATAACAGATTGAAATGCAGGTACCTATTTATGCTTTTGCTTTGATGTAGCTTATTTGGTATGAAAAGCAGACCTGTGATTTTCTGTCTCCAATGAGAATTAAACTCCTGCCTCTCTACACTTGTCTGCTACTAACTTTACTTGTTTCTTTATAAAAGAGGAGGCAAAACTGTACTGAAAAGGCCAGTCATGTCTACTCCCATGGTATGCTCAATAGTGACTGAGACACAGCTTCTGAATCTCACTGCTCTTACACAGGCACAGAATAACTGCCTCCCAGGTCCTGTAAAACCTGTATAGAGCACAGTTATGTATGGCAGGCACCACGTGCATTCAACAATGAGGAATAGCTCTGCTTCCTCCAGGCAGACCTGCACTTCTGGTTCAGGATACAGAAAGAATTAACAAGACATGGTGAATTTGGAAGCATTAGGGAGATGACATGCACACAGGGAAGCCAAGGTTCTGCTTTGTCTTTGCTGGAAGTAAAGGCTTATTATTTGGGGGTGTGGGAAGGAGAAAAAGAATATGGCTAAAGTCTGAAGTTTGAGTAAGCTTCCATGGGTGTATGAATGGATAGGGAAGGTTAAGTGTAAGCACTGGACTGCAGTCCTAGCTTGGAAGACAGGAATATGCAGTAGGAAAGCTGAGGGAAGAGACACAGATGGAGTTTTGTATGGTCAGAAAAGCATTTAACTCCAGATGCCAGAAATTACTGATGATGATCATGAGCCCGTTAAGTTTGGAACCCCCTGATCTATTTTACCATAATTTCTACAAGTATGTCCTTTTTATAACATACTGAAACATAGTAATATAGGAACAGTTTTCTTGCACCTTTATACCTCCTCACCTACAATCGATTTTCCAGTCTCTGCCAAAACCATTTTGTCTTACCTTTCCCTTTATATTTAGCATTGATCTGTTATTTAAATGAGTGCACTTAATGGCAGGCTTGTAATTACAATGAAATTTTGAATATTTAAGGGTATCTCAAAATTGCTTGTAGAAAATGGTCTACAAAATTAAATAGGAAAATAATTTAACAGTAACTTTCTATTCTACCTCAAGGTTTAAGCTCCAAGTTTTATTTAAACACACATTTTATTTGCTTTTATCCCTTATTTCAGATTTGACTCACATACACACTCACAGACATTTTATACACACACACATACATGCAAGATTTCAAAAGCATTCAGTACATGGGGAATTAACACTGAATTTTTTGCTTGGTTAAATTCCCCTCTGGTTTACTTGAAAAGTAAACTTTCTAGAGGCAAAAAGTGACATTTGGAAGTTTATTTCATAATAAGTGAAGAAGAAATTCTCCTACTCCATGTCACTGTCACAACTTCATTGACGACAATGCATTGATGAGCACATACCAATTTCACAAACTCATGGTACAGATTTCTTTGTGACAATAACACTGGGTTGACAAAAGGAAATTTCTGCCAATGAGACACTTCAAAGATAAAATCTAGCTTGGTTTCAGTCATGATCTTCAAACTATAGATTCTGAGTATCAGCTTCGATGAAGGAGGATTATACTTGGCCTTCTGCCACTCTCCTTTTTATCTGTAGCATCTTGGTGTGCCTGAAGCAGGAATAGGAAGGAAACTTCATTGAATTATATTCTATTTCATCTGTGTCAGTCTTCTGTACAGCTCTATGCATACCTATCACCTGATTATATGGTAGCTCCATCCCTGGGGATGCCACCATGAGCCTAAAATTAGACACACGTATTTGTGTTCTCTTGAATACCCACATACAAGGACTTCTAAACTGGATTCTAAATAAATATAATAAAAGAGTATGTCAAGTAATCCAATAAAAGCCTATCTTCATAAATCCATCATTAATGGTTTCACCTTCCTGTCACAGGGCATGCTTAGCTCAGTTTAGCAGATGTGCCTGCATTTGTGTCAATTTATGAAGTCACTGAAATGTGTATCACTGCCTGTATCTGACCATAAACATGGTCCTTAGTCAATATTAGTTCTCACCACAGCTTTCCTCCTTTAAGATCGGCAATAAACTGCTTTATTTAACCCTGGTTTTGCAGGATCGTGATTTTTCCTTATGTATTACACTACTATGAGTGTAAGCTAAATAGATTTTGAATAAATGCATTTTAAAATTATTTTGATCATATAAAAACTATTCTTCCCAGTTGTAGGCACCTTTCCTTCATCCTCCCACGTACAACTCAAAAATAACTACAATTCACACAGCAGATGTAGAGTGAGGACTTTTAAAAACAGATCATGTTCTGTCGCTTTTAAGCATAGCTGAGACCCTGGATTATTAATATGGGCTCAGTTTCCAATGCTGCCTAAGGCCCCTTATATGATCTTAGTCACGTTATTATTTTTTCGGTTCAATTACACATGTCAAGAAGGAACACAAGCCAACTTCTTGTTTAATGAGTGTTATAAAGATTGAACATCTGTGAAATACCCGAATGCCAAGTTAACGACGATTTAAATACAAAGCTAGGAACACAAGTTATGAAGCTACGGCGTCCAGGATACAGAACAGTCCTCACAGCATGAAGATCTCTCAGGTCTTGAGCAGAAATTCGAGAGGAATTATTACTTTCATATCAAGGAGATAAGTATCTCGCGGAGTAATCGAAGACATATATACCAACACAAAAAGCGTCCCTTCGCTTTGAACACTGACTCCACAAAAGCTTTACAATTTCACGAGTTATCGCCACTGCCTAAACTAACAACCTCCCCAAGAAACAAACAAACGTACAAGACAGGCACGAGATTGCCTTCCTCTCTATTTCGTAGAGAGAAAACCCCGAAATTAAATTCCACCTAGTCAAATCTGTACAGCAGAGACCCCCGGAACGCCAGAAACCAAGGCATGAAATATGGCCACGTTCTTATATCCTGAGACATTTTTCACTTTCCGGTTCAGTGCAGTGAGAGTTTGCGGTCCGGTCACGGCGGTCCCTTGAAGGCGGTCAGGGATGAAGGAAGGGATGTGTGCCTGGCCCTCAGGCCAGAGCCCCTCAGGCCGCGGCCGCCACTTAGGCCGCCGCCACCCGTCCCGCCTGCCCGCCCACCACCACGAGGCGGCAGAGCCCGCTGCAATGGGGAGGAAGGGAAGGGGCAGCCCACGGCCGCGCCACCACAGCTCCCCTCCCAGCGGCGGCGCTGAGCCCCCCGATACCGGGCGGGGCAGAGGCAGCAGTGTACCCCGACGGCGGTTGCCGCCCCGGCCCGGCCCCCCGCCAGCAGGCAGCGGCTGCCGAAGATGGGACGTCCCAACCCGCCCCTCGCAGCCCGGCTACCTACCCACACCATCCCAGAGCCCGGTGGCAGGGGAGTGGCGAGGGAGCGGCCCGTCCTCTCCCTCCGCAGCTCCGCGTCTGAGCTCGCTCCGGCCCCTGAAATGGCTGAACAAAGGGAACCTCGCTCCGATGCCACCGCCCCTCCGATTACCGGGGGGCGGGGCGGGGCTCGTCGTGCGGGGGAAGGCGAGCGAGGGCGGGGGTGCCAGTGGCTGGTCACCGTGGCAACGACGGCCTCCTGTGGGGGCCGTGGTGGCGGGTGTGATGGAGATGGCAGTGAAATGGCCGCCCGGCCTCATCCAGCCTGTCAGGCCCGGTCATGGACCCGCCCTCCGCCCGTCCCGGGCTCGCACGCGGAGGGATGCTTTCCCTGCCGCTCCCCAGCTCCCGCCCGGCTCTTGGCTGCCTGAGCACGCACGCGAGCGCTGTGCCCAGGCATCGCCTCCCTCAGTGACACCCGGGGGATATTTCCCCTCCTCGAATGCACCCTTTTTCCCTGCCTGCCACCATCTCTCTCAAAAAGGCACAAGTGCAAAGGGTCACCCGCCCCTTGAGTAGCACCCACACCGGCCCTTGGAAGCTCACTTCCCTCCTCCACACAGTCTGGAATCTCACTTCCCTCCTCCACACAGACTCCTCGCAGGTGCCCATCCCTCTAGACCCCACCAGGCTGCCTAGACTTACAGAATCATAGAATCATAGAATCGTCAGGGCTGGAGGGGTCCCCAAGGATCATCCAGTTCCAACCACCCTGCCATGGGCAGGGGCACCTTACACTAGATCAGAGCCACATCCAACCTGGCCTTAAAAACCTCTAGGCATGGGGCTTCCACCACCTCCCTGGGCAACCTGTTCCAGTGTCTCACCACCCTCATGGTGAAGAACAACTTCCTAAAGTCTAATCTAAATCTACCATCCTCTAGCTTGCATCCATTCCCTGGCACCCTAAAAAGTGCCTCCCCAGCTTTCCTGTAGGCCCCCTTCAGATACTGGAAGGTCATAATAAGGTCTTATTGAAACCTTCTCTTCTCCAGACTGAACAACCCTAACTCTCTCATCCTGTCTTCATAGGAGAGGTGCTCCAGCCCCCTGATGATCCTCGTGGCCCTCCTCTGGACATCCATATCTTTCTTGCAATAGGGGCTCCAGAACTGGATGCCGTACTCCAGGTGGGGTCTCATGAGAGTGGTGTAGAGGGGAAGATCCACCTCCCTCGACCTGCTGGGTATGCTTCTCTTGATGCAGCCCAGGATAGGATTGGCTTTCTGGGCTGCAAATGTACACTTGACTTAGAGAAAGGTACACAAGAGACTCAGCAAGTTTCTTGTATTATGCTTCTATTTCGGCACCGGACACAGGTAAAATCATTTCAAAAGACCTGTGTACCTTCAGACAGTTTGGGGCAAATTTTTATACAAAAAGTTATCTGTCTGTCATGACAGAGGTATGTCAATACTCCACAGAAAAGTCCAGATGCTGCCTATCTATACAAAGGTTATCTATCTAAAAATAGCAGAAGTATACATATCATCCAGGTGTCCTTTATCTAATACAAAAGACCATCTTGTCTAGGACTAACAGAAGTAAATCACTGAAAAATCCTGCTATTCCTTATCTATGCAGAGGCTGTCTGCCAACTCCTCTCTCCCTCCCTTCATTCCAGCATTCAGCTAACGAGGAAAATTCTTATCTACTTGGTTATTCTGTTAATGAGAATATTCTGTTCATCAATTCCCCCCTTTCTTACAGCCAAGAGTATATTCCTATACTATATTTTCTTAAAATAATGTCCTGTTTCCAGCTCATGTCTGAGTTTATAATTTTTATACTTCTGGTAGGATTCTACACCACTCTTTCCAGTACACATAATTATCTTAATCAAAACTAACAGTAGTATTATCCAACAGTTAGAGAGATTAGTTTGCAAAGCCAATTTTTGACTAACATTTAAGTACATAGTTCCTTTCCATCCCTCAATAGTATCAACCAACAAACAAATCACAATTATTGATAGAACTTGAGCTTCAGGGGTCCCTGGGATTCAAGTTTCCATTCTCTTGCTGAGGTCTTCTTGACTCTGGTGTGGTAAATCCAAGCAGCTTGTTCCTTGATTTTGGTGGCTGTGAAGGATGTCAGTAACACCTGATATGGTCTGGTCCACTTGGGCTCCAGAGGGTTCTCTGAGAGAGATCTGACACAGACATAATCTCCAGGTTCCACATCATTGTCTGTCTGTGTAACCCTCTCACATTGGTTCCAATCACCTGCTTGTTAACAATGCTCAGGTTCTTATAATTCTGTTAAGCATATAGATAGGAGTGTGGTAACCCCAGGAACACCTTGATTAGTACCTCTACAAACAAAACAGTTAGTTACTCTTAAGGCTTTGGCAATATTTTCAGCAAGGTTTACAAATAAATTCTTAGTAACAGTTGGAATCTCATACTTAGTCCTTGTTTCGATTCCATGATAAAAAAACTGAACAATAATCTTTTTGTGACAGGTCAAATTTAACAGATAGTGGTTTACTGAGATCTGTGATAATACCACTTTGCCCTATCAACCTTCCTTTCTCATTATTAGTTCTTGCTTCTACCCACCACTGACAGGGTACTTCTTTAGGATCATGACAGGTTCTTTTTCCACTTTCATTACACTGGGCATACTCCGGCTGATTTATAGAGCAAGGATTTAATGTATTTTTTTTCCCTTGCAGTCATAGATGGTATGATACACCTGCACTTTTGTGCATGTCCCAGGACCAACAAGGCTCCATATAACATCAGAAGAGGTCCGGTCAGGTCCGTGGTACCCGGCGGTCTCAGCCCTAAGGGGTTGCAGCCCTCGGCAGACCTTCTTGAGCCGCGGTGCTGGTTCCTTCCTCGGCCTTGCCCTCTTCCGCTTCTTAGGAGCTGGTCCAAACTGACTCTTTTTGCCCAGTTTTCCTTACCTCTTTTATCTTACAAATTACTGTATACTAACTGACATTTTCTACACTATAACAACACCCCTACAATACCAATATCTGCACTTTACCCCTGCTAAATGATTTATTATACTAAACCCGCCAGTGTAAGAGATTCCAACTGCTAAATTCCGGATTCTTTTAACCACCGGTATATTTCTTCTCATTGCAGTTTCTCAACCTTAAACAAACTACACATTCATTTCAGGGATTTGCCAGATATTCTGGGGTACATGGCAATATTTTCTCACCGATACACAGCAATGCTTTCAAGGTCAATCTCTTCTTGGCCCATCAGAGGGTCCACAACTTCATCACAATTTCCCAGCAACAGACTAATCAGGCAAGGCAACATCAGTAACATTTCAATCACAATTAACAATATTAATAACCCAGTTTTAACAATCAAAAGAAACCAACCAGAGAGTTCCCATCCTTTACACAATCCTTTAAATCAACCTTCATTATCAATCTGCAAATGTGTTCCACTCTATTCCAGTTCTTGAATATGCTTATGCATTGAGACTGAATGATCTAACAGATTCATACAACACAATTAAAACAATCATATAGAACATAAACTCTTTTGCTGGTTATGGCCTTGATTTCAACATGCATCACAGCATCATGGCTGAGCCATAGAGGGTTACAGCGCATGCGCAGGGTTGGAGTTGCGCATCCTCACACACAAATCAGGAGGTGTTACCACTCGCACTGGGAGAGATGGCCACCACCAGAGAGGATGACACCACCCTGGATCCATATGCGATGCCAGGCAGTTCACCAATGGTAATGTTTTTCTACAGTATTTTAGTAAAAACCAGACAGTATTTCCTAACTTGGCTGTGACACTGCAGTGTTTTCTCACCATTAGGCTGGTAGGCCACTGTCACCCACCAGGGAGGAGAGGCCTAGACGAGCAGTTCTTCGCCCTCCGCAACAACCACAGAGGTTCGTTCTGTTAAGGCTCTAAATTTCTCTCACCCTACATGGTTGATTCAAAAGAAATCTAAGATATTCCCTTTTTGTTATTTCTTCTTTTCTTAGGAGGAGAGCTCACACCACACATCGCACCACGCTACATCCAGATGTTGAGGTGATTGGTCGAAGGCAGCTGAGAGTATTAGTTTATTCACTGTTCGGTGTTTCAATCTGTGCTGTTATCCTTGTTTTTGTTACTGCCACCCTTTGTTATCTCAATATTGTTGTAAATAAGTTGTTCCCACAGTTCCTGATAACTGTTAGTTATTGTTAATTGTTGACACAGGTTATAATAAAATTTCTACAAAGTTTAGCTAACAACTCTATCTGCAAAGCTACAAAAAACCCAAACAGCTGCTAGCAAGAGAAAGATAACAGGGAAAAAGTGTGGGCTGGCAAGGTCTCTGCAACCACAAAGCAGGAGGGAGGAGGGAAACTGTTTTCTGCTGCAGCAGTGCTTTCTTACTAATTTCTTCTTTCCCTGACTATGTTAATGCCCCAAATATTTTACCTCCTTTTCCACAAATTGTAATTTATATCTTGATACTTTTATGCTTTCTCTTACTCTGTTTTTCTCTTGTTGAGGGCTCATTAATGCAAGACTTAAAACCTCAATCAACTGTTTTTCTCTTGTTGAGGGCTCATTAATGCAAGACTTAAAACCTCAATCAACTGTTCCTCCCTTACTCTGAATTCTACCTTCCCCTTAGTAAATTTAATTTCAGCTCCCAATGTTTCTAACAAATCCCTTCCCAACAATGACTTTGGGGCATTTGGCATATATAAAAATTTATGTAAGCCCCAAGTTTTACCATGTTTATATTTAAAAGGTTTTTAAAAAAAATGCCTTCTCAGTTTGACATGTAGCCCCTACCACAGAAACACAGCTCTCATCCAGAGGCAGCAGTGCTTGATTTAAGACCGAAAAGGTTGCTCCCGTGTCCACCAGAAATTCCAGTTTATTTTCTTGTTCCCCTAGCTTCATTATGACCAGAGGATCTGCTAGGGTATTTATCCCTAGTTATCCTCTTCTAGTTGTGCCTGTATTCTATCTTTCTTTTTCCTCTCTGGACATTCTCTTTTCCAGTGTCCCTTCTCTTTGCAAATTGCACACTGATCTTTTTCCAACTGTACTCTATTAATCCTTTCAGTCTCCTTACTTTCCTGCAATGCTGCTACCAACATTCTCTTCTCTTTTCTCCTATTTTCTTCTTCCCTGTTAGAGAATACTCTCCATGCTACATCCAAAAGTGCCTTTAAATCCCTTCCCTGCAGGGGTGACAACTTTTGCAACTTCTTCCTACATTATTTTCCAAACTCTCTGTCACTACCCCTTGCAATTTTCCTGGAGACTGATAAAATTCAGGCAGGTCCTTTAATTCCTCAAGTTTAAGACACCTCTGCCCTATGCTACATGCAGAGCAACACCTTTTCAACCATGTCTGCCTCTTATTCTTGGCCTTGTTTTCTTTTTCAAGGGCCAAAACCATTGGATCAGAGGGAGCTCTAATACCACAGTCCCTTTGAAACTCCAGATGCTCTGGGAGATAGAAAAACATATCAGCATATATTGTCTCATCCCATTTCTTTTCTCTCCTTAAAAACAACATCAATTGCAGTAAAGTATCATACTCCAGACTCCCATTTCCAGGCCATTTCTCTCCACCGTCTAATTTATATAATGGCCACCACCGGGTACAATATTTAATTAGAGTCTTTTGATTTGTTGACCCTCCTGGGGGCCTCCAATTTCCCCCCAGTGGGCAATTATACAACCAAGTGGGCTATGTCTTGGGATCTCACTACTTTGTCTCCCTCCCATTTTACACAATACAACACAGTACTATCTTTTTACAGCACACAGAACACAAAACAAATACAAATACAATTACAACAATAATAACTGGTCCTTAACACACAGTTATTGGCCACACACTCAGCCACACATTCAAAACCTAAACAATACTTCTAATACTTTGTGTTCTTTAGGGACCCTCTTGGCCCCTCACACACTTAAATGATTCTTATAGTTACCTTTGGGACCCCCCTGGTCCCACACTACAAACAATGTTCATAATATATAAACAATGCTTATAGTTCCCTTTGGGACCCCCCTGGTCCCAACCCAAGACCTCTTTTACCTAGGGGTGCAGTAAATCCCTCTTTCCCACGCAGGGCGTCCCCTCGCGCCTTACGGAGTTACCCCTTTTATAGAAGCAAACCTTCTCTTTCCTGGCAGTCTCGTCTGTTCCTGCAGCGATCTGATGACCAGCAGAGCTCTCCTTGAGAATTTCTCAGCGGGCCCTGAGCGGTCCGGCTCCTCAGCAGGTCCTGCAGCCAAACAGAGTCATCCTGCCGCAGTCACCAAATTGACTTAGAGAAAGATACACAAGAGACCCAGCAAGTTTCTTGTATTATGCTTCTATTTCGGCACCGGACACAGGTAAAATCATTTCAAAAGACCTGTGTACCTTCAGACAGTTTTGGGCAAATTTTTATACAAAAAATTATCTGTCTGTCATGACAGAAGTATGTCAATACTTCACAGAAAAGTCCAGATGCTGCCTATCTATACAAAGGTTATCTATCTAAAAATAGCAGAAGTATACATATCATCCAGGTGTCCTTTATCTAATACAAAAGACCATCTTGTCTAGGACTAACAGAAGTAAATCACTGAAAAATCCTGCTATTCCTTATCTATGCAGAGGCTGTCTGCCAACTCCTCTCCCCCTCCCTTCATTCCAGCATTCAGCTAATGAGGAAAATTCTTATCTACTTGGTTATTCTGTTAATGAGAATATTCTGTTCATCACACTGGCAGCTCATATTAAGCTTCTCATACATCAGCACACCCAAGTCCTTTTCTTCAGGGCTGCTCTCAAGCCAGTCACTGTTCAGCCTGTATCAGTGCTTGGAATTGCCCCGACCCAGATGCAGGACCTTGCAAGTTATCTTGTTGAACCTCATGAGGTTGTCATGGGTCCACCTCTCCAGCCTGTCAAGGTCTCTCTGGATGGCATCCCTTCCCTCCAGCATGTCTGCTGTACCACACAGCTTGGTGTCATCAGCCAACCTGCTGAGGGTGCACTCAATGCCACTGTCCATGTCACAGACAAGGAAGTTAAACAAGAACAGTCCCAGTACTGACCCTTGAGGGACTCCACTTGTCACTGGTCTCCGCTTGGACATGGACCCATTGACAGCCACCTTTTGGGTAAGGCCATCAAGCCATCAAGCTTTATCCACTGAGTGGTCCATCCATCAAACTCATATTTTGTTAGCTTGGAGACCAGGTTGTTGTGTGGGACAGTGTCAAAGGCTTTCCTCAGGTTCAGGTAAATGATGTCAGTTGCTTGACCTTCATCTATTAATGTTGTGACTTTGTCATAGAGGGACAACAGGTTTGCCAGGCACGATTTGTGCTTGGTAAAGCTGTGAAGCTGTGTACCAAATCACATCTTTGTTATTCTTCTGCTTCTTCTTCCCATGCTCCCTAACTCCCTCACGCTAGCAGCAGCAGAAAGCTGTGGGTTCTCCATAAAAGCTGGCTGTCACACATGTCTAAAACCATAGATCTGAAGACTAGGCAAAGGCACAGTAACCTGGATTTCATCTTGAGCAGGCAACATGACTGCATAGCTAGGGTCTTCATGGACAACTGTAGGAGTAAATGGATTGACAGCAGTCTTGCAGAGAAGGACTTGGGAGTACCGATGGGTGAAAAATTGGACATGAGCTGGCAACATGCACTCAAGTCCCAGAAAGTGAATCATATACTGGACTGCATTAAAAGAAGTGTGGACATCAAGTCAAGGAAAGAATTGGACCTATTTGGAATGCGTCTGGAGGAGGACCACAAAAATGATTAGAGAGATGAAATACTTCTCCTATGAAGAAAGGAGAAGAGAGTTGTAGTTGTTCAGCCTGGAGAAGAGAAGGCTTCTCCTCAGAACTGTGGTATTTTTCACTTCATTACGACCCCTTCACTTATGGCATTCAAACATGGTTATCAAATATTAGCAGTGACCTTGTTTGCTGTAGTATATATAAGCAAAAATCATTCTGCATACCAATTTGTGGGAGAAACTATAAACATCAAACATTATAACTTCTATAAGGAGACACTGTCTGCAAAGCATGCCATTATCTTCAGAAAGTGCAGTCACTTAGAAGAGTCTTAACTGAAAAATAAAGCTACTGAACAGAATTTGCTCTATTTTAGCTCAAACCAAGACAATCTTTAGTTCAGTCTTCTTGAGTACAGAGGCCTATGTCCTAAAGCTGCAGCAGGCAAGGTGCCACAGTGCTAGGACACAAATCCTTTGGTGGCAGTTGTAGTGATCAGGAAAAAGGATGTAAGAGCCAGATTCTTGATTCTGATATTGAAAACCTGAAACTTAACAGGTTTAAGTAAAAGATGCTGGTAGAAATTGTTAAAATAGTTCACTAATACTTTATTATATTGAATGAAACAGAACAAATATTCCAATCCCCTTGTCTGTTGATGTTATTCTAATGAGTTACCTTTTAAGCATCTGATTTTTCTTGGCAGGATCAAGCAGTGGAGATAGGTCATCTGGATGCAAGATCAATTTTCTTAGTCATAAGGCAAACAGTGCAGTTCCCATGCAAATTTGTTCTCTGCCTTACGAAGGAATTTTTGGTTTGTTGAACAGAGAAATAGAAAACAAACTGAAGTGTTCTATGGATGATGATGTCTTGCGATTGCTCCAAATTTTTGTCTTCTCTTTGTAAGTAAGTCTAAAGTTATGATTGAATAAAACAATGAAATTAATGTAAAGGTGTACTGGTATTTGTCTGACACTGTAAATTTCAAAACAAAAGGTAGAAGAAGTGTTATTATTAAATTTACATTACTGATATGTCAACTTAAATCATCATGGACCATACTTAATTGTTAATACTACTCTTTTATTGCCCATCAAAGTTGCAGGAAAACAAGACTTGTGATTCTCCATCATCTAGTAGCTTGAATGTTTATTGTTGCTTGACGCTGGTGGATTTGTCAGAGTACTATCGGTTACTGTGTTCTCTAATCAAGAAATGACTAAGCTGAAGAAACCTAGCAAAAGTGTGAGAAATGTGATAGGAAACTGCTGTCCTAAAAAGGGATAACAAAGTGCAGATAAACTAGCTTTAAGCCAATAAAAAGATGGAAAGAAGGAAGGAATTTGAAAGAGTGCTGGGTTATTCTCATCCTTGGTGACTGAAAAGAACCCAGGTGGACAAAGAAACTGGATCCAGGTAGGCAGAGAGAGACTTATTTTTCCCCCTCCCATGTCAAAAGAGGTCTATTCTACTCCCCCTTCCTGTCTGGCAAGCCTATAAAAGGATGGGTATCCTTTACTACTCTGTCTTTCACTGCTTCCTGCGTTGACTACATGGTGGGGGCTTACTTTCCAAGCTGCATCCACATACATCCAGGGAATACAAGGCCATCTGTGTCTGGTTTTGTATATTTTCCTATTTATCCTTGTTCCTTACCTTTGTAAACCCTCCCTGTTATTGATATATATATATATATATTTTTTTTTTTTTAATGACCTCTTTCACTTCCAAACCAATTCCAGACTATTTTCTTTTGTAATCTTACCTTTTCTTTCCCTTGCCTAATTTGCTTTACCTTATTAGGGAAAAGTATCACAGTATCACAGTATCACAGTATAACCAAGGTTGGAAGAGACCCCAAGGATCATCAAGTCCAACCTGTCCCAACAGACCCCACAACTAGACCATGGTACCAAGTGCCACGTCCAGTCTCCCCTTGAACACCTCCAGGGATGGCGACTCCACCACCTCCCTGGGCAGCACATTCCAATGACGAATGACTCGCTCGGTGAAGAACTTTTTCCTCACCTCAAGTCTAAACCTCCCCTGGCACAGCTTGAGACTGTGTCCCCTTGTTCTGGTGCTGGTTGCCTGGGAGAAGAGACCAACACCTTCTGTCTACAACCACCTTTCAGGTAGTTGTAGAGGGCAATGAGGTCACCCCTGATCCTTCTCTTCTCCAGGCTAAACAATCCCAGCTCCCTCAGCCTCTCCTCATAGGGCTTGTGCTCAAGGCCTCTCACCAGCTTTGTTGCCCTTCTCTGGACACATTCAAGTGTCTCGATGTCCTTCTTAAACTGAGGGGTCCAGAACTGGACACAGTACTCAAGGTGTGGCCTAACCAATGCAGAGTACAGGGGCACAATGACCTCCCTGCTCCTGCTGGCCACACTATTCCTAATCCTAATACAGGCCAGGATGCCATTGGCCCTCTTGGCCACCTGGGCACACTGCTGGCTCATGTTTAGGCGGGTGTCAGTCATCACCCCCAGGTCCCTCTCTGTTTGGCAACTCTCCAGTGAGGGGGAGGAATCTTAATCTGTTACAAATTGGGCTTTTAGACTCTGGGAAAAGCTCAAACCAGAACAGGAAGGAATTCAGAAGGAAAGGAAGAATTCGGGAGGAAGGAATTCTGAAGGAAGGAATTTGGAAGGAATTCAGAAGGAATGAAAGAATTTGGAGGGAAGGAATTCAGAAGGAAGGAAAGAAGTAAATGGAATATATATTTGTGCGCAGTAAATAATTTTGGTAAACTCTAGAAGGATTTGAATATGCAATTCACATCTTTTGGAAGCAGTGTATGTGAGAACAAAGCAAGATAAATAGCTTGGCAAAGATCTTGTCAATGACAGAAGTACAGGATTAAGTGGGGGTGTTGCTTAGGCAGAAATATCACAGGTTTATTAATTTTGTAGACAAGATTAATTTCATAGACTAAATTTCCCACTGACCTTCAGTATGTGCAAAATTACTTAACTATTTCCTGGCTTTCAAAAAACTTAAAATATCACTGCTATTTTGCCTAACTCAAGACTATTGCTTCTTTGTGAAGTTCATTAACTGCCTCTGTTAAGCTGGGGATGGAAAGTACTCCCTGTTTTCAGAAATGACATAAAAACTTTTTATATCTGGGTCACTGCTTGTGAGAATTTGATCAATGTTTTTCTAAGCTAAAAATATTTTTTCAGCTACATACAGACAAGATGGTGCTTAGTGTCAGATGTTGAGAAGTATCTCACATTAGTTTCTCTTTCATACCTCTACAAAGAAATAAGCTGCCTTCCTAAAGCTTTTGATTTGCAGATGAAGATAAATTGAGCACTAGCAACTAAAGCTGTTATCACCTGGAGCAATCTATACCAGTCATTTCTCTGAGATTAGTCATAGGATGCTGAGTACATGTTAAGTGAATTTAAAACATAAATGCTCTGTAGTAAAGGTACAAGTGTATTGATTATGGTGTGTTTGAAATAAAACAAACAAAATATACGCTTTAAGGACGTAGTTTCACTGAGCAGGCTGAAGGTCAGAAAGATTAAAAGAGGATGTGCTAAATAAATGAAGAGTGAAAACGTATGAGTCAGGCCATCAACAAGTAAACCAAAGCTGGTGGTAGTTGCAGACATAATAAACAATATTATAATCTGTCCAGTACTATTTTTAACAGAAAATTCTTCTTAACTATTTTCTGTCATCTTTGTGTTGTTCTTGGTTGGTCAACTAAGTTTTTTTCAGTATAAAAATGGATCTTGTTTTATTCTTGTTTTATAAAGCTGCTGGTTGTCCATCTGGAAACAGTATGAATTATAGACAGAAGAAATCTGCCTATGGCAGATTTTCATCTCTGTTATAGACAGAGATCATCTGAAGGATTTACCTGAGCTACACTAAGAATGTAATCAGCTTCTGCCAGCACTGTCTTTTACAAAAGTTTTCAACTCCTTTCCTACAAGTGGAAAAGTAACAGTAGTGAAATCATCAGAAAAGATGGAAGAGCCTACCAGGCAAAGGTTTACTATGTAGGGATGACAAAATGTACAGAGTGAGGTAGAGACACAGACATTGACTGCTTACTTCTATCTTTATGGTGAGTGAAGGCAGAAGCAGCAGAAGAATGAGAAAAAGTCTCTCTTTTCAGGAGCAGTATGGGTGATTATATTAACTAACTGCGAAGGCCTGTGTTTTTATCACCTGGACACCAGTGCTGGAGGAAATTGAAAGAGAGATTGTCTCACTAGAGAAAGAAAAAGAAATGTGGAAAAGAATGACAGAAAGACAAGCTACTAGAAGAAAGAGCTATTTAAAAACTGGAAAAGTAGGGCATCAGGCAGATATCCAAGAAATGTGAGCAGTGGAGTTGTGAACCATAGGATCATAGAAACACTTAGTTTGGAAAAGATCATCAAGTCCAACTGTTAATCTGACACTGCGAAGTCCACCACTAAATCATGTCCCTTGAGCACCACATCTGCATTGCTTTCAAGTACCTCTGGGAATGGCAATTCAACCACTTCCTTTGTCAGTCTACTCCAATGCTTGACAACATTTTCAGTGAATAAATTTTTCCTAATGACTAATCTAAACATCCCCTGTTGTAACTTAAGGCCATTTCTTCCTCTGTTACCACTTGTTATTTGGGAGAAAAGACTGACACCCACTTTGTACTAACCAGAATAAAAAGACCAAGAGAAAGAGAAAAGAAGGTTTTCAGCTTTGTCCTCTTTTAGATTTGCCTAGTTATTTCTACGATAAAGTGTTATATAATTTACTTTGTTGCTCTTTCATTGAAGTTTTTATAAATTGCTATCTTGTAGAGTATCACTTTTGAAATGGTTACATGGAGTGTAACTGGTGAATCTGTCCTAGCCCTGAAGAAGTAACCTGGGTGTTGTTGTGTAGTGCTCCTAGGGAGCCAGGGCAGAGCTGGCTGTGTTGCTGCCTGCCTGGGGAGCCTGGAAGGGTGAGGGTCTTGCCAGCACCAACACAACAGATGGCAGGGCAAATGAGAGGTGGTAACAGGGATAGGACATGTGAACAAGCACTCTGTGGAATACCACTGATTTTTCAAAGAGTGTCTTTGGATAAAAAGACTTGGGGAAAGTCTGGCCTAGAAATTGCAGGTATTATTTATTTGTGTCACAGATGGAAGTCCCATGCACAAAGAATGCACTGTCTGTGGGGTTTGAAGTGATGACCAAATTCCTTTAAAAACAGGATTAGCAGTAAGATTAAAGTATGTATTGCATTTTTTCCACCCAAATAATATAATAATATTATCTCTTTCTCACAACTCTGCTCACAGAGATAGCAATGAATCCTCATCTAGTGAATGAAAAGGCATCGAATTCCATCTGTAACTGGGTGGCTAGATTTGTGCTAGCTTTGACACAGCTGTGATTTCTGTGTGCCTTCTCATACTGTATGCTTAAGAAATACAGCTGCTGATCCATTACAATACACAGTTCCAAAGTGCTCAGCCATGATGTCATAAAAAACAGAGAAATCAATTGCTTGCATTCCAGCAAGTCATATTCGTAAATAACTTAATGCTAAAAGCCAAAATGATGATACAAGAAGAGTCAACTTCATGAGGTGTAAGAACTATACTATGAAACATCCCAGTATTACAAACAAGGTTAGACTGATTTTCTTTTCTGTTTTAAAATTTTTGTTATGCTTACAGATATAAAGAAGAAATTGTACGCGTTTCATGATTCTAGCTTAAAATACATCACAACGTCCAAGTCATATCCAGTTCTAGATAGCCAGAAATGTTTTGCGGTAGATAGAAAATTATGACATCAACTCTAAATAACGCTAGCTTTATCAAAAGCATTGGCATCATTCCCACATTCTATGTGGTGCTAGGATTTCATTCATTGCCCAATGGAGACCAGAAGGCCAAAGAGACAGATTTCTCAAAGGCACCAACTTTTAAATATGGGAATATAGAATCATAGAATTGTTAGGGTTGGAAGGGGCCTCAAGGATCATCTAATTCCAATCTGCCTTCCATGAGCAGGCACACCTCACACTAGATCAGGTTGCTCAGAGCCACATCCAGCCTAGCCTTAAAAACCTCCAGGGATGGGGCTTTCACCACCTCCTTGGGCAACCTCTTCCAGTGTCTCATCAGCCTCATGGGGAGGAACTCCTTCCTAACATTCAGTCTGAATCTACCCATTCCCCCTAGTCCTATCATTACCTGACACCCTAAAAACTCCCTCCCTAGCTTTCTTGTAGGCCCCCTTCAGATAGATACTGGAAGGCCACAATAAGGTCTCCACAGAGCCTTCTCTTCTCCAGACTGAACAGCCCCAACTCAGTCTGTCCTCATGGGAGAGGTGCTCCAGCCCTCTGATCATCCTTGTGGTCCTTCTCTGGACACGCTCCAGCACGTCCAGATCCTTTCTGTAAAAGAGGCTCCAGAACTGGACACAGAGTAGAATGGGAGAATTACCTCCCTCAACCTGCTGGCTATGCTTCTCTTGATGCAGCCCAGGATGTGATTGGCTTTCTGGGCTGCAAGTGCACACTGGTGGTTCACGTTGAGCTTCTTGTCCACCAGCACCCCCAAGTCCTTTTCCTCAGGACTGCACTCAAGCCAGCCCCTGCCCAGCCTATATCGGTACTTGGGTGTGCCCCAACCCAGATGCAGGACCTGGCACTCAGTCTTGTTGAACCTCATGAGGTTGGCTTGGACCCACCTCTCCAGCCTGTCAAGGTCTCTCTGGATAGCATCTCTTCCCTCCAGTGTGTCTGCTGCACCGCACAGCTTGGTGTCATCAGCCAACCTGCTGAAGGTGCATTCAATGCCACTGTCCATGTTGCCAACCAAGATATTAAACCAGACTGGTCCCAGGACTGATCCCTGAGGGACTCCACTTGTCACTGGCCTCCACTTGGACATGGACCCATTGACAGCCACCCTTTGGGTGCGGCCATCAAGCCAGTTCTTTATCCACTGAATGGTCCATCCATCAAATCCATTCTGCACCAGCTTGGAGACCAGGATGTCATGCAGGACATTGTCAGAGGCTTTGTTCAGGTCCAGGTAAATTATGCCAGTTGCTTGGCCTTCATCTATTAATGTTGTGATGTTGTCATAGAAGGCCACCAGGTTTGTCAGGCAGGATTTGCCCTTGGTGGTGAGGCCATGCTGATTGTGCTCAGCCACCTCTTTGTTACTCTTCTGCCTCAGCAGTGCCTTCAGGAGGATCTGCTCCATGATCTTTCCAGGCACAGAGGTGAGACTGTCTGGCCTATGGTTCCCTGGGTCATCCCTCTTTCCCTTTTTGAAAATGGGGGTTATGTTTCCCCTTTTCCAGTCAGTGGGGACCTCCCTGGAGTTCCAGGACTTTTGGAATATAATAGGGAGCAGTTCAGCAATCTCATCCCCCAGTTCTCTCAGCACCTGTGGGTGTATCCCATAGAAAACACTTGACCCCATGGGACAACACATGACCCCATGGGATAACACTTTCAGGTTTTTAGATAGTCACAAACCTGATCTACTTAGATATAATTGTGAGGTCAAATAGTTAGTAAAATTCTTATGTTTAACTTAGAAAAAAATATTTGGAAGGAACTCTGAGTGACTACAATACTGCTGTGACAATTATCTTTGAAAGGTATAATAGCATCTTTTGAGCAAGGCATCATGGCTATAACAATCATAGCTCTTTTTTTACTCCCCAACAACAATGGCGTTTGAAACAATGAATTCAAAGCTGATACACACACACACACACATATACACAAACCCCAAAACCAAACCACACACAAAACAGCCACCCCAAAACCAACCAAACCAATCCAAAGAAAAAAACACCAAAATACCCACTCCCAAACCCCTAAACACACACACAACACCCACCCCACCCCACCCCCTGCCAAACAGATAGAATTATGAACTTGTTAGGCATGAAAGAAAAGATTACTCTCTCTCTCTGTAAGTTCCTAAAAGAAAGAATAAGTAATTTGACTTGTGTTTACTTAGGTAGTGGAATTTTATCAAAAGACAAACATCCTTTGATTGTTTTCCAGTACAAGCTGTAAACATTATTCCTAAGAAATTATGTTTAGAAAGATATTAACTGACCTTTCCTGGACAAAATATCACCAAGTGACATATTAGAGATGAGCCTGTAAAAACCTCCAAGTCAAAACAATCATTAACTGAGCTAAGTTAATTTGCTGTATTTGAGGCATTAAGTTGGGTTGAATGTCAACAGAGCTCTTGCTTTAGCGTGTACTTCTTCATGATCCCCAGAGGCAATTCTGACTGCTGGCTAGAATCATCCTGGAGATTACTGAAGGCATTTATTGCACAGTCTTTCTTACGTTCACTGTTGCGGTTTGAAAGGAAGAATAATTCACTTTTGGTGAACAAATAGTGTTTGATGTTACCACACATGTAAAAGGAGCAGAGAATACACAATATCTTCTGGCTTATCTTTGGACATGGAATTCTGCTAGTTCTTGCCCTGAGTTGGAGAGGTGGGGACAACATGGTAGCCATGATCCTCTCCCTTCTGCTTCTGCAAGCCTAGGCATTGGGGGATGCTTCTCGTGATACATTTAAGGATGTTGTTAGATTATGTGAGAGAAAAATTAGAGAGGTAAAGACCCAGTTGGAACTTAAGCTGGCCACCTCTGTGAAAGGTAATAAAAAGCATTTTTATAAATATATTAATGCTAAAATGAGGGGCAAGAAGAACCTCCACTCCTTATAGGACCTGGAGGGTAACACTGTAACTAAAGATGAGGAAAAGGCTGATGTTCTAAATACCTTCTTTGCCTCAATTTTCCACAGTAAGGTAGGAGGAGTTCAGGACAAGTGGGCTCCTGAGCTGGATGATGGGGTCAGGGAGCAGTGTATTGCCCCAGAAATCTGTGAGGAATTAGTTCAGGACTTGATAAGCCACTTGGATACTCACATGTCCATGGGACTGGATGGGATCCATCCTAGGGTGCTGAGAGAGCTGGCAGATGAGCTGGCCAAGCCGCTCTCCATCAGCCGCTTTCCATCATTTTCCACCAGTCCTGGCTCACTGGAGAGGTCCCAGATGACTGGAAACTGGCCAACGTGGTGCTTATCTACAAGAAGGGTCAGATGGAGGAACCTGGAAACTACAGTCCTGTCAGCCTGACCACAGTGCCAGGGAAAATTATGAAGCAGATCATCTTGGTGGCAATCACTGTGCACCTGAAGGATGGCCAAGGGATCAGGTCCAGCCAACATGGATTTAGGAAGGGCAGATCCTGCCTGACCAACCTGATCTCCTATGATCAGGTGACCTGCCTGGTGGATGTGGGGAAGGCTGTGGATGTAGTCTACCTAGACTTCATCAAGGCCTTTGACACCATCCCCCACAGCAAACTCCTGGCCAAGCTGTCAGCCCCCGGCTTGGACAGCAGCACTCTGTGCTGGGTTAGGACCTGGCTGGGGGGCTGAGCCCAGAGAGTGGTGGTGAATGGTGCCACATCCAGCTGGCAGCCAGTCACTAGTGGCATCCCCCAGGAATCAGTTGTGGGCCCCATCCTCTTTAATATCTTCTTTGATGATCTGGATGAGGGGACTGAGTCAGTCATCAGCAGATTTGCAGATGACACCAAGCTGAGAGTGATGTTGATCTGTTAGAGGGTAGAAGGGGTCTCCAGAGGGACCTCAACCAACTGGGCAGAGTCCAACAGGATGGCATTCAACAAATCCAAGTGCTGGGTGCTGCACTTTGGCCACAACAACCCCATGCAGAGCTATAGGCTGGGGTCAGAGTGGCTGGAGAACTCCCAAACAGAGAGGGACCTGAGGGTGCTGATTGACAGCTGGCTGAACATGAGCCAGCAGTGTGCCCAGGTGGCCAAGAAGGCCAATGGCATCCTGGCCTGCATCAGGAATAGTGTGGCCAGCAGGAGCAGGGAAGTCATTGTGCCCCTGTACTCTGCACTGGTTAGGCCACACCTTGAGTCCTGTGTCCAGTTCTGGGCCCCCCAGTTTAAGGACATTGAGACACTTGAACGTGTCCAGAGAAGGGCAACGAGGCTGGGGAGAGGTTTTGAGCACAAGCCCTATGAGGAGAGGCTGAGGGAGATGGGATTGTTTAGCCTGCAGAAGAGGAGGCTCAGGGGAGACCTCATTGCAGTCTACAGCTACCTGAAGGGTGGTTGTAGCGAGGTGGGGGTTGGTCTCTTGTCCCAGGCAACCAGCACCAGAACAAGAGGACACAGTCTCAAGCTGCGCCAGGGGAAGTTTAGGCTTGAGGTGAGGAGAAAGTTCTTCACAGAGAAAGTTGTTAGCCGTTGGAATGTGCTGCCCAGGGAAGTGGTGGAGTCACCATCCCTGGAGGTGTTCAAGAGGGATTGGACATGGCACTTGGTGCCATGTTTAGCCATGAGGTCTGAGGTGACAGGTTGGAGTTGATGATCTTTGAGGTCTCTTCCAACCTTGGTGATTCGGTGATTCTGTGATTCTGTGAAGCATACTTCCAGGAAGGCCTACAGACTCCTTCAGACAGTTACTTTGTAGTGCACCAGGCACACTTCTGTTGGAGGTGTGGGAGCTGAGAAAGGCAGTGCACTCTGTAAGGGATGAAAGTCAACTGTTTATGTCTTTCACCCTTCTCAGCACTGTGTTATTAGATTTTAATTTTCATTTTTAATTTCATTTTTCATTTACACAGAGAAAGTCTATATGCTTAACCTATTTACATACAGTTGGTGGCTCTCTTTCATTTGCCTTCAATAAAAAGTTCAGGTGATCTTCATCTAGAGTTATTTTCTCGTGTTGGCTGGTGAAAGGAAAAAGAGCTACAATGGGCAAAATTTTGTAGTTATGGATATTTTTTCTGTCTAAAAATTAATATAAGCATGAAAAATGTAGACACCAAAGCTGTGAAACTGTATTTCTCTTCACCAAGTTCTTAACTGACAGTCTCCATCCCCAACAGGTTCTGCATGGGGAAATTCTTGATAAAAGTGCCTCATGCTCTGTCATAGTCAGATTCTGGGGCCTGATGGCATACTCCTGAGGATACTGAGATAAGTAGGAGGTGCTCACTGAGCCCTTTTCCATCATTTATCTGCAGTCCTGGTTCAACCATGGAAGTCCCAGTTGACTGGAGAGTGCAAATGTGATGCCCATCTACAAGGGATGAAAGGAGGATCTGGGGAACTATAGACCTGTCAGTGTGACCTCAGTGCCGGGGAGGGTCAGATGATCTTGAGTGCCATTGTGCAGCACATGCAGGGCAACCAGGCGAGCAGGCCGAGTCAGCATGGGTTTGTGAAGGGCACGTTGTGCTTGATGAACTTTATTTCCTTCTGCAACAATGTAACCCACCTAGTGGTGGAGGGAAAGGCTTTGGATGTTGTTTACCGGGACTTCAATAAAGCCTTTGGCACTGTTTCCCACAGTATCCTCCCAGAGAAAGTAGCTGCTAATGGCTTGGATGGGTGGACGCTTCCCGGAGTGAAAATCTGGCTGGCTGGGCACAAAGTGTTGTGGTGGTGGCTGGTCACACATGGTGTTCCTCAGGGCTCAGTATTTGGGTCAACTCTTCAATATTCTCTTCAATATCTTTAGGAGCTGGATGAGGGGATTGAGTGCACCCTGAGTAAGTTTGCAGATGACAGTAAATTGGGAGGGAGTGTTAAGTAATGGTTGGACTCCATGATCTTAAAGAACTTTTCCACACAAGATGATTCTGTGATTCTTTTTAAAGTGTTTCCTTATGTTCAGGAGGAACCCTTTGATTTTTTTTTCCCTCTGGTTCTTTTACTGGGCATCACTGGAAAGGGCCCAGCTCTGTCCTTTATGTACCTCCCCTTTTGGTATTTATAGGCATTCGTGAGATGACCCCTGAGCATTCTCTTCTCCAGGCGGAACTGTCCCTGGTCTCTCAGCCTTTCCTTATAGAAGAGGTGTCGGCAGACCCATCCTTGTCTTCATGGCCCTTCACTTAGATCTGTTCAGTATATTCCCATCCCTCTTGCAATGAACAACCCAGAACTGGGCACAGTACTCTGGTGTAGTCCCACCTGTGCATAGGAGAGGTGAAGAATCACCTCCCTTGACCTGCTGGCAATACTTCTCCTAGTGTTCCTTATGTAGCCTATCATAGTATTAACTTTCATTGCAGCAATACTGTTTTTTTGCTGTTTTTATTAAAGAATTTTTTTCTAGAAAAGTAACTTTCTGCCCTTCCCCCCCACAGCTAAAGGCATTCATTTTGTTGTGCCTGTGCTTTTTTTCAGCCATGATGTGATGGCAGTTATTTTTCTAAAGTCAATCACAACAGTGTCTACTTTATTATTTAACCTGAAGTATGTAATTTGAGATAATTTCCAAATAACAGCCCACCTCTGATGCATCAATTTTCTAGTTCAGCACAAGCAGCAATTTCCCACAACAGAACTCAAAAATGAATGGTTATTGACATGCACATTGTGATGGTGCCTTGATGTTTGTACAGTGCTTTGAAAATCTATGCTGTGGTAGAACATATTATATTGACCATGTAAGAGTGTTGAAGAAAACAGAAATGGGCTAGAATGGTTTTGGGAGATCATACGGATATTGGAGTTTTAAAGGCAAAGTTATGCACATTCTCACTTCTCTGGGTGAGTTTTGCAAATGCAAGTTGGGTTTTCACTTGCAGTTGTATCAGTTAGAATTTCCTGTCCTCAGTCAGGACAAGCTGGCATAGAAAGTGGAATCGTAGCGGACCAAGAGGAGCATCAGTTCTCTGTATATTTCATCTGTCATTCCCCACAGTGGTAGTGTTGGCAGAGAGGACAGATTACAAGAGAAGGCCACCAAAAGCTGTCTGTTTGAGGTTTCAATAAATGTTTCTAAGGAAGGTGGGCAATATAAGTTGAAATTACACAGATCAAGTGAAATGGCGCTGCAGTGAGACAGTGAAGACAGGCCCCATAACGTTTGTTGACTCATGTTTGTTAACTTGAATGCTGCATCCATTTTGCAGGTAGGGAACCTCAGGGAATAGAAGGCCTACTTGATGTCTATTAATCTTTAATGCATTAGAGTCTGCCTGTATTTGAGGCCTTTGAGAGAGTTACAGCAAGGTATTCTGAGCTGCCAATAATTTCCATCTCCCAGATTTGTCTAAAAGAAGAATTTTGAAAATGGATGTTTGATGACCTGACAGCATTACCCAGGAAGTCTTTGCAACAAGTACTTACCTCACTTTATCAGCTCTGAAGCCTGAGCATTATAACCACAAAATTAAGGACTCTTCATTCTTACCTGTCACCAGCTTTCAGCCATTGCCTTTTCTAGTTCCTGTGTTGTCCATTATTTAACAATTGCAATATAACATCTGGCAGATGCGTTATATGTTTACATTTTTTGTTCATCTCCTTCATCACTGAGAGCAGTAAGAACCTTAAAACTTGTGTGACATTTGTCTTTCAATGAAGGCAGCTGATGTATGTTCTTCCCTTACCCAGATAAAGAGCAGTTTAATGAGATTTGAGTGCTGTTTCTGGCAAGAGGCTGGTGGCTGATCAGTGAGCTAGCAATATACTGACCTCTTCTTTTAACCTGCTTTACATTCACTGCATGTTGACATGCCAGTGTAAAGCTTAAAGACAGATATTTAATGATGTTTCTCTGATTCCACACGCAAATTTTAATTCACAAGTATCTTTTTGCATGCCGCAGGCCTACTGGATGTTTTTCTACTTCCACAGTTTATAACTGAAACTGCATATGTAGAGATAGGTGCTAGCTGTGCAGATATGCTATGACATAAAATCAAATGATATTTGATTCTATGTTGAAATATATTTACAAGTATTTTGTAAATCAAGACAAATTTCTTTATTTTTTTTTTTTTCTGCAAGTGGTTAAACATGACTTAAAACCCCATAGCAACTGTGCATTGGACCATACCTGTGCTAGTATTTACTGTATTTGTAAGATAAAATTCCAGATAAATACTAGAGTTTTTTAAACTCCACTAAACTGATTTTTAGACCTGGCTTGTGCCAAGTAACGGACAGAGAAGGGTTACAGCAGAATACATCTATAAAAATTCCACACTAAATCGACTATGCTGGAATGTAACAGTTGCTGCTGTTGTGAGTATCAATGCTATTTGATGATGCAGCTCAGTGCAGCTGAACCATCACAAGGGAGATGTATCAAGAGCTCAGTGTTCAAGCATCTCTTGGATGAAATCCATAAAAGAGCAAACATGAGCTGAGCGATAAATCCTGTAGCCATACATGCTGGTGCCATTAAATGGTATCAGTAATTCCATCCCTAGTAGCAATTAAAATATCACAGAGAAGTCCATGAATATTTTTCCTGTTAATAAAAAAAACTAATAATGAAAGCAACAAAGTAAGAGATTATGGACTTTTTACTATATCAATGATGTTCTATTTCCAGTTATTAATATCTGATAATAGTGAAACATGTGACTTTCTCCCTGTAAAAGCTGAAACATAAAAAAATGTGCCAATAAAGGCCAGGCACTTAGACTTTTTATGAGCAGAGGCAAGCATGAAAGAATCTGTGCACATTGACTAAAGTGCTGGCATTCTTAAGTTCTATATAAGTTCCTAACAGCGGGTTCCTATATACCTGAGCATTTCAAGGCAGCTTATGACACTGCAGGTTTCAGTTTCCTACATTAATATCTACATAGGACTCCCAAGTTAAAATAAATAGAAGGCAATAACCTGCTTTTTGTGACACCATGAAGGCAAAAACCATTCAGGACATGGTTTTCAAGACTGGGCAGAATAATGACCAAGTAATTCAGAACTTCACGAGTGTGTTTACTAGGTTGTCACAGGACCAAATCCCACCCAAATCACTTGTGACCCTCTCAGTATCTTCCAGGACTTCTGAAGTTGCTCTGACAGGTGTAATCTTTCACAGAGTAATTGAGGATATTCAAAACCAGATGTGTAAATAGTAATTAGACTGTAACACAAACAATGAAATCCTAAACCACACATAGGTAAGTTCCAAATACCAAGCAGTTATTAGGCTTGTACAGAAGAGCTGTCAAATTATCCCCTTCATGATGTATTACTGTGGTTCTGCATTGACCTTGCCATTATTTGGGCAGCAGAAAGCAATAATTAATATGGAATATTTAATAATTAGGAACAGAAAGATACTATTATCATGCATTTTTCATCTCATTCAACTTTTCTGAGTGTTTCCATTGATTTCACAGTTGTTTTAATGTGAATTTGACTGAACTAAATTTGACCCTTCATTTCTAAGTCATTTTAATTCAGTTTCTCTAGAAGGTAGGGTCCCACAATGTGCATTCAGAGCAGCATTAGCTGCTTAGGTGTATAGATGTTAAGGTACATGCACAGCATCAAACTGTGTCATCACTAGAATTTTGCAAAGTTATTTCTTCCCAAGAAATGCAGATGGATCAGTGTGTTTTTCAGTTAGCTGCTGGTAAGTAGGGCTGTTTTATGTGCTAGACTTCCTTGGAGAATGCACTTGGAATGGATTTGCTTCCCCTGGTCAGAACATGAGATCTTATGGAAGAAGCATTTTGGTTTGTGAAAGGAAATCCAGTGGAATTCTTTCCCTTTGCTGGAGTTTTGACCCATTGCACTGTATTTCCTATAGCTGGGGAAATGAGTGGGTCTTTCTCTGCATTATATTCCATGAAAAATCAAGGCTTCAACTTGCCAAGTGAAAATGAAGTTGGCTTTGTTAAAGATGTTGGAGGAATGTTGGAGGAGGGGAAAACTGTCAAGATAAAGACATACTTGAAATTCATTTAGGAGCGGACAGTGAAACAACAGCAAAACCTACAACAAGAGTACATATTACAGTCACTTCAAGACCTTTTAAAATGAGTTTAAGAATTTGAATTCTGCATTTTGTTGTCCTTTGGTATTTTAATGAGGAAAACCACGGTAAAATATATCATGACTTAAATACATGTAGGCCAACAGTTGTTATCTTGATTTATTAATAGTTTTTGTAAAATCTGATTAATTTTTAATTTGTAACGCACCTACATTTCACAGGGGTAATCACATAATCCAGATTATCTGGAGATAATCTCTTGATGACCCTAACCCGGACTGAACTGTGCTGTAGTCTCTGCTCCTGTTCATTCATGAAGCTATTTTTAACAACATGATTAAGAAACACATAAATAAAAAGGCACAGTTCCCCATTCCAATTGAAAAAAAAAATAAATAATACGGATAATAAATTAATGAAATAATTAAATACATAGAATACATACATAGAATACGTAGAATAAACCAGGTTGGAAGAGACCTTCAAGATCACCACGTCCAACCCATCAACCAATCCAACACCACCCAAACAACTAACCCACGGCACCAAGCACCCCATCAAGTCTTCTCCTGAAAACCTCCAGTGATGGCGACTCCACCACCTCCCCCAGCAGCCCATTCCAATGGGCAATCACTCTCTCTGTATTGAACTTTTTCCTAACATCCAGCCTGAACCTCCCCTGGCGCAGCCTGAGACTGTGTCCTCTTGTTCTGGTACTGGCTGCCTGGGAGAAGAGACCAACATCCATCTGTCTACAACCTCCCTTAAAGTAGTTGTAGAGAGTAATAAGGTCACCCCTGAGTCTCCTCTTCTCCAGGCTAAGCAACCCCAGCTCCCTCAGTCTCTCCTTGTAGGGCTTGTGTTCCAAACCCCTCACCAACTTCGTTGCCCTTCTCTGGACACGTTCCAGCAAGTCAACATCCTTCCTAAGCTGAGGGGCCCAGAACTGGACACAGTACTCGAGGTGCGGCCTAACCAGTGCAGTGTACAGGAGAAGAATGACCTCCCTGCTCCTGCTGGCCACACTGTTCCTGATGCAGACCAGGATGCCATTGGCCCTCTTAGCTGCCTGGGCTCAAACTAAAGGCTCACACTAGCCCACCAGGAAGGTCAGATGACAGCACTTACAGCATTACTATTTTCCTGCTTGCTGGTTGTTTTACTTTTTGAGTGGGTGAAGAGAATGATTGACAGGATAGGAAATAGCTTATTTTTTTTAAGATTAACTTGTTTTAGACCAACACATACAAAGTGCCTAATTGCTTAGATTTCTTTTAGCTCCTAACAGTAATATGACTGACATTTACTTTTTAAAAATAATGTTCTAGACATAAATTAGAGTCATGGTAACACATTAAAAAATATAAAGAAAGAGGAACAACCACCGTTTCATTAATCTAAGTGATTTTCATTACTTGTCATAGAAGTTTGCATTGGCCATGCACTAATGGATGAATTCAGGTTTTGGGGCAATCAAAGATGATCTGATGAAGTTTTGAATGAAACCAGAGCAAAAATTTTAAAGTTATAAACCTATGGAGCTGTGGAAAGCTCCATCTGAAAAGAAATTATTTGGAATAAATTAGACAAGAGTGTGAAGTAGAAGTATGTAATTACCTAGAATCAATAGAACAGAAAACAAACAAACAAACAAACGATCAACAAACCAACCAAACAAAAAACACCACAAAAAAAACAACCTTTACTGCAGAATGAGCCACCAGAGGTGGACTAGGGCTACAGGTAAAGTTAATAATCATAAAGACTACTTCAGTTTCTTTTCCTTTGTCTCATACCCATCTACCTCCTCCACATATGCACCATATTTTCTTCCTGTGTTTTGGAAAGTCAAAATGCAAGTTCTGAGCCCAAATATTGGGATAACCATTCTCCAAAAGAGTTCACAAAATATCTGCCTCCTGTGATATCCAAACAAATATCACACCAGAGTGCTCAAGAACATGAAGCTGTCTGGTTTGTGAAAGACAAAAGAGGTATCACTTCACATGGTAGATATGTGGAAGGCTGGCCTCTAAAAATAAATAGCAAAGAATAGGAAATCCAGATTTATTTCCTTTCTGCTGACACACCCAGGCTAGCAAAATTGTTTCTCCAGGGATATCAACAATGACACATCAATGGTATATCAGATTGTCAGACAGAGTGAAGTTTTTCTTCCTCTGCATGTACATATGGATGCATTACACAACATGAGCAGGAAAGACTTTGACTTTGCAGCTTTCACTTCATTCTTGTCACTAAATTGCCTTAGTTAGACTCTTAATAAATTATAAGATGTCTCTGGGTTTATAAACCAGATGTCTCTGGGTTTATAATCTACCAGATTGCTCTAAGTGTTTACAAGATGCCTAACTCTTCTTTATTCCAAAGAAGAAAGGAAAAGTCAGCCTAAACCTCGCTCTAGCTGCTTATCTCATTAGTTAAGCAAATCTGGTTCATGGTGGGTAAATGTGATTCTGATCCCAGCAATTTTTCTGGCATGGACTTGCTATGCTCTTTTGAAGAGAGATTTGGGTACTCAGTGAAGATCAAATTCATAAGGCTCCGGTCTGTTACACTTACTATAATGAAATGCTGCGATGTATTTCCTTACTGTATTTTATCATGTCAGCCAGCCCTCTGCTTTAAGAATCCACTGCTTGATGGACAAGGATCTGTGCAACTGAGTGAAGGAAAGCAAGAAGTAGGTAAAATGAGAGAGTAGATCATTAGGATTCATTTGAGAGGCAGGATTGCCCTCAGAAACTTCTCAGAAGCTAATTCCAGTCTAAAGATTCTGCAAAAGATATCTGTGCCCATGGCACAGTGAAACTCTGCTTGCTCAGTTGGTGCCAGAACTAACTGTCCTAATTTATTTTCCCCTTATGGTAGTTTCTTTCCCACCAAAAATGACTGAGGGAGCAGAAGAGCCAGTGGAAGGTAATAAAGCAGGTAACAAGGGTTCTTTTACTACAATAATTTTAGGATTTTCATACTGATGAAAGGCATCTCAGTCCCCACTCTGTCTTGAAGAGTATGAAGATGTGCTAAAAATCTTGTTTATTCAGACACTTGTTAGTTACACCTGCTTTCCTGTTCCTTTTGGTATTGTTTCCTACAACTAAGGGTATTGATGAAAAAATTACCTGTGCCCCTGACCTCTCAACCACTTTTCCCAGAGCCTTGAGGTCCTTTTTGATTGCCTTTCGACCCCTGGTTTCAACATCATTGCTCCCTACCTGCATAACTATCAAGGGATAGTAATCAGAGGACTGTACCAGACTAGGCAGCCTTCTGGTTACATCTCTGACCCGGGCCCCAGAGGGGCAGCAGACTTTCCTGTGGGAAGGATCTGGCTGAGATATGGGGCCCTCTGTTCCTCTCAGGAGGGAATCACCAATAACAATTACCCTCCTCTTTTTTTTTTTTAAGGGAAAAAGTCCTGATGCAGGGGTTGGGCTGTTTGGCTTTAGGCAACACCTCAGATGGTGTGTCTTCTGTCTTCACAATCACCTCACCCTCAAGTTCCAGTGCCACATACTTGTTTCGCAAGGGCAGCTGGGAAGGTGAAGGGAGCTGTGAAGGTTTTACTTTGCGTCTCCTAACAGGGACCTGAATCCATTCCTGAATCCATGCATCTTGGGTCACCTCCCTCTGCTAGGGGAGCCTGCACAGCCTGGTTCCTCAAATCCAACTCCCTTTCACATTCCCTTACAGTCCTAAGTCTGGCAACTTCTTCCTTCAGTTCAGCCACTAGATTAAGCAGATAATCGAGGTGCTCACACCTAATGCAGGTGTTAATTCCATTGCCCTCCCTTTCAGGTGCCAGGCTCTAGCACTCTCTGCAGCTGGTTGCCTGGACACCTGCCTGCTTAAGTTCGACCTCAGCCTGGGTCGACACAGACCTTTTGAAAACAGCTTTGCAGCGAGTTACCACAATCCCTATCCGTGGCCACGGGACATAACTGGAGAACAATTCAGGAACGAGCCCACATGACTCAGCGCCTCCCTCCCGCTGGTGAAAGCACCGCCGCTGCAGCCGTCTCCGCCCACGCCGCTTCGGCCTCTCGGGAGAGGAAAGCTGGCTCGGGGAGATGGGGGGTGGGGTGGGAAACGTGCCGTTCCGCAGGGTCTGGTGCCGGGGGTCCTGCCTCGGTGCGCTGCAGTTGCAGATCTGCCCTGGCTCGTCTGCCTGGGTTTAAAGGTGCCTCTGCAGCAAGTCTCCACCCACGCCGCACCAGCCCTTCAGGAGAGCAAAGCTGGCTCGGGGGGATGGGGAGGACGTGCCGTTCCGCCGGGGCTAGGGTCCTGCCTCGGTGCGCTGCAGTTGAAGATCTGCCCTGCCTCACCTGCCTGGGATTTCAATGTACTGTTGTAACTAGGCTGCCAGTTGGTCAGGTAGATATATCAACGTGCTTTTAATAATAATAATTAAAAAAAATTAAAAAAATAAAAATCAATATGTAGGACTGATACATCCTGACACCACTTTGAAACAGTTGTTGGAATCTGACAAACACTTTTTTTTTGGTAATTAAAGTAATCATATTTCTACAGACATAGTAAATATAGCTGTGAGAATGTTGCAAAGATGAAATTTATTCACTTAGGATTCACACAGAGAACAAATCTCTGTCTACAACATGAACATGGAGGAATTTTTGGCATGAGGAACTGAAGAAATCTTACTTGCCATATCAAAACAGGTTAGAAAAGGTCTGTGGTAGCTTGCTTTAGGTAAGCAGAAAGGCTTCCCTGGAGTAACAGTGCTCTGGTCCCCTGCAACTACCAACTGGAAGGTTTGCAACACAATAAGGATGCCACAGCAACAGTCCCCACAAGGGTATCCTCTCTTCTGAGATGAAAATATTACTTGTACTGTTTTTTGTTTTGTTTTGTTTTATTTTATTTTCCCTTTGAGAAACACTTCTGATATACCATTTTTATTTTAGTAATTTTTCACTAAGAAGTAATAACTTATGTGTGTCTTAGAGTTAGACATACCACTACAATCCTCAGCCACTGTGTGTTGGAATGCACTATAACCTTTTCTGTTGTTTTCATACACTAAAAATGTCCTCATTTCCACTCAATACATTGAAAAAAATCTATGTGCTCTGGGAATAAAAACCATTCTTATAATCTCAAAAAAAAAAAAGAAAAAGATATTAAGTATCAAATGGCAACTTAAAGTAAATGTTTTTATTTAGTTTTTTTAGGGTGAGTATGTAACTCGTGGATTTATGTGCATGAGCTGAGGTTTGGCTTTTTAAGCCATTTCTTAAGTTGGTCACATTCTGCAGAATGTCTATGAATAAATCATGTTTTTATTGTTTGTCTGAATTTCCAAAAAAATAAAGTGTAAGTGTTTATAATACTCCAAGTCTCTGAGTTAAGCACCTTCCAAAGTTCAAATATATAGTACCATATGAATATTCACAGCTACTGTCAAAGCCCCATTACATCACTGTGGCATTAATACCAAACAGAAGGGACTTCCCACTGGAAAGCTGGTGCAAGTAGGCTTAGGCAGACTGTTCAGTCATTTGCTGTCATGTGTGTCATGCAAAACTGGCACCACATCAGGTTTTTAATAGGCATGTCACTGCAACATATCACTACAAGTGTAACTAGAAAAGCACATATATAAACCAGATTGTAGAAAATACAGAAGGCAAACATGTTAGGAATAAAATTCTTGGCCAACACAGTTTATGCTAAACTCGTATATTTAAGTGTCAAATAATAATAATAATAATAAATACTTAATATAACTCTCAAGACTTCTTTAAATATCAAACACTTTTACCAAGATTTTTTCCAACACTACCAAAAGAAAACTGTCGGAGCTAGATTCAGACTGAACACTCCAAAATAGCACAAGTCAGTGTCACCACAGATAGAAGTAGTTCTGTTCTTCCCGTGCTTCAGTAAGTTTGTGTTATAGATGCAACTGCTGCAGCTATGCTGGGGAGGTTGCACCACTACATAAACTGGCACAAGTGAGGGGCCAAATGTCCCTCTGGTCTCTCTTGACTGCCAGCAAAGCTACAGTTAAATAATGTTGGAGAAGAATTGCATTTTGTATTTTTTAAAGTTTCCTCCTGCACCTTCAAGCTCCACTTCTGAGTTAATTAGTTAAAGCAGAACAGTAAAACTGTGCTAAAATATGACACAGCTATTTTCTTCAGCAAGATGAGTGATATTTATATTTCTGCAAAATGTGGAAATAACACTTTGTGTGGTCCGTCAGTGCCAAATGCCACAGCCCTAGAAGATGTATTGAAATGCAGGGGATCCTGCTGCTGCTAGAGTCCACCGTGAAGTAGTGTATCAATGAACCTTTGAAAGACTATTATGCAGTCCATTGTCCTGGCTTGACTCTGACCTTCTCCTGTCTGCCTCTCATGCCCTGCTGCTTTCCCAAAGGGCATTTTCAAAAAATAGTGATTCTGTACTCTAAACTTTCAGATTTCAGAACATTTTTTCCGTTCTGCAGGTAAAATCATGTTGTAACAAACTTGCCCCTCTTTAGAATTTATTCTATTTTAGAAAAATTAGCTTTTGATTATTCACATGGCTCTGACTTTTACATTGTTCTGTGTTTAGATAGTTAAAATGATATTTCAGTTATTTATTATAGTAGGCAGAGCAACCCAGCCCAACAAGCTTCTTCTTGAAACAAAAAGCTTTCTTGTTCAGGATGAATAATGCAAATTGGAGAAATAACACTGCTTCTGCATTGTATGTGTAGGCAGATAATGTCCCATCCTTCAGCATATGTATCAGGCAAACAAGAACACTTTGGGGAAACAACCATCTCCCAGAATAGAACATTGTGTTCTTGGCACAGGGGACAGAACTTTCCAAATAAGTCTTACCAACTTTGAGTTACCAGGTTTTGATGTGCAGCTCTTTTGGGTGCCTTGACTTTGCAGTCATGACTGGAGTTGCTGTAGAAAGGAGGTGTTACAAATGAGATATCCTCCTTACTGTCAGCAGAAAGCAGAAACACCTGTCTCCAGAGGGCTTGTGCTGTCATCAGCTGGTAGCAAAACATGGTGAAACAACAAAGTAAAGACTTAGGGAGATGCATTATGTCCCACAGATGCACGGTACCAGTAGGTAAATCAGTTATTACTGATTGTAACCTTCCTAGCAGGTTCTTAGAAACTGTGGTAACATTCTGTGGAAAGAGCCAAATCATGCCACCTTCTACTGGAGAGTGCAGGCTTTAAATGTCTAGAGATTCTTAAGTTTTCAAGACCTTAGGTGGGGAAGTTCCCAGTGCCTTAGGTCACTCAGCATATCCTATTCCCAGAAAAACCTTGGTAGGCTGGTGTTAAAGCCATGGATTTCTATATGTATCAGTACAGAATTAACAGGGAAAAAATGTCCAAAAGCCTCACACTGTGAGCTAAGGCAGGACTTTAATGACAGCCATTCCTCTATGTATTAACAGGATGTAAAAGAAGATGATTTTATGTAACACATATGAATGAGACATGCACAGTGCATGCAACTGACACATTGTTAGATTGTTCTGAACTAGATAGTAGTTTGAGTAACATTACTTGCCTGCATTAAGTTACTGCTGTATAGAAAAAAAACAAACTCAACTGTCTCTGTATGAAATATTTAGGAAATACAGGCAGACTAGGTAGGAGGTTCTGACACTCACACAGAAAATGACTCCATTTTTCTTTTCACTTTATTCATCTTTAAAATGTGGGTGGTGAAGACAGATGATTAATGTGTTTGTGAAATCACAAATAATCTGGGTCTCTGGAGAAGATCTAAATAGAAAGAAAGCAAGAAGGCAGCAAGGACAGAAGCAGAGAGATGTAAAACTGGTGAAGGTAATAAAAGTCAGCTACACCAGCATCTTTGACAGCTCCACATTGAATATGGGGAAGATCAAATGCAGTCTGAGATGGGGCTGAATGGAAGACTGAATGTTCAAATGTAGATTGGCAAAAATCCCACAGTGCATTATGAAGTTAATTCAAAGCTCTGGGGTGATATAATCTATATGTGACATATGTGGCATAAACAAAAAGGAAGTATTTCAGTTATTTAGAATAGTTTTCCCACAGGAATATAATGAAAATATAACACAGAAAACACCAGAAGTTATTAATGCCCCCAAGAAATCTACCTTCTGCATTGTGGTTCAACAATGTCCTGTGAATTTTGCATACACTTTTACGAAGGTGCTCTGCCCCTTTCTCCTGTGGGAAAGTGACTCCTGGCTCCTAACCACCTGCCTAGTGCCCCGTTCTGTGCCATGTCTGCACACCCAACCATCCTACTGTGGCTGTACCAACATAGTCTAGTGACCTATTGGAACAGTGCTTGAGTGTCTTAGACTAGACTGCAGCATTGCCTGGTTTCTTGGCTTACTGTGTATACTGAAGATTTATTTAAAATTTTATGAGAATTTAAATGGGACTCTTCAAAAGGGAAATACCCTAGAAGCTCTGACTGTGAGTTATGGGTTTTGAGACTGAAATGTCAGGATGAGGCAGAAGAGATTGAGAGCAAACCAAGGACAGTTCTTTGTTTCTTTCCTCATCTAGCAGGAAAATAAAACTGACCTTCTGGTGCCACAATGTGATGATTTTGATAAACACAATTTTCATCCTGACTCTAGACAGAGTAAGGCATCTGACTGGCACATAAAGTCTTCCTGAAAATCATGTTTATTCCTGAAACATAATGCCAGCTGCTGGTTTTGTTTATTTGTATTGCTGCAACACTTAGCAGCTCAACCAAATAGCCTCTGATCATACTCCCTCCTAACACTAAAAAGCTAATTTGAGTCTGTTAGTGTATGTGCTGCAGTTTTCTATTTTGCTTATTAATGATTTTTTTAAAACATTTTGGTTTAAAAATCTGAGTTTCAAAAGTTTAAAAAGCCGAGTTTTGTAACTTCTTTTGGTGAAACTCATTCATCTAAAGATGTTTTATACAGGTAAATTTTACATAAATGAAAATCTGTGAAATAAATTATCTGCTAAAGGGCAGTTTAGTAGAGGCAAAATAGTTATATGGCTCTGTTTATAGTTCAGCAACAAAACAGCTTCCCTCCCTGTCACAGCTCATGTGTTTTCTTTTTATGGTGGTTAATTTACAGGAAATGTACTGGGAATATTCTAAACAGAGTCTAGTTTTGAGGTGAACTGAGTTCTTAGTCAAGATGTTAATGGAGAATTTTCAATATTATCCCATTAATTTTGAATTCTTTAATACTCCCACAGTTGAGTTATGCTAAAATTTTCTACAAAGCATCTGCATAATCTTAATAGAAGAAGTTCCTAAAGCTGCAGAATAGTACTGGTCAGAGGAAACTAAGCTGTACTGCTGTTGCTTATCCTGAGCAGTAATTACTCCTTGAGTAGCCCTTTGAAAACATTTAAAGCACTTGCAGAATAAACTGTTGCTTAGTCTGAGTAACATGAGTAAAACAAATGAACAGTTTGTCTAGTCAGACCCAACCAGTATAACAGGTGTGCCACAGCGCAATAGTTGTAGATACATTGCTTTTTGGCAACCATTCAGCAGCACCAATGCCATAATCAGCCTGCAGGCTTGGCATTTACAGTGCTCTGCACTGTTGTGAACACCATGCCTTGCCAACTGTTACAAATCAAGAGAACACATCCCAGAAGAACTCTGAGATAGGAAACATCACGCATTTCATCAGAGGCAAAACATGCACCTGTGCACAGTTCTTCATTTTAATCTTTGCCTCAGTAGTTTATTTGTGCCTGCTGAAAGACTCCTGTACCAAACAAGGTGCCATAGAGAAGCAACCTACTCTGAGTTGCAGTTAAAATTTAACAGAAAGTAATTTGTAATGTGGTCTTATTTAAAGCAGATTGTGCTCATCATGTTCCAGCTATAGGGTCATAGAGGTGTTACGCTGATCTGAGAATCAGAGGATGCAGCATGGCAATCAAAGCAGATGTCTTTCTGACCACTTGAATGAATGGCTCAAAGAGGCAGTTGCTCATAGTCTAAAACGATCAATTATCTGGTACTGTCAATTACCTGGTACTGCAGTGGCAGTGAGGCTAGCATCATTACAAGTAGCTGTGAATTACTCAAACCAAGAATTTTTCTCTGATTAATTCCATCACTAAGACAGACAACAATTCCTAGTGCCTGGTGTTTCTCAGTCCCTAGGTGTACACTTACTCAAGATCTCTGAACTTCTGAGGCCAACAGAAAATCCACTGTGTGACTCAGATCCGGAGATTTGTGTATTAATTACACTAACTCCTGACCTGAGCTTTGTGGGGCAGCAGATGACATGCTTAGGGCATTTCCTTCTCATGTAATTCAATGATAGGATAGGTGAGACTTTCAGAGAAAGCTCACACTAAGCTAGCTGCACATAAAGATTAACTTTCTTGTGCTTGAGCTCTGTTCACTCAAAGCCACCAGGTAAGGCTCCTGGAAGACACTGCTTGCAGAATCAAACCTGGTGGAGCAGCATTTTCTTGGAAAGCGATGAGCACTATGCAAAACTGTAAAAATATAGAAAAAGTCCCCCCTGTCAAATAGTGGCACAGGCTCAGTGTCCTGGTTAGAGGCCAGACTAATGGCTAGATCCCAGCTTACATTGACCCAGGGGTTCTGCAGGCAGCGGATGCTCTCAACTCTTCTCTGGTCCTCACAAGCAGGCAGGCTTCTGTCCCGCATTATTCAAAGTAGTAAATGAAACAAATTTGCCTTGTGAAGTAACATAGAGGCAGTATGTGCAATGGATTGTTTATAGCAGGTAAGAACTTTCTCTCTTGATGTCTTCAGCTAGGTACAGTGTTAATGACAAAGACGGAGAAATAATAGTGTGTCAAGCTGCTAGGTGCAGCAAGAGTAACATCCAGGTTTTCCTAATAGAGAGATGACGTGAGAGAGGTCTGACACCGGAGACAGCATGTGGGACAAATTCCTCCAATAGTCCTTCCTGTTTCTTATAAAACTGTAGTCATTGGTGTTGGCTGTGAACATGCACTTCTTTCTGAGGAAGTCTGGCATTCTTAGCTTTCAAAGTAGTCACCCAGATCACAAAGCTATAAACTGAAGTCATCTTAAATATTTGGTGAAGTGCTTTTTCTCACAGGGAAAACCCATGCAAAGAGACAATGCACACATGAACTGCTTAAAAGCTGTCTTCACTGATGAGGATTCCTTTACATAAACTTAAGAAGGTTTTTCAGACTATCATGGCTGTTAACACTTGTAAAAAGTGCACCTGAAATACAAGGCAATCAATTTGTGGAGTTACTAAGTTACAATCTTGATTTTATTTTTAAACATTATGGGTTTGAAAGTATTGGATGTCTTCTTTAGAGTGCTTTTTATAAACTACTCAAGATTTTGAGGATGCTACCTGGTAGTGATTAAGGATTTACAGTATCACAGTATCACAAAGGTTGGAAGAGACCTCAAAGGTCATCGAGTCCAACCTGTCACCACAGACCTCATGACTAGACCATGGCACTGACTGCCACATCCAATCCCCTCTTGAACACCTCCAGGGATGGTGACTCCACCACGTCCCTGGGCAGCACATTCCAATGACGAATGACTCGCTCAGTGAAGAACTTTCCCCTCACCTCAAGCCTAAACTTCCCCTGGTGCAGCTTGAGACTGTGTCCTCTTGTTCTGGTGCTGGTTGCTAAAGAGAAGAGCGAGTCAACATCTTTCCTAAACTGAGGGGCCCAGAACTGAACACAGGACTCAAGGTGTGGCCTAACCAGTGCTGAGTAGAGGGGCAGAATGACCTCCCTGCTCCTGCTGGCCACAGTGTTCCTGATACAGGCCAGGAAAATCAGAGAACATTAGGGGTTGGAAGAGACCTCAAAAGATCATCTAGACCAACCCTCCTGCCAGAGGAAGATCACCTAGAGTAGGTCACACAGGAACATACCCAGCTCCATTTTGAATGTGCCCAGGGAAGTACCTGGGATTGTTCTTTTCCAGATGCAAGACTCTACCCTTGCCCTTGTTGAATTTCATAAAATTTCTCCCCACACAAATCTCCAGCCTGTCTAGGTCCCACTGAATGGCAGCGTAGCTTTCAGGAGCATCAGACGCTCCTCCTAGTTTTGTGTCATCAGCAAACTTGCTGACAGTGCAAGTCTGTGCCCTCATCCAGGTCATCGATGAATATATCGAATAGAACTGATCCCAGTACTGACCGCTGATGGAGCCCACTAGATACAGGCCCCCAGCTAGACTCCATCCCATTGACCACAACTCTCTGAATTCTTTCCTTCAGCCAGTTCTCAGTCCATCTCACTACCTGATCATCCAGACTACACTTAGTTTAGCTGCAAGGATGCTATGGGATACAGTGTCAAATGCTTTACTGAAATCAAGATAAGCCACAGCCACTGCTCTACCATTATCAACCCACCTGGTTATGTCTTCATAAAAGGCTGTCAGGTTGTTCAAACATGGCCTGCCCCTGGTAAAACCATGTTGGCTGCTCCTAATGACCCTCTTGTCCTTGTTATGCCTTGAGACAGCACCAAAGATAAGTTGTTCCATCACTTTCCTGGGGATGCAGGTGAGGCTGACCAGTCTATACTTACCTGGGTCCTCCTTCTTGCCCTTTTTGGAGACTGGGCTGACATTTGCTTTCCTCCAGTCCTCAGGCAACTCTCTTGTTGCCCACAACTCACCAAAGATGATGTAGAGTAGCCTAGTAATGACTTCTGCCAGCTTCTTTAGCACCCATGGGTGTGTCCCATCAGGACTGATAGATTTATGGATGTCCATGTTGTTTAATTGCTCCCTAACCTGTTTGCAAATACCCCTTACAAAAGGAAAACAAAGTCATAAAAATGGAGCTGGGTATGTTCCTGTGTGACCTACTCTAGGTGATCTTCCTCTGGCAGGAGGGTTGGTCTAGATGATCTTTTGAGGTCTCTTCCAACCCCTAATGTTCTCTGATTTTCCTGGCCTGTATCAGGAACACTGTGGCCAGCAGGAGCAGGGAGGTCATTCTGCCCCTCTACTCAGCACTGGTTAGGCCACACCTTGAGTCCTGTGTTCAGTTCTGGGCCCCTCAGTTTAGGAAAGATGTTGACTTGCTGGAACTTGCTTGAGAGGCCTCAAGCACAAACCCTCTGAGGAGAGTCTGAGGGAGCTGGGATTGTTTAGCCTGGAGAAGAGGAGGCTCAGGGGAGACCTTATTGCTGTCTACAACTACCTTAAGGGAGGTTGTAGCCAGGTGGGGGCTGGTCTCTTCTCCCAGGCAACCAGGGACAGAACAAGAGGACACAGTCTCAAGCTGTGCCAGGGGAAGTTTAGGCTGGATGAAGAAGGAAGAAGTTCTTCATAGAAAGAGTGATTGGCCATTGGAATGGGCTGCCAAAGGAGGTGGTGGAGTCACCATCGCTGGTGGTGTTTAGGGAGAGACTGGATGGGGTGCTTGGTGCCATGGTTTAGTTGATTAGATAGTGTTGGATGATAAGTTTGACTCGATGTTCTCAAAGGTCTTTTCCAACCTGGTTAATTCTATTCTATTCTATTCTATTCTATTCTATTCTATTCTATTCTATTCTATTCTATTCTATTCTATTCTATTCTATTCTATTCTATTCTAATTCTGTGATTCTGGCAGCTGTGATTCACTGCAATAACGTCCAGGAAAAAATTAGAAGTTTCTTCCCTCTGCTGTCTAGCTCTGTCCTTGTACCCAAGGCTTTCCATCTGCAGTGCCAGCAGCAGGGATGCAAGTTTGCACAGTTCACTTGCAGGTATGCCAGGTCCAGATGCTGCTGATGGCAGCATTTAACAGGCTGTGACAGAACTGGCCCAGTGTTCTGCCAAAACCTGTAAGAGCAGATGACAAACCACCTTTCAGCAAACTCTTAATATCGGGAGCTCTCTGCCTGCATGCACACATGCAGACTCTTGAGTGCACATACAAACACACACTAAGCATTTTTAAAACTAGTTCTTACTATTGCTGGGACCATCACGCTCTTGTTTCATTCCAGCAGGATTTCAACTTCAGATAAATTTTGGAAGCAATTAGCACAAAGTACAACTGCCAGCATAAAACATTACAATGACCATCCAACTCTGTTATACCCTCTGCTACTGAACCACTCCATTTTGCATTTCATAGAAACATTTGCCATCTGTTTGAAGAAGAGGATCCCCTACAGCATTTTTTTTCCTCATTTTGCTGATGGAAATAGCATGATGATTCAGTCCAATAGCTCTTTAATGGCAAACTACTGGCACGTAGGAGCTGTGAGAAAAATTAAATTTGACACTCTACCATATTCTGTGTCTGATGAAAAAAGGAAGACCTGCAAGGCTTTTTAAACCTGTAGCAAATGGCCAAAAATGATTCTACTGGGCATGAGCACTGAAACTTCAGGTATAAAAGCTGAGTTTGAATATCATGCCCACATAAATACATACTCTAAAACATTTTATTTCCACCTTGAGGGCTAGAAATTTGGACTGAAATGCAACTACACTGAAACTCCTATTTAAATTTAGTGAGTGTGACTTACGCTGTTGTGATTGCTTCTGCATTTGGAATACTGCTGCTTTCTGCTTCTGAGAGTTCTGCTCTGCAGACATCAGCAGCCATTTTACAGGGGGCCTGTAACAGCCTGCAGCAGAAGGCAGACCTACTGTTAATCCTGTTTTCAATACAATTGCAAATGTTTTGTATACAAGTTTTTTGCTTACATTAGAGACACATTTGTACTGTGAGCAGCAGTCCAGACACAGGTATACACACTGAGCTGTAATGGATTTAAGATATCATTTCATTGCTACATCTTATGATTCAAAAGGAAATTTGCTCTTTCTTATGCTGTCATTCTCTTCAGATATAAGAAGGATGCAGACAGGCTGGAAAGGCCCAGAGAAGGGCTACAGGAATGATCAGAGGACTAAACCACCTGCCATATGAAGGAAGGCTGAGAGAACTGGATTTATTCAGCCTTGAGAAGAGGAGGCTTAAGGGAGACCTCATAACCATACACAAGTAAATAAAGGGCTGCTGTTGTGAGGAGGGAGACTCCATTTTTAGAGAGTCACACGATAAAGAGAAGGGGTAGTGGGGACAAGTTGCTACTGGGGAGATTTGGACTGGATACCAGAAAAAAATCTTCTCACCATTTGAACTATTAAAACATCGGAATAAACTCTCAAGGGAGATTGTAAATTCCCCTATATTACACAGTTTCAAGGCCCAGCTTGTCAGGGTGCTGTGTCATCTAATTTAAACCATATTCTTACCCTGAAAGATTGGACTAGATGATCCTCGAGGTCACTTCCAACCTGGAATTCTATGAATTAAGGCTGGGGTCAGAGTGGCTGCAGAGCAGCCAGGCAGAGAGGGACCTGGGGGTACAGATTGACAGCCAGCTGAACATGAGCCAGCAGTGTGCCCAGGTGGCCAAGAAGGCCAATGGCATCCTGGCCTGCATTAGGAATAGTGTGGCCAGCATGAGCAGGGAGGTCATTCTGCCCCTGTACTCTGCACTGGTTAGGCCACACCTTGAGTCCTGTGTCCAGTTCTGCGCCCTTCAGCTTAAGAAGGACATTGAGACTCTTGAATGTGTCCAGAGAATGGCAACAAGGCTGATGAGAGGTCTCGAGCACAAGCCCTCTGAGGAGAGGCTGAGGGAGCTGGGATTGTTTAGCCTGGAGAAGAGGAGGCTCAGGGGAGACCTTATTGCAGTCTACAACTACCTGAAGGGTAGTTGTAGCCAGGAGGGGGTTGGTCTCCCAGGCAACCAGCACCAGAACAAGAGGACACAGTCTCAAGCTGTGCCAAGGGAAGTTTAGGCTTGAGGTGAGGAGAAAGTACTTCACAGAGAAATTGGCTATTGGAATGTGCTGCCCAGGGAGGTGGTGGAGTCACCATCCCTGGAGGTGTACAAAAAGGGATTGGATGTGGCACTTGAAGCCATGGTTTAGTAGTCATGAGGTCTTGGGTGATGGGTTGGACTTGATCTTTGAGGTCTTTCTAAACCTTGTTGATTCTATGATTCTATGCTACAAGGCTGTCCTTCCTTAAGACTGAGTAATTTGAGTTGAGGTTTGTTGCTACTTTTTTCAAAGCACTATTGAATTCCAAGTTGATGGTAATAGAAAAATAATGTTTTGGTGGTTTTTTTTTTAAATTTAATTTATTTTATTTTAAAAAAGGCTTTTAAGACAGAGTGTTTAACATAGCCTTGTCTGTGCTGTCCAGAAGATTGCTTTGGTAACCATAAAAGCTGAAGCAGCTGACGATTTAGAAACACACTGAGCATGTTTCTATTTCTCAGTAGCAAATAGTTTACAGTTCTGTCTTGTAGATCTCTAAGCAAGAATTAGCTGAACTGGGAATGAAACATCTCTGAAAAGATACAGAACATCAGAAACTGAAGGGCTGAGGCAGGTGCTATGCCTCAACTGTAATGTATCTGTCAGTCAAATGAGACGATAGCAATAACATACATTTCTTGTGTGTATTACAGATCCTTTCCACCCAGCATCTTAAAAAACCCTTTCTAATATTAAGGCCTTAATATTGGTTTCCATGTTTAGTTAGTGATATATCTGCCTGGGGACTATGCTATTTTTTTTCTGGTTGGCTGTTCACTATCTCGGATGACGTGCTGTCAGCACATTTTCTTTCTCAGTTTGGTGGGGACTAGAAGTAAATACTCTGGTGACTTCAGTGAAACACAGGTCAGGGAACAGGTTGCTCGGGGAGGCTGTGGAATCTTCGTCTTTGGCAGAAATCAAACCCCAATTCTGCATGGCTCCAAGCAGCCTGCTTTCAGTGACCCTGATTTGAGCAGAAGGCCCCTTCTTAACTTAACCATTTTGTGACTCAGCAGAGGTGCATTGGGTTTTACAGCTCTGAGGGGAATTGCATGACTTGGGAAATAAATGCCACTAACTGTGCTGAGTACACCTGCTAAGGCTCCTCCAGCCTGCAAGCGTAGGTATATGTAATGGGGTCCAGTTTTCAGAGTAGCGTAGCATGTGATTGTTGCCATTTAGAAAGCCAGATCAGGATTCTGCTTTTTATTTGTTGGCAAATCCCTTCCATGTCAGTGGTCTGTGTTAGCTTTACTGTTTCTTATCAAGAGATTAAGATGATGGCACTTTTCTTTGCAAATATGATTACTTATGCACATATATAAAATAATATGTAAGTGTATATGTAACTGTAAATAGCATTGCTCACATTTGTTGTACTGCAATTGATCCTGCAATCACAATTTACCGTTTTGTCACATCTGACATGGCCCTTAATATGTGACTTCTGTGGCAATGTACCACAAAGGGTCCTTCTTAAATGAGACTTGTAAATCTACCTAAGTGGACACTCTCCACTAGCTGTATAGTAAAAAAGAACAATGAGATGCTTATGTTGTGTTTGTGTTGACTGCTTAGTTAAATGATTACATCTGTGTTAATATTTAAACATGTTGGTTTCCAAGTACACTGCTCTATGATAGAGTTGTCTTCCCCTGTCTTAGCAATTACAATGATGTAATGGAGCCTTTGCATCTGCTGGGATACAGATTCTGTTACATTATAACAATTTGATTAAGATTATTATTTTTATTTTTAAAAATAGTCTAATGCACAGACCTGGTTTGAAAGCAGTAGCACTTTGTGTACTGAAACAGATATCATACTGCATGGACAATAAGACACAGAAATAATAAATAAGTCCTTAGTAATGAAAAATGAGTACTCAGGTGTTGAACAGCTACTGTGAATACTCCTTCAGAACAACTGGTGCATATACAGCCTCAGAATTCCTAGTAATAGCAAGACATGAGCATTTCACAAGACACATCTTGTGCTTTCAGTCTAAGGAAATCGTCAGGAAATCAATGAAATAAAAGCTCAGGATTTATGAAAAACAAAGTTCTAATGAGGATGTCTTTGTAACAGCAGCAATTTTTTTTTTTAAAGTTATGAAAACAGCAAATTAAGAACAGAGAATCTGTCCTACTCCTAACAAAATATAAAGGCCATTGAAACCTGAAAACAACACGCTATGTTTTCCTATGTTGTTAGATCTTAACAACATAGGAAAAATATAGATGGTGTTGAAAGCTATCCTGTGAAGGGTGCCTCATCTGCTGCCTGTCCCAGGCCATAGTGAGTCTGAGTCTGAAAACAAATATATTTCAAGCTTTGCCAAGACTTTGCAGCAAATTGAAATGGAATAACTGAATATATTTGTAAGCATCAGAACACTGAAGCACTTGGCTGATCACTACGTTGTGTGAATTTTGTAACTGGTATGTGGGCTTTGGCTGCTGTTATGTGAAGTTGTTTAAGAGCTGTTTTCTGGATTTTGTCCAGTCATAGCCAAAGCTGCTGCTGCTGTAAATCACTTGAGTGTTATGAAAGAATCTCTGCTAGGCTGACTATGCTCACAGGGCAAAACAAAGTACTTTAATCATGAAAACTCCCTAGCTAAAGAGCAGAAGCAGCAATATGAACTGCTAAAGCAAACCTGACAGGGATACTACAGAATTGTCTTCATATTTCCATTAACTCTGGATCCTCCAACTGCTCCATTCTTCTGCCTTGTTAATCCTGCAATGATCCCACATTTCCAGTATATAAATGTAAATGGGTGAAATGTGAAGGTCAGTAGGAGTTTTGCTGTTGCTGTTCACCAATGTTGCAATGATGACTGTGTTAAATTCAGCTTGGGCTATAGGGTTACACAAATTTGGCACAGAAACAGATGCACAGCCCAGTGCTGAACCACTTGTGTATTGATACCTTAACAGCGTAACATGTTAGACAACAGATCCTGCTAGAAATGGCTCAGTACCATAGCCCTGTGCACCCCAAAAATAGGCACACTGGAATGTAACCGAGCCAGCAGCTTCAAGGCCACCACTCTGTCAAAAATATCCACAGGTGGTTGGGGTTTCAAATTCCTCCCCTCCCCTCGCAGATTACATCACCCCTCTCATCTGCTGGGAGTGCTTCCAGCTCAGCACAATCCTGTCGTGCAGAACCCTCTTGGCCACGCCCACTATGCAATGCTTCTGCCCTGGCTTGTGCAACTTTTAAGATCGGGCTGGCACCTTGCTAATGAAAATAATCTGAATGGGTGTGGTAGAACAGTTTCTGTTCTCTGGCTCCTCTTGTGGTCGTATTTGTGCTGCATGAAGAATGCCTTTGTGTCATTTAATTCATACTGCCAAAGGGTGCTAGAAAAGCACAGTCACTTCTTAAGACTAGTAAGTTCCCTGGTTAAGCTCTCTGTATGAAGCGCAGAAGATGAAGAGTGTGAAGATCCTAATTAACTTTTCTGGATAAAAACTGTATTGTGGGTAACTGGAGAAGAATTTCCCCTGTAGGTTAGTATTTAGTATTTAGTGGATTAGCCAGAGTGTACATTTTGTTAATAGAATTCATAGCCTAAAAGCAAATTAACAAATAAAATCATTTGTTGGAAATTTAGGACTGAAAGTGCTTTTCAGGAGAGTCTTACTGGTAATTCAAATCACTTGCAAAAAAATTCAGTAAAAGCTCCTTGATAATACATAAGCCTAAACCCTGAGATTAAAAAGAAACCAGAAAAATAGCTGCTAGAATGCAAAACTGCCCTAAGATGTGCTGTGCAATAGTTTATTAGGGGTCATTCTGTTGGCCAGATTTTCTGGAATTCCACAAAATAATAGCAATCACTTTCCCTTTGCCAGCTACTTCTGGACACCAGTAAGTGTAATAATTATCCTTTGAAGAAATTAATCACTTCTTTCTAGCAGTTGTTTTTGCAACCAGCATTTTTTGTGAGATGGTCAGCATGCTTCAAAATATTGTAAATTTTCACTTTCCATGTGTAAACAGAAAGGTGAATTGTTCTTCCCCAAGTTGAAATGCTTTTGGGTTTCAGCTTTAAAAAACTATTGCAAAATTTATTGATATTTATTTCCTCATAGAATAATAAATTCACCACTTTTTAATAATAGAAGTGAATAAATTGATCTTTATAATATGATCTAATGGATCTTAAGTAATATCAGATATATTCCTGTGTGCATGGACTTCAAGTGGAACATATATGTGTGTGAATTCATTATTTCTTAAAGTATCTCTGTGTTTAAGGTCCCTTCCATTAGATTAGAGTAGACTAGACTAGACTAGATTAGATTAGATCCATAATTCAGTCTTCAGAGGTACTCATGCTAGGCAAAATGCAGCAGACAAAACCTATCATACTTTGAGACAATAAAATGAATACAAGAAGCTGAAGATACTGTTTCTACTGTTTCTATGTCATTCACTTACTGAATAGCCAATAATATGTATAACATGGTGTTGACGCCGGAGTTGAGTACAAGCCCGACGAGGAGAGGCTGAGGGAGCTGAGACTGTTTAGCCTGGAGAAGAGGAGGCTCAGGGGAGACCACATTGCTCTCTACAACTACCTGAAGGGTGATTGTAGCCAGGAGGGAGTTGGTCTCTTCTCCCAGGCAACCATCACCAGTACAAGAGGACACAGTCTCAAGCTGTGCCAGGGGAAGCTTAGCCTCGAGGTGAGGACAAAGTTCTTCACCGAGAAAGTCATTCGCCATTGGAATGGGCTGCCCAGGGAGGTGGTGGAGTCACCGTCCCTGGAGGTGTTCAAGAGGGGATTGGTTGTGGCAGTTGGTGCCATGGTCTAGTCATGAGGTCTCTGGTGACAAGTTGGACTTGATGATCTTTGAGGTCTCTTCCAACCTTGGTGATATTGTGATACTGTGATAATACGGATGACCAATATGATCTAAGTATTGTTCAGTTTAATTAAGTAACCTCTACAGCTTATATAGACGCACAAACTCACAGAGCAGAGTTGGCACAAATTCATCAGTTCCCCACAATTGTCCACGTGTCCTACTGTTATACATTACTGGTTAAACTATCAATATCACGCGAAGTTGTTGATCGATGTGTGCATCCTGTTATTCCAAGATAATTCTTTGTGTTTACAGCCAGCAGTACTTTGTTTCAGTTACACACTGCTAACGCAGCACTATTTTACTAAACGCTAGTTACTTCTACACTTATGCTAAGCATGGCCTACCACTGTATCAAGCTCTAAGCTTATAGAATAGAATACACAGAATACGTAGAACAAACCAGGTTGGAAGAGACCTTCAAGATCATCGCGTCCAACCCAATCAACCAATCCAACACCACCCAAACAACTAACCCACGGCACCAAGCACCCCATCAAGTCTTCTCCTGAAAACCTCCAATGATGGCGACTTCACCACCTCCCCAGGCAGCCCATTCCAATGGGCAATCACTCTCTCTGTATATAACTTTTTCCTAACATCCAGCCTCAACCTCCCCTGGCGCAAACTGAGACTGTGTCCTCTTGTTCTGGTACTGGCCACCTGGGAGAAGAGACCAACCTCTGCCTGTCTACAACCTTCCTTCAGGTAGTTGTAGAGAGTAATAAGGTCACCCCTGAGTCTCCTCTTCTCTAGGCTAAGCAACCCCAGCTCCCTCAGCCTCTCCTTGTAGGGCTTGTATATTACCAGATTATATTGTATATTACCAGATTGCTTACACTACTTATTGCTATGGTTGCCACAACACGGTACTGTTCTGAATGCTGAAAAAAAATACTCCCAAATAATATTTCATAACTTTTTTTTTTTTTTTTTAAATATATTTCTGGGTTTTTTTAAACACAACTATTTTAGAATACAAATGCTTTGAATAAATGCTCCAAAAACATAATGAAAGATTCACAGTGACTACAATTTGAAAACATACATTAAAATTACAAAACAATAGCGACTCTATTTCAAATAAGCATTCTGGGAACATGTTCTTGCCTGCCTAGCCCTTCCTGAGCTTAATTTTTAGCTAAGATCAAATATCTGATCTGAAAATGTTCTCTAATTAAGAAGTTATTGCCAACTATGTAAGCATAGGCTGAAAAAATATTGTTAATGAGAATGCTTCAATAACACTACAGCTGGAGTTCAGTTTAGGTCATAATTTAAAAAATAATGATATTTGTACTTTCCAAACTTTCCTCTATGGGCAGTGAGCAAAAACATACTCAGACAGAAGATTAGTGCTGGTTGCACTGTTGTCATGAATGAGCTCAGCACATGAAAACTTTGTTCCTCTCTAGAGAACATGCAGAGGTGATGAGAAGGGAGGGGATGCATCCCTGGACCAAATTGGAGTTTTCTTGCTTTTCATAGCCATGGCTTTCTGCACAGGTCAAAGGTCTGAGGTGAAGCATTATGTTCCACAGCACTGTCTTTTGCAGAAACCAATGAATTTTTTTTAAACCACCCCCTCCCCCCAACCAGGAATGGGCTAACTTAATTGGCAATTCTAGTAGTTTTCTTGAGTAATGCATGGTTTCTTAGCTTCTCTTTAGTGTATTAGTGCTAATACAGTAAAATGAGCAACATAAAAAATGAGACTTTTGGGAAGAAGCTTGTAGTTTAGTGTTTCTCAGTATCAGAATGTGAGTAGTGTGGATTTCTCTTTCCCTCTTGGAGTATAAAAAGCAAATAATTGAAAAATGGTATCCATGATGCAACAGTGCAGAAGCATATCATAGATCCTCTGTGCACAACATCTCTTCACACACAAAAAATTATGACTCTAAAAGCAATTTCTAGCAATTGATCCCATCTCTTGACACTGGGGAGTTCCTCTGTGTTTTGAAAAAGTCTGTAAGATTTAATAATGTTCTATTCTTAGAAATCTGATTATGTGCTTCTAGTAGCTTAAAAGAATCTATCACTGATGCATGAGCAACAGGAGTGTAGAAGGGCTCTTGACTTCCTAGAAGGTAAAGCCATTATTTCCTGTTTATGAAAAAAAAAAGAAGGAAAAAAAAAGAAAAAAAAAAAAGAAGGAAAAAAAGAAGAAAAAAAAAGAAGAAAAAAAAAGAAGAAAAAAAAGAAGAAAAAAAAAAGAAAAAAAAAGAAGGAAAAAAAAAAGGAAAGGAACTGAAAAAGACTTTCTAGTGTCTGCCATAGTCACATGCACGCTGAGCAAACATGAACGCAGATGTTACAGCTCTGCTGTGCAAGAGGAAAAATATAATGTGTACATTTTTTTAACCACTCTCTGCCCTGGCATTTGTCCAGGCCACAGCATGCCTAGCTGCAGCGAAAAAAGCAGACAAGGAGGGCTGCTTCTTCTCCACAGCTGGCGCCACTGTGCTGCATGTATAAACAGACAAAGAACTGAATCTCAATTAATCTACCGTTGTTAACTTCCAGTTCAGTATACACCAGTATGAAACTTTCTACTCTCTGGTGTGCTGCTGGCAAGAGAAGGACACAGGAGGTTGGAGGAAACCCAACTCAGGAGGGCGTCCCAAGAACTGGCTGAGAAACGTTCATGGGGCCCTGAAAAAGGAACTGGGAACCTGGAAAAACCTCAGCTTCACCCTGGCTGCTAGCAGAGGACTCATCAGTAGATGCAGGGGGAATGTGCATTCTGTTGCTCGCAAGCAGGAGAGCAGTGCATAGGGGTTATATGGGGACTTCAATGTTTTGTGCCCCTGTGTCGTAGGGTTGAACATGTTGATCCAAGTGTTGGCCCTTAAGAAAGGCCTTCCAGTGCTTCAAAACTTGATCTTTGATTGTTTTCACTATTTATTTCTGGTGACTCTTCTGAGACACCTTCACTTTGAAGTAGCATATAACAGAGAATTATGGTTCCACTGGGTGCAGCTGATACAAATCTGTTGACTGCAGAGCTGCTTCATTCCTTTTATAAAAAGCCTGGAGGGAGAGCCCATAGGCCATGATCTACAGATCATGAATTGAAAGTTGCTAGAAAAAAAAAGACAAACAGGTTTCTGCAAATGAGTACATCTACTCACCCATTTGAATTTGTGTCTGTAGATTAGAAAATGCATGGAAACAAACATAATTATACCTAGATATAAGAAGTTCCGTCTACTCAGTATAATACCAGGGTTGAATTGTTTAATTCCTGGACACAGTTCAGAGAGAGGGAAAACCAGCATCCACTTGGTATCATTTGTTTGCTTTTCTGTTCATCCCTTCAGTGTTTTTCCAGTTCATCAATATTTCTGGGGGAAAAAAAATGGTATTTGATTTGTTCTTCAGGAAAGTATGGAAAGTACATGTTGCCCGTGAAATAAGTAAATGCTCTTCCTGAGCTTCATGAGCCAGATTTACCCACAAGTAATTGTGGGTAAGTTTGACCTATATGTTGTTTTTGCATGCATGTGACCTGTCCCTACCTCTTCAAATAAATTAACTCTAGAAATAATAATGGTAACACTCTTAACAAAAATGGTCCACTACTTCTATTTTTTTCCCAGTTTGGTTTCTGATCCTGTTGTCTTTGATCTAGCTGAGAGGTCACGTATGTTAAAACCTTGAAGAGAAATCTTGTCTAGTGTGTGTGGTGGTTTTAGGCTATGCCTTTAAAATTTAGTTACAGATTCTGAGCAGAAAAGTAGGAAAAATTAAATAAATCACTATTGGGTGCAAACAGGAAAACAAAAGATTATTCTAAACAAATGCATTGGGTAAATATCTGGAATAAGAGGAGCTGTACCATAACAATTCTTCTCTTCTCTTCTCTTCTCTTCTCTTCTCTTCTCTTCTCTTCTCTTCTCTTCTCTTCTCTTCTCTTCTCTTCTCTTCTCTTCTCTTCTCTTCTCTTCTCTTCTCTGGCTGTTTTGCTTCACTTGGGAGAGATAACCCGCTTATTGGCTGGCTTTGGCCAAGTCAAACTTCTCTGCTCCTCTTTCTTGTCCCTGACATGGTGTTTGCTAATTGTAAATATCTGTACAATATTGTCAATGTTATATATTTTGTACATATTTATTGCATTCCATCGTAGAGTGTAGATTTTGCTTGTAAATACAGCTTCATTTGCTTCTAACTGAGTTGGTCTGGCAAAAGTTAATGCTGAGGGGAAAACTTTAACCCACCACAGAGTGTGATGATTTCATCAACTCATGGGACAGATTCTGCACACAGTTGCAGATGTAGAAATCTTTGCATGGCTTTATGACAAAATGGCAACCTGACCATGGGCCAAGTTCAAAGTGGGTGTGAGGGACTGCAGGACTTAAATGGGTAGAGTTGCATCAAGAGGGACATTTTTTCCCCAGAGATGTATAGAGATCCTTTGTTAGTATACTTGAGTTAAGAGGGCTATGTTCATTCAGAGCCATGTTTTACTGATCTCTCACATCCAGTTACAGCACTGGTGTCTGTCTATATTTGGTGGATGAACTAGGAGAGCTGCACTGGAACCAGCTCTAAAATTAGACCACCTTTCCAGTGCTTATGCCTAGGGGAAGGCATTTCCTGCATCACAGTACAGCCTGAAAGAGAGGCCCAGAATTTGTGTGGTCAATTTAAGCCTTCAATAAAAGCAGCTGACAAACCACAAATGTGTGTGATAGATCTCAGGACAATAAATGTACACTCTCTCTCTAAAAAAAAAAAGAAAAATCTTTATAAATGGTGGTTTTAATTTCATTTAGTGTATTTTGCAGCTTTGCATGTGTAAGAGTCTACTCCTGGTGTGACTCAACAAAGATAAAATCACTTGCTGCTTGCCCAGACAGTACCAATCCTGGATGCAAATCACCTTGTGATTGCATCGTGATAACACTGGACTGCAGCTGGCCTATAACAATGACCCAAGGACCCAGCCATCACGCCTTCAAGACAGCTATCAGATACCCCCAGGAAGGGAGGGTGATGAGTCAATGGACTCTCCACCTGTTTCCTGATGTGTAATGGGTGTGTGGACAGGTTAGATGGAGAAGGGAAGGCGGAGGCCCTCCCCCCCCCCCTCCATCTAGACCCCTGCCTAAACACACAGGAATACACTGAAAGACTTCCTGGGGAACGATATCTGGATACTTATGATTTCCTGGCTCCTGAATTCCTGAGGGACAATGCTTGGACACATACCTAAGGACTAAAAACTGTATAAAAGACTTGACCACTACTGGCTCAGGGGGAAGAAAACCACAGAGGAAGAAAACCGCAATGGAGGGAAGAAAAATGCAGAGAGAAAAACGCTGAAGGAGGACCATGCCGCTGAGAAGGAAGGAAGCAGACTGAGCCCTCTCTCCATGTCCTCTACTCATGGAGCTGACCCATGCTGCCCAGAGGGACCTCATCTGTTCTCCAGCCAAAGCCTCAGCACCCTTTCTCTACAGACCCAGGCTGCCCAGAGGGATCACATCGCATCTCCAGCCAAAGCCTCAGCACAAACCCAGCACCTCATGCAGCACCTCTCCTCCACAGACTCAAACTGTCTTGGGGTGGGTGAGGGGTGTGGTAATATAACTCCTTTCCTCTTCTCTCTCTCTCTTCTCTCTTTCCCTCTCTATCTTCTCACTCTCCCCTTCTTATTTCCATTTTCTCTATGTAATAAATAGTCTAGCTGTTGATATTTTGGCCTCGTTTGTGCCGATTAATTTCACAGCACGGGAATATTCAAAAGAACTAGTCTCCTTCCCTCTCCGGACCGAGACAGCATGATTAATGTCCAACTTCAAGGCTCAGGGAAGAATTAAATAAAAATAGTGCGGATGGGAATGGTAGAAGAATCTTAAGCAACTTGGGGATTATAATTGTTGCTCTTGACTTAATATATGGCTGCTGAAGAAAATACCCAACATTCATATGATGAGATTACTGGCAGTCTGAAAAATTGTCAAGAATATACATGGTATATACAAGTATTAAATTTTTCTTCATAGTTCATGATAGAGAGGTGAAAGCTCCCATCATTTGGACATTACCAGGGCTGAAGCTGTGTGGTTTTGGTTTCACTGTTATTCTGTAAGAGTCATTCTGAGTGTGCTAAAAATGAAAAAATGAGATCTATCTAAGTCTCCTCAACTTGGTTCAGAACAACAACTATTGCTCCCAATGGAAATTATTTGCTGTGTCAGCGTTTCCTGCCAATGCAGCCCTAGGCTCAGCAGGGCCTTCTGCTTAGTGGGCTCTGTGTTAGAGCCTTCTTACCCACAGAGAAGAAAAAAGGAAAAGACAGGAAATCCATTGTGTCTTCCAGGATCTCCTCAACTAATTCATCTTGCAGTGCTTGTAGTATTGAACAGACACAAGTACTGGTGTTGCTGTTAGAGGCCTGACTATGTCCTCCCAGCTGTGGATTTGGCTGCTGGGATTCGGAGCAGGGGCCAGCTCCTGGCCTTGGGGCTACTTCACCCTTGCTGCCCTGCCTGTGCCCAGCTGTGTCCCTGAACCAAGTCCCTGCCCAATTCCAGCTTTGGCCTATCCTCATCTCCCTGTCTGACCCAGGATCTCCTCATTGTGTCTTAGCTCCCAAGTACCTCTTCAGACAGCCAAATCCAATACACTAAAATAAGGTAGATGTTGATAGCTCTCCTGTAAGACTTAGTTCATAATTTCATGGAGTTCAGCTTTGATACCCTTTTATATCACTGCTTACAAATGCATTACAAAGTTTGACAGAGAGAAACAAAGACAATAAATCCTGCTATTAAGAAAGGACAATACTCGCTAAAAGTATCCAGGGACCATAACTGTCTAAAGCTGTCAAAATGTGAAGATCTGACCTGAAAAATATATTCGTTCTTCTGTTTTCCTCATGGAGACAGCAGTACTGAAAGTTGTGCTTATGTATTGCCACTTAAAGTAAGAAATATCTAAAATCTGTTTGTCTGTGGTATGTATACTGAGAAGAGATTAATTCCCACAACTGTCAACACATTTCAAAGTTTAGTACTTATGTTTGCTATACTAAGGTTGTAACAATAATAGATGGAATATAAGTAATGGAAATTATTTTTGCTTCTAGGAGGATAACGGTAGAAGGATATGATAAAAGACAAGTCAAGATGATTGGAGCCATTCAAGAGAAATGAGAGGTTCAACTCATCACAAAGTGTGTTCTGGTTCACATATGCACTTGGAGCCATAGACTATGCTGTTTTAACATCACTTTCTTTTGTCTTTTGCATTGGTAGCCCTTGCTTTTCAACTTAAAGAAGAATACAATGAAAATACTTTGCTTTTTAAAGTTATATGCCCATGATGAAGCAGGTATCCAATTGTTTGGCTTTTGAAATCATTGTTTCATGGGTTACTTATCAAACTCCATCCAAATAGACAAGGACATTTAGTAAAGCAATCTTCACTTGCTGCAAAATCACTTACTCAAATTCACTACAGAACTATTTTAGTAGCAATGTCTGATTTTGCAAACAAAAGGTTAAGCATTTGCTGCTGGAATATGCAAGTACAACTCAGCTGGACACAGTCTAGCTGTGCCTGCCTGTGTCAGCAATGTATTTGGCCCCAAGGGTACATTATTTGGATTGCAAATTCTTGATGTGAGGAGCTATGTCTTTGTTTGTTTGAGAGATGTTTCAGATAGTTTAGCCACTTTATAAATGACAAATGAAATCACAATTAGAGGCCTCAGGGCAGAGAAAGACTGATTGTGAGAGGGAGTGGCTTTGTATAAATACAGAAAAACCCCACGGCAGCTACCTTCCAAGCATTCAGAAATAAAAATCAGCTTTGGTATTTATTATGTTTGTTGGCTTTTAATTGAAATCTTCAGACAGTGTGAATTTAGGTCTCTGGACATACTTCAACATACATGCCCCAAACGGTGACTTATTAATACATATATGGTCCAACTGCAGAGGAAATACGCAGAAGGAAATAAAGCATGGGAAGAACTTTTATGGTCTGTTTTCCAGATGTGCTGGGAAGAGATTTTGCTGTTAAGGGTCTAGGAAGATTAGCATCTTTTCCACTATCTTCTGGTCAATGTATCTTACCATCACATGGTGATGCTGGTGAAGCCACCACCCATCTATGCACCTGTCATAAAATATGAATATATTTTATATTTGATATTTCAGGGGGGTGGTTATCTTCAGACACCACCACAACTTATTTACAAAGTATACTTACAAGTTCTGATATTTGGTTGTGGGTAACATATTCCACATACAAGGAATATGAAGATTGGTTTAAATGATTTAAGCAGATCTGAGAATTTCCAATACAGCGATTCAAATTGGAAAGAGAGGTGCCACAATTTGCAGTTTCCCACAAGAGGGATTCTATAGCAAAGTATCACAGTATATTAGAAGTTGGAAGGGACCTGAAGAGATCATTTGGTCCAATCCCTCTGCCAAAGCAGGATCATGTAGTGTAGTGTAATCTGCACAGGAATGCATCCATGTGGGTTTTGAAAGTCTCCAGAGAAAGGAGACTCCACAACCTCTCCAGACAACCTGTTCCAGTGCTCTGTCACCCTCACTGTAAAGAAGTTTCTCCTCATGTTGAGGTGAAATCTTCTATGTTCAAGCTTGAACCCATTGTTTCTTGTAGGTGATTACTCACGGCTTGCTACTTTGTCTGGTATCTTTCCAGATGCTGTAAGTATAATTCAAGTGGTTTCTCCCTGGCTCACAGGCTGTGGCTGTTTTTTGGCTCAGAGAGGGCTAAGGCAGCGTCTTTCTTCCTGTGTGCTCTGGCGTGGGGCCTCTCAGAGCTTTGATTGGCTTGCAGTCTGTGGAGGCCAACTTCTCTCCTCTTGGGTGCTGAAGCTGTGGAGCAGTCTTGGTTTTTCTCTCAGTTCTTGGACCGATTCTTACCATGACTTGGTGGCTCTTTGCACTTAGGCGAGTGGTTTCTCTGCCATGGGACTCTCAGACCATTTGCTGCTTTGGGCTGCAGAAGTGCAGCTCTTCTGGGATTCAATTCTCCAGGGGCTGTTCCCCTTTCTGGTCGGCAAGATCTCTTCTGGTTGCTTGTGGGGCTTGGTTCTTACTTTGTTTCAGGCACAAGGCCCAGGTGTAGTTTGCCTACTAGGACAGGCTTTTAAACTGCAGCCTTGGGTCTTATTGCTTTCTTGGTATGAACAAGGCAAATTACCTACTATCTCGGCTGGTTTAAATACTGTCCTAGAACAATTAATGTCCATTAGTAACATGGTTTCTTAACCTATAAAGCAAGTCCAAACATGGCCAGAGGCACACACAGTTCACAGGTGTGTTATAAGGACAGTTACATGTGCATCACGTGCTACATGTTTACCTGGCCCATCTGGACCCCAGGAAATGTCCAGGTTTGCAAATTCACAGGTGCTTAGCCCTTTGCCTGGTTTAGGGCATGTCTGGGGCTTGTCCCTTCAGGACAGCACCACAACCAGCATGGTTCAGCTAGAGGCGTCTGACTCACATGCAAAGGCACCTTGCACAATCCAGTCAATACTGAACAGCTTAACAGTGCAACTCTTTGAAAGTAAGTACAGCCAGTCTCATTTTCAAGTAATTGGGAGAATTTTTACTCTAAATTTAAATAAAGTATAGTGTAGAAGATCATAATCTTTATAAAGGTTTAGACTTTTTAATCATAACATAAGCATCTAAAGACTAACCTAGCCAAAGAGGCTTTGTCTGTGCCATTGGCAGTACCAAATACAGGATATTTGCAGTCTGGGCAACTATCACACTATCTCTGAGCATCCTTAGAGTATGGCTAAATAGAATCTTCAGCAGTAGGAGGAATACAAACACATCTCAGAGCAATGCTTTACAGGACTGAGCTCATTTGAATACTCGTTAGGTAATAGTATAGAAAATTCTGCACAGTCAAATTATTGGTGGGAATTTGCAAAAGCCCTCTTGATGCAGAAATTATTGGAAGATGACAATCATAGTGTCACTTCTCCAGCACAAGCCAACACTATGCTAAAAATTATATACAGGAGAAAATCCTCAGGGCCAAATGCAATTGAAATTTACTCCCTTAGAAAATATTAACATGAAACACTTTACTTATAATGGCCTCTGGCAAAATGTGTACAGTAATAGCCTTGAGACAGACAGAGAACCAGAGTATTTGCAGCTGAGAAGACAAGGACTACTATGGGGTTTTAGGTCCTCCTTCTAGTTTGTTGTTTTTTGAAATGATAGTTTCATTTAGAAAATATATGAATGTCTTTTTTCAATTTATCTAACCTTGGTAACCCTCTAAAAGCCATAGAGATTTCTTGTCAGTACTCTTCTAGGGCCAGAAGCAGTAATTTGAGCTCTCATACAGAGTTTCCCTGTACATTGATGCCTTGTAGAGCTGTATTAGAAACACATAGACCTTATTGCAGGTTGTCTAATCTGAAACTATTTTTATGCATGTGTGTTTTATAACTTCAACTCTGAAAGCACAGGGAAAGAAGTTCTGTGTTTTGGGGATATGGATCTTATTATTATTAAATATGGAGCGCAGCAGCAACAAACAGTGTGTACTTAGATGTACAATGATGAATAAAATCAATTTTTATTAATTTCAAGAAGGACATGTCAATGATTACCTGTAAGGATGGTGATTTTACTACAGAACTGATTCAATCATATAATGTCAGGCATACAACAAATCTAACTTGTTCTCTTCTAACATATCACTTCACTATTTTTCATCTGAACAAAGCACCTTGCACCCAAACTGTCTGCAGTATTTCTTGAGAGAAAGCTGAGTTTTCCACCATCATTGCAGGACAGACAAGGTTTGAAAAATGTCCTCTTCTTAGCAAATGCACTTTCATAGGGCAAGTATTTTCTTCTATGTTTAAGTAGAAGAATGGAATGCACATGACTATGAAAGGAATAACAGTTGTTTACTTTGCAAAAGACTTAGAGACCATCCAGAACATGTTATTAGTAAAAGACCAACAGGACCAAGACATTTAGTTGCTTTTTCTGAAATATTCAAGAACCAATTTTACACAAACATATTTGTGCCATTTATTATCAGGGATTGTACGTTGGTAAATTGAATCTTACTCAGTTGGTATTAATCAATGAAGTTAGAGCAGCAACATTGTTTCTGTTTCCAGATGTGAGAACATTACTGTATCAATTATAAAATTACAGAAGTTTTTGGTTAAGCATCCAAGCAGGGGACCTCACATATAAAGTGTAAAGGGAATGAAGACAGAGACCTGCTGGAGAGAATCCAACAGAGAGCCAAGAGGATGATTAGGGGACTTGAGCATCTTCCCTGTGGAGAGAGACTGAGATCCCTGGGGCTATTTGGTCTTGAGAAAAGAAGACTGAGAGGGGATCTCATTAATGTGTACTAATGTCTGAGAGGTGTGTGTCAAGTGGATGAGGCCAAGCTCTTTTCAGTGATGTGCACTAATATGACAAGAAACAATGGATTCAAGCTCGAACATAAAAGATTTCACCTCAACATGAGAAGAAACTTCTCTACAGTGAGGATGATGGAGCACTGGAACAGGCTGTCCAGAGAGGTTGTGAGTCCAGAGAGTCTCCTTCTCTGGAGACTTTCAAAACCCACCTGGATGCATTCCTGTGCGGACTACCCTACACGATCCTGCTTTGGCAGGGGGGTTGGACCCAATGATCTCCTGAGGTCCTTTCCCACCTCTAATGTACTGCAATACTGTAATAGCATATATAAACAGAATGGCTTACGTGTGTAAAAACCACTATGTTTTAGGTTTTAATTGAAATCAACTTATACCAGAAAATGTTGGGGTGGTAGAACATTTTTGTTTGATTGGTTTGGTTTAGAGGAATGGGACCAGGCTGATTTTGTAATAATCACAAAAGCATTTTAGGACAGAGTTTGAAAATAAAATGATATAGCAAGCATGTACAGCCATATGTATCAGTATTTCAAATAAGTCTTCTACACAAATAAGCATTATATTTAAGTATTTTAACATGAAGTCATAGCTTTTGCTCTGCCACATTAATTGTTGGAAAGTCTTTCTCATTCTATTTGGTCAAGGAATGCAAAAATGGGGAAAAAATCCAACCCTTTTATGCCTTCAAGACTGCACTGCTCTAGCAAAAATGCAGAGAGAAGCAACAGAGTTTATTCAGTTCCCCAGGGTGTGGTACTTGTAGCTGATTTTGTGGTTGTATTGCCAGGCAATATGTGGCTCACAGAGTGCTTCCTGACCTATGAAGGTCATTACACTCCAGGCTCAGAGGAAGTTGTTCATGATCACAATATATAGGCACTGAAGTATTTGTGTCCATGATTCTTACAAAGAGAAAACTGGGAAAGAGATGCTGACATAAAATGCTGATTACAGCGATAAGAGACCGTGTTGTGGTTTTGTGGTCTGGGTGCCGACGGAGTGCTTTCTATGAACTTCATAACCTCCCTCCTTCATTTTCCCTGTATGCAAAATGGGAATAATATCTCACTGCTTCAAAACAGAATGGGAGACTTGCTAGGGTGTTTGTAAAGTGCTATAGAAGTGATAAAGCACAGACAATCATTAGAAGGCCAAGTTAAATAATTGTACAGAAAATTAAAGAGAAATCCTTAGGATGAAGTCCAAGGTAAAACATCTGTCAAAGGAGAAAGGCATGGGAGGCCTGACAGAAGGAACAGAAAAGCAGCATTTCTGGTTTGTTTTTCCCTTTGTACATCAAACCGGTATGCCAGATGCAAAGCAATCTGTTGTTTGTACAGAAAAAATAGGGAAAGAAAGAATGGGAACATCCGAGCTAAAAAGTCTTAAAAATTAACTGTGCTGTGACAAAAAGTAGAGGGAGTGTGTGAAAGGACTCACATGGGAAGATCTGGCTTTGAGCACCAACAGTGTCTCAAAGCAGGGATACTGTCAGCTCTGAGATCCCACTATATTTGAAGCAGAAGAATGCATCTGGAAAATACCTTCAAATGACTTCTCTAGAAATGTTTCTCACATGATAGTGTATCTGTTTCTGATACACTCATCTACAAGGCTTTCTCTGAGAGAGTAGCAAGTCCTTTTCCAGCCTGGTCAGTCAAAGCGTCTAAAGCACCTAATTCCAAATGTCGTCACAGTCCAAAGTTTTTGCTGAGACCTCAGTCTATGCCTCCATACTTATTCCATCCAGCTCAAGGTCATGTCCTCATCATATCAACCAGACTGTATTTTTTTTTTTTTCAAACTGAAATCGCTAAACATAATTTAAGAGACACCAGGTCAGCCTGAGAACACACATAGTAGGCAACAGAAACCCTTTTGTCCCTAGTATTGATGAAATTCTTATCCTAATTCTGTCAAATCTTTTTGATGCAAAGATGTTATTTAATCTAAACAGAATAATTCCATTTCTCAGCATCACCCTCATATTATTTAATGTCAAGTGCACATGACCTTAGCAGCACCTCCTTATCAAAGCACCAAAACGGGAATGGTTTGCAGTCATTGAATTATGTGGAAGTCAGGACAATGTTCTATGCCTAACGGTGTACCTAGTTTAAACATACAGAGTACAGCTTTCTAGGTAGAAAACATACTGAAATCAAAAATCAGAAGCAGAGCGGAACCCCTGTAGTGTCTTTGTGATATGAACTCTTAATTCTCATTAACATTAGTTTTATGTGTGGTTCAAAGAGAAAATGTGTCCTGACATATTTAAATTAACATATCTGAGTGAGATAAAAACCCTGCTGCAGGCTTGTGGAAATAGTAAAAAATATTAAAGAACAGTTTCTACACTGTCTTTCTCATCTAGGTAACTACTCAGTCACAGTGCATTTATTTACCTATGTGCAGAAGGGCTGACTGAGGCCCTAATTTTCTTTCCTTCATATTAAAGGAAGATAGCTAACCTTGAAATTATGGTTTTGGAAACACATTTCTTGGCCATTTTCAGCAACATAATTTAATTCTAACATAATTGATAATTTAATTCTAACATCAGAGTGTGTGGGAAATTCATTTGGCTTTCCTTCAATCCTCAGTTATGGTGAATAATAATTAAGAAGAATATCAATGATGTGTTGCACTTAAATAATGTCCTTAATTTCATGATCTTTTAGAACTTCATGTATGTTAATAAATTAAGCATTTTGACAGCAGTCTATAAGGAAGAACATGAAGCATGAGGAGTGACATGAATTACCCAAGTTGAGTCAGTGGCTGGTTGGGAAGCAGAACCTGGACGTTATCCTTCTTGCTTTTATCTTCTAATAAACATATTTTCTGGACTTGATCAATAGAAGTGTTTTGCATTTGCAAAAAACCTCATCCAAATGCTACAAAAATAAAATGATCATGAATCAGACAATATCTGGATTGTGAGAGTGCTTGAGAAGGCTGCCTCATGAAGGCTTTTCTAGATACCATTCCTAGCAAGCAAGGAGAAAGCTAGAAGCAGCTATTCTGGAGAAAATATTGCAAGATTCCCTCTGTGGTGCATGTTTGTAAGGGGAAGGAAGGAGGGAATGAAAAGTCTTTTTTTTTTTTTTTTTCATAAATTCAGGTTTGCCTTAAAACTGAACTTCAAAAGGATTCCATCTGCCAAAAGATTGACTTTCACACTTGGCCCAGTGCAGCACTCGTTGCCATCAGTACAGTCCTTTCTCTTTTGATAAAAAGTGTGTGCACACATACTCAGGCAGAGGTGCACATTCCCTCATGTGGCTAATTTTATAATGTTCACACTCAGTTTTTTGGGTGGATGGCTTCAGGCCTGTCACATTTTGCTGTTACAGGAAGTCTGAGCTTTAAGATGAGGAGATGCTTCATTCAGCAAGTGCTTACACACTTGGTATGAGATCTCTGTCTTTGTGCTTGGAAGTCTGTGTCTTAATATGGATGTGAAAAGGCTAGGCAACACTGAAAAAAGATCATACAGGTAAGTAAAGAAAAGAAGAGGAAAACACTAAAAAGAAAGTGAACATAGAAAGTTTCACCCCTCTCAGCTACAGAGAAATGAAGACAGAAAAATCATTGGCTTAAATGGAAGGGTATGCCCACCAAGAGAAAAGCAGGAAAGAATGCTAGGAGACCCGGCTGGATGAGCAAGGAGCTCCTGGACATGGTGGCACACAAAAAGAGACTCTACAAGGAGTGGAAGAAAGGACAGATGGAATGGGGACATATAAGGAAGCTGTCTGAGCAGAAAGAGACCTGGTTAGAAAAACTAAAGCTCACTTAGCATTCAATCTAGATCAGGTTTGTGACCATCTGAAGAACCTGAGAGTGTTCAAGTCCATGGGACCTGATGGGATACAGCCACAGGTGCTGAAGGAACTGGGGGATGAGATTGCTAAACTGCTCTCTATTATATTCCAAAAGTCCTGGCAGTCTAGGGAGGTCCCCACTGACTGGAAAAGGGGAAACATAACCCCCATTTTCAAAAAGGGAAAGAGGGATGACCCAGGGAACTATAGGCCAGTCAGTCTCACCTCTGTGCCCAGTAAGGTCATGGAGCAGATCCTCCTGGAGGCACTGTGAGGCAGAAGAGTAACAAAGAGGTGACTGGGCACAGTCAACATGGCTGATCAGCTGTTCTGCTGGGGAGACAAGAACCACTTCTGTCTGGCCTCGAGAAAAGATAAGAACACTTACTTCTTTGAGCTAACACTTCTTCCTCTCAACTCCTCTTTTCTTCTGTTACAGGGGGAGGAGGAGGCTTTGGCGGGTGGGTGGGTGTGGAGCAACTTCCCTGCTCTCTGGGGAACCAGAGGGCATACAGGGAGATTTTGGTGTTATTTTCTAATTGTAAATATCTGTAATATATTGTAAATACTGTATATTTTGTACATATTCATTGCATTCCATTGTAGAGCGCAGTTTTGGCTTGTAAATACAGCTTCCGTTTGCTTCCAACCGAGTTAGTCATGCTTAGTTAATGTGAATGGGAAATTTCTACCCACCACATTACAGCCCCAAGCCGTGTGGTGCAGCAGACACACTGGAGGGAAGGGATGCCATCCAGAGGGACCATGACAGGCTGGAGAGGTGGGCCCAAACCAGCCTCATGAGGTTCAACAACACCAAGTCCAAGGTCCTACATCTGGACTGGGGCAATCCCAAGCACTGATATAGGCTGGGCAGGGACTGGCTTGAGAGCAGCCCTGAAGGGCTTGGGGGTGCTGGTGGATGAGAAGCTCAACATGAGCCAGCAGTGTGCACTTGCAGCCCAGAAAGCCAATCATATCCTGGGCTAAGAAGCATAGCCAGCAGGTCAAGGGAGGTGATTCTCCCACCTCTGCTCAGCTCTGGTGAGACCTCACCTGAAGTACTGTGTCCAGTTCTGGAGCCCCTATTACAGAAAGGATCTGGACGTGCTGGAATGTGTCCAGAGAAGGGCCACAAGGACGATCAGAGGGCTGGAGCACCTCTCCTATGAGGACAGACTGAGAGAGTTGGGGCTGTTCAGTCTGGAGAAGAGAAGGCTCCGAGGAGACCTTATTGTGGCTTTCCAGTATCTATCTGAAGGGGGCCTACAAGAAGGCTGGGGAGGGACTTTTTAGGATGTCAGGTAATGATAGGACTAGGGGGAAACAAAATGAAACTAGAAATGGGTAAATTCAAATTGGATGTTAGGAGGAAATTCTTCACCATGAGGGTGGTGAGACACTGGCACTGGTTGCCCAGGGAGGTGGTAGAAGCCTCATCCCTGGAGGTTTTTAAGGCCAGGCTGGATGTGACTCTGGGCAACCTGATCTAATGTGAGGTGTCCCTGCCTGTGGCAGGGTGGGGTGTTGAAACTAGATGATCCTTGAGGTTCCTTCCAACCCTAACAATTCTTTGATTCTATGATTGTATGTTTAACATGCTCTGGTTAATAGAAGGAGGAGTGATCTGAGGTGCTCTCAGCAAGGTAACTTGGGGTTATTTTTGGGGGGTGGGGGGGAAGGAAAACATTGGCATAGACTTGATTTTCTAACATAGGTCTCAGATAGGTTTTCTAACATCATGATCTCAGGTGGAAAGCATTCATCCTCCTCTACAACCATTTCAGTTTGTGAAATTTGATTTCTGTAAAAAGAATTGTGGACCAAAGTGTTCCTTAACATCCAGGTGAGAAAGGGAAACTTCATGGTGACCTGCCTGATAATAATAATGGTTAATATAACCACTGCCGGGACCTAGGACATGGAGAACAGTCGCAAAACACTTCAGTAGCCTCTTATTGTTCTAGGAGAAGAGACTGGATTTCTGCCATCACTGTTTATCTCATGTTGTGACCTGCTGGGAATCATGGCTGCTGTGGAGTTTCACCAACCGCCTGAGCACCTTTCCTACATTTCCCCAGTTCTTTTCCTTGCCTTTAGGACTCTCTCCGTGACCTTATGTTACATTAGTCTCCAGCACTTTTATCTACACAGGTACCTGCTGGGCTCAGAGTCTGATTTGACACCTTATCAGAAGCTTTATCATAAAGTCCTCAGACTCCTAAGATCTGCATTTGGCCTGGTGCCAGGCTGTACATTATAAGGAGACACATGTTAATGCATGCCAGAAGCTTGACATTGTCTGTGAAATGTACAGGCTTGGGAACACACAACTTCTGGTCTTGTTTAATGGAAAATTTTGACCTTCTGACTTAATGCAATACTGCTCTAATGACATGTCTTTCTCATTTGTATTGCTGAAGGCATTAGGTTTTATCTGCACTACCAGTCTCTAGCAGAGAGGCATACAGAAGCTCTTCTGAGGGAACAGCACAATGTTTGTTGTTATTAGTGATGAACAGGGATAATTTGGCTTTATGGTCAATATTTTCTGAATCAAACTGCTCATTTTTCTGGAACTTGAGAAAACTAGGTTTTATTTCTTATTTAATGAATTATGGTTTGCACTGTAATGGAACTGCAAACTACTATCAAATCACAGGTTGTATGCAGTCTCATCTTACATGCAACAAGTGACAGGACAAGAAGAAATGGCCTCAAGTTGTGCCAGGGGAGAGTCAGGTTGGATATTAGAATAAACTCCTTTGCAGAAAGGGTTATCAAGCATTGACACAGGCTGTCCAGAGAGGTGGTAGAGTCACCATCCCTGGAAGTATAAAAAGGCAAATGCATGTGGTGCTTAGGGACAGGGTCTAGTGATAGTGGCTTAGCAGTAGTGGTGGGATTGTGAGCTCAGGGTGAGTGGATGGACTTGATGATCACAAAGGTCTTTTCCATACTTAGCAGTTCTATGATTCTAAGATTCTCTCTCATCTATGATGTTATATGGAGTTGTTGGGACAAACGTTCTCCTAGTATGAGTCAGTACAGCTTACATCAGTGGAGGCTTTCCATCAAACCTGAAATAATAAATTCATTCATTCAACTCGTGATTCTTTCTGCAGATTTCAGAAGTTGTTTTACAACCTCTAGGGTTATGAAAGCACTAGATCAGAACAAGAAACAAACAAAATATAAAGAAACAAATAAAAGCAATATTTTTTAAAATTTCATGTATTTCTTGTATTCTGTCTGTCTAAACTGGTCAGTCTATAGGAGAATTTTTACCTCCAGCCAACAAAATTAATGCATGAACTGAGATTTTCTGTCTGTTGGTGTTTAAGGTCACTTTTTTCCTAAGAAAGTAGATATTATGCCAGTTCCTAAAGCACAGCTTTATCTTGGCTCTTTCACCACTTCAATAACAAATAGATTTTCTGATTTTACTGTATTATTCTTGCATAAGTACCTGAGGTAGTCCAAGCATCTAGCAACCTTTGATTTTCAGTGGGGGCACAGTATCACAATGAAATGGTTACCCTGCCTCCATGCTATTTCTTACAAGCCTAGCATGAATCTCTAAAAAAGGCATATATGAGACACACACTTCAAGAATGGGCGCTGACTGTGGCTAGCTGTCAAGTTGTTTGCTCCATGATGTGTATCCCACTTTGTGCTGGTGATCCTTAGGGACTGGCAGTGAGGTTGCTGGGGGCAGACAAGTTGCTCAGACATCCCACAGAAAGCATTGTGTACCCTCCAATGATGGCAATGTTGTGTGACTGTATTTACACCAAATGTGGTGGGAGAACCAAATTTTGGTAAATACTAAAGGTGCTTCTAGTCACTGGAGAAGAGAGAACACAACTTTACAGTGACCTGTCTTTGCCCTAACAGTTTTCACTCTGCCTAAAAATCATACAGAGTCACACCTATTGTCGCTACCAGGCATTGGCAAGTCTAAGCATAATCAGATGCTGTGACTGTACTGCAAGTCACATGATGAGACATGACCCTCAGAACAGCTAAGTACTTGGGCAGAGACACAGAAAAGTAAGAGAAAAGCAGCATGTGTGAAGAGAGCAGCACAGGTGTATTCAAAACTTTCTCAAGGTTTACGCTTTATAGCAAATTGGAGAAGATAAAAAACCTCAGCAATTTTAGAGGAAAAGAAAAATCCAGGACCTTTTGGAAAGACACAGCAGTAGTAGTAGATACACCCACAGTCTGTTTAACACTCATTGACAGCAGAAGATTTGGACCAAAAGAAGGTGAAAACTGCAGCTCTGCCATTTTTATCCTCTGGAATTAAAATAGATTTCCTTTCGCCTTGCAGAGCAGCAGCACAAACAAGGCTGCCCACACCCAAGTGGCCAGAACCCTGTTGCCAACACTAAACCACTGTTTGGAAAGCAAGCAGCTTTGGAAAAGAAAGTGTGGCAATATTTTTCCATGATATTTGGAAATGTTCGGCATGCAGAAAAACCCTGCTGAACACCTGCTGGCCTGACCAGGAACCAGTGCATGGAACCGCAGGTTCCAAATGTGTTAATTTTGCTGCTGGTTCGAGTGGTTTTTTATTATCTTTGTCCAAAATAAGAAACAGACAGAAAGAGACCCTTTCTTCCTCTATTTGAAGTCCATGGCACGTTTTCTTTCAGTGGTAAAGTGCCAGGATCTGTAGCTAATCAAATAATGTTGTGTTTCTGCATCTGACGGCAGTTCCCTTAAAGTTTCCAACCAGAATCCCATGGCTCTGTAAGGACAGATTTTTGTCCCTGGAGCTGCAACCAGTACAGATAGTACCTTCACTTAGTGTTTTTCTCTATAGACAACTCTGGATATCCTTTTTGTGATAATGTCCTCCCTGGAATCTTGGGCTGTGCCTTCCGCTAAGACCATACCTTGGTGCTTCTTGGTTTTTCACTTCCGATTCATGCAAACACTGACACACCAGAGCAGGTTATTGTAGCCCTTTGTCAAATCAGGAGATATCACCAGAGTATTATCTTCCTTAAAGTCTTCTCAGTTCTGGTCCTGTGGTAATGTTTCAGGGGAAGCCATTGTCAATTATGCCCTCAATGAAGCCATGGCAAACAATGTCCTCAGTGACAGGTTTCTGCTCTGGTTTTGGAATGTCTCCAGCATGTGCTGTTTGAGAGATGTGATACTTGAGCCACATACTTTAAGGAGAAAAAGGATTCCCATACCATGTAATCCAAAGCGTGTTTTGTCCTCAGAGAGAAAGGACACTACCTATATTAACCGTAAAAATAAGCTCCATCCTTGAACACCATGCTCACTCTGGGTGTAAGAACAAACTGCTTTACATTGACACTCAAAGCCATTTCATGATTTGTGGTTCCTCTCCACATGTGGCAGGGGAAATCAAGGAAAAAATCTGTAAAGGTGGGTGAAGAAGAAAGACTTTACAACACCTAACACCTACCACTTACTTTTCGAGGTAACAGCCTGAAGCTGATTCCTCTCTCTTTCATGAGCAAGTAAGATGGAAAGTGGTATCACTCAATTTGTAAGCTCAAAAGCTTTCAGAGGAATATGGAAATTGAATGAAAAATAACATCTGATTTCTGGCCTCAGGAGATGCATGTTTTTCTGCTAGGCAGATCAAATTTGAATAGGCACAAAAGAACATTTATGTAAGAAGACCGCAAGAAGCAGCATACTGTAAGAGATCTGTAGGTCAGAGCCAAAGTGGCAGTGGTTTTTCGGGTGACAGCAATACTTAAGTGAGTAAACCACAGGGCTTTTAGAGCATACTAGAGACACACATTAATGCTTAAAATCATTCAGAAGAAAGAAGAAATAAATCTATTGAGTTATTCCATATCTGAACAAGTTGCAAGGTAGTAGATTTTGCAGGATGCTTGTGTGTACACTCTCAGCAAGCAAGACGCCCTGTTTCATCTGCTTTCATAGTACATGTCATACACATTGCTTGCATCATGATGTTAAATAATTTGTTTGTATCCACAGCCTGGCATACTTTAAGCCAGCAAAAGACTACATTGTGAACCAGCTTTTTGCTGCTGATTCTGTAAGTTTTCAGTGACAGCTGTTGTGCCCATATCACTACTGTTCTTTCAAAATACATGTGATAGTAAAGCAAGTATCAAAAAAGGAAGAAAGGAGCCTGGCTAAGCCAGTAGTTTAACTGTGCCCATCCTTTCTCAAAGCAGAGTGGTGTTAGAAACTTGATTGAACCTGTCCCCTTCTTCCTTTAATATCATACAACTTGCAGTGTTATCATGGGGCCTTGCAAACTTTTGCAGCTTGTGTTCCCAAATTGTGCCTCCGATTGTGTAAGCAGTCTGCCTTGTTCTGTATTTAGAAAATAGAAGGCAGCAGTTTTCTTTTTATCCAAAATTTCACACAGCTTTCCAGACAATTATTAAACCTCACAAATCTCAAACAAAAAAAATGCGTCAAGATGGAAATGCAAGAACAGAGAGGTTAAATGATGTGTTGGAAATCAAACCATAGAATTAGTGGTAGCATCAAGAAAGAAGCACAAATAACAAAGTCCTTTCTCATGATTTCATGTACCAGCAACTGTACCAGTCTTCATCACTTTCCTTGCAATGCATAGCAATGTATGACAGAGTCCATTGACTGACCATTAGATGCTTTATTGCTTAACATTTTCTTTTCCTGCAATATGTTGCAGATTTTTTTTTCAATGTACATTCTTCTTTGCCTGTAACAATTAGCACCCCATGTGATTTTTCAGTGTTTTGTGCCTTGAAAACTGCATGTCTTCAACAATTTGGAAAATTACATAATTCTGCAAACAGGAATAATTTGGTGTTAATTCTCTAGGGTACTGTGATAACCAGAAGAGACAACCCTCTTCTTAAGGGCAGTCTAAGAAGGGTTTTAATAATCTTAAATATTTGCCATCCAAGTTGAACACTAGGGGTCATATTTAGATAACCACTGATGTACTGTAGAGCACATCCAGAGGGAAAAATAACCACACACTCACCAGTGATCCAAGAATATTTAACAATTCTCAGAGGAACAGTGGGAAACAAAGGTGGGAAGGCTCACAAAATGCTCATAGCATCAGGTGAGCTCTGTCTTTTTCACCATTCTTACAGTAGTGGAAAGAGACTGCAAAGACACACACACACTTTTGTGGAAGTGGAGCTCTGCCGGTGCTAGGAGACAGACATGTTCCTTCATGATGAATAAGACACACTAGAAGTCACTTGGTGAATATCTTTGCATTCTCACTCTCCCCAGCTAAGGGCTTGCATACTCGTGCCGTTACAGATTGTCATAACTCTGTGTTGAGGCCAACTTGAAGCAGCACTGTTACAGTTCCATATAATGAAATAAAGATGCAGAAAATAAGCATTAGCTTGTACTTTATGCTTTTCTTTCCACATAGCTTTCTTTCATAGCTGTCTTACAGTTTGCACTGCGCTGTCTGGTAACCTTTAAAATCGTAAGTGCTGGAGTTTCCACCATTTCCTTTAGGACACTATTTCACAATCTGAAATGTCTTGCTGTCAAGGAGGTTTTCCTGATATTCATCCTAAAATTTCCTTTTCTTAATTTAATCTCATTATTCCTAATTAAACACCCAGGTAAAGAATTCCTTCCCACAAGTAGAACCAGATTTCTATTGTTCTTTTCTGTATGTGCAAGCTAAAGAAAGAAAAAGGAACCTGAATTTACTCCTAGCCTGCAGGGTGAATGCAGACCCAGCACTAAGTGACTCTCTAAAGAATATTGTTTCAAATTTGATTAATATATTAATATATACAGTTAATTTTAATTCAGATGTTGTAGAAAATGTGAATCAGAATGGAACATACAAAAGCAGTTCAAAACAAACAGAAAATGGAGTGGAATTTCACTAACCTAAAGCTTTTTAAAGAGCATTTACTTCTATTTCATGATAAAGGCATGTTTTTAAATAGGTATCTTTCAATACACCTTTGAAAACATACTGCCCCACTGTTTTGTGGAGCTTCTTGTGAAGCTTCCTGGCCACTGCAACAACTCTTTAAGAGATGAACAAGTTGCTCCAAAGCCTTATCGCTTGTACTAGGTTGTCCCTCAAGGCAGTGACTCATGACCAGATGTAGTGTTAAGAAATCTAGGAGCACATCAGGTCCAGGAAAACCTAGAGAACCTGAAGGTTCACAAGTCCATGGGACCTGATGTTATACATTCACAGGTCCTGAAGGAAGGACACGGACATTGACTGCATTCTCGGCATGTATACCAATGCAGAGTAAGTTGAGAGTAACTCTGAAGAGAAAGACTTGGGCATATTAATTGATGAGAAGCTCAGCATGAGCTGACAGTGCACTCATGCAGCCCAGAAGGCAAATCATATCCTAGGAAGCATCAAGAGAAGTATGGTCAGCAGGTCAAGACTTGATTCTTCCTCTTTGCTCTTATGAGACCCCACTTTGAATACTGCATGCAATTCTGGTGTCCCCCATTGTAAGAAGGACATGGAATTGTTGGAGCAAGTTCAGAGGAGGACAACAAAGAAGATCCAAGGGCTGGAGCACTTCTGCTCTGAGGGTAGGCTGAGGAAGATGGGGTTGTTCAGGCTGGAGAAGAGAAGACTCCAGGCAGCTGCCTTCCAGTACTGAAGGGAACTTGCAGGAAGGCTGAAGAGGGACTTTTCATAAGGGTATCTACTGGTAGAACAAGGTGGAACGGTTTTAAACTGAGGGAGAGTAGATTTAGGCTGGATCTTAGGAAGAAGTTCTTCAATACAAGGTGGTGAGACTCTGGAATGGGTTGTCCAGGAAGGTTGTGGATGCCTCCTCCCCATTCATGAGGCCTTAAGCAACCAAGATCTGTTGAGAGGGGCAGGGACGTTTGTGTAGATGATCTTTAAGGTTCCTTCCATCCTAAGCTATTCTACAATTCTATGATTTGTAGATTTCACTAAGACTCATCAGCAATGTAGGCAGTTATAAGAGATTAACTCCACTTTGTCCTTGGTGAATTCCGTTGTTCTGCTAAACATTTATTGTGTCAGTGTTTAGTTCTGAAGTTTCAGTGTGCTGTGTTTAATTTCTCTTTTCAAAAATAGCTGCACAACATTGCTAGTAACAGGGGCTTCTTTGGTTACATCTATCTCAGACAACAACCCTCAACAGTGTGGAATAATTGGTGCAATATTCCAACCCTAAGTATTCTGCAAGACAGGATAAAGCTCTATCAATATAGAAATTTAGCAGTATAGGTATTTTTGTTAAATGCATAGTAGCACATAACAATAAGCTGCTTCAGAAACCCAAGTTTCTCCTTGCCTATTTCAAACTTATCACTGCTCTGATTTAAGAAATAAGACAGTATCAGCTGTTACCCAAAAGGACTAAACCAAATTTAGGCAGACAAAACCCAGCAGAAACACAAAGGAACTTTAAAAACATGCTCCAACTCAAGTGAAATAACTTACATCTAAAATATTATAGTTTTCTTTAAGGTCTCTGGGAAGAGATTGGCTAGTCTTAATAAATGGTTTGGCTCTAAAAAGTGCACCAAAGCACATCAAATACCAACTATTGAGGCTTAGGTCTGTTAGCCAGGGTACAAAAAAATTGTGTTAACTTTCATGCTTTTTCCACAGGACAGAGAAGTACCACACAACAGTTGTTTTGTTTCTAGTGATTGAGTCTGCCAAAGAGTTTTGGTTAATCACCTCCTCTTGCTCATCTCAACAGGCTGGATTTGATCTGGGGACAGGTGGTAACACAATGCTGATTCTGATTGCAGTATAGGTGAGGAGAGCACTGAACCAGCTCATGGTCCCTCTTCTGTGGATTGCTGATGGAAAGCCTGCTCACTGCTCTGACTGTGTAACAGAAAGGGCCTTGCCTAGAGAAAAGCAAAACAGGCAAGGAAATAGGAATAAGAAGTCTTGTTTCTTTGAGGCCTTACACACAGTTTTGGTGCACAACAGATATAATAATAACAGTAATTTTTTTTCTTCCTGGGATGCAATGTGACAAAAGAAATGTCTGAAAGTTGAGGCCTTGCAAATAGAATAAACTAGCTTTTTATGTGAGTCTTCACAAAGCTTCACTTGTAGTATTTTAATGCAAGTAGGTTTTAAACAATTTGTTACAGCCTATCATTATCACCTATTTCAAATCAGAATCACAGAATCATAGAATCAATAAGGTTGGAAAAGACCTCAGAGATCATCAAGTCCAACCTATCACCCAAGACCTCATGACCAACCAAGCCGTGGCTTCAAGTGTCACATCCAATCTCCTCTTGAACACCTCCAGGGATGGTGACTCCACCACCTCCCTGGACAGCACATTCCAAAGGCTAACAACTCTGTGAAGAACTTTCTTCTCACCTCAAGCCTAAGCTTCCCTTGGCACAGTTTGTGATGGTGTCCTCTTGTTCTGGTGCTGGTTGCCTGGGAGAAGAGACCAACCTACACCTGGCTACAACCTCCCTTCAGGTAGCTGTAGACAGCAATAAGGTCTGCCCTGAGCATCCTCTTCTCCAGGCTTAACAATCCCAGCTCCCCCAGCCTCCCCTCAGAGGGCTTGTGCTCGAGACCTCTCACCACCCTCATTGCCCTTCTCTGGACACGTTCAAGAGTCTCAATATCCTTCTTAAACTGAGGGGCCCAGAACTGGACACAGGAGTCAAGGTGTGGCCTAACCAATGCAGATTACTGGGGCACAATGACTTCCCTGCTTATGCTGGCCACACTGTTCCTGATGCAGGCCAGGATGCCATTGGCCTTCTTGGCCACCTGGGCACACTGCTGGCTCATGTTCAGCTGGCTGTCAATCTGTACCTCCAGGTTCCTTTCTGCCTGTCTGTTCTCCAGCCACTCTGATCCCAGCCTGTAGCGCTGCATGGGATAGTTGTGACCAAAGTGCAGCACCCAGCACTTGGACTTGTTGAATGCCATCCTGTTGGACTCTGCCCATCTGTCCATCCTGTCAAGGTCACTCTGGAGAGCCCTTCTACCCTCCAACAGATCAACACCTGCTCCCAACTTGGTGTCAACTTCAAATTTACTGAAGGTGCACTCAATGCCCTCATCCAGATCATCAGTGAAGATATTGAACAGAATTGGGCTCAGAACTGATCCCTGAGGGGACACCACTATTGACTGGCTGCCATCTGGATGTGGCACCATTCACCACCACTCTCTGGGCTCAACCCTCCAGTCAGTTCCTAATCCAGCACAGAGTGCTGCTGTGCAAGCCTTGGGCTGACATCTTGGCCAGGAGTTTGCTATTTGGGACAGTGTCAAAGGCCTTGCTGCAGCCCAGGTAGACCACATCCACAGCTTTCCCCACATCCACCAAGTGGGTCACCTGATCATAGAAGGAGATCAGGTTGGAGACGCAGGACCTGCCCTTGGTGAGACCCCACCTGGAGTACTGCGTCCAGTTCTGGAGCCCCTATTACAAGAGGGGTATGGAGGTGCTGGAAGGTGTCCAGAGAAGGGCCACAAGGATGAGCAGAGGGCTGGAGCACCTCTCCTATGAGGACAGACTGAAGGAGTTGGGGCTGTTCAGTCTGGAGAAGAGAAGGCTCCGAGGTGACCTAATTGTCACCTTCCAGTGTCTGAAGGGGGCCTACAAGAAGGCTGGGGAGGGACTTCTCAGGATCTCAGGTAGTGATAGGACTAGGGGGAATGGAATGAAGCTGGAGGTGTGGAGATTCAGGCTGGATGTGAGGAGGAAGTTCTTCACCATGAGAGTGTTGAAGCCCTGGAATGGATTGTCCAGGGAGGTGGTTGGGGTGTTGTCCCTGGAGGTGTTTAAGGCCAAGCTGGATGAGGCTCTGGCCAGCCTGATCTAGTGTGGGGTGTCCCTGCCCATGGCAGGGGGGTTGGAACTAGATGATCCTTGTGGTCCCTTCCAACCCTGACTGATACTATGATATTAAATCCATGCTGGCTGGGCCTGATCCCTTGGCCATCCTGCAGGTGCACTTTGATTGCCCCCAAGATGATCTGATCCATAACCTTTCCTGGCATTGAGGTCAGACTGACAGGGCTGTAGTTTGCATGTTCCTCCATCCGCCCCTTCTTGTGGATGGGCATCACGTTGGCCAGCTTCCAGTAGTCTGAGACCTCTCCAGTGAGCCAGAACTGGTGGTAAATGATGGAGAGTGGCTTGGCAAAGGTGCACTCTATTAATTCCATCAAATTTATGCCAGAAAGAGAAAGGTTTTATAGGCTGTCAGAAGTTCTGTGCTTTGTAACTTTCCAGCCTCTGAACCACACTTTTAATAGGAGGACTTTTTTCCCCCACTCTGCTATAGTACATAAAAAATTATTTTGAACTAATTAATTAAATTTATTTTAGTATAATCTATTTTTAAAACCAGGACTGTGAGAAAATGATGTGTATTAAGCTACAGAGTTTCTATCCAATTTACATAGAGGACTATTTTTATCAGATATGTAGCTTTGGGGCCAAAGAAATACTTACTACTTTATTACATGATGGGGGAGCTCATCAGAGGCAGGTCAGAGGCTGGAAGAGTTAGCACAGAAATCTTACACTGATCCTCTCTACTGTTTTTAGATTCTGATAGGTAATCACATGCGTTTTTGTATACCTCTAAGTAATCATGTTAACACCACCTGTGTGCCTGAAATGTTTAGCATTTCAGGTCACCTTTCAAAAGCTGGTGAGAAGGGTTTCACTTGGGAACCACAGTTTATGCAAAACATTCAAGCACAGACCTTTGCTGTGGAGATGAAGACAATGGTGCATCTATGGAGTTCTAATTTCAGTAGCTGACTCTTTTCCCTGTTTGGGAGTAGCAGAGGTTCCTACCAAGCATGTGGCTGAACATCCCCACTCCTTTTCAGTGATGGGTGGGGAATTCTGCACCTTGCAGGAGCAGCCTAATATTTAGGGAATGACAGCATCATGTTTTTCTTAATTTGCTTAGTAAATGGTAGCTGGAGAACTATTTAAGCATACTGCAAGTCAAATTTTTGATGCTGTAGGCACTAGGACTGCTTTCTGAAAACCACTTATATGGAGTTTTATTCAAAACACATTAACAAAATTTACTGAGTCATTATGAAATGCACAATGCCCCATAAGCACACAAAATGTAATTGGTTTACTCTACCAAATGAGGATATAAAAGGCAAAGAATGCAATAAACGAATATGACAATGCTCACTTAAGACTATGCTTTTCAAAATGAAGTCATCATAACTATCATAATGTTAACAGTGTTCTTGCTCTCTGCAATAGTAAATAACATAATATTTTAATATTTTTGAGTCAACAAAGCAAAGAACATAGGTGGCAGAAAGGAATGAAGATAATAAAAATATTGATTGCAATTACTGTTTTTAACTTCCAGTTTTATGTCTGTCGTGAAAGAAGTGAGCTGTCAAAATGGTCTGAGTGAAGAGGTGCAACTTTTGGTGAAATGAAACTAGGAGGATTCAAAGCACAGTTTCCAGACTCTGCTGCTCCTGTCACACAGCACAGGCAATGATTGTACCATGCAGTAGGTACTGATTTTAGAATGCTTAACCTGAAATCTACCCTCTCAGAACATTTTCTCTTAAAACTGTGAGTCTGAACCTCACCGTCCTCAGGTTGTATTCTTCTATAATTTCCAGATGTGATATTGAGTCTTGATCTAGACAAAACCACAGATGGAATGTGAACATCCATGTGTTTTCCCCCCACCTTTTTCTTAAATGCACATCATGCAATATATGGTGTGGAATTTAAATATGTTTTGGGTTACGAAAAAGCCCATGAAGGCAACAGGACTCCAAAATAAGGAATTTGAAATATATAATATATATAAATATATGTAGCAGATAAGGAAGCCTTAATTTTCAGGATCTGAAACTAGAGACTGTGAGAAAATGGGGTCTGAAAACACAAACAGAGAGAGGATGCCCCTACATATCTACGGGCTCGGTCAAGACACATAACAGCAAAGTAGTGAGAAAGTTCAGGACAGGCATAAAGACTAGTTCACTTTAGCTTTGCCTAAGGGAGAGAGAGAAAGAGGGGGGCATCTGGCTGTCCCATGAGGTGGTTGTAGCCAGGAAGGGGCTGGTCTCTTCTCCCAGGCAACCAACACCAGAACAAGGGGACACAGTCTCAAGCTGTGCCAGGGGGAGTTTAGGCTCGAGGTGAGAAGAAGGTTCTTCACCAAGAAAATCATTAGTCATTGGAATGAGCTGCCTGGGGAGGTGGTGGAGTCACCATCCCTTGAGGTCTTCAAGAGGAGATTGGACGTGGCACTTGGTGCCATGGTCTAGTCATGAGGTCTGTGGAGACAGATTGGACTCGATCCTTGAGGTCTCATCCAACCTTGGTAATACTGTGTGATACTGTGATAAGCTCTCTGCTGCTGAAGACACAGAGGAGCTCTCAATCTGAGAGCTCCATAGAACTTCAAGGTAGCCCTTGGATGGCTTCCTGATATGACATTTTGGTGCTGGAACCTGCTCAAGTGTTGCTGCCCCCATTCCCCATCCTACATGCACTGCACATGACAGTGCTGCTGTTTCTAAGTGAACTAACAAAGAGAGACTATTCCTTATTTTGGGCTGGATGAGTCATTTGTGCCAGGCAGGACTGTTAACTCACAGGGTCTCTACACCCCAGCATCCCCCTGGGACTTTTCATATCCTAAATGCTGCAGCTTTGTCAAGGCTTTTCATTCCTTCTAGCCACAGCAGCTCATTTCTGCTACTCCATAGCCCAGCTGGAACAGTGTTTGCCAGCACAAAGAAGGTTATGTGTGTGTACAGCACATTCTGTCAAGCTCTTCCTCATATTCTGGGGTGTCCCAAGGCATGGAGGCTTGTTAGGGACAGATCAAGAAAGAAGTGGAACAGCCATGAGGAAAGTTAAGGTTTTGCTGGGTTCAGCTTCTCCTCTGAACTGTAGTCAATCCCTTGAGCACTTCATAAGACAGAGTTTTTCAGAGGCAACATTAACACACATGAGATATATTTGTACTATGTAATTTTAGATGTCTAATGTATATGCTCTGACTAGTCGTCTCAACTGCTCTCTCCATTACATCTGTTGGGAGCTCAGGTATCCATGCCATTGACATAGTAGAATGCATCCAAAGAAGAGCAACAAAGCTAGTGAAGGGTCCAGAGAACAAGTCTCACAAGTTGCAGCTGAGAAATTTATTTATTTATTTATTTATTTATTTCAGTCTGGAGAAAAGGAGGCTCAGGGAGACCTTAATGCGCTCTACAACTACATGACAGGAGGTTATAGAGAGGTGGGGGTTGGTCTGTCCAAGCAAGGGAGGTCATTGTGCCCCTGTACACTGCACTGGTTAGGCCGCACCTTGAGTACTGTGTCCAGTTCTGGGCCCCTCAGTTTAGGAAGGATGTTGACTTGCTGGAACGAGTCCAGAGGAGGGCAACAAAGTTGGTGAGGGGTTTGGAACATAAGCCCTACGAGGAGAGGCTGAGGGAGCTGGGGTTGCTTAGCCTGGAGAAGAGGAGACTCAGGGGTGACCTTATTACTCTCTACAACTACCTGAAGGGAGGTTGTAGACAGACGGATGTTGGTCTCTTCTCCCAGGCAAGCAGTACCAGAACAAGAGGACACAGTCTCAGGCTGCGCCAGGGGAGATTCAGGCTGGATGTTAGAAAAAAGTTCTATACAGAAAGAGTGATTGCACATTGGAATGGGCTGCCTGGGGAGGTGGTGGAGTCGCCATCACTGGAGGTTTTTAGGAGAAGACTTGACGGGGTACTTGGTGCTGTGGGTTAGTTGCCTGGGCGGTGTTGGATTGGTTGATGGGTTGGACGCGATGATCTTGAAGGTCTCTTCCAACCTGGTTTATTCTATGTATTCTATGTATGTATTCTAAGTTACAAGTGATAGAACAAGGGAAGTGGCCTCAAGCTGTGTCAAGAGAAGTTTAGATTGGGTATCAGGAGTAATTTCTTTACTGAAAGGGTTACCAGGCACTGGAATGATTTGTCCAGGCCAGTGGTGGAGTCCTCACACCTGGAGGTATTTAAGAGTGACGCAGAACTAGTGGTTTGGGATATGGTTTAGTTGAGGCATTGTCAGTGTTACCTTAATGATTGGAGACGATGATCCTAAAGGTCTTCATTCGGTGGTTTGTATTAGTTCTTTAAAGAAATTTTAGCAGTGTGCTATTTGCTACTGCCAATACAAATGTTAAGAGTATCCAACAGGTAGTTCAAGACATAACTTTGCTTCTCCCAGTGAAGAAAACTTTTTTTTTTTTAAATTTATGTACAAAACTGAAAGATTAATGAAACATCTTACAGATGAATGTATAACCAAATGATCATTTTTACACTGGATTTTGTTAAAACAAATATATTACAGAAACCTGATTCATGAGAGTGGTCCATCTGATTTTTCTGAACTGAATGAAGGCAAACACTGAAAACTTGAAAAATAATGAAAAATAAATGGACTTGAGAAAATGCTACTGAGATTCAATAAGTAAATTCTAGGTCTGCCAATGAGAAAAATGGTTAACTGAATTTGCTAGGAAAATGTCCAACTGTCCCTTGCTAGGCAGCACACATCCTCATTTGCACAAGAGTACCTCCCAAGCATATGTCACTTTCCACCCCTGCCCATGCATGTCAAAGTAGTGCTGCAGCCATTATATGACATGGATTCAAGGAATTTGCATGGCGTGGGCAGCTGTCTGTCAGAGACTATGACCCTGCACTCCCCACCTACTCTGCTCTACATGCCACTGAACTCAACAGTGATTCTAGCTGCTGGGAAAAGGGACACCTTCTCTGAGTGTCTGGGGTATTTATTTGCTTGTTTATTTGTTTTCCTTAATCAGCACAGGCTGAATTACACTCAGTGTACGTTTCTGAAAATTATATCCTGTGCTCTTGCAAGGACATCCCTCTTTGCCCTGCAAAATCTTACCTGATCTGAACTCCTATGACTTAAAGATAAAATGTGGATACATTTCTTTAGCTACATTGATCCTGTAGATATTCAGGTAGTATTGTGGAAACAGAACTTTGACCTCACTCTCTTTCACTCAGATTTAGAGCGTATTCTCTTCTGTTCTAAGTTGCTGTGTGACAATAGTGCTGGGTGCTGCACTTTGGCCACGGCAACCCCATGAGGAGCTACAGGCTGGGGACAGAGTGGATGGAGAGCTGCCAAACAGAGAGGGACCTGGGGGTGCTGATTGACATGAGCCAGCAGTGTGCCCAGGTGGCCAAGAGGGCCAATGGCATCCTGGCCTGCATTAGGAACAGTGTGGCCAGTAGGAGCAGGGAGGTCATTCTGCCCCTGTACTCTGCATTGGTTAGGCCACACCTTGAGTCCTGTGTCCAGTTCTGGGCCCCTCAGTTTAAGAAGGACGTTGAGACACTTGAGCGTGTCCAGAGAAGGGCAACAAGGCTGGAGAGAGGCCTTGAGCAGAAGCCCTATGAGGAAAGGCTGAGGGAGCTGGGATTGTTTAGCCTGGAGAAGAGGAGGCTCAGGGGTGACCTCGTTGCCCTCTACAACTACCTGAAAGGTAATTGTAGACAGGAGGGGGTTGGTCTCTTCTCCAAGGCAACCAGCACCAGAACAAGAGGACACAGTCTCAAGCTGCGCCAGGGGAGGTTCTTCACTGAGAGTCGTTCGTCATTGGAATGTGCTGCCCAGGGAGGTGGTGGAGTCGCTGTCCCTGGAGGTGTTCAAGGGGAGATTGGACGTGGCACTTGGTGCCATGGTCTAGTCGTGAGGTCTGTCGAGACAGGTTGGACTTGATGATCCTTGGGGTCTCTTCCAACCTTAGTTATACTGTGATACTACTGTGAATCTTCAACCTTGGTGAATTTTTCCTAGCTTTTGAATCAGAATCAGAGTCAACCTAAAGAATCTTGTCTTTATTTCTGTTCATAGCAGAAATGTCTCACTCCCATCCTGGGACCTTTTTTCTCCTATGTGTGAAACACTGAAAGCTTCATTTTTTTTCTCCAGCTTGACTGTTAGAGTAAAGGAAATCAAGACATAACCAGAAACAGGCATTCAGTTTCTGATTTGCTTTCATTCTGAAAGCAGACTTTGCATGAAAGTCATCCATTTCAGTAAGTCCAGCTAGCTTTTTCAGCATACTCTAACTGGGCTAGCACTGGAAAAGCCAAGTGTACTGCTCTGAGTAGTTTCCAATGCACACATGAACTGGAAGACACTCAGAGCTTTTCAGTAAGCTCAGTCACCATGACAAGTAGATAACCAGACCATCCAAGCACAGGTGAAGCATAGGGCTGGGCACACATTCCCCTTGCACATAAAATCAAAATTCAGGTTCTTGGAAAAAAGAATGATTTAGGAGACAGATCCTATATAGCTCTGAAATATTAGCACCTTATGTTTTATCAGTTTAAGTTTGTTCATCTTAAAAGGAAAAAAAAAAAGAAAAAAAAGGAGCAATTTTGTAAGTTATCTAAAAATGTTCTATTAGGAAACAGTTAATGCAAAAGCCAAAGAAAACATAAATTTATTGTTATATATTCTTCTGCAGTGTAAAATAGTCTTCTACTATTCATAATTTTATTTTCTTGAAATGTGAATAAAGCCAGTTGTTACCAGAAAAAAATGTATCACGTTTTTTGTATTGCTCTAGCAACACAGTAAACTAAAAAATGCCCTGTAAATCCCAAACATTTTGATAGAATTCACGGGATTCATGTTGTATGTAAGATTGTATTCACAAATATGTTGGGCAGGCTGGAACCAAACTTGCCATGCATTATAAAATTTGTAATCCACATTGTAACTTTACATGTGGAAAATTAACAAAACTAGTGTTGCAGTTGAGCATGTAAAATTGCCACTAACAGGTGCACCCCACTGATAGCTATTTACTGCATTGTCTTGAGAATGCTGATTTGTTCCCACAAGCTGAAGTAAGAACAGAGAAGAAAGATGCTCCTGGTGTTATTGCTATTTGTTAACCGTCTGTTTTTGAGCCACTTGGGCACATACTGTGCCATTAGAACCTCTGTGGATGGGGTGTCTGCCAAGTAGAGAACATACAATTTCTCATTCTCCCTTTTTCGTACTCACTGCCTGGTGAATGTAAGTGACTGCATTAACAACCTTTGCAGTATAGGTGGGTTTGGATGAATAGGGAAAGGCAAACAGCATGCATGTCTCAGAAGGGAAAAACAGGTTGTCTGGTGATTCAAGAGCTCATTTGGGTTTCTTTTTCTCTATCTTATTAACCTACCCATTCTCAGATGCCTTAAGACAAACCAAAATGGACAATGCTGTATGTAGACTGACGGTTCATCTTCTACGTAACTTTCCCCAAGCTGGTGCCTACTGGACTTTTTGCCTAGGGCTTGTGTCAGGGTTCACTTTGCCAGTGTTGAAAGGCAGGTTTACCACTCAGAAATTCAATACAGACAGAGTGTGCAAGGGCCTAGGGAGCAGCCTGTGCAGCTGAAGGTGGAGGCTAGAGAACTTCAGCAGCCAAAAAGATTCATTTTCTCTTGTTCTGAGACTCCAGTCCTACCAAAATACCTCCAACAACCACAAAAAAGAGAATTATGACTAGACAATGTTGTCTAAATAGGATAGTGTTCTAAGACTGAGCAAGTTACTTGAAGGCATGGACATGTGAGAAAGAAACCATAGAACACTGTTGTATGGTCTCCCTGTTAGGAGAGACATGGGGAATCTATTCCAGCCTTCTCAACCTCCCCCATTGCCCTTGCACAACAAGTATGAGGCACTGCAAGTTGAGGACAATGTGAATGAGAGGGCAGAAGAATCACAGAATCATCGAATTAATAAGGTTGGAAAAGACCTCAGAGATCATCAAGTCCAACCTATCACCCAAGCTATGGCTTCAAGTGTCACGTCCAATCCCTTCTTGAACACCTCCAGGGATGGTGACTCCACCACCTCCCTGGGCAGCACATTCCAATGGCTAACAACTCTGTGAAGAACTTTCTTCTCACCTCAAGCCTAAGCTTCCCTTGGCACAGTTTGTGACGGTGTCCTCTTGTTCTGGTGCTGGTTGCCTGGGAGAAGAGACCAACCTACACCTGGCTACAACCTCCCTTCAGGTAGTTGTAGATGGCAATAAGGTCTCCCCTGAGCCTCCTCTTCTCCAGGCTTAACAATCCCAGCTCCCCCAGCCTCCCCTCAGAGGGCTTGTGCTCGAGACCTCTCACCAGCCTCATTGCCCTTCTCTGGACACACTCAAGAGTCTCAATATCCTTCTTAAACTGAGGGGCCCAGAACTGGACACAGGAGTCAAGGTGTGGCCTAACCAATGCAGATTACTGGGGCACAATGACTTCCGTGCTCATGCTGGCCACACTGTTCCTCATGCAGGCCAGGATGCCATTGGCCTTCTTGGCCACCTGGGCACACTGCTGGCTCATGTTCAGCTGGCTGTCAATCTGTACCTCCAGGTTCCTTTCTGCCTGTCTGTTCTCCATCCACTCTGATCCCAGCCTGTAGCACTGCATGGGATAGTTGTGACCAAAGTGCAGCACCCAGCACTTAGACTTGTTGAATGCCATCCTGTTGGACTCTGCCCATCTGTCCATCCTGTCAAGGTCACTCTGGAGAGCCCTTCTACCCTCCAACAGATCAATACCTGCTCCCAACTTGGTGTCAACTGCAAATTTACTGATGATGGACTCAATCCCTTCATTCAGTTCATCAATAAAGATATTGAACAGGATTGGGCTCAGAACTGATCCCAGAGGGACACTACTATTGACTGGCTGCCATCTGGATGTGGCACCATTCACCACCACTCTCTGGGCTCAACCCTCCAGCCAGTTCCTAACCCAGCACAGAGCACTGCTGTGCAAGCCTTGGGCTGACATCTTGGCTAGAAGTGTGCTGTGGGGGATGGTGCCAAAGGCCTTGCTGAAGTCCAGGTAGACTACATGAAGGCTTCCACCACCTCTGCATATACAGAATCACAGAATCACTTGGTTGGAAAAGACCTTAAGATCACTGAGTCCAATCATAATGTGATGTCTCCCTGTACACAACCGTTACACTACATCCCTAAGCACCTCATCCAGATATCTTTTAAACCTCCAGGCATGGTGACTCCACCACTTTCCTGGGCAGCCCATTTCAGTACTTGATGGTTGTTACAGTGAAAATGGTTTTTCCTAATATCTAATCTAAACCTCCACTTCTGAACTTAATTCCACTTCCTCTTGTCCTGTCACTTGTTACCCGTGAAAGGAGGCCAAGCCTCATCTCACTACAACCTCCTTTCAGGAATTGTAGAGAATGACCACCATTAGTGTTGTATCAGGGAACACTTTGTATGTATGGATCAAAGTGGGCAGCCCTGATGAGCAAAAGGGAAATGTACAGCAGAACAAATCCCAGTGGCAAGACTTCTGGTGCAGTCTGAATATTTCCTGTAAATAAGTTATTTTTTCTGTGCTTTAAGTTATAATCAGATGCTTTTCTACAAAGCTGTAGCAGTCTCAGCAAAAGAGTTTTGTTACAATAAAAACTCCACAAGGACCAAAACCTAAACTTATTTCAATTTTTTGAAGAATAGAGGAAATCTAACAGGCCTAAGTGCTCTGCTTTTATTTTCTCCTAATTATTCTCAGCTAGATATCTTAACAGTCACTTTTTATCCATGGATAACTACTTTGAACTTCTGTGAGTCCATGTGCCAATCCATATCCTCTGTCACATGCAGTCAATTATTTTATATTGTTTATATAGTTTATATTTGACTACTGGCTATAGCTTTTAATATATATGAGCCCTAACACAGTTATCTCCAGTTACGGGAAAGCCTCACAGCAGACAGTAAGAGCATCAAATGAATGGGGATTGAAGAAGTACAGTGTTTGCTGTGCCTACTATTTCCCAAGTGTCAAGGTACAGAGCAAACTACAAAATACAAGAAAATCCAAAAGTAAACCCAACATTAAAAAACAAAACCAAATACAACAAAAAGCCAAACTCCAAACCCAACAAACAGCCTCAAGCCTGAAGCTAAACATAAGCAAAAGGTTTCCTTCTTTCTTTCTCTAAAGCACAGAGAGTTTTAAAAGATTGTAGAGGGACAATTTATCATCATTCACACAGGTGGAGAGCACTTATTTCCCAAGAGTGTTCTTGGCTCTACAGCCTAGCAGCTATAAATCAGAGGTGCACTACTTGGTGGCTATGGTGGTTAGTTTCAACTATCTTTAATTTACTCCCAGAAAAGACCTTTTCAAAATAACCATAGCACTTAATCTCTGCTACAATCACTGAATATGTTGGAAAATGTATTATAAAGGACAAAAACATACCTCAGAAATCATTAATTTGCCTCATCTAAAGACAGTATTGGCTAATTAAAGTGGCTAAAATAAGTAAAATGAAAATTACTGAAATTGCAGACTGATTAAAAAAAAACCAAACAAACCAAACAGAAAAGATAAATTCTTACTTATGCCAAATTAATCTTGAAACATACTGCCAGGCTTCCAGAAAAAATACTGTCTTATTGCCAGACCTGACAAAGTAAGAATTGTCACTGCACATGGAAGAATATGCTGATATTTTCTGAAGAGTCACACATTGGTAACATCAGATGCACAGCCTAGTACTGCAACCTTGTTAAGTAATTTCAGGTGTAACATACACTTAGTGGACACTAGAGTACACAAACACTCTTAATTAAGTAAGATCACCAAGAAAGACTAGAGCAAATGCTGGATTAATTTCCCTGTCTAAGTAGAGGTAAAGCTGCAATCTTTACTGCTGTCCAATGGCCATATCTGAGAAACCACCAAAAAGCTTGATGGATACTTTGGCAACTTTCTACATTACAGACCTTCAAATGTGACACCAAATAAGCATGTTGGCAGCACAGCAATATTTGAAGGATGATGTGCCATCAAAGTCTTTTGGGCTGCGATATCAGTGGAGGCTGGGAATGGAGACCTGTGCAGCAGCAAAGGTGCTAGGGTCACCAATGAATTAGCTACCACAGGGTCACCTGAGAACAGCCAGGTAGGAGGTAGGACCTCTCCCTACAGAAACGGGGTGAGATGTTTAGAGCAAATGAAGTGCATTCACACTAATGCACTCAGCATGGGAAACAAACAGGAGGAGATGGAAGCCATTGTGTATCAGGAAAATTGTGAAATAACACCCATCACAGAAATGTAGTGGGTTGCTTAGCCTGGAGAAGAGGAGACTCAGGGGTGACCTTATTACTCTCTACAACTACCTGAAGGGAGGTTGTAGACAGACGGATGTTGGTCTTTTCTCCCAGGCAGCCAGTACCAGAACAAGAGGACACAGTCTCAGGCTGTGCCTGGGGAGGTTCAGGCTGGATGTTAGGAAAAAGTTCTATACAGAGAGAGTGATTGCCCATTGGAATGGGCTGAATGGGGAGGTGGTGGGGTCGCCATCATTGGAGGTTTTCAGGAGGAGACTTGATGGGGTGCTTGGTGCCAGGGGTTAGTTGTTTAGGTGGTGTTGGATTGGTTGATGGGTTGGACGCGATGATCTTGAAGGTCTCTTCCAACCTGGTTTATTCTATGTATGTATGTCTCACAGGAGTGGAGTACTACAATCAATGTCTACAAAATCTTCAGAAAGGATAGCCAAGGAAAGAGAAATGGTGGCGTGGCCCTATATGTCTGGGAATGGTTTGATTGTTCTGAGGTTAATGATGATGTTCCTAGGGCTGAGTGTTTATAGATAAGAATCTGGGGGAAGGCCACAAATCAGACAGATAAAATAATCTCTGGCCATCTAGGAGAAGTCTCATTACCCTATCCCTTGTTGTTGTGGGTAACTTCAACCTCCATGATGCCTGCTGGAAATACAACGCAGCAGAAAGAAATCAGTCACAGAGGTTCCCAGAGTGTGTGTAAAACTTCCTGACACAGCTAAGTGACAGAGCCAACTGCTGAACCTGATGTTTGTGAAGAGAAATGGTGTGGGTGGTGTAATGGTTGGGTCCAGTCTTGCACACATTAGTCATGAAATGATGGAGTGTCCAGTTGTTGGAGTAGGGAATCAACAGAACTGCCACCTTGGAATTCCAGTGGGCAGGACTTTGGCCTGTTTTGGAGACTGGTTGACAGAGTCCTTTGGGAGGCAGTTCTGAGGGTCTAAGGAGTCCAGGAAGGCTGAACACTGTTCAAGTCTTAAAGGTGCAGGAACAGGCTGTCCCCATGTGCAAAAAGATGAGTTGAAGGGCAAGAAGGCTGGCCTGGATCAATATAGACATTTGGTTACTGCTTAGGGAGAATAGGTCTATAGTTGTTGGAAGAAGAGGCAGGCCACTTGGGAAGACTACAAGGTTGTCGTGAGCCTATTCAGGGAGAAATCAGAAGAGCAAAAGCCCAAATGGAAATTAATTTGGCTTCAGATGTTAAAGAGAACAGGAAATCCTTCTACAAATATATTAGTAGCAAAAGGAGCACTAAGAAGAGTCCCTATCCTTTGTTGGATTCAGGGGAGAGCATAGTGGTAAAGGATAAGGAAAAGGCTAAGTTACTCAATAGTTTCTTTGCTTCAGATCTTAGCAGTAAGTCCAGTTGTTTGCTTGGTACCCAACCTCCTGATCTGGAAGGTAAGGATGGGGAGCAGAATGAAGACCCCAGAATCCAAGAGGAGATGGTTAGTGACTTGCTGCACAACTTAGACATATGGGGCTGAATAGTGTAAACCCAGGGAGACTGAGGGAGCTGGCAGAAGTGCTCACTAAGCCAGATGAACGTTTATCATCATTTACCAGCAGTCCTGACCAATCAGGGAGGCTCCTGCAGACTGGAGGTTGGCAAACATACACTGATCTGTAAGAAGGATTGGAAAGAGAACCTGGCAAACTACAGACCTATCAGTCTGGCCTTGGTGCTGGGGAAAACCATGCAGCTGAACACCTTGAATGCCATTATGCAGCATTTGAAGGACAATCAGGTGATCAGGCCCAGTCAGCATGGGTTCAGGCAGGGAAGACCCTGCTTGATGAACCTGACCTTCTTCTATGACAGTGACAGGCTTAGTGATTGAGGGAAAGGCTGTAGGTGATTTTTATCTGGACTTTACAAAAGCCTTTGATGCTGTCTCCCACAGCATCCTCCTGGAAAAACTGGCTGCACATGGCTTGGTTGGCTGGATGCTTCAGGACTGAAAATCTGGCTGGATGGGCCCAAAGAGCTAAATACAGTCACCAGTGATGTTCCCCAGGGCTCAGTTTTGAGGGCAGAGCTCTTTAATACCTTTATCAATTATTTGAATGAGGGGATTGAGTGCACCCTCAGTAAGTTTTTAAATTACATCAAATGGGGCAGAAGTACTGATTTGCTCAATGGAAGGAAGGATTTGCAAAGAGATCTGGATAGTCTGAATGCATGGGCCAATGTCAACTGTATGAGATTCCAGGCCAAGTGCTGGGTCCTAAACAACCCCATACAATGCTACAGGCTTGGGGCAAGGTGTCCGGAAAGCTGGCCAGCAGAAAAAGACCTGGAAGGGCTGGTTGTCAGCCATCTGAACATGACCCAGCAATGTGCTCAAGTGACCAAGAAGATCAAGAGCATCCTGGCCTGAATCAGGAAGAGTGTGGCCAGAAAGAGTGGGAAATTGATTACCCTCCTGTACTTGTTACTGCTGAGGCTGCACCTTGAATACTGTTTTCAGTTTTTGGGCCCCTCACTACAAGTGCATTGAATTGCTGTAACTTGTCCAGAGAAGGGAAGCAAAGCTAATGAAGGGTCTGGAGAACAAGTCTTATGAGGAGCTCCAGGGGAGGTTTAGATTGGATACTAAGAAAAATTTCTTTGCTGCAAGAGTGGTCAGGCAGTGGAATAGGCTGCCCAGGGAGGTGGTGGAGTCACTGCCCCTGGAGGTGTTAAAAAAAACACCTAGACATGGTGCTTCAGGATACAGTTTAATGATCATGGTGGTGTTAAGTTGATGGTTTCACTCAAGGATCTTAGAGGTCTTTTCTAACCAGAACTATTCTGGATTCTATGACTCTATGAAATTCAAACATAATGACCAAAGGCAAGTTCTTGTGCACCTTGGTCCCGAACAGGGATCACAATGCTGCTCATATAGCATTCTGTATGTTAAAAGATTAGAACACATTCTCTTAACCATATCATCCTATTTTTTTAAATAGCTTTTGATGGTATTGTTTTAGTAAAGCTAGTTGTGATGATTACATTCAGGGTACAGGAAAAGCCTGTCTGTAAATGACTGCAGTCAATATCATTTACCAGAAATGCGTTTATCCCAGGATGGATTATAAAGGCCACTTTAAATTATAATAAGGTGTTTATTGCCAGGAAATCTCCTCTTTAAAAAGCACACCACAGATTCCTAACTTTGTCTTCCCCAAGCTATTGAAATATATGGTTGGTCCAAAGATTATTAGTCTGCATATGCTAATAGTTCATTAAAGTGATAATTACCTGACTCAAAAGTAAAAGAATATGCAGGTTACAGAGCAGTAAATCTAATTGAACAAGCAGATAGTCATGAGAAAACCTGGGTCTTGAAAGGCACATAGTAGTGTAAAATATTGGGATTTTTTTTGAATATTCTCATAGTTTCTGAGAAGCTAGATTTAATGCTTATAGTATGACTGAAAGGTGAAAGAAACCACACCTAGAAATATATTATTCTGTAACAGTGCATGCAGGATTAATGCTCAGCAATACAAGTGATTGCAGTATATAACTGAAGGCTGGTAGCTAGAACCATGTTCTCTACATGCTGCATCACAGAGGAGAGTCCCTTAGACTCAGCTCCACTTGTCTCCACTCGCGTTAGCATTTTGTCATCTTGCTCCTGAACAGTCTATGGTAAACATGCAAAGCAGAAAAGAAACCAGGAAAGCACAGTAGAGGGCTTATGGAAAACAATTATGTGTCCTTCAGGGCTTGTTTTTTTTTATCTCCAAGTGAGAAGTGTATGATTTTTCTTAGTTAAAAAGCCACAGGGATACTGTAAAACTGTGTTACAGTTTGAAGGTGGAACTTTAGCCTGGTCCTGACTGCGAAGACTGAAAGTAAAAATTATTACCATTGGATACAAAAGAAAAGCAATGATAAGGTTTATATAATTCATTGGCTTTCTAATGGAGATATAGAGTAGAAGCATAAACAGTTCCTTTTCACTTTTCTTCTCCTGCTGCTGCTTGCAGCTTCTCTCTCTCTTCTGTGGCCTTGCCAGAGTATCTCTGCTTTGACTACTGTGTGAGGTAATGGGAAGGAGGGAGGATGTGGGGAGGGAGGTGAACGGGCCCCCTGGATGGATCTGAGGAGCTTCTGTGTAGTTTGTAAGTTGTAAATATATGTATTTTGTACATATATTGTATATTTTGTACATATTCACTGAATTTAATAGATTTTTAATTTGGTTGTAAATGTATCTTCATTTGCTTCAATACCAAACTGGGCTAGCCTGGCAATTTATTTGGGGGCGGGGGGAGAAGTAGTTTCTTCAAATTAGTTGGGGGTTAATTTCAACCCACACAAATTGGAAGGAAGATATTAATATGCTGCATAAAGGTTCCAATTTTTTTAGCATGCTGAATATGAGACTCAGGGGTGACCTTATTGCTCTCTACAACTACCTGAAGGGGGGTTGTAGTGAGGCAGAGGTTGGTCTCTTCTCCCAGGCAACCAGTACCAGAACAAGAGGGAACAGTCTCAGGCTGCATCAGGGGAGGTTTAGGCTGGAGGTTAAGAGAAAGTTTTACACAGAGAGAGTGATTGCCCACTGGAATGGGCTGCCTGAGGAGGTGGTGGGGTCGCCGTCGCTGGGGGTGTTCAGGGCGAGGCTTGACAGGATGCTTGGTTGTATGGTTTAGTTGATTGGGTAGTGTTGGATGATAGGTTGGACATGATGATCTCGAGGGTCTCTTCCAACCTGGTCTATTCTATTCTATTCTATTCTATTCTATTCTATTCTATTCTATTCTATTCTATTCTATTCTATTCTTATTTTGAACATGTAGGAGAGCTTCCTTGATGTCATTTGGAAGAGCTTGTGCAATAGGTATCAGTCTGGTTGAAAATCCAGTCTGATCATACAGACTAATACTAGACAAATCCTCTTGGTCCTCATTACTGATCCTGACCATAACTATAGGTATGCTTTTTTTTCCTGCCCACCCCTTAAAAGAGTCCTCATTGAGGCTACCACTCTACCTTGCTTTAAAAAAAAAAAGAAAAAGCAAGAAAGCTAATACTCCTTCCAGAAATATGTTCTGAAAAATCAGATAAACTTGTCCCTAAAGTCTTGGGTAAATATAACAAATACTGTAGTCTGTTGTGGCTTGGTTTGTGTGATTCTAGATACCAATATTTTTTTTTGCCATGCTTTTGTTTCTCCACAGTCAGTAATTGCATAGGCAGTGGTCTTGCAAGGTATTTTTCTGGCATGAAAATCACTGTTTCAGTAACTGCTTGTCATTGGGTTGTGGTTCTCTGGCAGCAGTTGGGAGAAACTGGCAAGAAAAGCAAGTTGAGTACTACAGTGGCTGCACACTGGCTGGGACAACTAATTAAGTCCTGAGCACTTAGACATCAGAAAGGCTTCTGACAGTGGGACCAGAGGTAGGACAAGTAAATACTTCACATCTCCAGTTCTCCTTGCTGAAGGAGAATAGCTGCTGCAACCAGAATAGCAAAGACGTACAATCTGTTGAAGATGCCACATGAATGTCTACAGCCAGCTTAGTTTTGTGATGCTCAAGAAAGGAAAACCTGCTATGTGAAGAGATACAGGAAACCTGTGACAATGAACTCCTTCCCGGAGGACTCCAAAGACTATCACATACCCTCAGTGACTCATGTAAGAATAATCCTAAATTAGCCTGTATAGCTTTTCAACTAAACTGCAATGTTTCCAGTGGTGAGAAATAAACTGATAAGTAATGGCAATCTTCAGGATCTCATTAACCTGGTACACGTGGAAAATAAATAAATAAAATAGATTTTAAAAGTCTGAAAGGTGTTAACATTGTTAAGACCTTTAAAAATTATTTTAAAAGAAAATAAAAATTTCTCAGCTACTAAACTGATTTCACAGGACCATACATTAATTTGATGGTTTCCCATGCCTTTTTTACTGTTCTCAGTTCTTGTGTACGCTAGAGATCCGTATGGGTAAGGCCTGCAACCCGAAGAGAGTATCAAGGACATCATTTGCGGTGTATATCCTGAGAACCTTGCATTCTTTCATTTTTAAAATCACCCTCCCCCACAGTTAAGCTTTCACCTGTTCCTTGAAACGGTTGTGATGCTGCAAGGCCAGAGCTCCCCTCCCTTGTAGCACCTGCACTGCTATGTCAACTATTGACATCCATTTACAGATCTTTCATTCTCTGAATATGAAAATAAAAGCCTCTCCAGCCAAGCTATTACTAGTCATCTTCTGGAAATAGCGCCAGAAACTGCATGAAGGAACACAGGTGCCAAAGAGCTACTGGTTGCTGGAAGAACAGCCCCAGCAAAGGTCTGAAGGTGGCTACTGGCAAGGACATAAGAATGAAAAAATAACTATTGGGGAAAAAAAGGACCATCTAATCACAATAAGTGGACAACTTCAGATGACAGATAGGGAAAAACATAGAAGGGAAAAAAACACAGTGGAGCATGCTGGACTAAACTTTTCCCAAGGATGCCTCCACCTGGCTGGCCAGTGTCTGGTTGTCAAAATATGCTTAACAGGAAAAGAAAGAAACAAAGTATAAAATCTTCCCTGGATCACAGCACATTGGTTTTGCTTTGATAAATCATGCTGCTTTCTAAAATACTGTTACTTGAGATAAATTACTGGTTACTGCAAATCCAATATCAAGCTATGATTCTTCCTGTTTTTAACATTTATAAGTCAATAAATATTTTCTTGTGATCACAGTAAAGAGAGGTTCTAGGAATGTTTGTAGTTGTATCACTGTGGAAATGAGATATGTGTGTGCATTTGTGATCTCTCCCTCTTTAGAGTATGAGCCTGCATTATCTGTGCAAGGTTATGGCTAATTATTCTGCATCAGATAAGAATGTCTTATTCCTATCCACTACTTCAGACATTCCTTTCATATAGTTGCACATAGCAGGCTGTAAAGAAGGTTTTATGAAGCCAATAATGCAGATATAATTCTTGAGGAATTCCTTTTGGTTTGGATATATTTATTTTTCCAAACATTTTGTTTGAGAGAAAATGAGATTGCTATCTGCTGTTTCCTTATTTTTTTGCAGGAAAGCAAAGGGTTGTTGACTTCCTCTCCCCTCCCTTCCTTCCTTCTTTCTGAAGGTACTGTACTCATCTGAAAAAAAAAAAAAAAGAACAACAACAAAAAAAAAGAACAAAATGATTGTTCCTGTTCTCTTTCTTAAGTCATTTGAAACACTGTCCCTGCTAGTTTTCTAAGTTTACTGCCATATATGCACAGGGGGAGGGAAAGGGACAGAGAGACAGAGGTTACCAACATGAGAGCAGGTAGGGAGTTTAGGGAAAGACTCCTTCCAGCTTCAACAACTGGTAAGTTAAGTAAAATGCTTTTATAGTTAACTTTTTAGAATTACAATATGTATACTTTTGTATTATGAAAAGGCACACATTTAGCTGGTAACTGGTGTGCACTGACAAGCAGTGTATTAATGCTATAGATGCATTAGTCTGGTTTTCAGATACTGATGATAATAGGAGATGGTTTAACCAGTGCAGACAAAAGAAATGTTTTCCAGTGAGGCTGATAATATTAATAACATAATCTGCTGTGAATTTTGCTTATATGGCTTCTGGTACCAGAATATTATTACAGGCATCACTAAATTTATCCTGAATATTTCATGAAGATTCACTGGGGTATTGCTGGTATAAAGAGGGAAGCTGTGTCATGTTCAAACTCATGTGTTTCATATATCATCTGGCACTACTAAAGTGCACTCCAACCCACCAACCTGTGCTGCAGTGGGGCTTATTTTTTTTCCTTCAAATTGTATTGTGTTTACAATTGCACATGTTTATCTCTACTCATCTGTGTATATGATTAGTCTAGGAACAGTGACATTAAAGACATAGTAAGGCAGTTCCAGCTACTCACTAAAAAAAACCAAAACAGTTCATGTTGTGTAGTATACAACACCACTAAGGCTGATCATCATCATCAGTAATAGGATGGATTCAGATGTTTATTTCTATTTGCATTGTTGTAGATATCAATAATATTTGTCATGTTTGGTATAAAGTACCAGAATGATCAGAACTGGCACATAAAATGAGTAACTGAATGCAAGATTATGTTTCAGTTTTGGGAAGATAAAAATCCTTCCCATCCCAGCTTTTATAAGGCCAGAATGTGGGGGGAAGAATTAGGACAGGTGCTCATTTCTCTGAATGAGAGTTTGGTCAAGTTCTGATCCAGCTTGAAAGCTGCAACTCTTTGAAGTGCAAGGTCCTGTGCAGGATGACCGCAGCCCAGACAGAGCAGCTCCAAATGGCGGACAGGCACCGTGGAGGTTGGGCAAGCAGCTCCAGCTGCCCTACTCCTGCTCCCACCTGGGCTGCACTTCTGCCTTAGGACAGCTCTGTGCTCCTACTCCTCACTGAACCAACTAGTGGAAAGGATTTTCTTCCCCCTCTATCTGGTGTGCATTTTTTTCCATAGGAGGGAGTGATCTACCCCAAATTCAGCCTGATTTCTGGGTAAGTTGTAGATTCTCATCACTTTAGAAGCAGCAGAGCTATCCTGCCAAGGCAGGTGGAAGTACCTTGTTTCTTGAACTCTGTAGATTAATGTTGCATCTTGGTCTTGTTTGGTGCTGGTTATTAAGTTTATTTGGTTATACTTCATCCACAATGAATCCTCTGCGAGCAGCAAATAAGTGCCAGATATTGCCATGAAAGGCACTTGCCACATCTTTCACTCAGGATACCTGGGTTTACGTAACTAAATACTGATTCAAATTGAATAGATGATTTGGACAGCTATTTTGGCAGTTAAATGTCAAACATCTGGAAAAATACATTTTACTTGAACTGAGAAGAAGAGTCTCTCAGAAATGTTAAAAAAAAAAAGGCAGCTCTGTATTTGTAGTGTATTTGTAGTGCTCAAACTGCACAGTGTTAATCTAGATCACTTAAAAGTTTTGTTCTGGTTAGCTCAGAAGTCCAACTTACCAGGCATTTAAGAGCCAGTTGGAGCCTTTGGGTGCAGATTTTGCTTCTGAAGTTACTAAACTTTAATAAATTATTGATTTGGACATGCATATGATCAATTCTTTCTCTGACTGCTTGAAATACATAAGCAAGAATATGTTTGCTTATATTCACAGTTGATGGGCAAAACCTGTACATGCTATTGTAAAACCTGTTGCCCCATAGTGAATGTACAGAAAGAGCACTTATAAAGGAATGCTTAATAATTCAACAGTAAAAAATACATCTTGAATTTCTAACTTCATCCTTAGATTTCACCTGCCAGGTTTACTTTTCCTTCAAAGAAATGCTTTTGACATGAATTTTCAGTTACTCTCCTCAACATTTCAAAAACATAAAAAAAGGTCTAGTGAAGCAATAAATCAAGAATAGAGAGAGCTCTGTTTATTTCACGTGAAATATTACTGTCCCTGTTGCTGAGAGCCATATAGCATATATCAGTAATCAGTTGCTGTATGTATTTTTCCAGGGAATTATTTAAGGCCATTATTTTAGTTTGATTTGTTCTCAATTACAATTGAGAGAAAAAAAAAAAAAAAAAAGAGAGAGGGAGGGAGGGAGGGAAGGATTTTATTTTTTTTTTTACCCTTTTTTTTTTCACCCTGAAAATTAAACCATAAAATACTACAATGATGGCAAAGATATTCCAGAAACAAGTTGTAGCCCATGAAATCCCAAGTAAAGAGGCCTAATTCACAAAGCATAGAAACTGCTAGAAGTCTTTCTGTAAATGTTAAGTGCCTTTCTGTATGGAGGACCAATTTCTTTGATGGTGAAAACTGTTGAGAATGTGAGTTTTTGACGCAAATAATGGCATTGATTTACATTTTGATATCTATCATATACATTTTTGACTGGGAAATAATTTGAATATTTGAATTTTAGGGAACTTTTCATTGGTTTTATACTTCTTCAAACGAGCACATCAAAAAGATGTGCCTTAGGACTATCTGGATGTAATGCAGATACTGGTGCATTGAGAAGCATGGTGTTCGTCTCAGAGATGAGCATGTTGGTGTTTCTTTCAGGTGCAATTTCTAGTAGTGTCAGATAGATAGACAGGATTTAGAATGGGAGAATCACAGGGGGTTGAAATGTGGTAGTAACCTAAGACAAGCCTAGCATACAGAGGTAGGAGAGTATGGATTACAAATAGCATTTAGATTGTTTGCAATCTTTGATATTGCAAAGCCTCAAAGATACAGAAAGATATCCATCTGAATGGACTACTCCACACAGCCAGACATGTCAACAGAATGCCACCATAAAAACTAAATCAATAAAGTCTGCACAAGATAACAGAATTTTTCTGTGATCGTGGTTTAAGGACATGTCAGACAAAGATGTGCAGGAAAAAGAGGCTTCTTACTAGCTGATATGAAAAGATCTGCATCTTCTGAGCAATAACACGTTTCCTTCAAACATACCTTATGAATATGTATGGGGTTTTTTGTCTTGTTTTGTTTTGTTTTGTTTTGTTTTAATATCTTTCTGATAGGGGCTAGGTCTTCTTGCTTTTAAAATACTAATGACTCAATGAAAAATATTATTTAATCTTTGTTTTAGTTCCTCCCAAACTTAAGACTTTTGTGACTTCCTTTTCAAAACAAATCGGTTTTTACTGACCTTGATAAGCAAAACACTGCATTTTCCTTCTAAACCAACAAGGTTTAATGCGTTGTAAAGACTGCTTCTGTCACTGAAATTAATTAAGCTAACTAATCATACATTAAAGAAAATATTTTCATGCTTTGAAAATTATGGGAAGGAATTATGTGGATATTGTTATTTACTATTTTTTTCTCTTTATTTTCTGCTCTGTCTGTTAGAAAGGTTTATTATTAATTATTTGAATGAAGGATAAAAAAATTACTATCCTTGCTTTCTCTTCCCTCCCTCTTCTACTACAAAAGCTAAATCACTGGTATGTTTTCCTTTTGCTTTGCGGGTTTGTATGAATTTGTGTGATAGAAAAGAAAAATACTTAGGATAAAAAGTGTGCTTCCTGAGAACCTGCTTTTCCTTTGCAAATAGTCATAAAAAGTAAAGTCAAATACTTCCAGCTTTCCAGCTGGTTGCACTCAACATTCGGATTCTGAGAACACTGAAGAACAGAAATGTTCATTGAATCTGAAGGATTCATTTAATTACAAAAAGCTACAAGGTAAACTGGGATTCATACGTTGATAGCATTGCTTTCCTTTGATGCATTAGAGAAAGGTGCAACAGATCTGAAATTGAAAGGAAGGCTATGAGAATGATCATACATTTTTAGGTGTTATTCTTAGATGATGCAATATTATAAGGAATACTGATGTACACCAAGCAGGCATAATCCATGCAGTACTCTGGAGGTGTGATTGAGGATAGAAGCTGTCTAATTTTTGTGTGTGGAAAGAATTTTGCAGAGTGGTGTTCCCAGGGTGAAGAAGCAAGTATGGTGGCTCTGGGATGGCAGCATATAACTTTGCCTGTTCTCAGGGAGCAGTTTGTTCTGACACCAGGCCCAAGTATGTTGGCTAGGAGGGACAAGATGACTTCTAGTCCTCCTCTTTACTGGTTTATTACTGTTACTGACTGTGTAAAAGCCACTTAAGATTTAGTTTTCTCTCTGAGGTGCTTTTGAAAGCAAATAGCGTTTCAGCTCCAGAAAATGTTATTTGAAAAGAAGGTATCTTTTACACAGTATTCCCAGGTAGCAGAAAATTTTTTCTTAGACATATGTAGAATACATGTGTAATGAAAACAATATTAGGAGGTGAGAAGGAAAGAGATGACTGGTTCATAGAGCTTCTATCAGGTTCTAAGCCACATGGAACTTGTTTGAACTGTCTGGTAGGCCCCAGCCCATGCTGGGGTTGGTTGCCTAGTGCAGGTTTCTCAAGCTATAAATGTCCTGTATTTGTCCAAAACTGTTGTCCATTGATGTGAATTCCAGAAAACTGTGGAGAGCCTCCTGGAAGACCAAATTTAGAACAGTTTGCTTGTGGTTTTACCTGAAACTCATCCATTTGTAAAAGTGTAGGAAAATACTTTTTCCGCAGCACCACAGTGAAGGATCATATCAGCATGAATGTTATATCCAAGTATTTTTCTGCATAATACTGCACTCACAGTACGAAGTCATCAAAATTTCCAGAATAATTTTATATGTCTCTAGGTAGCATTTTGTCAGGATGCTATAGAATCAGTCAGAAAAATGGTAGACTGACTGCTTTTCTGTATCCTTTTCCCTCTAACAGAAAAATCAAAATACTATTTAAAGCCTTTTGATTTCAATATGTCCATTTTTATTTTTTTTTCCCCATGTCCCACAAAAAGGGACTTAAGCCACTGGTAATAAAAATTCAGTTGAAAAGGCATGACTCCCTACATTGTCTGTAGGCAAATGTTCAGTAGCTCATTCATTACTAGATAGAAAAATTGCATGAACAGGCACCCAGTGGAAGGTGAGGGACATGGTTAGGACAGTAAGTCGGAGCAGAATTCACAGGACTGATTATTTCCTGGGTAATGTCTCCCTTCCCATAACCACAATATTGCCCACTATTCCTCCCAAAACATACCAATAATTTCTGTCAAGCTTTCCAGGTTTTTATACCTGGCATTTGACATTTTTCCAAGGAAAAGATGCGAATAGGGATGAAGAGGGCAGGGAATGAGCAAGGGAGTCAGGGTGGGGTGTGGGGTGGGCAGAGATTGAGAGAAAGTTATAAGGGCTTGGTGGTTGGTTGTGGGTTTTTTTTGGTGAAACTTCATTTTATATAGCTGGCTGGCCATTTTGTCTTGCATTTCAGTAAAAGTGGTTTAATGATTCGTTCATTTGTTTCCTTTTTTTGGCGACAATCTGAACTATGTATCTGGAACAAGCATTTGGCAACACAAATGGTGAAGGGCTAATAGTACTGCAGTAGTTTGGGAATGCTTCAAAATTTTGGATTTCAAACTGTGTTGAGTTTCTTCTCCCTCTATTTTTTTTTTTTTAATCCTTTTAAAAATATTTTTTTATGTGTTTGTAGCCCTAGTGTCTGTTCCAGTATGTGCTGATGACACAGTATGTGCTGAGGCCGAGCTGCCATTCCCACTCTGTATGCTAGTCTACTGAGTTAATTAAAACTGGCATTTTAAATCTGTTTCAGTTTAAAAATAATTCACCTCAAGAATCTTTTGCTGTTAGCTGATTTACTTAGAGATTTGTTTTGTAACTGATCAGAATGACAGAACCAATATTTGTTATAAATTTCATATATCCCTCAGCTACAGTAACAAATGAATGTTTGTTATAAAAACTTTCTAGATTTTAATATAAACAATTAAGATATATAGTATATAATAATTAATAATACACAGCATTCATTTTAGATACCAGAGAGGAAGAACATGTTGTTTTTGCTGTTCATTCGAGGAGAAAATTCAAGTTTGGCATTTCAGGTGAAGTGCAAACCCAGAGAGAAAGCTGTTTTAAATTATTTCCCTGTGGGTACTTCACATGATCAATCAAAAATACCATTTTATACTGGAACTGAAGAACTAAGCAGATTTCTTTTTAAACAAAATTTAGATGTTTTAAAAATGAACCCTCATTTGAAAGCAGTTGTGAGATAGATGTAAAGGTGGCAATTTTTCAAAATGATAAATACATATTCAGCACGTTTTCAGTGCTTTAACACAGGTTTTATGCTCTGTCAGTTTGGTAAGCAGAGCCCCCTAATCACAGTACATATGTAACTAAAAGTAATTTTCTCCAATGCCCCAGTAATTTGCCTCCAGAGCCATTTTTAACTCTGTCTCATTGCTCATAACCATTTTCTTTTTCTATTTATCAACAGAATAAACCCAGTGGTTTTCCAAGGAATGGCACTGACATCTCTAATTCCTTGTCTGTGTTCCCTACCGAACTTATGTTCAATACCTAACTCACTAAAGAGACAGTTTAATCACAGGTAACAGAGGTTAATAGGGATTGTTGTTGAGCAAGAAACCTCCTCAGACCTGGACTGAAATCAAATTTATTCATCTTCCAAAACAATTATGGAAGTGTCATCTGGTGATTATTTTTAATGACCTGGACACCAAGAGAAGTGTTCATTATCACACATGTTTTTCCCAATTCAGTGAGTTTCTGGATGAAATTCTCACAAGATATGTCATGTCTTACTGGAACACATGACTCCTTCCACTTTGGTAGCGTTCAGTTTCACTATCAGTTTTGCATTGTGTGAAACAGAGAAAAATAAATGCAAAACCCAGCAGTCCTGCTGAAGACAATACACTCCCCTATGTTTCAGTTAAACTACAATTAGAAACATTAAAAACTAACCTATTGTGGAGACTTTATATGAAGACTCTGCTATGCATCCTCTTCTCCAAACATATGTGCACATTTTACCTGACAGTTTCCTTTTACAGGTACCCATTGCTTTACTCATGCAATGTCCAGAAAGTGCAGTCACTGGTGTAGGAGGGTGCCAGCAGGCTGGCTTGAAAAACTAAGGCTGAAGATGGCCCTTAGCTACACTTTGAGATAACAAAGAAGTGGGAGGAGATCAGACCATCTCTCTGGCCTCTGCAGAGGTGATAACGACATGGGGACTACAGTAGGAAGGAAAGCTCAATCAATTTCCTTTTTAAAGGTCATGAATGCCAGTGAAAGGTTTACTTTCAAAACAAACAGCCCAAGCCCAAGCAGGTTATGGAAGGGCACGCTTTTTTGATCATATGTGCTACCCGTAGTTCCATTACTTGTTTTAAAATAGTACTGTGATACAGCTCAAACCCCCTCTATCTCCACTTCACTCGGTAGTATTTAAAGGTTGTGCTTTGTAGATGGAAAGATTATGTCAAAAGTGTTCTTTCAAGGACCCCACACTCTATTTGATATTACTATTTTACTACCAGATCCTTCTTTACAGTACTTATTTGTCCTGTTCACTCTGTCTCTTATAATAACTGTATAGTTAGAAAAGAAATAAATTCTAAAACTGCGTTTGTATTATGCTATAATTTTCCAGGGGAAAAGCTGTTTAATTCACAGAATTCCTATGGTGCCAAAAATGTGCTATTTTAATTTGCAGTAGCAGATACTGAAGTTGACAGGAAAGAAGGAAGGAGTGATAGCACTTTTATAAACAGTGATTAAAGTGACTCCACATACTTTACAAAGGCAGGGGCAGATTCATGGTTCCAGCCTTGGGCATGAAAGCTCTTTTATACATTTAAGAAAAAGGAAGAATTTTGTCTTATTGGCATCACTTAACTGCCAAATCCTAAATTTTGTTCTCAGCTCCCCCCCCCCCCCCGATTTTTCATAAAGGTTTCAGTACAATGTGGATTATGCCAGTGAGAGAATAAGGACAGATACTTAAGAGGAATTACTTCCATTGTTTGATTGAGAAATTAACAAGATATCCAACCCACTGTTAATTCCAGTAACTAGTGAGAGTATGAACAAATTGCATTTCCACCCACTCTGCTGGCACCAGTTAGGCTTTGCACATTTGAAGCTTTGGCCAATCTAGTCCTGTCAACTTTGAAGTCTTAGCAGTCTGGAACGTCAGTGTACCTATGTCATAGAATCATAGAATCAATAAGGTTGGAAAAGACCTCAAAGATCATCAAGGCCAACCTGTCATCCAAGACCTCAGGACTACTAAACCATGGCACCAAGTGCCACGTCCAATCCCCTCTTGAACACCTCCAGGGACAGTGACTCCACCACCTCCCTAGGCAGCACATTCCAATGGCTAACAACTCTCTCTGTGAAGAACTTTCTCCTCACCTCCAGCTTAAACTTCCCCTGGTACAGCTTGAGACTGTGTCCTCTTGTTCTGGTGCTGGTTGCTTGAGAGAAAAGACCAGCCCCCTCCTGGCTACAACCACCCTTCGGGTAGTTGCAGACAGCAATAACATGACCCCTGAGTCTCCTCTTCTCCAGGCTAAGCAAGCCCAGCTCCCTCAGCCTCTCCCCATAGGGCTTGTGCTTGAAGCCTCTCACCAGCCTTGTTGACCTTCTCTGGACACATTCAAGAGTCTCAATGTCCTTCTTAAATTGAGGACACAGTACTCAAGGTGTGGCCTAACCAGTGCTGAGTACAGGAGCAGAATGACTTCCCTGCTCCTGCTCCAAATGTTCTTGGGTACCCAGTCCTGTAAGAATATTTATATGAAACTGACTATACACAAATAACATCAAATTCAGTGCAAAATGCAACAGCTTCAAAGTGGAAGACTTAGGGACACTTCCATCCTGCTCTCTGAGGAGTTTGGACCCATATCTCCAGCCTTTCAAGGGAATTCCCTAACTAGAGCCTGTGAGAATCACCCTAGTCTCCTTTGCCTAGAGCTGGGCTGTTGTGTGGACAAAAATGCGAGTTCTAAGGGACAGAAAGCTGAGAGAAGTCAGATGTGGTAGTCAAGAGGTGCAGATTTAATTCCTCTGGAGACAGGTCTGGTCTCCCCAGAGTCAGGTGTAATTTCTCCAGATTTATTGAAAGTTAATGGCACTTCAGCCTCCTGCATGTTGCATTTATGGCTTGACTTCTGTGTTATGCTCCTTTCTGTTTATTCTGCCTCATAACAACTCTGCCAAACCTACAGACTGAAGGTCAAGTATGACCAAGTGGAATTTGCTAAAGTACACCCTCAGCCTAAACTCAGTCCTATATTCATTTCTTGGTGAACAACTCTCATCAATCAGCTTTGTATTTTTGGTTTCTTTTTAAAGCAGGCAAAACTAGCCTGGGGTACTTCAGAAATATCTCTTCTTGACATGAGCAAAAGAGTACCTTCAAAAGCAGCCCAGTATCACAAATTGGCTAGCTGCTTGAGGTAACAATTTACCTCCGCATATCCTCCAAATTTCTATTCATATTGTGAGTGTATTTTTCTTTCCTGTTTTGGTGGAAGAAAAAACCCCAACAAAACAGAAAAAAATAAAGAGAAGCATTGTGTATTAAAAAACCAATAAAGACTATGCAGTTAAAGTGTTATCAACAAAAATGATCCAGCTTTAGAGTAGCAATGTAATGGCTTCTCAAGTTGGGAGAACTTGAAGCAGTACAGGGTAAGATGTTTAGGGACCTAGTGTGGAGACAGAAAGTGGAGCATGAGTGAAATAACCTGCAGTACAAATCTGTTTCAGGTGACCTTAAGGAGAAGAAATAGAAGTGTTTCAGGGAGAGGTAGATTGAGAACAGCGTGGGTGGGTATCTCTCCTCCTGGACAGTGCAGCTTTCACTGCTCTGACTCCTCTAAATCTCTGGAGGTGCAAGATCCTCCATCTAATCACTCAGAGATGTCTCATTCTCCAGCACACAGTATGCCACTCAGCCCACATGTGTTTTACATTAAATAACTTTTGTCCACATCCATCCTTCACAGATTAAGAAAAAAATCAGAATGTAACATCTTTGGATCAGTAAAGCTCTGCGCCACAGACAGCTTGGAGGCTTGAAGGCAATGCTGGAAAGTTGTCATGATAATCTCTCCAGTTTCTTATATTCTTCACAAGAACATTAGCTTGAGTTAGTTACACTAACTAGCTTGAGTTGATATGGCTGGTTTTCCATCCTCCTGTAACTCACCAGCATCTCTGTTTTAGGCTACACTTGGCAGGTTTCTGTGAAGGAAAAGAGAAAAGCAAGCTTTTAGGCCAGAGTCCACCCTGCTGCGGACATAGATGGTGCAGTGCTATGCTGTGGACCCAGAGGTGAAGATCAGCAAGTGGTTGTTCCTTCTCCCATTCCTCTCCACTCAAAGCAGCCTTGAAATTCTTGTGCATACCAGAGTATCAGGCAGGTGGAGGTGCTCAGACAAAGATATGTAATTTTTGTCCAATTATACACTTCTAGACCAGACAATTTGCTGTGCTTTTCAGTATCCCATCATGTGTAGCTGTGGTTTGTGACAACTTTGTGTAAACAGCTAACACTTCAGAGCCTGCAGACTTACCCACAGGTTGCCTATATTTTGCCTGACTGTTTCAGCAGACAAAATAGAGAAGCAGAGAGGGAGTGAACCACAGATGGAACAGAGAAGTGAAGAGGGAAGGAAACAAAAGAGAAGAACTAAGAAAATTCACAAAGGGGAAGAAAAAAAAAGAGGTGAAAGGAGGATAAGACATAGAGAAATGAAGAGCCAAACCAGTAACAAGCCTAAGTTGTATCAAAAGGGCATTTTGTATGTACACGGAAATGACTAGAGATAGTCCATGAGGCTTAAGTACGGGCATTACTTGTAAAATCTTATTGCAGATGTTCAGTTGTTCACCTAGCCATGTTGCTCTGTGACCTCCATCTTATTAGGCAACAGAAAAGTAGTGACAATGACCAAAGGTTTTGCTAAACTAAGGACAGAGCACACATAAAAGCAATGAGAGGGGCAACAAACCATTTTGTTAAACTGAGAACACAGCACTCATAATGGAGAGAAGGAAAATATCTACAGCTACCTCACTACAGCACAAGGAACATATTTTAATATAACGAATGCCACTATTAAAAAGCAAATGATGCCATAAATCACTCCATCAGCTTGTCTGGTGCCACAAACAGTGCCCCAGTTTTGGTAGAGTGGGGTGGTGGGACCCCACCAGACTTTCAGTGAAGGAAATCTCAGATCTAACTTAACACTCTCAACAATTCTCAAAACAAATTTTATCTGTATGTTATAGGAAAGTGAATATGTATTAATTTTTATAATATTTTCAGCATTTGCTCCATTACAAGTAATACCAAAGTAACTACACTCCCGTGAAAGTCCCTGCAGTGTCTTGCTTCCTGGAAATTGAGTACAAAACCAAGTTCCACATGTATTCAAGATGATCCCAAAAGATACTCTATATGCAGTGCAGGGAAGTGTGTCCTAAGCTTTTGTATTGCCCAAATAAAATAAAGCAGAAATGATGTAAGTTAAAGTGTTAAAACTTAGGAATAACAAAGGCAATGCAGGGATGGTATTTCTATTGCACAGGTTTCTGGGAGAAGACACATTTCTTTGTATTGGTGTCATCTCACAGACAATATTAATACAGCTACACTGCATAGAAAGCCCTTAGAGCAGAAGTTATATCTAAAAATACAGAATTTCAAACCTGAAACAAGGAGAACACATTAAAACAGCTAATGAATGTGGTGGTAGGGAATGATTATTATATATATGTTTGAGAGTTTGTTGCATCTGTTTAATGTGTCATGTTAAACTGTTTAAACATGTCACATATTTTGATCAACTAAGTTTCCTCATATGTATACAGTAAATTGTAAGTAAAAGCATCAGATTTTAACCATGGCATAGGTAGTTTCATATCCCATTGGACAACAGAACCTGTAGCAAGTGACAAAGAAAATTGTGTAGGGCTGGTTTTAGAGTTCATGGGAATTCTTTCCATAAGATTTATTAAGCTCTGATTATGCCTTAGGAAGAGTTACCAAGTTTATTGGGGTGTGGGTCCTTTTTTTTTTTTTTTTTTTTTACTAAGCATTTTCTGAGAAAAAAACATTACACATTTGTTGGTGGAAAGAAGAAGTTTTATCCTGAAGCCTGATACCAGTAGACGAAGGTAGTTTCCCAGGGAGAAGTGAAAAGACACCAAGCTCCTCAGTACTATTTGGGGCGGGGAGAGGAGGAGGAGAGGAGGAACCCCCCTCTTCCCCCCCCCCCTCCCCCAACAAACAAACACACCACAACACAAAAACAGCAAAAGAAAATAACAAACAAAACAACAACCCTGATCTGGTCCACTTCTTGTTTTCAGTAATTTCAGATAATTTTTATGAAAAATTGTCTACTGGTTTCCAATTCCAATTCTATTAATGATGGTAATTCAAAAGGAGAAGAGGAATATTTATGGCAATATTTTTATCTCAATAATGTTCCCCATTTAAACAGACATTCCTGTCTCATAAAAGACACGGGACAAGAAGCCTTATTTCAGAAGACAATTAAGATGAGGATTAAATCATGGACCTTATTTGACAGCAGGTCTACATGCACGTGTGGGAGAAAAAACAAGTGTTTGTAGAAGTAGACCTGGAAAAAAATTGACTAAACACCACAACAGCTATTATTTCCAGCTCAAGGCTGTTATATTAAGGCTTCTGCAATATTTGTGTCCCCATTCAGTATCTGCACTCACTGATTTTGTATACTTCCTTAAATCAATGTTCATTTTTCGCAAGGCAGTGCAAATTTCTGTCTTCTCCTGTTCCACACTGTGGCAGAAACGGTTCTCCCATCACTTAAAATGAAAATCACCTTTCAGTTTAGCTTCAAATAATGTAGTAGGAAGATTTCAAGGCTGATTTAGATCTACTAACTTATACACAGTTTATATAATATTATTGCAAAACTTCACTGTCATATTGGAAGCAGGAGTGAAAAACAAGTGGAAGAGAAAGGGACAAGGGAGTTACAGAGGGTTCATGCTGCTATTGAAGGAAACAGCAGGGAAAATCGTAAGGAGGGATCAGATGTGCACCCTTTTGAATTGAATTGAATTGAAAATAACTGGTTAGCAATAGTGGATACACTCCCATCTATTTAGGCATTCCTGGTATTTTCAGAGGCTGACAAAAACTCAAAGCAATGTAAATTTGGTAGGGAACACTGCTTTGCAGCTAAAATGAAAGGAATTCATCACTGGGACTTGGAAATAGATGATTTTTAAGGCCTTTTCCAACCCACATTATTCCATCATTCTATAGTAAAGCCCCTTTTGTCAGATCCAGAGACTGATATGATTTTTTTGCATAAATAGCAAACGAGTGAAAACTAAGTAAAGAATTTGGTGCTTAGTTCAATGTCTGTATGATTGAATATAATTAAACCCAAAACCTCTTTAGAAGTGTGAACTGAACAAAGGATATCCCATTAAACCTAGTAAGACAACCATAATCATCTCTAGAATAACTGTTTACAAATGTCAGTGACTGACAAAAGAGAATAGCTTGTTATTCACTACAGCTGAAGCTCCCCAACTGCTTAACTTCAGCTCAAGACAGTGTGTCAGTTGCCACTGAACCTCACCACATCCATCAGAGAAACAGCTGCTGGATTTCATTATTTTTTTATAGATGTCAATATTTCAGTCCCCAAGTGAAAAGCTGAAATGCACTTTTACAGGGCGTGGGTTCTACATTCATACATGTTCAATTACCTGTCAAATTTCTCTTCCAGCTAATAGATGCTGTTCAGCCTCTTCAGAAACATTTAGATTCCCTGTTTTCCTTTGTCAGAAGGCACTTATCACTTTCGTTTGGTCTCATTTCTGGTTTTACCATTTTGTTGCCCAAGAACAAAATCAGAGCATGAGTGGTCATCATTCAAGCTTCATTTGAGCTTGAGAAACTTCACTATCTCGCATTTTTATGGCTAGGATTATTATTAGTCTATAGGGAGAAGGCATTTTCATTCAGGACTCTTGGTTCCACTGAGGTGTAAAGAAAATTCGCTGTTGACTTCATTACAGAGTATCAGTTGGGGACTGTAACAATAAGTGTGCTTGCAGAATGAATAGCATGGTTTGCATACTTTTCTTTTCTTTTTTCTTTTTTTTTTTTTAAATCTTTTATCTATAGAAATATGATGAGTGGAAATGAGAAGGCAAACGATGATTCACGGTCTGTAGGAAACCTTCTTTCTAGTAAGCGCCAATACAGAATGGAAATCTCTGCCTCAGTAAACTTTCCAGACAGATGTTTCAAAACTGAGGAGCTGAAATACTGCTGATAGAAGCTGGTATTTTTATTGTCTGTACAGGTTTAAACAAACCACAATATGTGGAATCACACGTCATATATAGTGTCAGATTCCAAACAGTAAGGGCCAAATAAAAAAAAAAAAAAAAAAAAAAAAAAGGATGCTTTAAAGTGCTTGTACAGGACACACAAAAGGACCCAATGAAATGTTTAACACAAAAATTTTCAGTTCACACCCCTCCCCCTATATTTTTTGTTTAATGGATATTAAAATGGGATTAGATACCCAAGTCATATAGAAAACTCAGCTAGGGAAATGTGTTTTAAAAGCTTTAAAATCCTCTAATGAATTTATTTAAAGAAGAAGGGACAGCTCCTTAACTATTTCTTGCATGGTGGTCAAGTCTGTAGTCTCTTTTCTGTTTGTTTTCTCAGAACCCACATTTGCATGGAAAAGTTCTGGTCAAGGTGAAGATCACACCTCCATTCTAATTAGCAAGGGTTTGCTACCAACATGAAAGGAGATGAGAAGCAAGGCTACATTTAATCTTTCCTCAGTAATTTTCTACATCACGGGGTTGGAAGATTGAAGAGGAGGGGGGTAAAAAAAGGCAGCATGGTCATCCGTATTTAGACTGCAAATCTGTAATTTCTCTCCAATTCAGGGCACTCTTTTGTTGGGTTACATTAGCACCTCTATGATTGTGCTGGTCACTGACTCTTCAAAAACTTTCCCTTGTAGGCTTGGTCCTGCGATGTGTGTAGCCCTGGACAGTGGAACAAACTTGTACGCTCAGTGAAAGTGGCTGAAGGTTAGTATTGCAAAGGAATTATTTTTCACTAGCAATTCCAAGCAGTTCTACAGCCTCTAGAATATCTCTGTGTTCCAGAAAGATTGAAATTTTGTGTAAAACAGGCTGTGGAAGAAGGGAGTAACTGGCACTCAAGAGACGAGAGCAATTAGGTACAAGTCACTGTCACTCTGTATATTTCTGGCGGCATTTCAATAGTCTAACAAAGGCAGTAAATAACATAGTTGGATTCTTAATTGCTAGGGGTTTTATGAAGCATTTTACACCCATCTTGATGGGAAAGAATCATATACATAAAAAGAAAGACTGACTTCAAAAGCAGGGTTATCCATCATGGAGCTTTCCCAGAAAGAAACAGGGGTGTTGTTAGTAATCCAACCATCTTCGTGCTCTCCACCTAGTATTTCCAAAAGCAATCTTATAAATATCATTAACACGTCACAGGTGATAGAGGGAAAATATGTCTAGTTTCCACCCCAGCCTCTGCTTCACTGGACAGATTCATGGACAAAACACATATACACTAATATTCAAGTAAGTTCACCCCTCACAAGCACTCCAAGGATGTCATGAGGTTATGCAGGGAGAAAATTAGAAGGGACAAAGCTCAACAGAGCCTAATCTGGCTACTGCAATAAAAGACAATAAATAAGTTTCTGTAAATATTTTTTCATTTACAAAATAAAGTAATTTCTATTATCAACAAAAGGAGGACTAAGGAGAATCTCCATCCTCTGTTGGATGTGGGGAGAAACAGTGACAAAGGCTGAGGAAAAGGCTGAGGTAAGGAATGCCGCCTTTCCCTCAGCCTGTAATAGTAGAACCAGTTGTTCTCAGAGCACTCAGCTCCTGAAGCTTGACAACAGGCACAGGGTCAGAATGAAACCACCCACAATAACTGCATACAGTGCCACAGGCTTGGGGCAGAGTGGTTGGAAAGCTGGCCAGCAGAAAAGGACCTGGGGTCTTGGTTCACAGCTGGCTAAATATAGGCCAGCAATGTGCAGAGGTGGTCAAGAAGGCCAACAGCAACTGCTTTTAATGCAACTTGTTTCAGAAATATTGTGGCCAGAAGGAGTAGAGAAGTGATTGGCCCCCTGTACTTGGCACTGGTGAGGCTGCACCTCAAATACTGTGTTTACAGTATCACAGTATCGCCGTATCGCCAAGGTTGGAAGAGACCTCGAGGATCACTGAGTCCAACCTGACACCACAAACCCCATGACTAGACCATGGCACCAAGTGCCACGTCCAATCTCCTCTTGAACACCTCCAAGGATGGTGACTCCACCACCTCCCTGGGCAGCCCATTCCAATGACGAATGACTCGCTCAGTGAAGAACTTTTTCCTCACCTCGAGTCTAAACCTCCCCTGGCACAGCTTGAGACTGTGTCTCCTTGTTTTGGTGCTGGTTGCCTGGGAGAAGAGACCAACCCCTTCCTGGCTACAACCACCTTTCAGGTAGTTGTAGAGGGCAACGAGGTCACCCCTGAGCCTCCTCTTCTCCAGGCTAAACAATCCCAGCTCCCTCAGCCTCTCCTCATAGGGCTTGTGCTCAAGGCTTCTCCTCAGCCTTGTTGCCCTTCTCTGCACACGTTCAAGTGTCTCAATGTCCTTCTTAAACTGAGGGGCCCAGAACTGGACACAGGACTCAAGGTGCGGCCTAACCAATGCAGAGTACAGGGGCACAATGACCTCCCTGCTCCTGCTGGCCACACTATTCCTAATACAGGCCAGGATGCCATTGGCCCTCTTGGCCACCTGGGCACACTGCTGGCTCATGTTTAGGCAGCTGTCAATCAGCACCCCCAGGTCCCTCTCTGTTTGGCAGCTCTCCATCCACTCTGACCCCAACCTGTAGCTCTGCATGGGGTTGCCGTGGCCAAAGTGCAGCACCCGGCACTTGGACTTGTTGAATGCCATCCCATTGGACTCTGCCCATCTGTCCCGTTGGCTGAGGTCCCTCTGCAGAGCCTTTCCACCCTCTAACTGACCAACATCTGCTCCCAACTTGGTGTCATCTGCAAATTTGCTGATGACTGACTCAACCCCCTCATCCAGATCATCAATGAAGATGTTAAAGAGGATGGGGCCCAGCACTGATCCCTGGGGGACACCACTGGTGACTGGCCGCCAGCTGGATGTGGCACCATTCAGCACCACTCTCTGGGCTTGGCCCTCCAGCCAGTTCCTAACCCAGCACAGAGTGCTGCTGTCCAAGCCACGAGCTGACAGCTTGGCCAGGAGTTTGCTGTGGGGGATGGTGTCAAAGGCCTTGCTGAAGTCCAGGTAGACCACATCCAAAGGCCTCCCCACATCCACCAGGCGGGTCACCTGATCATAGAAGGAGATCAGGTTGGAGAGGCAGGACCTGCCCTTCCTGAATCCATGTTGGCTGGACCCGAGCCCTTGGCCATCCTTCAGGTGTGCAGTTATTGCCGCCAGGATAATCTGCTCCATCACTTTCCCTGGCACTAGGTCAGGCTGACTGGCCTGTAGTGTCCGGGTTCCTCCATCTGACCCTTCTTGTGGATGGGGACCACACTGGCCAGTTTCCAGTCATCTGGGACCTGTCCAGTGAGCCAGGACTGGAGGAAAATGATGGAGAGCGGCTTGGCCAGCTCATCTGCCAGCTCTCTCAGCACCCTAACTTTAAGTTTGGGGGCCTTACTGGAAGAAAGACATTGAGGTGCTGGACTATGTCCAAAGACATGGATGGGGACACAGTCTGAAGCTGCGCCAGGGGAGGTTTAGACTTGAAGTGAGGAGAAAGTTCCTCACTGAGCGAGTTGTTCATCATTGGAATGGGCTGCCCAGGGAGGTGGTGGAGTCACCGTCCCTGGAGGTGTTCAAGAGGAGATTGGATGTGGCACTTGGTGCCATGGTCTAGTCGTGAGGTCTGTGGAGACAGGTTGGACTTGACGATCCTTGGGGTCTCTTCCAACCTTAGTTATACTGTGATACTGTGATACTGTGAATGGCAGCAAAGATAGTGAGCACAAGTGATTGAGGGAACTGAGATTTTTTGGACTGGAGTAAAGGAGGATAAGTTGACATCTTACTAGTCTCTACAGCTTCCTGAAAGGAGGTTGTATGGAGGTGGGTATTGGTCTCTTCTCCCACTAAACAAATGATAGGACAAGAAGAAATGGTCTCCTAAAGGAGATTTATGTTGGATATTAAACATTATTCACCAAAACGTTTACTAAGCATTGGAACAGGCTGCCCCTGAAAGTGGTTGAGTCCCCATCTCTGGAGCTATTTAAAAGATGTGTAGATGTGGCACTTAGAGACATGGTTTAGTGGTGAACTTGGCAGTGTTTGGTTTATGGTTGTACTAACTGATCTTAAAGGCCTTTTCCAACACAAATGATTCCATGATTCTACAGAGCCAAGGCAAAAGGTGGCAGCCTTATATAAGATAACCCAAAACTAAGAACCAATATTTGCAACCCTCAAATTCTAGAGAAGCTCCCTATATGATCAGTGGAATGCAAAATTTTGCCAGAAGACAATAATTAATCTGCCTTGTTACACTGTGCCAATAGAAAATCTTGGAGTGTTCTTAGGTGTCAGTTACTCTGGAGAGCTGGAAGGTTGTTGACATTAATCCTACATTTAGTTTTAGTTGCCAAAATAGTCAGAAACAAAAACCCTCTAGATTAAATCTATAAATCTGAATATAATTTGGAGAGTTATCAAAGATCCTTCCCAAATATGCCAGGTAAATATATCTGGGATTAAAACAAAGAAAACAAATTAATCCCTGCCTTCTTATTACAATATAAAGTGAGAGAAGCCAGGAAATACAGCACAAAACCTGATGGTACACAGTGTCCTTAGATCACTTGGCCATTGTTTTCTCTCACAGCAGAACATGTTAATGATACAAAGAAGTTTAATATTTTTTGGCTTTGGATTTTCATGTCAGAACTATAATAAATGTGCACATTATTGTTTGTATTACCATATCCTTTAGATGGACCGCCAATTTCTACAGCCTTTGCATGCACAGCCAAGGATAGAATTTTGCCCACAAATGGCCCAGCTGAATTACATTCAGCAGAAGCTTTGCAGTACAGCTTCAGCTTCAAAGTAGTATGTCATGGTACAGTGTATTTATGTTGCAAAGACATTGTATGGTTAAACTTGATTGAAACCACCAATTCTACAGCAGGCAGACTAAAGCTTCTTTGTTCTTCACCAACCAATTTAATTCTGCTTTAAAATGCAACTGTTCTATATGGCCTAAGACATCCTTATTTGCATTTAGTTTAAAAAACCCCATCAACCTCTAGAACAATTAAATAGACAACAAAATGTTAAATCCAGGAGAACAGGAAGGAATAAGTTTGTTTGCTTGTTTTTAAAGGAATCTGGACAATATAAAAAATTGAATATGATGAAAAATGAAGAAACAAGTTTTAATGTGGACTGCACAGGAGCCTCTCCCTTCTCCCACTGCCTGCAGCGGCTGAGCCCTGTCACAAAGCCACACAGAACAACTCCATTTGGTGAAGAATTTGGACCACACTTCTCACACTTCCGCTATGGCCCTCCTCCCCTTGGAGACATGGAAACGTTCCAGGGGTCCTTGGAAGGAGGGTCTCGGAAACGCAAGAGTATGCCAACAAAAATGCCTCCTTCTATCCCTCTTGAGGGCTCCTCATCACCATCTGAGAGACCTGAAGATCACAATGACATAGGCTCTTCTAGTCTTCCCTTGGTGTTCCAACAGCCAGCACAGCCCAAATACAGTTCCCAGATGATTGACCTCTGCAATTTTGGGCTTCAGTTCTACAGAACTCTGGAGCACTTTGGAGCCAAGCCCATCAAGCAAGAAACAGTGAAGCCTAACATGTCATGGCCCGGTAGCCCAGCATTCATGCAGGCTCCTTACACTTATTATCCCAAAGTTCACCCTGGTTTAATGTTTCCTTTTATTGTGCCACCGAACTTTCATTTTAGGAATCCCTTTCAAATGAAAAGACCTGCAGAGCCATCATTCAGGAGGGCTGAAGTAAGAGAAGGTGGTGAAAATAAGCAGAAAGTGGAAAGAGTAGATGTCAACCTTCAGATAGATGACAGTTATTATGTTGATGTGGGAGGTGAACAGAAACGCTGGCAATGTCCCATGTGTGAGAAGTCTTATACATCCAAGTATAATTTGGTCACCCATATTTTGGGACACAGTGGCATTAAGCCACATGCTTGCACCCGATGTGGCAAGCTTTTTAAGCAGCTGAGCCACTTGCACACACACATGTTGACACACCAGGGCACTCGGCCACATAAGTGCCAGGTATGCCACAAGGCATTCACTCAAACCAGTCACCTTAAGAGACACATGATGCAACACAGTGACATCAAGCCTTACAACTGCAGGATCTGTGGCAGAGGTTTTGCCTATCCTAGTGAGCTGAAAGCACACGAATCTAAGCATGAAAGTGGCCGAGAGAACATTTGTGTGGAGTGTGGTCTGGACTTTCCAACACTGGCTCAGCTGAAGAGACACTTAACGACTCACCGTGGCCCTATACAGTATAATTGCACTGAATGTGATAAGACTTTCCAGTATCCAAGTCAGCTGCAAAACCACATGATGAAGCACAAAGATATTCGCCCGTACATCTGCACTGAATGTGGCATGGAGTTTGTGCAGCCCCACCACCTGAAGCAACACTCCCTAACTCATAAGGTAAGCCAGCACAGGTTGCACTTTCAGCGTGCATTGGAAGGGAGCACAAGGATTGCAGGCTGCTAAAGACATATATATGTACCTCCTTTGAAAGAAAGTAATCAGTCTATAGAGCCTCATGCTGGCTTTCTGCCAGCTGGAGAGTTTTATGCAGAGAAAAAGGCCCAGAAGTGCTGGCAATTGGAGAAGCCAAATGTCCCTGTCAGTTTTGGGAAAGTGCTTTGTTATAAAAAGGAGTTCAATTAAAACACCTGCATTACTTCGCAACACTCTTCTCACATTTCTCTGCTCCTGGTTTTTACCTTCAGAATAACCTTCTGTAACATAACATAATTTTATAGAGCTATGTAACATGGCTAAAACTTTAGCAGAAGTATTCTTCTGAAAACCAATTCTGCTGTTTTGCTCCCTTTAACCGGGAAGTAGGTAGACTTGCAGTAGACCAAATATATGCAGATTTTGAAGAAAAAAAGGATTTTCACACACCCCACCCCCAACATAAATATTTCTCTCCTTTGTGCCTAAGTTATCCAGAATGGCAGTCAGTATAAGTGGAGAAGTAGGACCGTAAACCCTGCCAACACATATCAACTGATAGTCTTGCCACTGCTGACAGCAATGAGAGCAGGGTCAGTCTGAGCTAGGGGCAGAGACTGATTTCAAAACCAGGAAAAAAATCTAACTGTTCCATTGAAGAGTGTCTGAAATTGGCTTATCCACTTTTAAAAAATGTTATTAAAACTAGTCAACCCCCCACATGTTACGGAAGTTTGCTTCCAGATTTTCAAATTTTTCCTTTAACACTTGAGTTTTGGCTTTGATGTGAAAAACATTAAAATATAGAAAGTTACATAATTTCAGTCTTATACATACGTTTTTCTTTAAAGACCTACAAACACTACCTTCACAGTTGCTTTTTCTTCTACTACATGATTACAATTTCTTTTCTTTTTGGAAAATCCCTTTGGTTTTCGGATTCACTATGAAAATTCTACTAATTTAAGATTTGGCAGACTTTTGCCAAAGGAAACCCCTGAGAGTTTAGAGAGCTTCTGCTTCTTTGTCCACAGCTGCACAGGGGTTCAGCTGTGGACATAATCAACAGTGCTTAGCTGACCAAATGCAGCCTGACATCAGATAGGCAGACACTTAAAGCCACTGTTGGTGTTCATACTTTTAGCTTCCCAATTCACTGTGAAAACCACTGATGGGTGTGAAGGCACAGGTCGTTTCAAGTCTTCTTTGCAATGGAGGCCTGAGGGAGGGGTAATTGCCCTCATCGCTTCACTTATCAATCCTCATTACCTTCAGCAAGTTACACTCAAAATTATGAAGTATTTAATGATAAATTAATTTGTTTTCATAGCACCTAAATGACTTTTTGAGGAACTGGAAGTTAGATCACATGGGTGTGAGCAAGAATATTGCATTAGACATAGGTAAATTGACTAGATGGCATGAAAGATGCTAGGAATGTTCTGTAAACATCAGATCACATGAGATCTCCACTCCATTAGTGGAAGCCTCACTAACAGGGAACAGTATTTTCTGTTCATTCAATCTATCATGAGTCTACCTTTGTGACATTGCGTGACTACTACTCAGTTACTTCAGATAATTTTCAATAGCTTTATTTCAAACAGGGCTTTGTCTTTTTTAGGAGCAAACTACACTAAGTTATCAAAGGCAAGCCCTACTTCAGCCTCTTAAGTGGCTAATTTTTATTCTTGGTCAGCAAGTGTGTGCATATGTTGAATACATAAGCAGCAGAATAGGACAGATAAGCTGTGCTACTGACTACATCTAATATGATTTGTAAACTTGCTGATGGAAACAGCATTAGTTATTTCATTAAACTTACATTTTGTTTTCCTTCTTTGCTTCTCAAACTCTTAAAAGAATTTGCCAATAAAAACAACAACCACATAAGTATGTATGATTTGAACAAATTATGTCAAAAGTGAAAGAATTTATTACCTGCTTTGCTAATGGAGAATAAATATATTCTTATATTACTGTTCCAGAGATTAAACGACCCAGAAAATTTTTCATCCATAGAATTTTCTGATACTTTTATTTTCTTACAGGGTGTGAAAGAGCACAAATGTGGAATTTGTGGCCGGGAATTTACGCTACTGGCCAACATGAAGCGACATGTCCTCATCCACACCAATATCAGAGCCTATCAATGCCATTTGTGCTTCAAGAGCTTTGTGCAAAAGCAGACACTCAAAGCCCACATGATTGTTCACTCTGATGTCAAACCCTTTAAATGCAAGGTAAGTTTATTTGGTGGTAGAGGCAGTAACTCACTAGATATTTCTGTAATACTATTATCTTGTGATACAGTAGTATTGGAAAAACAAGACTTCCATTTATTTGAATTCACATAAACCAGCATGGTTTCCTTTCTTTATCCAGGTTCTGCTTATATAGTACAAAATATTGGAGGCAAATATCTGTGCTTTACTCCCTTCCCCTTCTACATTAGTAACTTTCATCATAATTTTTTTTTTTTTCTGCTTCATGAGCATTTAAATGTCATGGAAGTTTGAGGACAATAAACATACCTGACATTTGTTTAGTGCAGCCATCCTAACAGAAATCTAACTGCTTAATAGCTTGAAAAGCTGACTAAAAGCATAGATCAAGTTGTGCACCTGACAGGAGACCATAAGCCCGTTCTCAAAAGCCATGGTCAACGAAAAAACAGCAGCCATAATTTCACACAGAGATGCTATGCAACACAGCACAGCTACAGAAGACAATTGAATGGTCCACGTATAATTACTGAACTTAAATTCAGAGCAAGACACTAGTATGCTAACAGAACGGAACTAAGTTTGCTGTCTTCCTCCAGCAGGCTGACATTCATTTTCCACCCTCTCTTCTTCTCCTTCCACATACACCTTTGAGACCTCAGTTTTCTTAACCATACTTATCAGTAATATATTTCTTTTGAATTTTTCATGTTTATATTCTTACTCAGTATTGCATACTACATCTGTTCCTTTTGCCTTCTCTCTGGCTCATTGCTGGAGTCAAATTTTGTGAAGTCCAAGACTTTATTCCTACATTGATCTGCTCTAAAAGAGATATAAATGCAGAGGGGAGCAGACTTGATGGGGTGCTTGGTTGCATGGTTTAGTTGATCAGGTGGTGTTGGGTGATAGGTTGGACACGATGATCTTGAAGGTCTCTTCCAACCTGGTCTATTCTATTCTATTCTATTCTATTCTATTCTATTCTATTCTATTCTATTCTATTCTATTCTATTCTATTCTATTCTATTCCATTCTATCCTGTCCTATCCTATCCTATCCTATCCTATCCTATCCTATCCTATCCTATCCTATTCTATTCCATTCTATTCCCCAGTTCACTCATAACCAACTGAAATCTAATCTGGAGGATGTTTCTCAAAACTTGTTCACCCAATGTTGTTGTGGAATTAAATATTTTTTTTAAAGGGATTGTTTCACTAAGAAGCAGAGTTGGATGAAGAAAATTAAATGAAATTATTTTCTCTTGAAAAATGTACAATGTCAAAATATCATAGGAGAATGCGGCATTCAGTGGTAATTTTAACAAAAAAATGTCAAAGTGAGTCTTTTTGACTTCCTCATTTTCTTTTGATAACTTTAAAGCATTTCAGATGGAGAAAATAGCAGCAAGGTCTTTCAGCTGTAGCATTGTGTATGCTTTTAATTTATTCCCTATTAATATTTTTTCCTTTTTTTTTTTTTTTTTTCTTTCCTTAAATTCTATTCTGTGTTGACTGGGCAGTTCCATGTCAAGTATGCTGGAGACTTTCATTCTTTGATAACACCTGCAAACCTGTCTTTTTGTCCCCATTTGGTCAAAATTGTCCTTTAACCTCTCAAATTTCAGAAAAGAAGCTCAATTTTTTGATCAGCTGTTTCCAATGCAGTATCTAGATTCACAGTATTTTTTAGTTATGTGCAGCTTAGTTGAAAGTTCATGTTCAGGATAGGGTTTGATGCTAGCAGATTGTTAAAACATGGAGTTTTGAACTAGAAACTGGAGCACCACTGGTGTGTTTTCCAGCCAGCAACAAAAGCTCTATGGGAACACCTGTTTTTCTTACTTTTCACATCTCTGTCCCCACCCAATGTCCCTAGGAGGAAAGAAAAATGTAAGCACAATGAAACTAGTTTCTCCTGTGGGTAAAGGACTATGAATCAACATCAGTGCCCCTCAATGAAGTGGAGATGGCAACAAGAAGCAAGGGGAGAATCAGGCATTCCTCTTTGGTGTTAGGAACATCTCTTGCCTCTCTGGCAGAGCCCTTGAAAGACTCAAGCAAGTATTTCTGGATGGTATTCAGAGGGTTAAGGTAATGACCAGATAGCAGCCTTTTGGCACCAAGCTCCTCCTCAGCAGAAGGAAGGATATAGCTGTATGAACAGGCTGCTTAACAATGCCTCACATGTCCCCGGGGAACTGCCTGCAAATAGATTTCATCTTGCTTTCTCTTGTACTTTTCAAAGCTTCCTGTTTTCTCACGGTCCTTTTGGACAGTTTACAGTCTTTCTCCCTCTCCCTCTCTCTTTGAGGAAAGGAACACCCTTCTTATGAAAAAAAAAAAAAAAAAAAGAAGAAGAAGAAGAAGAATGCAAGGGAAAGAGAGCACAGCAGTAGCCTTTCTACTTCACCACATGCAATGGTTTTCTTTAACCTTTTCTCACAGCAAAGGAAAACATGAGGCTTTCCTATCTGTCTAATCACAGCTAAGCACAGACTATCTGAAGTGAGGGAGAAGCAAATAGTTGTCCCTTCTGTTTCCTCCTCCAGCTGCAGTCTGGATCTGTGTTTGATTTTTTTTTTTTTTTTCTGAAGAGTGAACTTCTCTGTGGTGTTTAAAGACCTGAGCCCATGCTGTCTTGTTTATTTCTGTTAAAAAAAACAAGCCTAAAACCAAAAAACCCCAAAACCAAACCAAAAAAACCTCACCACAAACAAAACAAACAAAAACCAACCCAAACACTGAAGAGTTCTGAAGGAGTTGCATCAGTTGGTGCATCACAGTAGTTCTAGTTTCTTAAATTTACAGTTGCATTCAGTGTTGAAATTTGTATTTTTTCAGACCTCCAATAAAGACTACAATGAAGTTTTTTTCAGACCAGGCAAATACCCTTTGCAGTAGATGTTTTGAACTCCACTTTTTTCCCACCTAGATTCCTGAGTTTTGATAGTGAGCCAAAACCTAAGAAAATATTAGATAAGTACTTTGGGAAGAAACAAAACAAACTGACTGATCTAGGAGGGTATACTTCATGGGGTGGTTTAGGAAAACAAAATTGAGTGCTGAAGTAATTCAGTCTTTCTAGCAAACTGTACTGAATTCTATTTCACCAACCAGTACAAAAAAGTGTGTTCAGAAGACTTGCAGTTGATGTCTTTCTCTTCAAGGACTTAATTATATTTTGTTTAAAGCACATGGCCTAAAAAAAGGTCCCCAATTAAATCATGTTGTTCTTGCTGCCTCAAGATCTCTCAAGATCTTTGTATCTCCTTGAGTGTTAAGGTGTTTTCTGGTGAGTTCTTCTGGAGCTCACTCCCATATAACTAGGTCATATTTCACACTCCACTCATCAGTGCTCACACACCTGCCCTGCCATAGAGAAATAAAATTTTGCTTGGTCTGCTTGGTCTGTAGACTCAGGCTGTTTTTTAAGCACTAGCTGTGAATCCCAGCTTGCTCTTCCAACACATGAGCCCAAAACCTGCTCTGTCACCCTCTAGACCATGGACATTCATCTGAATATTCTCTTGTGTGTTTTGAAGAGGATAGGTTACCTAGGGACTATGCACACAGATCCATCTTGTTCTGAAAAACGGTGTTAGTATCTGCATTTCTTTAATTTTCTGGTCACACCTCTCCATCTTGTACCATTTCCTCCTGTCCCCAGAGAAGATTTCAGGACAAGAATACATTACATATCCCTAAGGCTGCGCACAACTTTGTGAAATGTAAAACCCACCCCTTTTTTTCAGAGACACAAAACTTTGGTGCAGTAAGGATCTACCCTTTACAAAATCCTTTGTCTTTTCATTATGAAGAAGAGGATATAAGTGTTGCCTTGAGAGAAAAAACATACATTCTCCCACTACTTTAATTTTGAAATTTCATACCTTATAAAGATATAAATTTGCATGACATACTCTAGACTATCACCTTTTCAACCTGTTTTTTCTTGACTACCAGTTTTCCTAGAGAAATAAAGACATAGCTGTCAGAAAGCAAAACCTGGTGAGAACTCAGGTCAGCCATGATACAAGCAGATAACCAGATGCCTTCTGCTGAGAAGCATTGGAAAGGTATTATTATTGACATTCTTATAGCCAGAGAGATATTGACATGTCACAGGTCATTCCAGCAGCTGTCAAGATATAATCAGATGCTGTTCCTCCTCGCAAGTTTTCGGTACTCATCACTGCTTCTTCTTCTCTTTGTTTCCCCCCAGCACTTTCTGAGAGGGCTTTTAGTTCATTTTCTTTCCTAAACATAAGTCACCTGGATCATTAGCTTTCTTTGAATGCAAAGAGGAAACTGTTATCCATCATGGATGGATGATCCTTGAAATCAGATATCTTACCCTTACAAATTACTAACATTTTCAGTAGCTATTCCTTCTCCCATCTCCACTGTCTTGGTGTACAGCTTGATGCTAAATGTATTTACTAGAATGCTCAGTTTAGCAGAATCACAGAGCGCAAATCACAGCTGAAGCAATTTTTTTTATATAAAAATGAGTGAATGTTTCCAGACTCTTCTTTTTGCATTGCTTCAACCTTAGTTTTCACTTAAAAATAGAACCACTGCAAATTATAATAATAATAATAATGAACTACATTCATTTTCCCTCAAGAGATGGTTTAAAATGAAAAGGATTTCTAGTATTTCACCAAGGATCATTTCACTGTCTATGTTTGATCCAGATATTCTAGGTGATGGCTTTGTGAATTTGAAGCAAAAGGTACTGTAGCAGACCTTCTGTACTCCCAAAATTAAATAAATCTGAAGTCAGATTAGATAGAATTTCAGTAATTATTTGTTTTTGTAGTTTTCTCCAAGGTGAGTACACTGCTTGATGGAAGTTTCATTTACTCAATAATGGTGATTCTGGGCCATATGGTAATAAACATCAGTGAAAAATTAAAATTCTCATGATAAAAGTATTTGTCTAAAACCATCCCAAAGCCCCCAATCTAAACCAAAAATAAAACAAAACCCAAACAAACAAAAGAGGAGCTGAAACAGAAATAAAACACAGACATTTGCAGAGGATGGAAATAGCCACTTGAATGTGAGCAAAACGAAAGACCAGAAGACAACAAGTAAGACTAAGAGCTTGTTATATTGATGTCAAAGTCTCATGTCTTAAGAATACATTTGATTTATAAGGGACCAGTTTACAAAAGAACCCATCTAGACAAACAACAACAATGAAAAAAAACCTCTTATTGTTTCATCAAAGACAGACATCCACAATCAATAGCATGAGCTGGCAGGAACATGCTTCAGGGAAAGCTGAGTCATTCTTGCAGCCCCATGACTGTTTAAATTCCAGCTTACTCACCAGAGATGCCAAAACACAGAAATCAGTAAATGGAAGATAAAAGAGAAAAGCAGGGGAGCAAGAAACAAAGAAAATAAAAAGAATTGCTCTTTCTAGCTTGAAGCAAAATGTGCAGCCATTTCATTTCCACCTAAGCAGAAGTAATATTCTGCTTGATAGTTTCACAGAAACACTTAATTGGTTTTATTTTGTATCTCCATGTCTGCCTGGTATTTTTCTTGACTAAAGGTTAGATTTATAAACTACAAACTAAATGGTTCACCAGGGCAAAATCTTGAGTTTCATTCAAGGCAAGAGGCTCCCAGGTTAGGTACTGAAGCCTCTCCCCTCCTTACAACATTCCCCACTTTGGGGGGGTATTTGACTATGTGTCCTATACCTCAAATTTAAATAATGGCAACGGTGCAGAAGGCCCTGGATAGGTCAGACTCTTGTCTGTAGGATTTTTGCCTGTATCTTTAAAAAAACAAATTGCAGCCAGAAGCTGCCAGGGCTGAAGTTGAGAAGAGTAAGTCCTATTTCCTTTAAAAATATTCTCCTTGGAAGTACTCCTTTGAAGTAATAATTTTCATTCTTACTGTTTTTACAGCTGTGTGGAAAGGAATTTAACAGAATGCATAATTTAATGGGACACATGCACTTGCACTCAGACAGCAAGCCTTTCAAGTGTCTCTACTGTCCCAGCAAATTCACCTTGAAAGGGAACCTAACCAGACACATGAAAGTCAAACATGGAGTCATGGAAAGAGGATTTAATGCTCAAGGTAAGTACGGTTATTCTCTAAGAGATCTGAAGATACATATCCATAAACCCAAATGGGTGTTGTGCCACAGATCCATGTTCTCATACCGTACATACAGTGCTATTGGATGAGACTGAACTGCATAAGCCTGGGAGGTTATTATTAACTATCAATATTATTCAGGTGATACAGCCCAGAGACCCCGAAAGTAGTGAGCCTTGTCTCAGAGACCTTTCTGACTAGCTTTGTGATGACACAGAGGTACAGATCAAGACAGAGGAGTAGATGGAGACAAAATGTGACGGTATTCATGAGTACAGGGAAATAATATTAGCACACTAAATTTGTACCATCAAATGTTAAGAAGAATATGGTCAGTAATGTAAGAGCAGAGGTTTCATCCAGCCATAACAAATATTCTTATACTTAAACCCAGGAATCCCCATGCATCACTGGGAAGGCTTCAATATCTACAGCACCACAGAACTTCTTGCAGCCTGTGGGTAGCCCAAGACACAAATGAGGGGGAGTTGGTGGAGACTTAGCTGTAGTGAGGATGTAGCACATGCAGATGGACAGAGGAATGATTGGATGACATAATCTTCCCATCTGAAGGTGTATTTTCATTATTTTTGAACAAATGTTGCAGTTACAAGGGGCTTGATCCCTGAAGGCTGACAGACAGCAGCCTGGCAGCCATGGGCAAGCAGACCTTATTCCCTCAGAACTGTATAGGTAGGATTTCATAGTTTTTCTCTCATTTTTGAGGTACACCAAAAATTACAAATTCAAAGCTGAAAGAAATGAAAAGCATAGAAGATTTCATGGATCTTGCTCACTGCTGATTGGATTCCAGTCTGAAATAGGAATGGAAGCCTGAATGAGGCACAATGTCCAAGAACTTTGGCTATTCTGTACCATACAGCTACAACTGATGTTAGGCAAAAGACATAGGCTCAAGACCCAGTTTACAAAGACGAGTGAGGACAAGAGACCTCCTCTATTTCCTCCATCTCATAGTAAATGGATTTTTGACTACCCATGGTATCCTGCAAAGCATTTCCTATGTCCCGTCTAACACAGACACTTCCTAAATTCAGGGTCATGTGTTTATACATGACAGTATTACCTAAAAACTGATTGAATTAGGAAGGATTTTTTGGAGAGTTTGAGTGTCCAATATTTTTCTGTTTATTAAGAATTTCTGGATAAATAATTATTTCATGGGTAATATTTCTTGATGTTCCTCAAATTCAAGCTTTAGGGCAGCCTAGCATGTATGCCAAACACATACTCCAGTGTCATTTAGCTTAAAATTACAAAGAAGAGATAATGAAATAAATGGCTGTGTTTTCCCCGTACATCATCTGCCACACCATGCTAGTTACATGATTACTTATGATGGAAGACAGCCGAAGAGCTTCTCAGTGTGCAGAGATTTATCAGCCCTTGAGACTTATCAGACACAAGACAAATTGTAAAAGCTGCCCCATGCTCATGAACCGTTTTAAGAGAGACAACCTGCTGTGAGGTAGCAGCTGTAGCTAACGAGGTTGCATAGATGATGAAAAAACTGGATTAAGTCACTGAGGGAAAAATCCAAACCAAATCAAAACAGAAGAGGTTAAATAGTGGCTTTCATACATATGTGCTATTGGATGAAATTCTCTCACCAAAATATTCACTGTTCTTTTTAAAAAGACCATTACTTTTCTGTAATTAAGATGAACTATGCCTGTAGTATCTGAATCTTCTTTGGTGAATTACTATGCTCAGAGATGCTTCCTGGGTAATGTCTCAATTTCCAGCAAGAGTGGAAACACTGACAAATATGACAAACTCAGACTTATACTAGACGGCTAAAACCCCCTACCTTTAGTTTATAATGAACTCCTCAAGCTGAAGCACTATCTGGTGTATAGAGCTTTTCAGTAGCATGAGTAGCTTCTCACTGGAGAGAAGAGAAAAGAACAAATAAGGAGAGTGGAGTTCATAGACTGCTGAGACTTGATTTGCTTTTTATTTTTAAATTAGTAACTTTGAACTAGAGTGTCCATAGAACAAATGCATTAACATGTTTTTATTCCCCACACTCTGGGAAATAAGTGTACAAAACCTGGGACTTTGATTATGGCTCGTGATGCTTTAGATCAAAGTTTTAATTTTTTAAAAAATAGGAAGGAGGAAGTGGGTAGGTTCACTGGCAAAAATAGTTTACAAGAGTCCAAGTCACTTCACTTTTATTCCTAGCTCCCTCATCAAGTGTCTGGCATGTACAACACCATGTTTTGTGTGTCCTGACCTAGCCGTGAAGTGTATACAATAGTACTTCTTTTAACAGCATCTCAAAGGAGATGTCATGGGATGTAAACAGAAAGTACTTGGAGATAGCTGAGTGAAAGACAAAAGAAAAGCTTGAAGTTGAAGGCCATCTCACGTTTTGTTTTTTAGCCAGGTAATTTCCCATATAAAAATTATTCCTTTTCTCCTCCCCTCAAACTACTACAAGGTTTTGGAAGAGGAAGAATTGCTCTGTCCCAGACAAATGCCTTGAGAAGCTTGGAACAGGAAGAGCCCTTTGATCTTTCCCAGAAAAGCCAAGGGAGGGGATTCTCATTTCATTCAGATGGTGAGAGTGTCAAGGGAAGCTCATACCAGGAGGAGGAAGACAACAACTATGAGGCAGAGCAGTACAGTCCTGACATGTATCACCACAACGACAACAAGCTGTATGTGGCTCAAGATCTGTCTGGCAAACCAGAGTGCATGACGAAGGACTTCAGAGAGTCCTATTGCAATGAGAAGGAAGAAGTGCTAAGCGAGGGACAACTGCAGAAGAGAATAGGAAGTTCAGACAAGGAGGAGAGCCAAGGAGAGGGAGACCTTGCAAACACCAAATGCCTCAGCTTCAGATCCTTTGAAAAGGCCAGACTTGGCCACTCTCTCTCTGATTACTTGTATTTCAAGCACAGGAACAAGAGTACGAAAGAATTGCTGGAAAGAAAAATGGAAAAGCAAACAATGCTTATAGGCATTTAAAATGGACATCTAAAAACAGCTGGAAGATGGGAACCAAATAGCTTTTAACATGAACTGTAATTTACCAAAAATTGGAATTTTGTAGTAGTCTTGAGAAATAAACAGGCCAAAGTGATAAAAATAATTTAAGGTAAACCACATACATCAACAGAATAAAGCAGTCCAAGGTCCTGTCATCAACAAAAGCAACAGACATTGAACAGTAACATAATCATACTTATCCATTTGATGTATAAGCAGGCAACGGGGTGGGTACAGAAGTTTACTTTTTCTTTATTGGGGTGATAGAGACTTACTCACAATTTTCTAGTTATCAAAAAGCAATAGACTTTAGTATTTGGTTTATTATCTGACTAAACATATATGGACATTTCTAACCATAAGTCTCGGGAAAAAAAATCTGAAAATACTAAGTATTTCACAGTATAAGCAAGTATACTATTAAACATAGTGTGCATGGAAGTGCTGTCACTCTCAGAAATAACACAGTCTAAATACTTTCATTTACTGAAGTGTTAATTCAATCACTTACAATGAGAAACAGAAGACAAGAATGAATACTAATGTCATGTGAGACAGTGAAATGCAGCTCTGGAAGGCTTTGAAAACACAGGAATTTAGTACAGTCACAGAAGCTTTTCCTCTGGCACAAGGGATGTTTGTGCTTTGCCGTGTTTCATTGAGTATGGGAGTTTCCATAACTCTTCAAATGCAATAGCATGGACTATGTTCACATTTTGTTCTATGGTCTGTTCAGTCCAATACATTTAATGAGCAGCAGCAGCATGTAGCATTTGCAGGTTTTGCTGTAATTACACATAAAGCAATACAAGTAATTTATCTGAGGAAATGATGAATTTTGCCATTTATGTCTTCAGTTTATCTTGGCTAGCAAGGATAATTTTACAATATGCAGATCTGATCAGGTTTTAATTTAGAAGGTATAATAAAAATTAAATAGCACTGCCCAAAAGGGCAAGGAGTACCTCAAGAGGAAAATTAGTTTTGGATTTCCTCTTGTTGGAGTCAGAAATCACCCTTAACAACACGGCTTAACTTTTAAGCTCCAGGCCTGTCAGAATTCCATTCACATTGTTTTTGATGAATAATTCCCAATTTCTCATTCTCTGACTCCCATTCAATTATGTGTTCATAACGAAGATGTTAAAAGCATATTCAATTAAGTACATTCCATTAACTGTTTCACCAGCACCTTGACTCCTGTAACTTCAAGGCAGATGAGAAACAGCCCTATGTGATCCTGTTGTCTATAAGGAAATACAGATTAAATAAATCAGTTAATTAGCCCTGTTCTGACATCACAGCTCAAAAAGTTAAAATCCATATATATGGTACATCTTTTCCAACATTATCCTTTTCACCTACCCATCAGCTTCTTGATTTGAAATGCCTTGCTATCACGCTCAATATATAGCAAGTTATAATTAATATAGTTATATATTTATGGCTTGCTAGGGCTCTCTCCATTGTAAGATGCCACTCACCTTACAGAACTAATGGTTCACATAACTACGAGTTAACTGGTGTTCACAGGGCAGCAGCCTTTTATTCATCACCTAAAACTGGAGTGTAGTTGGAGGCTGTGGAAGGGTGGTTTCGTTTTTCAGGGTGATACAGATTCTGAATGAAGAGCAGAGAGATCCATGCCTGTATCTGAAGGGGGCCTGCAGGATATCTGGAGAGAGACTTTTTACGAAGACATGCAGTGACAGGACAAGGGGTAATGTCTTCAAACTGTAAGAAAGTGGGTTTAGGTTAGATATTAGGAAGACGCTCTTCCCCATGAAGATGGTGAGGCACTGGAATGGCTTTCTCAGAAAAGTTGTGGAGACTTCAGCCATGGAAGTGTTCAAAGCCAGGCTGGATGGGGCCTTGAGCAGCCTGGTCTCAGAGGTGTCCCTGCCTGTAGGAGCAGGATTGGAACTAAACCTACTAAATCAGAACTGAAACCATTCTATGATCTATGATGACTCTATGAAAAAGGTGTTGATAAAATAAGCTGTATCTTATGGGTGATTCTTACAAATGTAATTAACTCCAGAGCCAATGTACATACTTTTTTAAAATAAAATGGGGATATCAAATCGAAGTGGAATGCATGTCACTTCAGGCACAGAATGGAAATTAACTCAGTCTTTCAAAATGAGGTGTGTTTCAGAGGTACATAGCCATGATTGTTCAGCGATGGACTGTTTTATCATGCACATTCAACTTCCTTGCTTCCAGGACAAGATAACTCCTCCTGAAAAAGGAGTCAGCTTTGTAAAATAAAATGGGGATATCAAATCAAAGTGGAATGCATGTCACTTCAGGCATAGAATTGAAATTAATGCTGTCTTTCAAAATGAGGTGCATTTCAGAGGTACATAGCCATGATTGTTCAGTGATGAACTGTTTTATCATGCACATTCAACTTCTTTGCTTCCAGGGCAAGATAACTCCTCTTGTAAAAGGAGTCAGCTTTATAAAATAAAATGGGGATACCAAATTAAAGTGGAATGTACTTCACTTCAGGCATAGACATGAAATTAATGATGTATTTCAAAATGAGGTGCATTGCATTTCAGAGGTACATAGCCATGATTGTTCAGCAATCATGCATATTCAACTTCCTTGCTTCCATGGCGAGATAACTCCTCTTGAAAAAGGAGTCAGCTTTATTTGAAGGAAGATGATGTCAAGCAGAAGAATCAGAACATTTTCAGAGCAATGTGTGTAACCACATTCTTTACACTAGACTAGAGGGGTAATGACAAGGTAGACAGAAACTCAGCATGGTGTAGGAGATTGTCTCATAGAAATGGAAATGAGTCCTTTGGTTATTTCTTGGCAATATCTTGTCTCTGCCAAACAAAAGCTCCTGTTTGGTAACATATACAGCCGAGAGTCAGGAACCACTGGCTCTTAGAAATGTTTTCCTCAAGGTGGCAAAGTTTCCAGGTGTGTATGATGCAAAATCAGTTCTCTCCACTTGTACAGCGGTATTAGTTCCTATGATAAGAAGAATATGCAAGAAATCAGGAGCCTAGTTGCAGTTTCTGGAATGGTGATCATGCCGATGAGTTAAACTAAGCAAGCCCCTTCACTTCTGTGGTGGGTAATGAAGAAAGGCATTCAGCCCCTCCACTGCAAAGCCCAGTTGTCTCTGCTGGGTAGTGCTATGGGACAAATAGCAAATCTTTATCAGAAAGAAACAAATTATTATCAATGGCACTCTTCAGGCAAGTGGAACAAAGAAAACATTTCAGTAGAGCTCAGCTCCAGGTGGCTAACATTGTAACCACAAAAATGATGCACACTGGAAGAATACAATCCACAGTTCCCAAATAGAGATTATAATGCCAGGGGTGTCTTTAGGAAAGGAAATAACTGCAAAGAGGTTAGGGTCATCTGTATGATTAACCCAAACATGTTCAACACACTATCACTTCAGCCATTTGTACACTTTTACAATTTCACTTCTCATTGGAGCAAAAGCAACTGCCAGTCACACAAAGCCTGGAAAGGAGGAAAGGAGGAAAGGTGAAAAGGAGGAAAAGTCACCAGGATGGCAATGCTGTTTGTGAATAATTTCCAATGTTCATCCCTGTGGTGCATTCTTCCTAGAAAGCAGAGAACATTCCATCACAATGATGCCTTGAGCCTGTGCCAGTCACATAATCATACTAAGCTAATTCATGAGCACCCAAGGCTAATTCATATTAGAATAGTAAAGAACTCATCTAAAAGTGTAAGTCACCAGTCAGAGGAATTGCAAACAAAATGATTACTGAGAGAAGACAGTGCCAAGTGACCCAGGCAAAGAGATTAGAGGATAATAGTACTCCCTACTGCAGGATAAAATGCAGTTGGGTATAAGGCAGTTGTTACAAAGAGGTCCCAAAGGACAAATTAAAAGTGAAAAAACAGCCTTCATTGTGAAAGCACCTTGCTTTTCAAAAGTAAGTTATTTTCATGCTATTTACATTGGCACTGTTTTGGGAACAGACAGTAACAGCCTTTGCTTCTTAATAGCTTTGAAAATGCTTTACAGAAATTTGCTCTCATAATGAAGTTATTTCCCATTTCTAATTTTCGAGGGATTAGCTTCCTTGTTTTGCTTTGAATAGAGGCTCAGAAGTCCTGTAGACACATCACTCATGTCCTGGACCTTGGAGGACACACTCTGTTTTTTTCCTCCTTCCTAATCCATATCTATCTACCTTCTTCTTAGATGACTTTGTGGTTTGGGTTTTCAGCTTGTAGTAACACAGGAAATTAAAGTCCAGTCTCCACCACTTCCATATTAAATCACAACCATATAATTTCCCTACATTTTTATGTGAAGTTGAACTTCCTCGTATTGGAGAGCATCACAGCAAGTAACGGTGGCCACAAACTTACACTACTGAGATTCTTTCCAAATTCTTACAAACTGAGATGCTTCAAAAAGCCATGCTGGGGAAAGGTATACTGGCCACACCATAATGAGTTTAGGCAAGTGAAGGCATGTGGTTTGTAATATTAGAAGCATTTCTGCTGCTAAGGGCAGTGGAAAGAATTCTGCAAGACAAAGACACTGTACAGACCAGACCAGGTGGAAGAAAAGTCAACAATTGGGTTACTAAAATCTGAGGATAGGGAAATACAACGTGTACAGAGAAAGTGAAGTTGTAGGTAACAGTGGAACAAGATGTTTTGAGTCTGGCCATCAGGATTCAGCCACCCCCTTGTGAACCTGAGTAGTCCTGGCTGCCAGGCAGCCTCCAGTCTGCGAAGGCAAAAAACGGGTACTCTGTGTTCAGCATCTCAAAGGACAAAACACTCTATGATAGTATTATAATAGAAGCTTATCCTACACTTTGCTGTATAGAACAAGGAACCAGAAACACCAAGCAATGGCACTGCACTCGTCTTTTCACAGTTCCATGTTGGTCTACTACCTATTCTCTAGTATCTTTCTTCGTATGGTGCTGCTGGACTCTGCTGTTATGAGTGTACAACTAAGTAATATAAGTGCTATACTTATTATTCCAAGAAGTTGTTAATAATGATTAACAGTTTTGAAAATAAGTAATTTCTGCTTAGCTGAACAAGATGTAACAGAGCTAACATTTTGTAGTCCTAACACATTTAGCAAATAATGTGGTGTATATTTTTTCACATAAAACACTGGGTTCTGATTTAAAGCCCCAACTCAAAAAATGGACCAACTATTTGTGAATATTTAGTTTATGACTTTCCATCTCAATAGTAAAGGTGTGCATGATGTATTGTATTAATTTAAGCAAATAAATATGCACTGGCGAATCTGCTGTATTTTGTATTGAAATGGATCTGGAGTTCTTGACATGATAGGTATTTTATATAGTGAACACATGGGACTGGTCTGACATGCTTCATTCAGCACTACTGGAGAGTGGTCCTTGTAGAAGGAAACCTAAATCAGTGATGGAGAGCTACTTAGAAGACCTCTGAGGCAGGTGGATTAATTTATTATTACAGGTTGCAGGGACCACATAAAGAATGCTCCAGAATGACTGTGTTACTTATTAACTTGGCCTTGGAGACACTAAAACCAGAAAGAGGTAATCTTTATCTTAAAGACATTTCAAATATTTGCATCATGTAAAAAGAGGGGAAAAGAGACATTTTACAAAACTGAGGTTAAGAAAGTAGGAGTAACTATAACTCAGGGTTGCTTTTTTTGTAGTGGAAACCATATATTTACAGTAATGAGCAGATTCTTGGATTTATTTGTTTTAATGGGATCCTGATAGAATTGGCATCATTAGACTTCACAGATAAAATTTTAAGCTGATTTTGAGCATAGAAAGAAAACAATTGGAATGTTGTCTATAATAAGTAATAAAGAAAATAAAGATATTAAGTTTCTAATTCTCAGAGATGCACATCTTAAAAAGTGCAAGAAGTCTTATACAAACACTAGGAATACATGTTAGAGGGTAAATGAAACAGAACTAAGCTGTTTTTTTGCTTTCCTGTTTCCTCATTTTCCTCCCTGCCCTTTCTGTTTTCATTGCAAGTAACAACCACTATGAAGATTGTAAATTACCTCTATGTCAGGGGGAGAAGGAGACTTTGGGGAGTGACCTAGTTCATCCCCATCTGACCCAGTGTCGGTGAATCTCTCCCTTTACCAGTCACAAAAGTATGATAAAAAACGTTATGTTTGACCCTTCTCACAGATCTCCTTTTCAATTTTATGAATGAGATACATTCATCAGTATCTTCAAGTAAGCAGAAATAAAGTAGAAAAGAAAAAGAATCTCTCAGATTTTCCCAGGGAGCTTTTCTGTGCCTGTAGTGAAATGGAGAAAGGCCCAGTATGTTTAAATTATTTTAATGGGGACAGCCATATTAATATTGATGATACAAGAAAAATTGGTGAATCATTAAAAGGAGAACAGTCCCAGTTAAATAAAATTGGTGTGGGATACCTCTGAGAAGAGCAAGTCACTGCCATGATGCAGTGTA